>NW_017728992.1:118392075-118420505 GCF_001723915.1 Gavialis gangeticus | reverse complement strand
GTCAATGGGTGAGAGACAGGCTGGCGGGGGGGTGGGGCGGGGAAGAGAGAGAAGGGGGATGAAAAGTAGAGAGATACCTAGGGAGTCTTATACTTGGTAACTATACAGCTGACCGTTTTGAGCTAACCAGAAGGCCTACACAGAATGCGTACAACTCATACACTTTTCAAAACTTATAACTTAAAAACAGTCAAACCTATTTCTCCTCCTTCCTCAACCCCTAAGAAAAAAACTAAGATGATACCTTTCTTATAAAGAAAGGAAAATTATTTACTAAAGTAACACTAAATAATGTCCTGGTTACAAATTTATTTTTTGTATAACTTTACTGAAGCCAACTATGTCAGGTTTTCATTTGACCTCAGCTGTTTAATACTGTGTGTGTTATTTGGATATGGTCACTAGGAGGCACCATGCTAAGAAGGAAGAAGAATTTCTAAAACTGGAAGCAGGGGTAAGAATTGACTTTTGGGAAAAGCCAATCCAATTTTGCTTTGCCTTCTTGGCCTATGCTCTGCACACCATATGTTACCTGTTTTGTACTGCTGGCCCTTCCCTCAGATCAAGAAGAAAAAAAGAATAGGCAAGCTGAATTGAAAGCTGAGACCATAGAGGGTAGACAGACCTGAAGCCAACATGCCCTGCTGTGATTGGTGAGGTGACAGTAGATGTGAACACAAAATGTACGTCTCCTTGTTCTTTTGGGGAGATAGGTTAGGGAAAAAAAGAGCTAAAGAAGGATGTTTATAATTTTTCCACTGCCCAAATCCAAATAAAAACCAAAGTTTAGAATGGATGTGATGATACTGATATGGTCAACATTATAACTAGGCAATCAGAATCACTTCTCAAAGTGGTTATATATTTTCGGGTTTTTTGACTTTGCTGTCAAAAGAGATTTGTATACGTCTCTTAATATTCCTGGGGAGAGCAGTGATTTAGTTTATTCAAAAGCATTTTACTCTATTTGAGCTTGTGCTACCAAGGGATTTATTAAAGGCATCTCCATGTCTTGCTGTCTCTTTCAGGACACTAATGAGTGCAATCAAATGCAACTGCAGAGCATCTTCGTCATCAGTAAGCAATGAAAGCTGGCAATTAAAAAATGTTAGACAAGAACTAGTATTGTAGACAAGAAGCAGAAAACATGGACCAGAAATGACAGTTTCTAGCTCATAAAAATCATGTGAAGCCATATACACAAATAATACAAATAGCGTCACTCCTGGTTCTAGGGGCACATGAGGTTATAGGAACTGTTCACATGCTTAAAATTAGAAATAAGAAGTGTTTGCAGGACTGAGGACTTTAGATCTGCTTTGGATCTGGGTTAATGAAGTCTTTGAAAGGTGTAGCTTTATGTGAATTTCCTAACAAGGACACATTCATATCAGGGACTACTTTTTAGGAAACTATTTAAAAATCAGTCTTCTGTGTAAAAAAAAAAAAAGCAAAGAAAAGTTCTTTTTTTTAAAATTTATTTGCAGAAAACAGAGAAGAATGGTTCTATTCTACATTTTAAGACATCTCTGTGGTTCTTAACTAGTATATTAGTAAATTTGGTTTTGGTATTTTCCATATTCAAGAGTTTGATTTTGTTCTAAACTTTGTTTTAAACTGGGCCTATACACTTGATTAAATGTTTAGATTTCTGAAATTTTAATAACATTCAACACACTTTTAAATTTTGTTCAAACATGGAGAAAACCACCCAAATTTGGCACCAAAAATTCTCATATTTGATAAATTCCAGAGTTACTCCAGTCTTCTAGCTATCATGGATATGTACCGCTGCTACTTACAGTGTAAAAAGAACTGATCAACTATTTTTCAGGATTGCTTGATTCTGGTTGGCTTTAAAACTGAAAACTAAAGCTGGTGGTAGAGTCCATGTTTTATTCTTGGAGCACCCAGCTGTGAGCTCTGCTTTCAATGTATGCTGATGATATATATGTGCATTTGTTAAATTCTGGTGTTATTTTGACCCTGGCTCATCCTCAAAACAACAATAATTTTTTTGGTGAACAGAAAAGGGATTCACAGAAATACTGACCATCCTTTTTCTTCTGGTTAGCCAATAAGCTTTTAACTGTTACTAGTACTTTCAATACACAACCTACCTACCTATATCAATCTTTTTTATTCTACCAAACTGAATAGATGGGAAGTGTTTCCTTAAATGACTAAATATGAAGTTTTCAGTAAGCAACAAAGTAAAAATCATCAGGCCATAACTGCAATATCACATATCATCTGTATTTACTCAAATATAAGACAAGAATTTCTTTGCCAGTCAACTTGGGAAAAAGGTCCTCATCTTACGTTCCATTACAAAGAAACCTAATTAAATACACTATCATTAAACTGGTGCTGAAAGCAGCACATGCTCAGTAATGGAAACCAACTATGAAGCTAATTAAATGTAGCCAACACTGAGCATAACTATAAAACATATGGCCTATATTAGACAAAAATACTGAATATAATATACTGAATATATAATATATGATGGAGTCAGACCAGGTTGTCCTGTGCCTCATCTGCACATACATTTTTGGAGGATCCCAGGTTTCATGACAAAAACACCCAGTTTCAATCATGAGTGAGGAGCAAATTACTACATGGATCCTTTGTGGGGGTTATCTGGAGTACACACACATACTGAGAATTGCTGAGCTATGGTATATCATGAGCTTTTTATCTTTTAACTAATATCATAGAAAGAATCATATGAAATTAGGGTTGCACATGACTTCAGGAGGTCCAACCCCCTGTTCAAAGCAGGACCATCCCCAACTCAATCATCCCAGCCAAGGCTTTGTCCACCCAGTTCTTAAAAACTGCCAAAGATGGAGATTCCACAGCTTCTGTAAGCAGCCTGTTCCAGTGTTTTACAACCCTCCTAGAGAGAAAGTTTTCTTCCTAATATCTAACCTAAACGTCCCTTGCTGCAACTTGAGACCACAGCTCCTTCTTCTCTCATCTTCCACCACTGAGAACAGTCTAGCTGAATTCATCCTCTTTGTAACCATCCTTCAAGTAGGTGAAGGCTGCTATTAAATCCCCTCTCAGTCTTCTTTTCTCCAGACTAACTAAGCCCAGTTCCCTCAGCCTCTTCTCATACATCATATGCCCCAGCCCCCTCATTATTTTTACTGCCTTCTGCTGGACTGTCTCCAACTTGTCCACATCGTTTCTGTAGTATGGGGCCCAAAACTGGACACAGAATACCAACTGTGACCTCATATCATAGTTTGTGCTTTATACAAGAAAATACAAAAATGCGGCTTAAAAGTGTTTTTATGGAGTATCTCTGCTAAAACTTGCAGCAATTTCAAAAAATCATACATCAGTTCTGGATGAACTAAGCCTATAAGTACCCACAGTAATTTGCTTATGTGTTTACTTCAAAGTCTGTGCTTTCATATTTGCCCCTCACTTCCTTAGTTCAGGGAGAGTAGGGTCTGACAGTAAGGACAGGGGCAAGGGGCTTCAGGGAGAAGGAGTTGTGGGGGGGGCAAAGGGCAAGGGGGGGCCACGTGACCCTCCAGATTTATTTTCTCTGCTGTAGCAATGGAAGGAGGACAAATTCAAAGCAAACCTGCAATAATTGTATTTTATGCCTGGAAAATTATAATAAATGTATACATTTTCCATATATATCTAGGGGTGCACTGATAGAGATTTTTGGGGCTGATACTGATAGCCAATTTTTAAGGAGGCATATCAACTGATACCGATCCAATTTCTAATACCCAGCCTGGCAATGTGGAGACTTGCCTCCAGCTGGTAAGTCTGGTGTGGTGGAAGAGGAGTGGGGAGGGAAGGGGCTGGGGGTGCAGATCAAGGTCCACATGGTGAGGGAGGAGTGGGGCTGGGACTGGGGCTGGGGCAAACACTGCCTACCTGGGGTGGGGTGGGCATGGGACAGAGCTGAAGCTCGTCCAGGGGACACAGTGAGGGTGGAGGTGGCTCCCGCTGCTGCACACCACTCATCCAGGAGCCACTGGTCTGGCACTCACCTGCTTGCACGGTGGCTCCCGCTGTTCATCCAGGAAGGCATGGGTGGGAGAGGTGACCCTGGATCTGTGTGGGATGGGCTGGGGCTGCACCAAGCTCTTCTTCGTGGGTTGTGGCTGCACTGGGAAGGGGGTGGGGGCTGCAGCCACAAATTCACTGTAGCCCCTTCCCAGCACAGGCCTACTCCACTGGGAAAAGCTTGGCACAGCCCTGGCCCCAGCCCACTCCACGCAGGTCCATACACCCCCCCCACTCCATGCCCTCCTGGACCAGCGATGGGAGCAGCGGTGGGAGCTGCCAGATGAGCAGGTGAGTGCCAGACAAGCTGCTGGATTAGCAGCTCCTGGATGAGCAGACCAGAAGCTCCCACCAGTGGTGGTAGCTGTCCCCTACCCCTGCACAGCCCCCCCTGGACAAGCCACAACTCCATCCCGTGCCTGTTCCTCTCTGGCTGGGCAGCGTTTGCCCCAGCCCCACACCATCCTTTACTGCTGGGCCCTTGATCTGCCCTCCCACTCCCCCCCTTCTCTCCCCTCTCCCCTTCCACCACACCAGACTTAACAACTGCAAACAGCTCTCCATGCTGCCGGGCTCTGCTCTTCACTGGCTGTGGTGTGGCAGCGCACATGCATGGGCCATTTATTGGCCAAATTATCGGCCTGATATGGCCAATTTCTGATATAGTAAATTTCTTTATATCAGTGCTGATCTGATATCAGATCAATGTATTTGTGCACCTCTAATAGAATCTAATGATTGGGGAACCATCTTATAGTCATAGTTATCTCATATTTAAGTAAATATGGTAAATAATTTACTTGTGGTTTTACTGTTTGTGGAAAAACTATTTGTACAAATTGATAGTTTTTTTGCTGGAATAATAGTTGCTATACTATACACTTCTCATCACCATCAATAAAATACTACGGCAAATAACCATTTATATTGACCAGAACAGATTTTTTAAAACCATTTACTGGCTTCGACTGAGTTGTTGCCTGCCTATACACATACTGGTTCACATTCTAACTACGATGTGTAGAGCAGAAGTCTGCTCCATGTTCTAATTAGAATGCATCAGCATGGCCTCATTATCATGTATATAAGCCCCTGCAGGTTTAAAAATGGCCACTAAGGCTCTTTATCTAAACCTTGTTGAATGAGGCTTAGATAAAGTGTCCTGTGGCCATTTTTAAATCTGCAAGGGCTTAATGTACATGGCAGTTTACATGTGGTAGTGAGGTATTTTAATTAGAATAGCATTTCAGGAGTTGCTCTGTGACAGGTCTTCCCTGGGCTGGTTAGAAGTTGGCCCACTCACCTGTTTCTGGGCTAACCGCCTGCCTCTTCACCTGCCATGCCTTGGTGATGCATAATTATGGTGTTAATTATGTGGGAGGCTGACCATTTCCTGCCCCAATGTGGCTCCGAACCTCCCCTACACTGCAGCCCATGCCTCACAGATGGCATCTAGGTTCTTAACGTCTCTGGCCCCACACTGGGCCCCATAACCCTGCAGTCTGGACCCAAACTAGATCCCTCCTAATTTGGTGGTCTACTTCACCCTCATTCTGGCCTACCTAGCTCCCTGAACTCTTCCCCTCTTGGGTGTGGCCCCCAGGTACCTTTGGCCACACAGGCCCTGGCCTCACCTCCAAGGCCAGTTGGAACCCCAGGCCCTCAGTTCTGAGTGTCCCTCATGGTGGGCCCCTGACCCTTTGGACCCTTCTGGTCCTGGCCCCAGCACTGACCACTCAAAGGTGTCTCAAGTCAGGCTTCTGAGCAAGTAGCCCACACTCTTTTACATGGGTCTGCCTTCTTGGGCCCTACTACAGGGTTACCCACCCAGTTGTAGGGGCTAGGGCTATTAAGGTGCCCTGATCCACCTTTCTTCGGGGTGGTAACTGGCCTGGCATTTCCTGGGGGCTGTCCCACCATGAACAGCCCCACCAGGCCACCCATCCCCAGCAGGGTGCAGTTTTAGGTCATGCCCAGGACCAGGAGCCTGCTCCATCCCCATAGCCCCAGACCATAAACCTCCAAGCTGTTTCTGAACCTCAGGTTTGCTGGCTGATGTCTCTCTCACAGCTGCCAGCAGCAAACTGCTGCTTCACCCTATATACATTCTGGGTCTCAAAATGGCCACTGTACTCAAGCAGCTGGCTGCTGCCTGCTCCAGCCCTTGAAGTGGCAGGCACCAACAGTGCTCTGCCACACACTCTAATTAAAACACACTGCCTGACCCCAAAGCATGTGTATAGGCAGCCTTTGTGATTTTACCATTCGTAAATCAACTGAATAAGATATTTGATCATATATAATGTTTCTTTTTTAATAGAAAGATTATTGTAATACTGGATAGTACATAACACCTCTAACAGCTATTTTGTGTCTGCACTGGTTCTGAGTTTATGCAGTTGTTTCCTCCATGACCTGTTATATTCTTCAGATCAATAAACCTACAATTTTAAAAATGCAACTCACTGCTGTCGACTGACAAAATAAGAAAGAAACTAAAATCTTCAGTAAATGAAGTATGTTTGATTCAGGATCAATGGTTGTAATGTTTAATAGAGGATTGACTTAACTGAGCTAATTTCCATTCTAGAGGAAAAAATATTACCATCAGAGGTTCCTCCCCCCAGTCTCAAAAGGTTGCTCAGGCAAGCATCCTGCTTTTGCTCCCCCTAAACATCTACAGCTACATCTTTGAGATTACATTCTTAAGACATTCTTGGAAACCTGCATACAACATATACTGCAGTCAACATAAAATGAACTCATGTATTCAATGTGCCTGCATCTCAGTGAAAAAAAAATGGCTTAGATTACCAGGCAAAGGATCTTGATCTGCATAGAGGGCTGGCAGTTCTACACAAGTGTCTTCATTAGGCTTGAACCAGTAGTCAAAAGCTAACCACATCTCCTGGTCAGTGCCTGTGTGCTTCATATGCAGTAAGTCTAAGTGCCAAGGTTGATTTAACTTGGTTTGTGGAACAGCTACTCGAACCTTGTAGACTGAGCCAATGCCTGCTAGTTCATCCTATGTGAGGAAAAGAAAAGTCAAATACATCGTTATTCTAGCAGTCCCAGGTTTAATTTGTTGCCAGATGCACATAAGAAATAAAGATCATGGCAGTTTTATAATTGTTACTTTTTCTCTTTTACACAATACAAAATTGATTTGCTAACTGAATGAGCTAAAAGGCTCTCTAGAGGATTGATTAACAGAGAATTGGTGACTTTTTCATGAGGGTCACTGGGGAAAATTGTATACAGAACAAAATTAGACCCAGCAATACCCAGTGATACTGTGCACTACTTGCAAACATGTTATTGATCAGAAACACACCAAACGGTTCATCTCAAACCTGATAACAGAAAAATCATTTAGCTTTTCATTGTATAGAAGTCCAAATTAGTAAACCCTTAACTGTGTAAAAAAAGTTTCCTCCATTGTACAACACAAACAAATGTTGCTGGTAATTGCAAATGTTAGGTAAAATAACTAATTTTTAAGGAGAATTCAGAGAGAAGGCAATGTATTAATACACTCAGACTTTTGTCACAGTGTGCATCACAGTTTGAAACAGATTGTCCTTTGGTGAGTTCCCCTTGCATTCATGTTGGAGCAGACCACTTCTGTTTCTATTGGTGATTGCATAGCTCCCCAGTTACACATAACATTATGCAGCTAAGTAATATAGGGAAGAGGTCAGGATTTTTTAACTGTATTTAAGGAATTATTTTTCCTTCGGGGCTAGACAGGGACCATTTCATTTCTTTTTTAAATATCTGCTTTTCATCTATTTCCTTCACATTCTCTCTCTGCCTCCCTTCTTGCACAATCAGCCCAGCTAGGTGTGTTTCCCAAACATGTTTCCTGACTACTTTGTGCTATCTACTACTGCTTTGTATCTGTTTTTATGTAGCAGAAGGCCCTGAGGAAGACAGCCAAACTTGCCCCTCCCTTTTTCCATCTTCTTTATATTGGTGTCACAGCTCTTCTGTTGCTGGTAGCAGCACTTGGGAGAAAGGGGACAGCCAAGAATGGTCCATTATGTTAATTGACCATTACTCACTGCAAATAGCCACTTACCACAATTTAAGAACCACTGATTTACTTACTATACTGCCTAAATTAGATCCCTCCTCCACATAAAGGGCAGCTCCTTCAATGTGGTGCTAGGTGCAACCTTTGTATTCAGAATATATTGTTGACCTTTGGCCAAGGAACTGATCGCTTTTTGGGGTCAAGCTGGATTGTTTTTGCTAGTGAATAATAGTTGAATATTTCTTCACTGCAATCATGTTTGTTCACAAAGGATGTACACAAACCATGTTACTTCAGCATGGCAACAACCACAGGAGGTAACTTTTTGCTCACAAATTCAAGTCTGCTTTCTAACCAGCCTGTGCCCTGAAATAGTTCTGCTTTTCCTGGATTCCTGCCAGACTCATTGTCACTAGTGCTTCTCAAGTTTTCTAGTCCTGAATGCATTTTACATGTGTAGCTCCACTAATCAATGTTCTAATCCAGTGATTTTCAGCCAGTGCCACGGGGTGCCAGTGTTAGCACTGTTAAGTATGCAAACACCTACACATGATTCACAAGATAAAACCAAAGATTTCAAACAGGAACCCACAGTGTCAAAAACCACTCTGACCTGTTGTGGTCTTCCTGAGTTCTCTGCAAGATAAGAACTCGGTGGGCAGGATGGGGGGGGTCAAGTTTAATCTTTCTGTAGTCAAAAAATGAATGAAAGCTCAGAACTGCTATTTTCTGAGGGTGTCTTGAGTCTAAAAAGGCTGGGGATCACTGCTCTAATATATGAATTTATAATATGTTGCATGAAAACCCCTCTTATTTTTCCATGAGAACTACAGTCTCGGCCCACAGCTTCTAATGTTTCAGCTAACTTGAAGCAAAATGGCATTTGATTATTCCTTCATGTATTCTGAACAAAAAATGGCAAACACACTCATCACTTCAACAAGCTAAATATTTCTGAATATCAAAGGCACCTGTTGGTAGACCACCAGCTTAGCAGCATTTATTCCCTGGTTGATAAGCCATCAGAAAGGTACTTCAACTTGTCATACTGTAGAGATGCAATTTGATCTAAGTGATATGTTCAAGGGTTCTAGGAGTAATAGTCACTTAAATCTGCCTTCTGCAGTAAATATTCCCTCAAACATGGTTATGGAGGTAGGCAGCTTGGGTGCAAAAAACAAAACACACAAAAAAAAAACCACAGAAAAGAAAAATCCTACCACTCAGGTATATTAAAAGGCTACAGTCAAAAAAGAAAAATCTGGCTCTTTTTAAATTAAATCTTTGTTACTCTCTGGATTGTGACAGTAGTGGGTGATCCTCTCTCTCCTTCACAGCTGTTAGGAGGAACTACAAGTCTAAATCTGCTTGTTCAGTGCTAATTTTAATTATTTTTCCTTTCCCTGCTACAACTGTAGTATGTGCAGAACAGAGAGCAGTGTCAAAAAGTGTTACAGGCCTTGGGACTGCACCTGTTGACTTAGAAATGATATTTAAAGACTTGTTTTGGGAGAACTGGCTTATAGGTGTATATATATATTTATAATGATTCAGGATGGGCAGCTGGGGTCAACTGATTTCTAAAGAGCTTGGGTCTTGCGCATAGGGTTCCATATAGCCTCCAAGGCAGACAGGCTTTCTAACACAACAAGGACAAATAGTAGAGGAAACAATCTTGGAACTGGGAACATATACCATACTGTTCCATAACATAAGATAAGTGGCACCAACTAACAAGGCCTCAGGGCTGAGCCCTGGTTTTGGGGGAACAGACCAAATTAGGAGAAGGCCCAGAAGGCTACATAGATGTGTGACCACACAGGGTCAACCAACCAGAGATAGCCACAGATCAAGAGTCATCAAGAGGGAATGGGAATACAAAAGCAGAGATTTGAGAGTAACTAAGGGTCCCTTCCTTTGTCTCATCTCTCCCACCCTCTCCATTCCCATCCCTGTCCCCCAGGAACAGTCCCCAAGACTACCCTGGACAGAAGGCATATCAGCAGCCCATCTTATGCACTCCACTGAAGAGGGGGTGTGGGCCTCGGCATCCTACCTCCAGACTGCCAATATGTTGACATCTGACCCTTAAGAGACAGCCTCAGAGTGAAGACTGTCCTGGCCAGATGTACTTTGACTCTGATGACAGCCCTAGAATTTGGTAGATATATACAACTGCTTGATTGTATGTATTGTTTCTTTTCTGTTAATTTCTGTATCAATAAATTTGCCTATTATTGAGTGTTAAGGTTGTGGTCAGTCTGAGGGTGGGTCCTCAGATTCCCCCACCCCCAGAACAAGTGCTCTGGATCCTAAATCCACATCTAACAGCACCAACACCAGGAAGGAGTTATAATTCCAAAAAGGGAAGGGTGCATGTGGGATGAGCAGTAGGATCACTACTGGATATATATGCGTCTCAAATGTTTATTGGCATTTAACTTGCTATGGAGAAGGAAAGGTGACAGACAGAGTATAAAAGTGAAGTGGCTGGATGACAGATGGAAAATGGAGGGCAGTGATGGGAAGAAAATATATTGAGGAAAAGAAAAAGAAAAGATGAAGGACTACAGGAGGGGGCATTAAGCAAGAGGCTGGACTAGCTGTGAGCAAAGGATAAAAGAAGGAGGGAATTAGATCGCTGGAGGGAAGGAAGAATTAGGCATGTCTACACTTACCAGGCAGCAATGGTCTCAAACTACGTTACTTTTGGTAGACTGCTTTCTGAACCAGAAGCAGGGTAGCCATGCTCACGTGGCACTTCAGGTAGGTTAGTTAGCACTTCTGAGTAACAATGACAATTAGCTTGTTCCCTGTGCTAATTAGCACCATATTGCATTACACAGACATGGCTACACTGCTTCTGGTTCAGAAGATAGTAGCACAAGGCAACACAAAACATTCAAGACATTGTTGCCTGGAAGGAAGTTTGCAGCCACAGCTTAACAAATGATGAGGTGCAGGATGAACAAAGTAACAAAACGTCTCTTCATCAAATCTTTTGATCTCCAGAAATTTGTTGCTATCCCTGACTTTATTTACTATGGATTATGAGCTTTGAAGAATCATGTTCTCTGAAGTCCCCCAACATGATCTGTTTTCCAGGATTTATTATACAAACACAGGAATCTGTGTCTATAGCCTGGCATGCACAATCACATAGATCAGCAGATCAAACACTACCCTTGAAACTCAAAGGATTTGTTTACCACCAATATGCATGTAAAACCTTCCAGACACAAATGAAAAAGTGTTCCAAATCTCTCAGAAAGATTTGGATATCACAATGCAAATTAGTTAAAATAAAATATTTCTACAGGAATTAAGATTACACAATTCTTAGAGGTTTTCTGTTAAAAGAGGAAGTTTGAACTACTTTGATTTGGGTTTCTTTTCCTGTAATCTGAAGTGCCAACTCTCTGTGATTCAGGTCTCCATAAAAGATGAAAGAAAGATGTATTGGATCCATTTCAATGTTCAAATCAGATCCAACGATGTCCATTATCCACAGACCTGAGGACTGCATGTTGGGTTGAGGCAGTTTAGAACTAGAAATCAATCTTTTACCTTTAAACATAATCAAAGAGAATGAAAACAGCATGAGAGAAAGACACAGTATACTAGGACCATAGGTTTCACAGTATACAAACAAAGGTATATTTGCAGGTTATTTTGTATCTATGGCAACAGTTAACTAAGAATAACACAATGCCTTTATTGCATTTTTGTTTCCAAGAATGTAATTGCCTTAATGTTCTTTTGCATTTTAAACTTTAGACTCATTGATATTTTCTTGATAAAAATTGTTTTTACCATCCTTTTCAGAAGTAATTTTTAAAGAATATACAGCTTCCTTCATAACTCTAATTAACTGTTCTTTCAGAAATGATGAATGTCACTAAAAACCCATTTTACATTTCAAAAAGGCAACATTTCCAACGATAGTGATACCTGGTACAAAATACATACCATAAATGCAATCCCTTTATTAGTGTACCATATCAAAGAATAAACAGTATAATATTGACAGGTGAACTTGTGATATGAAGCATGCTCAAGACACATATCAGACAGTTCTTCATAAAGGAATGTTAAAATACCCTTGAGTAAATTTAGGACAAACTGCTTTATTTGTCCCTTTACTTTTGCAATCTACTTAAACAGTCCTGTGCAAATAATTCATATGATGAATAAAACACCTCAGGGAAATGTATATATTTTTGTCACAGACACATTTCTAAGAGTCAGCTTTTAACTTCCAGATCTTATTTGTAAGGTCCATTTACATGAGTGCAATTATTTGTTAAGAATAATTTTTATGGGAGAGAAGGTGTGCTCACAATTTTTTTCCTTTTATTGTTAAATGGGTTGGATTAATATTATACTTTTTGGAAGTGAAAGGTGAAGGACTGCCCATAGATGATGCAGCTGACACTTCCCAATGCCTTTCTGTCAAATGCACCCTGGTTTTAACTTGGAATATTTCTGCAACAATAGGCAGCAACTGAACAGAGACTAAGTTCCTCTGAACAGTAGAACAGGTTTGTGGTAAGAACTGATGCTTGCACATAAAGATGTTCCTCTGGATTTGTAACCAGCTTCTAATGGAGTAGAAAACTAAAAATCATAGGCTGCCTATAGACATGCTGGTTCATATTCTAATTAGAACACATCAGAGCAAATTCGATTAATCAAGTCTGTTCCATATTCTAATTAGAATGCTCCAGCATCGCTTTACTGTCATGTGTATTAAGTGCCTGCCCCCCCCCGCAACATACACACACACTTTAAAATGGCCATGGGGTTCTTTAACTAAATAAGCTTTAGTTAAAGTAACCCATGGCCATTTTAAAATGTGGGAGACTTAATACACATGATGGTGAGCTGTATTAATTAAAGCGGCTGTCAGGGAATTTCTCTAATTAAAATGGCCCCTCCCCACTCCTGAGCATGTGTCTAGGCACCCATAGACACTTATCCCCATGAGGTGTACTTCTCACATCCTAATCCCCTCATTCAGTCATTAATGGCAATGTGCCAAAGTTAGAGATCTATAGCCAAATTCAAATATAAATAAAGCAAGGTGAAGCAACTTTAGTTCTGTTGCAAAAGAACCTACCAATTGCTCTAATCTCACAAACATTGTTGCATATTCCTAGGTGAGTATCAAGCCAATTCCAACATGGGAATATCCATTCTTCTTCAGAGTCCTGTGATTCCTGGATTGTTATCATCTTTAGGTACATACCAGCCCCGTAACCTTCTCCATCATGTCCTAGAACTACCTTTTGCAAATCACTCAGAGAAACAGCCTCGACTAAAAATGAATCCACCTACAAGGAAAAAAAAACAGTAAAGCAACAAGAATAGAGTGTTTCTTGTTTAAAGAACAGATACAAAATGCAAAATGCACTAAATACAGAGGAACTTTAACCAAAAGCCTGGCCCTGGATCTGGCTAAACTTCAGGGGAAACTGCAGGGGACCTGCATCGAGTACATGAACTGAATTTTGCATAGTTTATACCTGTAGAAGTTTAAAACAAAATCTTCTTTCTGACTGTAACAAAGTTCTGATCCTGGTTTGATTTCTAGGCACTGCAGCTCAGGCCTATTCTTAAGAATGACTGTAAGTTTATTTGATCTTTGGCCCATTTGGAACGTTAGTCATTCCAAATTATGTTAACAAACACACTCTCCTCAGCCTTCTGCATATTAACGGTAGATGTTAGTTATGAAGAAGTCACAGAAAACTCCTGATTTCCAGGATTTACTATACAAACATTCAATAATAGGATCCCAAATGAAGGTCTGGACAAAGTATGTTTATTAATAAACCAGCTTGCTAAATTCCTGAATTCTCTCTGAGTAAACAGAGAATCTTGTCTTTTCTCTTGTATAAAACGTTTTGTCTTGCTTTGTCTTCTATAAAATGAGAAGCAGGTAGGGAAAAAAAGATTTTAAAAAGAACAGGTAGAAGAGGGGAGTATAGACTAAGGCTAGGGACAGATATTCAAAATCCTGAGCCTGAATTGGTCAATCTTTGCAGATTGATATAACCTGGCTAGGCTGAATCACTTTGTAACTGCATAGACATCCCAGAAATTCAGGCACAAGCCTGCAGTGGCTCAGGGTGGAAGCTGGGGGCACTTCCTTCCCTTGCACAAAGCTGAGCTGAGGAGGGCACAGCCAGGATTAGGGCAGGGTTCCACCCTTGAATGATAAATGCTCTGTTATCAGCATTTATCACTCCATCAGAAAACAAACAGCCTCTCTCATTAAACTCTTCTTAAACAAAGAAGGAATGGGGGGATATTACCAGCTTTGATTAGCTCCAAAAAGCCCTGCGCTGACACTGCGGTCTGCCACAGCACAGACCGTAGCCAGTATGTGGTCTGCTAGCTAAGGCTGAGGTGTCTGTGTAAGGCAGAGGGATGGGGGATCCCTGCTTAGCAGAGAGTGGTAATGGGAAGGGGAAAAGCAGGGGGATAGCAGGAGGAAACCAGGCAGACGTTGCTGCACCTTCAAGTCTCTGGCAGAGCTGCAGCCAGGGAGCAGAGGGGAGGAGCTATCCCTGCTGTGAAGCAGATTGCACCACCCAGCCCAGAGAGCATGCTGGGATGCTGGGGAACTCTGATTTAGCTTAAACCTGCAAGGAGTTTGAGACAGACATTGCATAAACCAGTTTGAGCCAAATCAGTTAAGTCTGATACTACATTCAACCAGGTTTATCTCAAACTGGTTTCAGCCATTTTCAAACCAGTTTATGTGCACTGAACATCTGTTCTGTTACAGGTTTAAACCAGTTTTTGATCACTTAAACCAGTTTACATGTAGCCTAAGAGACACACGAAGAAATAAAAAGGAGAATAGGGAGCAGAAAGGGGAAGTGGAAGAGAATAGAGAATAATGCAGAGATGATGGAGATAAGTAAAGGAGGATAGTAAAGAACGCAGAAAAGGATTAAGAAAATGTGGATAGTGAGGAGATGGGTACATGATGATTCAATGCCAGACTACAGTCCTGCTCATTTTTTAGGTCTCTTACCAGTTTATACACTGCCTAAGCCCAGAGTGGTCAACCTGCAGCATGGGCAGCCTTAGTATGTGGCAAGCACATCAGCAGATTGGCCAGGAAGCACATGGTAGGAAGCGGAAAGCAGAGTAGCAGATTGGAAAGGGACCATGAGAAGGAGTGGGGGGAAGAGCAGAAAGTGAAACAGCAGATCAGACAGCAGAAGGGGATCAGTGCAGCACTCAGAGGGTAAGGAGCAAATTTGTGATATGCCCGCCAAAAAGGATGGGGCCACTGGCCTAAACAAAGTCAAAAGGCCCTCAGTGTGGTCAGTAATGGCCTATGAGTTTCGATTAGCACTATAAAAAGTTTACAGCCTCTCAAACACTGAATTAAGCTATAAGTGAGTGGAGTTTCTACAAGTGAGTAGAGCCTCAGGTAATAATCAACAGCCTACTTTTGTTATGCATTTGAAGATCTTCATAAATATAATTACTTAATAAATAAAAGGCACATTAAAAGGGCATGTTAACAAATAATTATGTGAAGCACTCCTATGGGGTTACCACAGTGCCTCATACCTTCAATGCTATTTAAACTCTATTTTAAAAATGCAAAGCAATTTATCTTTGGTGATGTTAAAAATGCTTTAGGGAAATAAAAATATATATCTACTGTTTAAACATTTCATACTGGACAGTCAGATTGCAAGTAGAATTTAGCAGCTCTTTCTCAATTTACAAGTTATTTAGAAAAATCTGTGCTTGAATCTAAACATGGCATAGTGCTGTTTGGTCTTTGCAAATAACCAATAGTAAAAGGATGATGGACAGATGTAGAAATTAAAAGAAAGCATTTTCTAAAATAATGAAGTGCTAGTTTCATTCTTTTCAATGTCGATGTAATTGTTAAATGAAACCACTTTGCAGAAATCAGACTCTTTGCTTCTTTAAGAATGATGGAAGTAAAATAGGCAATCGCTGTTCATAACCGAACTTTCAGTAAACTTCCCTTGGAAGAATCTCATGCACAGAAGCTGAAAAAGCAGTCTTTATTATTCACTCTCCATGTTTAACTTTTTTCAAAGGCATTTTCTGCTTTAAGTAAAATATCTTTTGTTGTTGACAATTATTAATATCAGAAATAAAGAAACAGGTGTATAGAAACAACTATTTAGATTAAAGCAATGCATTTCAGCCATTGAGTTTCCTGCATAAGTAATTTTCCTGTCACTAATTTTAGGTCTGTGTCACACACTGGAACCCATATTTGGGCTATAACAAGTTGAGAGGTGTGATCACAAGCACTCTGACACTGATAAGCTCCTTTACATACACAGATGAAACCCTGATTATCACCTGTGGAACACCTCGGCATGTAGGTGGGAAAGAATAATTTTGTTTAACAGCTGTGAAAATCTGTAAAGTAAATTTGTTCTCCAAATGAATCAAGAGCTGGTGACTATTTTCAGTCAAAATGCATTAGAAGATAATCAGAAAAAAAATACTATGCAAGAAAACTTAACATTATTGTACTTTTTACCTTTCTCCTTTGAAATTTTTCTCCTTTTACCAAAGATGTTTGAAGTTTTCTCACACCTGTGTCTCCTCTTTTACCATAAACAGTAATATAAACATTTGCAAAAGTTTCTGCTCCCCAGTGGTCACCAATGTGTACAGAGACGACATACTTATGGACTATAAACAAAGAGAAAAGAACAGTGCTTAAACAAAACAAATTGAATTAAAAATATAAGATTGAAAGAAAACACAGCACCATTTAAAAATATATTGTAAAATGATTAAAGAAACAGCCCCCCCAACCATTTGACCTGCCACTGAAATCATAGCGAGTCTTTCCATTAGCTCCAGTCATAGCTAGATTGGGCCCATGTGGCTGCATCCACACAAGCCAGGGCATGTGTTTGCAGCAGCACAAATAGTAGCTGCACAAATTAGTGGCGCTACTTTGTGTTGCAGTGCAGGCCCCTGCTCACCCAGTTTGCAGTGGGACACATTGTCACATTGCTTCATGTGCAGTGAGGGGGAGGCGGGGGCTGGCTGGGGCCCAAGTTGCCTCAGCATGGGGCTAGCTGGCAGGAAGCCCCCATGCTGAGACCCCCTGTGCCCCAGCCACCCGGGGAGTGGCACATGGAGATGGGGGAGCAGGCAGCCCTCTGTGTGCTGTGGAGCCCCCATGTTGAGGCACCCTGCACCCCAGCCAGCTGCTCCCCCACTGGCTGGGGGGGCAGGGTACCTCAAGACAGAAGGAGGTGGCCCTGGGCTGACTGCTCTTCTGTCTCCACGTGTCTCAGCGCATGGAGCCAGCTGCAGAACAGCTGAGCCACAGCCTCAGTGCAGGGGCTCTGCAGCATGTGAAGATGGAGAAGCAGACATCCCAGGGCTGCCTGCTCCCCTTTCTCCATGTTTGTCCTGGCACACAACACTTTGCTATGTTCTGCACCACTTTTTTCCCTCAGGATTTTTTTGTTGTTGTTGTCTTTTTGGGGGGTGGGGGTTTGCTACTGGGAAATCCTGGTAGTAAATTTTGTTCCAGTGCTGCAGATTAGCAGTGCAAGGCAACCTGTGCAGTTTGTGGTGCTGCAAAGAGATTTGTGGTGGCACAGACCACGCATGCCTGCATGTCTGGATCCAGCCTGTGGTTCCATAGCTGGGAACATTCTACTCAGTTCTTTTTTGTTGTGTGAGAGCCTGGAGGTTTAAAACTCAAGAGAGTTCAGGTCTCTCTTGTCAAAGGCAACATGTCTTAATATTCAGCAACAGCCAAAGAAGAAGAACTTATCATGAAATTATGCACATTAGAGCAGAGGGGATAGATGCAGCATAGCATCTACATGTATGCTAATATATCTACTCAATGGATTCATTGTCAACGTCAAAATTTCCTGCCTTTGTAATACTTTTATACAATTCAATTGTCTGATGAAGTAAGCTGATTCTTATGAAAGCTTTAGTTGTTCAGTATGGTGCAGATCTACCCTGCCTTCTGCCTAATCTACTCTTGTCAGATTGGACATTCTCCTGAGATTATTAATACAGTAAAAGCCATCTCTACACATATGGATGCCCTAATATAACAGAACAAATCTATAAAAATATTTCCAAATATTGTTTTTAACATATGTTCCTATTTAGTTACTATTTACCCATATAACATGTCAATTAATCAGGTTAGTGCCCCTTTAGGATCAATAGCAATTTAAAATATTTAGCAGCAAATTGCATTAGAACATTCAATTTTCAGAAACTATCCTAGACCACTAAGCACTTGCATGTTTTACTGTAACTTTTCATGAGCAAGTATGGGGTTTTATATGCATTCATTGTCTAGGTGCATTTTTGGAAGTCCTTTGATAATACAGCCATTAGCACATTACAAAAATGCCCTTGGAAATAAAGGACAACTTTATTGCATGGTAAGGACTATTCCTGATATCCACTTCAGTAACTCAAGCTATATATGATAAAATAAAGAATTCAATACTAAATCTACCAAAAAATGACTTCCACAGTCTTGAATTATGTGCCTTATCATTTATTAAGTGTAATTATGTTTCTCAATTTTGCACACTTGGACTTATGCACAAGATTTAACAAATGTTAAATCCAATTTGTCATTAAACTCAGAGAAGTTTTAAAATGTCCAGCATTTTTTCTGGGCACGTATGAACAGAATTGCTGGGGAGCTGCTGTAGATAACTAATACAGAGAAAGTCATAAATTATGATATTGCTGCATTGATTCTTTTTCAAAGGATGGTTCACATTGTTCATATCTTCTTGCTATTTTTACCTGGTAAAGGTTTCTGGTCCTCACTCACTGCAGGGAATTCTTTTACCAGCTCCTTGTCTCCTCTGTTAAGAGACAGCCAACAGCTACAGTCAAAGTTCACTTCTTGTTTCGTATGTAGCTTGTCCATGTGAAAAGACTTTAAATGCCAGCCCTCAAAGCCTGGCAAATCATCACAGGTGACCCGAATCTTGTACACATCTCCCACATCTCCAGTTTCAACCTACAATAAATACCATGAAGAAGAGTGGACTATCAAAACTGTTTCATTAATGGAGACTTTTCCAACCAGCACAGGGTGCATTAAATAAATTTTAACACAAAGGAAGGATGATTTTGTGGTTAAAGTACAGGAAATAAAGGAAGCTATTCCTGGCCTTGCCATAGATTCTAGTCTGACCTTAGACTTAACAGCTTAGTCTGCTTGTTCAGTCCCGTGATCTGTAAAAAAGAGTTGACACTTTTTCCACTAGTGTGCAGTGAGGCTAAATTAATTAAAATTCAGACCGTAAAACCTACATATGGGTGGTACGTAAGGACATGAAGGAAAGGAGTATGTAAAGTATTACGACAATCAATGGGTTTGGGCCTTTAATGTCAGACATGGCAACATTTACCATAACATGAATCCTTGTAACTTTCTACTTTTCCTTATGGCCTGAGGACAAGAGTAAGAAGTTCTTATAGCCTCTTTGTCATCTTAGAGCAGGAGGGAACTCATTGTCTTCCTCTCTTTTCTGCACCTCTTCTAGAGGGAAGGAAGTGGGACCAGAAATGTGATAACTAATGGAATGGATAGAAAAAGAAATATTCATAAGAATCATCAGGCAAAGCAGCCTATATAACCAGCAATGGTGACACCCAAAGAAGGGAAGATTTATCAGTCAACAGCAAGAAATAGTGGGGGTTTCAAGTTAGATAAAAAGCAGACCTAAGGGTTGGACCCTTTACTAATAAATTTTAATCTAAGAGATAGTGGAATATTTTGTATATTTAAAGAAAACTGTCAGTTAAAGACATGACATCTACCACAATCCAGCCTATTGGTTTATGACAGCTTGACTGGTTTATGGAAGGAATTCTTTGTGGAGATTACTTTCAAAACCAAGGTACTGAACTGGATGATGGAAAAGGTCTTTCCCAGTTTCACAATTTTAAAATGAGACTAGAATCAGAAGAGAGTAATGGGCCAGTTCCACCTCCATCCTAAGCCTCAGAAGGTAGGAGAAAATTCAACCTAGAGGGGCAGTGGTAAGAAAGCATCTCCACAGTCCACAGTATTGCACAAGTACTGCCCATGGCCCTAAAGTGCAGTGGTGCTCTTAACTTCTGAATCCCAATTTTTTAGCTGGCACTTTTTTTAGTTGTCCTCTTTTTTTTATCCTGACTTGCCACTGTTTACCTCTAGGCTTTGCTCAAGAAGGCATAAGCCCATCCTCTGTAGAGTGAAGAGAAGGTTTGCATTTCCTTTTAAAGTTCAGCCATACTTTTTCCTAGTCCTGTCCACAGGAATTAAATTGGTTCTACTGTGCTTCAGAATGTCTTTGTACACACAATGGGGCACTGTCTCCCTTTAATAGACAGTGATTTTTTGCAAGCGTTTTTAAAGTTTGTAAAGGGTTGCAAAGGGTCTCATTAGAAATACTATGCTTAGGGCAGTAAGCGGTTTAATTCTGTAACAGGGTAACCTCTACATCAGGTCTCCACCAGCCACCCTGCTCCTGGGGTAACTGCCCACTTCACTCATCTGCTGCACCTTGATGGAAAAATATGACAGTTGCTACTAAGGCAGGAGGTTATCTATTACTCACTCTGCTGACAAGGGCCTAATACCTGGTCCAACCTCCCCTTCACAGGTCCCATGCCTCACAGATGTTACTCTGGTGTTACTTCTCCGGCCTATGGCCAGAGCAAACTGGGCGCACGGTTGTGGCTCTTTTCTACGGCCCCAGAGGGCCACTCATATACCACCCCTCTCTCACCAGGATCCCACTTAGTCTGCTGGCTCTCATCCAGCCTCTTTCATACTGCCCTCACTCAGGGCCACACTCATCCTGCCTGGCTTTTGGCTTACCTCTCCTCATCTCGGTCAGCCCCAGCGCAGTCTGTTGGGTGTCTGGCCCCTTGCCATGCCACTATGCTTCCACTGGGCCTCCTCACTTGCCCACACTCCTAGGGCTGCTCTAATTGTTGCCCCTCTCTCAGGGTCTCACTATTCATTGCCTCCCGGCTTTCCCTGCCACCTGGGCATGGCCCCAGGTCCCTCCTCTGACCTGAGCTCTGCTTCAGGGTTCCTCAATGAGCCCTGGACTCCCCCTGCTCATTAGAATACCACCAGGGATGTGGGGCTGGGATTATAAGGCACCCCGCCCCTCCTTTCACTAGGGCGGTAACTGGCCTGGCATTTCTTGGAGGTTCCCACGCCACTGGGAACCCCACCAGAGCACCCTTCCCCAGCACAGTACAGTTTTATGTCTTACTCAGGACAAAGGGGTCACCTCCATCCCATAGCCCTTGACCTTACCTCCTGACTATGGGTGGAGCAGCCTGTAAGTCTGATGTTACTTCATTTCTCCTAAAGGAAACTTCAGCCCAGTTTATATCCCTGGGTCCAAAATGGCTGCCTTTATCAGGCACCTGGCTGCTGCCTGTTTCCTACCCTTAAAGTGGCAGGCACCAAAGATGCCCTGCCACAAATTCCTTTAAAAGTATATATTCATCTCTTACTAACACTAATTGTAACTTTTCCAATGCATCAAGAGGGAAATGCACTGTTCTTTCACATGCCTAAATTGTGGCTTTCTTCAGAAGCAATGGTGTAATTAGAAGGGACCTACTTAAATCATGGCAAAACAAAGGATTTTTCATGGCCAAAAGGATTTTTCACATCCTGTTTGTGGCATGCAGAACTGATTTCATGGGCATTGAGCAGCGGCCGTGCCCCATGCCACTGATTGGCAGTGAGGCCCTGCCCCTCAGGGAGGAAGGACAACAGGGCGGCCACCATCTTGATTGCTGGCTGTCTTTGTGCCACCCCACATACCCATTGGTAGAGGGGCCCTAGCAGGGAGAGGAGGGTTGGGAGGAAGCCACCATCTTGTATACTGCCCTCTGTGCTGCCGCACCAGCCAGTGCCTTCCAGGCCCGGCAGCAAGGACCACTGACTCCCACTGGGAAGCCACCATTTTATTTTTTATTAAGCTGTTTTTCAATGAGTTTCTGGATTTTATGGGCAATCCTGAATGATGTGGTTTCCACAAAATCTGTGAAACCGTGAATTAAGCAGGTCCCTAGTCATTAGATCTTCTGTTTCAGAGCCAGATAACCTATTTGTAAGATTATTGCCTGCAGGTTTTCCTTCTTAGAAATGGAATCTGGATTCCATTTGTATCAGTCATATATTCCAGGGATTGCTTACTCTACCTTTGTTTAGAAATGCAACATTAAAGCAATCAAATATGTCTCTTTTAACTTAGTGTGTTGCAGTGTATCTCACACTCATATTTTGCCTTATTCAGTCTGGGCCTCTACATCTCTAGATTTCTCTACTCTTACATTTTAAATGCCTAATGACAATTTTAAAGGTATTTATTGCATTGCTTGCAGAAAACAAGCAGAGAGTATATACTGAAGATGTACTACACAAGGAGTTAAATTCATAAAATATTTCACCATGTTTCAAAGCATCAACTGCTTGAAAACTTTTCACCTACATTTCTTACAGCCATGATTTCATGGAATGCTAAGACTGTAACATCTAACAAGAAAATGTCTGTAACCAGACTTCCCCCTAATCTACTCAATTACACTATATTGGACAATTTCAATTAAATGTACTAGATACATCTCTCCTTTAACATTTTTGCTTTAAGTTGGTCCCTTTTCTATTCAAGTCTTTCAGTCCATCATCCTACCTGTACACTGTTACCATATCAATTTAATATGATAAATCTATCATTTATCTAGTCTCCTACCTTTGATACAATAATTAACTTTTCACCCTCTGATCCCTGTTAGTTTCAAATTAATGTAAAAAGCCCTTCAAAGAGGTGATCAAATAATATGTAACAAAGTACATGACCTCTTCCTCAGTTCATGGAACGTTTGCAAGCAGAAATCCATTTCTCTATGTTTATTCATAATTCAACATTTCCTAATTCATTTTTCCATATGTATTTCCCTCTCAGTTGATCATTGATTGACTCAAGTATTTAGTCCTTCATACTTGAAATGTCTGTGCAGTATTAGTTGTGATTGCTCACATACTAAACAGCATGGTGTTGCTTCTTTTCTATAATTGAAGAAATGCAGCTCTTATAATCAAGAGAAAGTCTTGAAGAAGCCACTAAGCTTTTGGTAAGGGAATTTTATAATATTTAAAATCTTTTCCTTATTGTGCTATGTAGGACTTCTCCAAAGGCATCAATCTTAGAATATGGAGACTGCTGTATGATTTCTTATCTGGGTGCAGCATTTAAATTAAATTTTCTGTAATTTTCACATAAAAAGAGGGTGTGTGTATGAATGATGCCGGTTAGAAAGGGTGTGTATGAATGATGCCGGTTAGAAAGGGTTTATTCATTTAATTGCCTGTCTATAACAGCTATAGAAATCCAGACTTCAGTCCCATCCCAACAAAATATACACAAAGGTCTTTGAGGGGTCTTTAATTTTTTGTCTTCCTCTTCATCATTAACATCAAGTAGTCATGTATTTGTGCACTGTTGTGTTTTCATAGGCTTCTGTTCACATGTTTGCTTAGCTCATTTGCAACTGTGTTAACTATCTGGATAGTTGTTTTAGGGACCCTATCCCCATAATGTGTCACTTTTCATATTATGGTTATTTGGATACTAAAAGCACAGATAATGTGCCTTCCAAATACATCCTTTGATGAACTTGGAATGCAAGATGTCAGGAAATAGGATAAGCTGTTGGAGAGGGATATATACATATTATACAAATGTGCATGCCCATGCAATCTCAGTATTTACTTTCATGACCTCTGTGGCCTAATTAAACCACAAAGGGATCAACTGAGTATAGCTAAAGTAAAACACAGTCATTTACATAAATACAAAAAAAGACTGGGTTTTTTGTTGGAGTTCCCCACCCCTTCTCTCCATTATTAGCTCACCTCCATTTCTGACCAATACATTTTAGTTTATTCAATTCCCCCTTCAAAGAAAATAGAGTCTATTCCAACAATATAGGTTCCTCTTCTGTTTCCTGTTCTGTATTGGTTTCTCTATTGCTCTTCTCCTGCCCAGCCCTGCCACTCCCAGTGGATTCAAAATATAATTTCTCTTTTCTCAATTTGCTTGCTACATCTAATATGTAGTTAACTTGTTTTTAACTGGCAGCTCACCCAGTACTACAATTATCAAAGCTTAAGAGCACTGAAAGCAAATAGATTTAAATTGAGAGTTCTCTATTGTATTACATACTTGGTTATATTTGTTTACCATTTGCAATGAAGGAACTAATGATTAAATACTTTCAGAAGACTATAAGAAGTATTCTGGGCCTAATCAGCAACTGCAGTGTACAAACACAATGTGTATGCACTTGACTTAGAGCTCCTGAGACAGTTGCACCCTCAAATGCAATGATACACATATAAATAAGTACACAGAGTACGTGAACGATGCATGCCCCTGGCAGCTGGGGAGGCACAGCAGTGGCAGGAGCACAATGGTGTTAAACGGGGAGATCCTGCAGATGCCGCCGGCGCTGCTGGCAGCGGAGGGGGTGGGGGTGGTGAGTGCCAACCAGGGGTTGGCAACCACCCACAGACACCACCACCAGCGTCAGCAGTGGCCAGCAGCCAGCGGTGATCACTGACCATCCGCAGACATTGCCAGCAGTGTTGACAGCAGGGGTGGCGAGTGGCGACTGCCCTCAGGTGCCACCAACAGTGTCGGTGGCACCTTTTCATAGAAGGCACACCTCCATGCTCAGGGGGTGCACGTGCACCCGTGTGCACTCCCTACACGTTGCCAGTGACAGAGTATGTAATAAGTGGATCTCTGGAGACAAAATTAAGCATATTTGTTAACTGTTTTGAAACAATTCAACTTGCCTACACTGCATAATTTGCAGTCCTTCTTTTTTCCACTTTAGATTGCCTAAAATCAGGATCTGCATTTTTTTAGGAGTTCAGCAGCTCCTGCTCATTGCTCAGCCAAATTCATAGTTCTTTGTTAATCATGACATCATAATCATTTCCATAGTAAACTATTGTGCTGCCATGAATGGAAACAGATGAGCTCATTTAACAAAGATCCTGCATTATACAAAGGTCCGTAGTAATGATGACAAATACAAGAAGAAAAAAGAAACTATGGTATATCAAACAAATTGTTTCTAACCAGAACAGTTTTCAGTAGTTTTCATGAAACACCAACCACTATTGAACACTTGGCCTCCTGATTTGATTTGCCTACAACAAAAGCTGTGAAACACTGAGTCATGTAGCGAAAAGACAAAACTTTATGCACAAAAAAGAATAAAATGATATTAAGGTTCTGACATAAAGCAAAAACTAAAGGCATAAACAGCCAAGAGGAAAAAAGAAGAGTACCACACGTATTCCCAAATATAAACCTACAAGAATTATTACAGTTTTTTTCTATGTGTATTTCCAGAGTGCTAACTAAAGGAAAAATGATTACTTACAATTTGCTATACTAGTTTCAATAGCATGTACTTTGTCACTGAAATTAATCACTCTTGCCAAGAGATACCCCTTGCAAATGATGCCACTTGGAGAATTCCAGTCAGCTTGGATATGGCTAAGCTCTGATTTCTGCATTTGTTAGAACATGCTGCAGCAGGGACAACAAGCCAAACTGTGTGGGTGTTTCACAGAGTATCTGCCTTTCTTGAGACTGGAAGTGCTTGCTGACAACCTGCCTCGTCTCTAATCACTGGCTGCTTTCCTGCCCTGGGCCAGGTCACTTTGGGGAGTTTTCAAGCATCTACTTTAGTGCCCTTTTCTAAAATGTTGTCCTATACCATATGTTTTTGGTACTCAGTCATAGAACAATCTTTCAGTGCCTTCAGCAACTGCCTTGGTTGCAAGCTACTGCCTTCTGGTGACTGGCTAGAAGGCACACGTCTCCTAGGCCAGGGGTGTCAAAGATATGGTTTGCAGGGCTTGGAGAACTCCTGGAATTCAAAGCTGGGGCAAGCAGGGACAGATCCTGCCACCAGATCCTGGGATAGGGGGCCCAATTAGAGATACAATTGGACCACAGCATAGTAAAAAAATGGCTGTGTTAATCTCCATGGTTCCCTGAATACAGTGACAGTTACAGTTACAGCCACTCACTCCACCATCAGATTTGGGTCTGGCTCCAGCCTTGGAGGATCCCTGTGGTCCAGATATGGCCTGGGGTGGGGACAGTGGGTTTTTAAGCCAACCATTACAATTTGTAATTATTAAGTCTAGATGGCCAAGGTAGATTGTGACCTCCTAAGAGCAGCAGGATGAGTTCAAGAACCTTATATGTGAAGTGTGTAGATAACCAAGATCATGTTAGGGCTACTTCTGAAGTTTTGTAGTTTGTCATTGTTACCCCAAGAGGTGCCCTGGTGAACAGAGCATCTCCGATCCCTTGTTGTGTCCCCCTAATTAATTTGTAGGCAGCCATAAGATCACCTCTCAGCCTTCTCTTGCAGAGGCTGAAGAGGTCCAGGTCCCTCAGTCTCTCCTCATAGGACTTGTTGTGTTGCCTCTCTTATCATCTGCATCCAAAATTCTTCAGAAAAATTAAAGAAATGCAGAACTATGGACAAAATGTAACCAATTGCAAGAAAAAGATCATATTTCTCCCTTATTTATATCCTTGATGCCCAATCATGTACAGTAAGAAGTGATAACTTCAGCTGGATACAGGAAAACAGGATGATGGGCAGAAAATGGCCCAAGATCTAAAGCTGTATCACTCCATCTTTATAAGTAAATATGTCACTTGTAGCAACCAAAGTAACATTTCACTATATCTTTTGGCTAAGTAGTGTGTCATTATAATTTCTGGTTAGTGTAATATATTTATGACTTACTAGGAATTCATCCATTGCTCTAGGTAGAAAGCATTTTTGTCCTGGGCTTTGTGGAGAAAGCAGAATGTCATCACTTTTGCCCTTTGATCCATATATCACAAGGGTTCTTTTCCATTCCTGTGATTCTGGGGAATCCCCAGCAGTTTTAACCTGCAGTCTCCACCGCTGTCCTAAATAGAAGTAAAAATATCACCACATTTTAAACGCTTGGAGAAACTGAAGACAGTGTTCAAGATCACTATTACAAAGTATTTAAATAGTGACACACATTTACAAGCTGCTTTATGAAGACAGACATCCTCTGCCTCAAGAAGATTACAATCTAAACAGGATGTGATATGGACAAGAGTAGGGATGTAGGTCTACAAGGGAATAATAATAACAAAAAGGAGAGAAAATAAATCCTTGGCTAACTGGTCACATTAATGATGTATGATAAATTAGTTGCTACAAACAATTGATTTATTTCATTTTTTATGAATTGTATACATTTATATATTTAACACAAAAATTACAGAAGGAGGATTGAATATTTAAAGTACAAATGTAAAGTACATTTTAGAGTATTTAATTTAAATTTTAAAGTACATTTTAGAGGATTATATACAAGAGCCCACAGCTGGTTGAATAGTAAAAATTAAGCCTTGTTTCTCAAAGATGTATCTGAAAAATGTCATGCTCAATTTGCTCTGTTTTAAGTGATCAGATTAGTAGAAGCACAGCCCAAAGATCTGAGTATCTGGATGGCTGACATGCTCATAATAATGTTTACAAAGCCTGTAAATGGAATGAATTCTAGCAAAAAAAGACCCTGGGAAGGGATTTCAAAAGTTATTCATTATTTTGTTTAAGAAGTTATAGAAAACCAGTCAGGAAAAAGAAAGAATGTCATGTGACTTAGTGGATGTTATAGTCTTAACTGGTTGAATAGAACTTACCCTGAAATTAAAAATTAAAAATTCCTTTGCGCATAATGGGCATGTCCAGATGAGTGCACATGTGCACTTTGTGGCACCTCAAAGGCAAAATGCATATGGCACATGTCAAAAGGTTCTCCACATTTTTTAGATCTCCTGATTTTTAGATACCTGGTATCTAAAAAAAATCCTCCAAAATAAAGCAGGGTGGTGCATGTGCCTGCAGCGTGTGATGCTCAAAACTGGAGCCTGGCCAGCCCGAGCCATGCTCCAGCTGTCAGCCAGACTCCACGCACCTTGGAATTGCTGCCAGTGCAGCCCTGGGAGGCCCCCAGGACCACAGGTAAGGCTGCTGGGGCCAGCCCAGGTGCTGGCCCCAGCTTCCCATACCCAACCCAGGGCAATCTGCCATACACCAAAACATGCATACATGGCCATTCCCTGGAGACAAGTAGCAGTGGCACAACCATGTGCCACTGCAATTTGTCCCCAGGGAATCTCATGTATGTGCTCATTTCCCTTTTGAAAACTGATTTTTACTGTGGTACCAT
>NW_017728992.1:118385177-118387075 GCF_001723915.1 Gavialis gangeticus | reverse complement strand
ATGTGCTCATTTGGACGTGCCAAATATATCTGATGTTCAAAAAAACCTAACAAAGCTTTGAAATTAAGAATCTATGTTTAGATTGTGACCTAAATATCTATAGTTTTGCATTAGCTAGTGGATTTGATATAAACAAAAACACTTTCATGGACACAGGGGCACATAGACATGTGCAATTAGTGCACTTGATTAAACTCCAGCACAGTTCATACTGGAGTTTATTGCTGCTGGGGGCCACATCTACGTGTGCGCCCAGGACAGCAGCACATTGAGCCAGGGCAGATCTCTAACCCGGCTCAACATTCTGCGGAGGGGCTGGCTGGAGCATGAGAGTGCTTCAATGAGGGGCTAGCCAGCAGGTAGCCCCCACACTGAACCACCCTCATTCCCCAGCCAGCCTTATCTGTATCTACATGTGCACTGTGATGGAGTAAATAACTCTGCTGTAGGATAGTACTTGTGTCTGGCATTACTACCCTATGGCAGAGTTAATTAGTTTCCTCTGTCTGTTAATTAGTTCACTCTGTCCTAATAGCACCACACATGTAGACAATTACTTTTACTGCAGAACTAATTAGGCAACTCCACAGCAAATGTCTCATGTAGATGTGCCCAGGTATGGCTTCAAGGTTGCTGTTTATTTCCATGAGCTATATTTGGGGTGCTAGACTCACTTACACATTGTATGTACTATTTGCCTGTTTGGATGCCACATTGTATTTTTTCCTCTTTCCACCTCCTTTCCCCAACCCCCCCGTCTGTTTGTTTTAGTTTATTCAGTTTGTGTTATTTGCTTGACTATTTTCTTCTTTGTTTTATTCTGCCTTGTGAGGAAAAAAAGGAGACCAGGGAAAAGGGGACTGAGACCATGCCGGGAGAGAAGTGCTTCCAGAGCAGCTGTTCATTGAAGTTGTGAGGTGGCCACGTGGCGGGGGTGGGTGTGGCATGCAGAAAAAACAAGAGAAGAAGGTGATCTGAAAGAAGAGGAGCCGTGGAGCGGAGACTGGGATGGAGGTGTCTCAAGGGTTGGCTCCAGCTGGAAGAGAGGGACTCAACAGAAGGGGACAGCCAGGAACCCTTGAAGAAGCGAGAATTAATCCATCTAGAAGAGGGGAGAGATACAGTAGAAACTGCAAAAAAAAAGCGGGGAGGAATAAAAGGGGGACAGCAGAGTCCCACTGGGGTTAATTAAGGTCAGGTTCATTTTTTTTCTGTTTTGTTTCCCTGGTCCCATTTGGGATCTAGATTTGGACTAACTGTACTCTGGGAGCCAAAAAAAAAAAAAAAAGTAAAGAGGAGAAAAGAAGCAAGAGACTGAAGGAAGTTTCTTTGTCGTTTAATAAAAGAAAAGTATAAACAGTTCATATGTCTGACTTTACATAATTATATGCATGTTGTTTTATGTTAAATAAATATAACAAAGTATCCTGAAAACTAGATAAACAAAAGAAAAAGAAAACCTTGGATTTTCTTGGCGGTAAAGAGACTGGGGTTTGTCTGGAAGAACTGGAAGTGAGATATCTGTCCCCGACGGGCCTTCGTAGAACCCTGCTCATAGTGTGGCTCCCCGTTTGGGTGATCACCCTCTGCACCGAGTGTTGGTGTTGCTGCAGTTGAGTTGTCTTCCCCACTGCACCGACCCCGCTTCTCGCCTGCCACGACTTTGCTGTTATCCCAGTGGGCGGGGCCAGCTCATCGGTCCCTCGGTGTCCCGGGTTGGCCTCGTCGGCTACACACGGGACTCCAGCCACCCCTACACCCCGGCCTCACGCCACCTGTGGTCTTCACCTCCCTGCACTGACTTAGCGCAGTGCCCACAGACTCCTCCCTCACCTGCGTAGGTGTCCCAGCTCTACGGCACAGGATACTTCCCACCACCAGTTCATCACCTGAACCTC
>NW_017728992.1:118375976-118380177 GCF_001723915.1 Gavialis gangeticus | reverse complement strand
TATGGCACAGGATACATCCCACCACCAGTTCATCACCTGAACCTTCAGCTATGGCTTTCTCCCGGTGATTCCCCTCTCGGGAGTACTTCCCTGATCTATTGCCCGCGCCCTTATGATATTGCCCTGGAGTGATGTCCCTTGGCTGGGGGGGTACAGCGCTGTCCCCTTTAATCCTCCCCCGACGCTCTCTATTCTTGGCGGCGATCCCGCCCCGAACTCTCTCTCCAGGCCGGTGCGTCTTCGGCCTCACCCTCCTCTTCGGCACGTCCCGCGCCCCTTGCCGCAGCACTTACTTCCTGCCGCTCGGGATCTTGCTGGATGCTCTTGATCCCCTGTTGTTTCCCTGCTCTGGCACCGCAGGCTCGCTCCACTGGGGATCTAGCTATCCCGCCTCCTCTCCCGGCCACTGGAAGCTCCTGCTCCTTGGCTCCACAGCTCCTGTCCAGTCAGGCTGACGACAGGGACCGTCTTGCCCGCTGTTTCTTCCTCTCTCTCTCTGCCGCCTCCAGAGCGGCAGCCGCCATTTTTAAATCTCCCGGCCGGCGTCTGACGTCACCGTCAGCTGCCGGCTGCAGCTGTACATAGACGCGGCTAACGAACTGTGCGGGCTCTCCCTTCCGCGTGGCGTCCTGCCCTCCCGGTGAGTTTTCCTGGCTTCCGCGGGTCCCGGGACAATATCAATCAAAAAAAAGAAAAAATTTCTATCTATATTTCCGGAGTCATTCTGCGTTAATAACACCTCCCAACTGATAACATCAAATTAGATCAAGACATGGCAGGTGAGAGTTGGATTTAAGATGTGGAAGTGCTCAAGTCAGGCTATCCGAGAGGTAAGATCAAAAACCAAACTCTCGAGTGAAAGCAAAAAACCCCACATGCCTATTCTGATTTTCCTCTCTGAAAAGGTTTTCTATATCACATCTAATTGTTCTATAGCTTTTCCTAGCTCAGATAAAGAACAGCATTCAAATATGTACCTCTCAGTTTGCTAAGTAACAAGCTAGCTGAAAGATCTCTTCCACATGAACTCAGTGGAAACTATCCAAGTCTCACGCTTTACTCTAAGTGCCCTAGGTTAGGCTGAGTAACCAGAACCAGGGAGGGAGCAACACATAGGCTGCCTGAACTAGCTGAGGCCAGAAGGTTGGAGGCACTCCTGCACACCTCCCAGCAGGCTGCTGGAGACTGCTCAGCCCAGTTGAGCAGCTGGCAGAGAGGCCTGGTAGTTTAGCACAACAGTTTGTTTAGCGCAACAAGTAGGATTTATGTATCTATGACTCTTGTGCTCCAACTTTTATTTTTAAATCCATCTACAGCCTCAGTTCTTTTTTTGAACAGAATTGTTAGCATCTTTGAAAATTGAGGGCATTAGGCTTTTCACTTTAAACACTCAGATTTGAAAATTTTGGCTTTTTTCCCCTCATATACACAGCTACTAAAAGGATGCATTTTAATTTGTGCCTTTTTAATTCTATTTATGTTAAGTTATAAGCTATGACTCTTTATTTTGAACATTAGTGTTCCGGATGTTTTCATGAATGGGGGAACAGAAGGGAGAAGACTATTTTACACAGTACCAAAATTCTCAGTCTTTTCTAAAAGATAAAAATCCATATAACCAAGGTTTTTGTGTTTGTGTTAACCCAGCAATGCTATGCAAGCATAGACCTTTTGTTGACCTTAATAAATGAAGCAGAATCAACCTTAATAATATTCTTCCCAGCACACAGTTAAAACAGTTTGATACATGGAAGAGATTTTAGAAGAAGCAGGGAGGAAAAAAAAAATCAAAGTTTTAGTGGCATGCATAAAGAAAACTTTTAAGTTCTAAAGTGTTTTAAACAAACACTGTGTTTTAAGATTGAAAATGGGAAAGTTAAAAAAAAAAAGAAAGTTAAATCTACTACTACTATTATACAAGTAATTTAGGTCAGTGGTAGCTTTTCGCAGATATGTCTCTGATTTTCCCTACAACAGTATTTTTTATTCTTAGGAATGACAATAGCATTACACTTTGCAAGATGCTGTAGCTGTTTAAATTACTTTACAGTGATCATAGCAATTTGACTGGCTCCTGACTTGCTTGCTTTCCTTGTTGCGGTAGCTTGCTGTAACATATGCCAGCCTGCATGCTTCACTTCTGCACTAAATTCTGCATCTACCAAACATTATGGCTGTGCAAAGCTTCAGTCGTTGATTCGATTCAGCAGAGATTCAGCCCAATTAGGAGACCAAATCTCCAAATCCAAATCAAATCAGGAGACTCTTTAAACTCTCCGAATTGAATCAGAACCTTCCAAATCGATTAGGAGAGATTTGGAAAGATTTAACAATTTGGACATACACACAGCTTTAAATAATTTTTTTTACATACCTCAAGGTACCAGGCAGCTCATGAATACTGAGATGCTGGGGCGGATGCAGCATCGCACAGGGGTGCAGGGATGGGGGGGTGTGAGTGGGGGGGAGGGCAGCGTGCTCAGCAGCAGACCCAGAAGTGGACCAGAAGCACTTCTGGTCCGCTTCCGGGTCTGCCAGGAAGCGCCGTGGGGGGCCCCCTGCATCCCCCCGGCTTGGCAACTGGTGCCTCCTGGGTCTGGGGAGGCACCTAGGGCCCCCCCATGGCCAGTCATAAGCCAAGGGGACGCAGGGAGGCCCCCTGTGCACTTGGCAGCAGACCTGGAAGTGGACCGGAAGTACTTGTGGTCCACTTCCAGGTTTGCTGCTGAGCACACAGGGGACACCCCGCGCTCCTGTGGGATGCTCCATCCACCCCACCATTGCAGCGTTCATGAGCTGCACCTAGTACCTTAAGGTATGTAGAAAAAACCAAAGCTGTATCTATGGCCAAATCGCTGATTCTCCAAATCAATATAGAATCTTCAGATTTGGCCAAATTGAATTGAGGACAGTGGTCCAAATCAACAAATCTAATCACAGTCCCCAATTTGGGTTGAATCCGAATCCAAATTGAATATAGCCCGTTTCGCACACCCCTATCAAACATGCACTGTACCATCATTTACAGCTGGGCCAATAATATTCAGCCAGGAGTTTGGGGAGGATCTATAATCATCTTTACCAGGGCAGAAGAAATCTCAGAAATCTATAATTAGAGGAATTTCTAGGGAGAGCTTTCTTCTGTGTTTTCTATTCACTTTGTTTTTGTATATTTATGTTTCTACTATCCTTGCATGACACAAGAAGATCCGAGCTAAAAATAAGTGTTAAGTGAACTGTTTTACTGTCGCTGTGCCATATTTTATGCAACACCCACAAACCTCTGCAATACCCCAGAGCATTTCATGAACCACACTGCAGGAATCCAGCTCCTGTTAATTGACTGCAGAATTAAACAGCCTTGTGGCATTCTTGCCTCTTGCCTGTCACTTGAGAGAAAACACCTTACTGTGCACTGTTTCAAGACTCTACCTATCCTGAGGGCAAGAGGTGAGAGGAGAAATAAGGAAATAGTAAGTCATCCCTGCAATATAAAGCAGTTTGACAGGGTGGCGAAGAGCTTGATTTTCTCCTGAAATAACTTTATTTGAGCTCTGAAAGCAATTATTCATCTTCTTTGCCAGAGTAATATACTGGGTTGGAGCCCTTCTCTCTTGCACCAAGCGCAAAAGGTGGGGTCAAAAGGGCAAGGACAAACTTGCTACTGTGCTTGATTTGATAGAGTCTTACCTCAATTTGCAAATGGTCCCCGGCGTGTTTGCTCTAAGTCTACTGCTTGTGGCCAGAACTATTGCCATAAGTAGCTTGTAGGGAAAAAAAAAAGTGTAACAACCTGCATGCTGGGATCTGGAAGTAATGCTCCATTTCTAGACAGCAGAATGCCAGCCTAGATCATGAAATCGGCTTAACAAAATGATGGCCAGTTTCAAATACCCCTACTGGGGTGAAGGTAAGGGGGAAGATAGGGACTGAACAATATTAACCATATCCAGCTAGAATGTGATTGTTTGAGGGTGGCTTACTATATCTGAAGTGTTTTGATGCGCGACCTTTGTTTTCAGACTTAGACCTCAGCACAATGATTCCCGCCTTTGTGACCTCCAGGCAAAGCTGGATTACTTTTTTGATGGCTTCCCTTGAAAACTACTTACAGATTGTAGCTACTGAAGTCTGTGACAGCACAAGTGCCCAAGAGCTTTTGCATTAAAAAAAAAAAAAAAAAAAAAAAAAAAAAACACAG
>NW_017728992.1:118368570-118375906 GCF_001723915.1 Gavialis gangeticus | reverse complement strand
GTAACACAAGTGTACTGCCATCTCTACCAGCTGTCTGATATTTAGCATGTGCATTTACTACAAGAAGTCTTAAACGCAATCTGTGAAAGCACTGCTTGCTACATGATATGAGGCACCATACCAGTAGCAGTCGGCACTGTTGGAACCTCCAGGAGAAGACTTCTCTACTGAGGATCAGGCATTTTCTCTACTTTGTAATAAACCTAGGTACTGTACATTGGTGAATTCCTGCAGGTTTGAGTTAAAAAATCCCTTGGCAGCCTGTGATTTTGAACGTTTTGCAAGCCTCAGTCTTCCCTGGCATTATTCTACAGATACATAGGGCAACTGATAAGACGAGACAGACTAAAGTGTCACCAGTGTTCACATATCATACAGTTCTTTGTGTCTTTCACATCAATGGAAGAATACCATCTCCTACTCTTACCTCTCCATGCTTAGCTGAAGATAGTACCTGAATGTAGAGAAAAATGCTAAGAATAAATACAAGCAAGACCAAGGTGGTGCTGATAGGCCAGGTAAACCTTTTTGAAGAATGTGCAATTCTTCAAATGTACATTTACTATTGAAAGCATATGCCTTCCGACTGGTAAACTAGCATGCAGCTTTTGAGGGCCTTTTGGATTCCTCCATGTTAGTGGAGGTTCAACATCCCATTACTTTATTTAATTTTCTTGAAGAGTGCGCCTCATGCTGTCCGGCATGAATACAATCCTGATGACTCGTGCATGTGTGCTTATTTATTGCAAGACATGATTATATCTAAAAATGAAGCTATACAGCCCAGAAAACCTCCCTGGAATGGACTATTTTTGTATCAATTTACTTTGGAACAGAAATTGCCACAAGCACTGTGATGCTCTCCTCTTAACTGGATGCTTATTAAATACAGAGTTCAATTCAGGGTCTCTGTTGTGATAATTAAAACTCTTGATGGGAGTGGTCCTACTCTCCTCTCCCTCTATGAGAGTTATATTTTTAGTGGAACACAATCTTTGAGCCAGACTTTGAATGCAGGAGACTTCACTGGAGATGGAGTCAGAAATTACCTGGGCAGATCCAGTACAGGCACTCACACACAAATATAAATCAAAACACAAATATGCTACCCCGTCTATTTCTCCTTAAATCTGGTTAGAAATCAAAGACAGAGACTGTCAGCCATGTCTGAAGAGCATCAGATCATGCTACGGAAAACATGCTTTTCCCTCACATTCCCACTCTGCACACACCAAATACCAAAAGAGATGTCTTGTTGATAACTTCTGGCATGTGCCCAGGGCAAGCTTAACGTTTCGCTAACAGTGAATGCATGACATTTTTAGCATTGTATAAATAAATGGGCATGTTTTCACAACAGCATGCTCTGGTACAGTCCACTGCTGTGTAGATACAGCCCATTGCTGTTGTTTGAGGTTTTCAACTACAGCAGTGGGGCCAGGCTTGTAGCTAGACACATAAACAGATAGAAAGAGTATGTTGTTTTCATTAAGGCAGCCAGTTTTATTCAACTGAACAAAGATATTGCATTTAGCTGCGCTAATCAATTTTATAGCTTAAGTCTGCATTATTTCTAGATACTCTGAGGATACCATCCTGAACTTTGGCCTGAAACTGCTTCGTTTGTCACTTCACCATACATTTTTCAATTTACTGATGCTTGTTGGGAGAACTGTCCCTCTGTAGTAAATGGTGGTGACATGGGGATAATAAATTCTTGAATTTGTTCTCAGAGGAATTTCTGACTGATTTCAAGACAAAATAATGGAAATGGGAAAAAAACTAGAAGTTTGTAGAAATTTTCTTTTTTCACTCAATTCATTTAAATGATTTGACAAGTCACTTTTATAGACCATTATTGACCAGTTTTTGACCATTTCCCTAAATATTTGGTATTCCATATGAATGAGGAGGAAACTTATTACTTCATATTGTTTTTAAATTCAACTATTAATGTCAGCATTATGGCAAGAAAATATAGACGGTTTCTCACCTCTCGTGAATGCCTTCTGTAAATTACCATTTTCTGAAAAATGAAGAGAGAATTAAAGTTTCATCTGAAAAAGCTCTATCAGCAAACAAATGTGTCTAAGTTATAATCATACTCACAAGGAGTTTACAGGCATAACTAGTCATTTGATATCAATGCATTATTATAATGCAAATTATCTGTAACTGAATACTTACTTTTGGCAATTAGCTCTCTCTCAATCTTCCCATCATCTTGGTACTCATCTAGCCATCTTTGTTAAAAAGAGAGAGTGGGGAAGGAGAGATAGTAGTTAGGATGGTAGCTAGCAATTGAATTTATTACAATGAATCTCAGAATTACTGCCAGTCCCCTCAGTGTCTTAATGCCTCTCCTGTCCAGCTAAGACTTGTAAGCATTTCCTGGAACAAATTCTCCTCTGGTGAAAATTAGCATTGCTCTGCTCACTTCTATGGTGCTAATTTACACCACAGATTATGTAGCCCAATATATTTCTACAAGACACTGGGAATACTTATGGGAGTTAGTGTTCTACTGGGTAGTTAGTATTTACAGGATCAGGCCCTTAAGTTGTTACTTCTTTGGGACAAGGATCTGGTATTTTACTGATCTGTGCTGTCCCTGCACCTAATATATATTCTGTGTGGCTTACATTATTTCTTTTCTGGATGAACACTATGAATGTTAATTTCATACCAATTTTTCCCTGCATTGTATGATATGGAATTTAAGGGGACTTAACCTCAGTCTTGACACACAACAAAAATACACCCTTACTAACTCCCCTTCCTGATATTACAATAGCTGATGGCCTTTAAGTAGCTCTTTTATTTTTTCAAACGTGGTAGTCAGTATAACCTTCCACACATAGGCACACTATGTGAATAAATCTCTGGTATGTGGAAGAAAGACTAGGCTCCATTATGTTTAAATTATTGTTGCAATAAATAGCTTGATTAACCTTTGTGAAATCTTTCCCGATCCTCCTCCAGGGAATCAAAAGATCACTAACTATTTTTTAAAAACAGAAGGGAAACTTTAGTTCCTTGGCAGCCCTCACACTGCAGGCAGAGTGATAGAGCCCCTCCTGTTCTCCTTATAATGTCTCTAACCTTTTTTCCTAGTGCTTAATAACTTATTTTTGACAAGACAGTTTTATAGCAAGCCCACTATCCAAGCTAAGTATCCCTCCCTTAGGAGAAATCTCATAAAACCTCACTGAAATTACAGAAACAATTGTCTCATCTGTCTACTCTACCAATAACCTTCTTTAATGTAATCCAAGCTAATTAAACAATTTAATAGACAAAAAACCACTGATAACAACAATAATAGTTTTGAGGGAAGTAAACAGTTCTGAGCCAACCATTTTCAAGGCTTTTGCATTTTTTTAACTGTGGGGAACATACCTTTAAAAGACAGGCATAAATGTTTTTATTGAATTTCTAAAAGATCCTCATGACTGAGGCTTCTCCAAAATTACAGAGTAGATATGAAGAACTAGTTTGTAACCATAAAGTTAGTTCTGAACAAATTCCAAGATCTTATATCTATTTTAATAGTGCATAATTCATTTGATAAGTTCCTCCAATGTATCTCTCTATACCAATATAAGGTGTAGCCATATATGCATTTTATCCCTGTCTAATATTTATGGTGGAGGGACCTGCTTTAACATAGAGGCTGCCCAAGGCTCCGGTTGTTGCCTAAGGTAGCAAAATATTTGAAGCAGTAGAAAATTTAGTGACTGTGACTAGGAGCTGAGAGAGTTGGATATTTTCCAATTTTGCCTACAGCAGCAAAATTCTAGAGCTACTGAGACAGAGAAATAGATATTTGCTAAGTGAAAGGAAATGCTTTAGTTATCCTCTAGATAGCTTGCTATCTAGAGATTAAGGTCTCTTCAAAGATTTCCAATATGTTAGGTTCACTTGAATGATCTGTAGTGACTGGAAAATACAAAACGGTCTGGCCTAAATCCCTAATATATGTAATACATGTTATGGCATAGGGAATTGAAACACTATTTAAGAGGTATGACGAGCCTCTAGAAGAGATCAGTGCACCTTTCCGGCTTCACATGACTTGGCCTCTGAACTTCTTCACCTTACCCCATACACTCACACACTGATCCTGCAAGCCTTTGCTCCATGACGTGGAGGAATAAATTCTATTTCCTTCTTACCTCTACACTATTTTGCAATATTTCCTCCAGATGTTAGCAGTATAACAATTCTGGTTTCCCATGAATGGCATACCTATTACAGGGAAAGACTACCTCTTGCTCTTCATCCTCTTCTTTATATTTGATGACAACTTTATCCAGGAACCATCCATTGCCTGTGATGAAATGACAACAAGTTTGAGGGGGGTTTTTTGTTGTTCCAAACAACAACAATAATAGTAATAATAATAATAATAATAATAATAATAATACTACAAGATGTACATGCTGGGTCTCAAAATGTGATACTGTTATTCTTCTCTATAGACAAAAGGCCATTTAGATTTCAGCAAACGTTTCTTCATTTGAAGATAAACGTAAACTAGCACCAGCACATTGCCAAAAGCCACCACAGCCTTTGATTGCTTGTTCTCAGAAGACATGGTCAGAGTTGTGGGGGAAAGGCAAGTCAGTCCAATGGTGAAAGCCAGAAGCCAAGGCACACAGTGAACATTCCAATCCAAAGAGGCAAAAACAAGAGACAGAAACCAGGATGGCAGGCATTAATCTGAATGCAATCTAGGACTTGGGGAGCCTGAAGCAGATGGTCAGAATTGAAGATTTATGCTGAGCAGCGACTGGCATAATTGGGAGGCAAGGGAAGGCAGGAACTAAGAGTGCAGAAAGACATAACACTTGAATCATTCCAAGAATGTCAGTGATTGAGAACTGGTGCACAATTGTCCCTTGACAGAAGGGAGTGTGCATAGTGCAACCTGCAGGGTAGGACTGGCTGCAAGAGGGCAGCACAGAGGGTGAAAAACAATTCACAGTTAATGGGCCAAATCACTTCACACTGAGCATGGAATTGACAGAGTTCCTGTTCTATTAAGCACCCATTGTGTTTGTTTTCTGTCTCACCACCACCACCTAAAAATTGACACATTTTTACCATTACAGGCACAACCATCCACCCACCACAAGCAGGGAGCCACAAAGCACCCTTCCCCAGATAGAACCCTGCTACCCACTCCTGCACCACATAAGGGCATTGTCAAACTATATGCTGTAAGCTGAACAAATGTTAATTAGTTTAGTTCTGTTCATCTTACTGGAGCAGTCCCACATTCAGCCAAAAAACCTGGTCTGCTTGCCCTTCACCTGCACAACTGTGACTTACCACTAGAGGCTTGGTACACAGGGAAAGGGCAAAGAGCTAGGGGAAGAACAGGCTTCCTGCTCCCTCAGATCAGAGTGAGTGCTGCACGAGCTGGATGGCCATCGTGCTTACCATCACCATTCTAACCAGTTCTGCTCCTGCTGGGAGCACAGCCAGCTGGGTCTGATCAGGGTTGGGGGGATGTGGCAGGGCACTGTTTGTGCCTGCCACTTTAAGGGCCTGGAGCTGCCAGATGCCTGATGAGGGTAGCAATTTTGAACTGAAGTCTGCCCATATAAACAGGGCAGCTCTGCTGCTGGAGGCCAGGGCTGCTAGTAACATCTGGAGGTAAGGGAGCAGCTGTAGGGGCTGCTAAGGAGGCTCCTGGTCCTAGGCATGACCTAAAACTGCACCCTGCCAGGAGTGGGTGGCCTGGGGGACTCCCAGTGGTGCGGGAGCCCCCAGGAAATGCCAGGCCAGTTACCACCCTGGTGAAAGGCAGGTCGGGATGCCTTAACCCCTAGCCCCCACAACCAGGTGGGTTACCCCTTTGTTGTGGGGGCTGGGAAGGTGGACCCTATGGAGAAAGAGTAAGGGCCATAGACTCAGGCCTGTCTGAACTTCCCCTGACTGTCCCATGCTAGGGCCAGGACCAGAAGGGTCGAAGGCCCACTGTGAGGAATGCCCAAGAGCTGAGGGCCTGGGGTTCTGAATGACTTGGGGATGGGCCAGGGCTAGTAGCCAAAGGTCCCGGTGGGGGGATCACACCCAAAGGGGAAGCAGATCAGGGAGCTATGTTGCCCAGCATGAAGGCAGAAGAGACCGCCTGAGGAGAGGAATCCAGGTGGGGTTCAATAGTAGGATTCTGGGGCCCAGTGTGGGGACCGGTGATGATGATAATTATAGATGCCATCTGCAAAGCTTGGGCTGCGATGTAGGGGAGGAAAAAGCTGCAGATAGCACCCCCTGGCATCGGGTCAGGAAATGGGCAGCCTCCTACTTATTAACATCTATTTAACTAATTAACAACAAGGCGTGGCGGGTGAGAATGTGGGTGATTAGCCCAGGAACGGGTGGGTGGGCCACAGTGAGATCAGCCCCGAGCAGGCCCCCTGCTACAGGGGACCACATTGCTTGGCTCTGTAGCTCTACTTCCCACTGAGAGTAGTGGGGAACCATACCACTCAGACTCAGCTGGCTCTGCTCCCAGTGGGAAGAAGAGCCAGGTCCAAGCAACATTGGGGGCCCCCCAACCCCTGCTCAGACTCAGCTGGCTCTGCTCTCACCAGGAGTGGAGGCAGGAGACACAGTAGGCCCACTGCCTCCTGGGATGCTAGAGGGCTTCAACTTGGGTGGAAAAGCTGTGGAGAGTGACCACAAGTTAATAAAACAGGAGGAAAATTAGATAGATTTGAGATTTTCCTGCCCTGAACTGGGATAACGTTAAGCTGAATAACTAGTGCTTTAAACCACTTAAAAGGTGTTAACATGCAGCCAGTCAAAGAGTTAAGAGCTCCAGAAGCCACCTAAAGTTACCATGTAACAAGGCCTTAGGCCTGGGACCCTCACCGGGAGCTCCTACCAGGGAAGTGAAACTGACACAGGAGCTGTCTATTTCCCCACTCCTGCAAACACTTTGGCCAGTAGAGTGCTGGTTGTATCTCAGAGCAGCCCTATTGTCCTAACTGGATTTGGGGGGTTTGGGGTGCTCTGTGTCCACACGTAACATTGAACTGGTTCAAGGAGGATTACCCAAAATAGTAATTGATTTTTTCCAGTGTGCTTTTGAAATGTTCCAGGAAGTTTAAACCAGTCTAAAGTGCCTTGTATATCTAGACTCTTAAGGCACCTATACAAATGCCAAACATCTGCTCCATGTGCTAATTAGCACACATCAGAGCAGACTCAATTCATAGTTTCATAGTTTCATAGATTTAGGGTCGGAAGGGACCTAGTAGATCTTCTAGCCCGACCCCCCGCCAGGGCGGGAGAACAACAAAACCCCAGAACAAGAAACGGGACT
>NW_017728992.1:118364396-118368240 GCF_001723915.1 Gavialis gangeticus | reverse complement strand
TCGCGTAGAGGGGGAGGATCACCTCCTTGGCTCTACTCGAGATGCACCTGTGGATGCACGACAAGGTCCGGTTAGCCCTGCCAACCGTGACCTCGCATTGTCGGCCCATGTTCATCTTGGAGTCAATAATGACTCCAAGATCTCTTTCTGCCTCCGTGCTCTCAAATTAATTGAGTCTGTTGGAGTGTGCTAAATAGCACGCTCCAGCAGCCTCCGCATCATGTGTATTCAGCGTCCCCACACTTCAAAATGGTGGTGGGAGTGGTTTAAGTAAAGCTTATTGAACGAGCTTTAGTTAAAGTGCCCCTGCCACCATTTTGAAGTGCAGGACACCGAATAGACATGAAACTGTGGGCACTTTAATTAGAGCAGCTCTTGGAGACAGTCTAATTAAAGCACCTCCCTCCCCACCCCAGACCACATCCTTGGGATTTAAAGTGTATTTAGAAAATTCCAAGCGTTACATCTCTTCATGCCCTAAGAAAAGACCAGAGATGTCTAGATACACATAACAACTGAACCATTCGAAAATGATAGGGAACTGGTTCACAATTGTGGGATGATGCAGACACACGTAACAAGTGAATTGTTCCCAAATGTCACTGACTGGGAATCAGCTCACAATCATTTGTGCATTATGGTGGCAGTGACACCATAGGATGTGAATGAGCACCCAGCCCAGCATGGCTTACAGTGGGTAAGTGGGCAGGGAGAGGCTGCTTGTACCCCTTTCTCCTTTTGAGGTCCCAGTGGGTGGGTGATCTGTGGCTGAGGACATTTTCACTTTTCGACTTTCTCTTTTCTCCTAAACACAAGTTCAGTAGACTTCAATAGATGGCAACTGACTAAAATCTATAGTGTGCATGCCAAACTTGGGGTGGGTGGGTGGGCAAGAGGAGGAGTGCTTGGACCCAGGCTTTTGGGTGCCCAGGGGCTGTGGGGGCATGATGAGGTGGGGCAGTGAAGCAGGGAGTGAGGGCAAGATACCTTTTTTTAGAAAAGCCATGCAACGGAGCCCATTGATAAAAAGTGCCAGGAAAAGGGAAAAAACGGAGAAGCTGACTTCTGTCTGCATATCACAGTGGCCACCTGCAGCAGTAGCACAGCATACAGTTAGGCTACTTGTGTCAGAGAATGCTTTGTGTCTAATGTAATCCTGAACTGGTTCAGAATAGCACTTGATTTTCTAGGTATGTTTTTGAACCTTCCAGGCACCTTTGAACTTGTATGTCTGTCCATATCAGGTTTAAAACCACATTTTAACCAGCTTAAATATTAAGCAGCCTCCAGGTGGACTGGGGGCTGCTTACAAAATAAGGGAACATTGTTTAGCAAAGATCAGCCATTTGGGATATTGTAAAAAGTGAAGCCAGAGCCAGTCAAGCAGGCTGATTAGCTTGAATTCAGTTAGGGTTAACTTGCTTATCATGTGGCAACTGTTGATAGAAGTCTTTCCCAGTTGAACAGACCTAGCTGTATACTCATGTGGCGAGCTCACTGCTTTCACCTGGCAAGCCCGGCTTGGAAAAGGACACTGGATTGGTGGAACATTTCTACTAATCAGGTAACAGCTGGGAGGGGTTTGCCCTGCCCCTGCTTGGAGCATGCTGGGTAGAGATGGCGAGGGACATTGGAGACGGAAGAGCCTCCACAGGATTTCTTCTTTGCCCCAGTGGTGCGCAGGCCAGCACACAGGGCTCAGGTTCGGGGAGCCGCATCGAGGCAGCTCGAGCCTGTATCCTCAGCAGAGGTCTGGACAGAGCGGTGTGTAGACTGGCACATGGAGAGCTGACCCTTGGAATGGCTCAAGGTTGCTCGGGCCCACATGGTGTGCAGTCTGGCACCTGGAAAACCTGCCCTGGGAGCAGCTTGGGGCTACTCAGGTTAGCCCCAGTGTAAGCCAGATAACCAGAGCCCTGCAGTGTGGCCCAGCCAAAGAACTAAAAAAGCCCCAGAGCCTAGAGCGGGACCTGGGAAAGGGGAGGCCTAGTCATAAGGCTAGGTAAATCCAGCCAGCAGTGGCTAGGTTCCCCCGCATGAGAGCTGGAAGAACCCTTAGTGCCCAAAGTGGGGTACAGGGCCAGGAGGGGAGGTCTGGGAGTGACACAGAAAGTGACGGGTGAAAGTTTCCCTCCCAGCTAGACCCACAGAAGGGGAAGCACCCCTTGCTAGCTGGGATCCAGGGATAAACACGCCTTATATCATGAAAAACTGCGCCTCATGTTTTGTATAATTGTTATCATAATTATGAATATGTTGTACAAAAGATTACAGAATTGGGTTAGTTTGGTATAATGGGTTTTGGCTTGTATTGTAAATATTTGTCTGTATATCTTTAGTGTTGTTAAAAGACATTGCTAAGAATATTTTTGGAACGTTTTCCTTTGTTACCTATTTGAATATATATATATATATATATTTTAATAGGTAACAAACACCTATTCTGGATACCTTTTGAGAAATGCTTGGATGCTTATCTTGCTGGGGTGATCCAACCCCAACTGCCTTCCTGCCCCTTGGGCAGGGGGCTGGACCCAATGATCTCACAAAGGTCCCTTCCGGCTCTAATGTCTAGGAAACCTATGAAACCATAAAAGCAGACTAGAGCATAAACACTAAGCATTCAGTTAGCTAATTCTGACTGAAACAGACTTATTGAAAATAAACAGAAAGGGTTCTTATTCAGGTGACAACCTTTTTGCAAAACCTTTCAAATTTGTGTTTTGTTGAAGCCTGTATTTCAAGGGCACATTTTTGTTTTGTCTCATCCTTCTTTAAAGAGAAAAAACCACACTCTTTAATAAACTTCATATGACATGCCTTTATTGAAGTCCCCTCATGCCTGAGGTAAGAAAAATCACATGAAGATTTTTCATTTACTGTTCCGATAACAACAACAACTTACATTTATGTAACACTTTAATCATAAAGGATTCAAGCACTTTATAGACTCTTCATAGAGAGTTCACTCATTCAACATTGAACTTCTGTGGTGGAACACAGCAGCCATTTTCTACCAGCTATGCTACACAGATGCCTATCAATTTTAGGGCACTATATAAAAATGAAGGAATAACAATGACAACAAACAGCATTGTCACAGATGAACTGAGTAATAATTTAGACAACTGAAATTTTGGGGGGTAATTGAAATACACCTAATAAAATGATCTAATTTGGAGTTTGGTTATGAATGCTGACTCCAAAAAGAGTTAGGATAAATGAATATTCAGGGTTTTTTTTTGCTTTTCATCATAGAGATTTTTTCCCCTGATTCCTGAAGCATAAGGCTCTTCCCAGTTCATGTGGGCTTTTCTGAGATGAGACCTATCCTACCATGTAACAGGAGCATAAATAGCTATAGCTGAACAGTGAACTTTTTGAAATTAGTATTAAAAAAAACAACTTGCCCTGCAGTGTAAATTATTTAAACCTTCTCAGTCTTGCACGGTCTCTCTCTCAGTTTCTCCTGTGGTTTGTTGCATTTGGTTTTCAGTAAAACTAATCTCTTAGGGACAGGGAACCAAAAGCCTAGGGCCTGGAACAACGGGACAAAGAGCCTCAATAATAAGTGTCGACAAGATCTGACCCTGCTTAGTTAAGGAGGTCTAATCTGATCATCATCTCAGTACAATTCAATTGCAGGAACAATATGCCCTGTGTCATATGGGTCAGGTACTGTGTTAAGTTACTGACCTTAAGTGATCCTTTTCTGCATCTCTTCACCATAGCTACTCTTCAAATATACTTTGCTGTACTTGACTCTTTATTGCTTTTAAAATGTCATCTCTTTTTTTTGTTTATACTATTCCAGTGATACCAAGCTGTATGTCAGATTGATATA
>NW_017728992.1:118358656-118359396 GCF_001723915.1 Gavialis gangeticus | reverse complement strand
ACACCGAATAGACATGAAACTGTGGGCACTTTAATTAGAGCAGCTCTTGGAGACAGTCTAATTAAAGCACCTCCCTCCCCACCCCAGACCACATCCTTGGGATTTAAAGTGTATTTAGAAAATTCCAAGCGTTACATCTCTTCATGCCCTAAGAAAAGACCAGAGATGTCTAGATACACATAACAACTGAACCATTCGAAAATGATAGGGAACTGGTTCACAATTGTGGGATGATGCAGACACACGTAACAAGTGAATTGTTCCCAAATGTCACTGACTGGGAATCAGCTCACAATCATTTGTGCATTATGGTGGCAGTGACACCATAGGATGTGAATGAGCACCCAGCCCAGCATGGCTTACAGTGGGTAAGTGGGCAGGGAGAGGCTGCTTGTACCCCTTTCTCCTTTTGAGGTCCCAGTGGGTGGGTGATCTGTGGCTGAGGACATTTTCACTTTTCGACTTTCTCTTTTCTCCTAAACACAAGTTCAGTAGACTTCAATAGATGGCAACTGACTAAAATCTATAGTGTGCATGCCAAACTTGGGGTGGGTGGGTGGGCAAGAGGAGGAGTGCTTGGACCCAGGCTTTTGGGTGCCCAGGGGCTGTGGGGGCATGATGAGGTGGGGCAGTGAAGCAGGGAGTGAGGGCAAGATACCTTTTTTTAGAAAAGCCATGCAACGGAGCCCATTGATAAAAAGTGCCAGGAAAAGGGAAAAAACGGAGAAGCTGACTTCTGT
>NW_017728992.1:118302426-118358454 GCF_001723915.1 Gavialis gangeticus | reverse complement strand
GGGAGCAGCTTGGGGCTACTCAGGTTAGCCCCAGTGTAAGCCAGATAACCAGAGCCCTGCAGTGTGGCCCAGCCAAAGAACTAAAAAAGCCCCAGAGCCTAGAGCGGGACCTGGGAAAGGGGAGGCCTAGTCATAAGGCTAGGTAAATCCAGCCAGCAGTGGCTAGGTTCCCCCGCATGAGAGCTGGAAGAACCCTTAGTGCCCAAAGTGGGGTACAGGGCCAGGAGGGGAGGTCTGGGAGTGACACAGAAAGTGACGGGTGAAAGTTTCCCTCCCAGCTAGACCCACAGAAGGGGAAGCACCCCTTGCTAGCTGGGATCCAGGGATAAACACGCCTTATATCATGAAAAACTGCGCCTCATGTTTTGTATAATTGTTATCATAATTATGAATATGTTGTACAAAAGATTACAGAATTGGGTTAGTTTGGTATAATGGGTTTTGGCTTGTATTGTAAATATTTGTCTGTATATCTTTAGTGTTGTTAAAAGACATTGCTAAGAATATTTTTGGAACGTTTTCCTTTGTTACCTATTTGAATATATATATATATATATATTTTAATAGGTAACAAACACCTATTCTGGATACCTTTTGAGAAATGCTTGGATGCTTATCTTGCTGGGGTGATCCAACCCCAACTGCCTTCCTGCCCCTTGGGCAGGGGGCTGGACCCAATGATCTCACAAAGGTCCCTTCCGGCTCTAATGTCTAGGAAACCTATGAAACCATAAAAGCAGACTAGAGCATAAACACTAAGCATTCAGTTAGCTAATTCTGACTGAAACAGACTTATTGAAAATAAACAGAAAGGGTTCTTATTCAGGTGACAACCTTTTTGCAAAACCTTTCAAATTTGTGTTTTGTTGAAGCCTGTATTTCAAGGGCACATTTTTGTTTTGTCTCATCCTTCTTTAAAGAGAAAAAACCACACTCTTTAATAAACTTCATATGACATGCCTTTATTGAAGTCCCCTCATGCCTGAGGTAAGAAAAATCACATGAAGATTTTTCATTTACTGTTCCGATAACAACAACAACTTACATTTATGTAACACTTTAATCATAAAGGATTCAAGCACTTTATAGACTCTTCATAGAGAGTTCACTCATTCAACATTGAACTTCTGTGGTGGAACACAGCAGCCATTTTCTACCAGCTATGCTACACAGATGCCTATCAATTTTAGGGCACTATATAAAAATGAAGGAATAACAATGACAACAAACAGCATTGTCACAGATGAACTGAGTAATAATTTAGACAACTGAAATTTTGGGGGGTAATTGAAATACACCTAATAAAATGATCTAATTTGGAGTTTGGTTATGAATGCTGACTCCAAAAAGAGTTAGGATAAATGAATATTCAGGGTTTTTTTTTGCTTTTCATCATAGAGATTTTTTCCCCTGATTCCTGAAGCATAAGGCTCTTCCCAGTTCATGTGGGCTTTTCTGAGATGAGACCTATCCTACCATGTAACAGGAGCATAAATAGCTATAGCTGAACAGTGAACTTTTTGAAATTAGTATTAAAAAAAACAACTTGCCCTGCAGTGTAAATTATTTAAACCTTCTCAGTCTTGCACGGTCTCTCTCTCAGTTTCTCCTGTGGTTTGTTGCATTTGGTTTTCAGTAAAACTAATCTCTTAGGGACAGGGAACCAAAAGCCTAGGGCCTGGAACAACGGGACAAAGAGCCTCAATAATAAGTGTCGACAAGATCTGACCCTGCTTAGTTAAGGAGGTCTAATCTGATCATCATCTCAGTACAATTCAATTGCAGGAACAATATGCCCTGTGTCATATGGGTCAGGTACTGTGTTAAGTTACTGACCTTAAGTGATCCTTTTCTGCATCTCTTCACCATAGCTACTCTTCAAATATACTTTGCTGTACTTGACTCTTTATTGCTTTTAAAATGTCATCTCTTTTTTTTGTTTATACTATTCCAGTGATACCAAGCTGTATGTCAGATTGATATAGATCTCAGGGTATTGCACGTGGCTGTTCTCCTCCAGAGGTGTCTCATTTTGTTAGTGACCATGCAGAAAGAATGTAATGCAAACTACAGAAACACTTCCCCAAGGTACCCAGTGGACACATCTACACGTGCAATTGATGGGGTGCATCTTCACAAGGCATTTACTGTATGACTAATTAGCTCTGCAGTAAATGTCTCAGTGTCTAGACATGTGCTCCTATTACGGCGCAGGAAACTAATAAGCTCTGCAGTATTTACAAATACTACCCTGCCGTTGAGTTTTTTCTGTGCACAGCACCACATGTGTAGATGCTGACCTGGTTGCCTGTGGCACACGAGTGCTTGAGTGCAGGAGCTATCTGCTTTCTAGCCCCATGATGAAGTACCCTTATGCCCCAGCCAAACCCTCTGCAGCACGTTGAGCCTAGTTGGAACAGCCCTGGGCTGGCAAGCTGGCCCCTGGGGCCTCCTGCCAGCCAGGCCTACTCTGATCAGGCTCCATGTACTACACATGAATACACTTTGGAGCTGACTGCTCCAGAGTTAATTGCTCCTAGGTGCATATTCAGACAGTGCACCCAGGAGCAAAAGACTCTGGAACAGGCTCCAGAGTTTATCCATGTGCACTAATTGCATGTGTAGATGCATCCAATGCAACTAAATAAACTGCAGAACAGCAAATTGAGCCAAGAAGGAGCAGTTTAGGCCAGGGCTGCTCTTGCCCTGTTCTGCCCCCCTGTAGGAGCCAGGGGGAGCTCCAGGCTCTGGCTGCAGCTTCCCAGGTTCTGCCCTGGGCTGACAGGGAACACAGGGGCCAACCCTTGTCTCTGGCTTTGGTTGGCAATGGCAGTGTGGTCCATGGCCTGGAGAGCAGCCCTGGGCTGGCAGGGAGCATGTGCCCACATATATAGAACAAACAGCCTAAAGTTGTCAGAATTTTTTTATGCCCCTTCAAGGTACCAGTCTCTGTTCTGTGGTCCTCTAAGACTCCATTTGGTGGCAAAGTGTCTCTTGAATATCCTTGCTCTAACTCTGTGCCTCATTTTCACTTTCTATTAAGGAAGTATTTTACTCCGTTCTAGGTGTTATTCTTATAAATTCTTCTGTAACAGTGTGCAACAAATAAATGGCACTCTGTTTTAAATCAGCTGGCAAAACAAGAATGAGCTGACATTTTTTACAGGAACTCCCATATCTACATTGCTGTCCAGAACATTAGTTTTCTGTTATCTCATTACTGTACATAGTAGTAAGTGTATGTTACTTTATTCTCCTTCTCACTGCAAAGCCTTTTGCTGCCTTTTGCTGCTGTGTGTGAAAGGTGTTACGTATAAAAATAAAATATACTGTGTTTTCAAAACAGCTTAGAAAAATTTTAGTCACTAGAAAGTTAACTCTTACCTGGACCAGTTCCATCATGGCTAATCAGAATTCTCTTTAGGTCTCCTAGTGATATAGCCTTTAGGCAGAAGATATCTACCTGTAGAACCAGAAAAAAAAATAAGACTGATGCAGGTCTTGATTATATGGTCCAAGTATCACGAGACATGTTCAAAACTGTTGCCTTCCAGATGCTACTTCTGGAAACAAGTTCAATTAAGCATTAAACTTACTCCTTAACTCTGAATAGAAGTAAGTCCCAGATTCCTTGTGTATTTCTTCTTTAATCACAAATACCCAGGTTAAAAAAAGAGCAGAGCATATGAGGGATATGGGTTCATCCTTGGAGAGTTTGTGTAAGTATGGATTCTCACCGTGTTATTTTGGGCCCACATGTATAATACTGTATATCTTGCACAGGTTCAACTGCAAATGGAAGTAATATCAATAGATAAAGCTTGTTGTTTTCCTGACATCTGTAAAAGTGAGTCAAATCCTAAAAGGTGTGTTGATGCCTTTGATGCAAAAGGTCTTAAAACTGCCTCAATCAGGTAGCTGGGGATTCCATAGGCATGGGACAAGCCTCAGTGGTATCTTCTAAACCCTGCTTGCCCTGCTTCCCCAACACAGTATAGGGAAGATGCTGGGGGCAGCAGGGATATGTAACTTGATTCTAGGAGTGATAGCCATACAATCACAGGTACAGAAACATTACCATCACTGTGCGACCCATGCATCTTATAAAAAAAATCATCAATATAGCTTGACTTTGAATATTTGAAACTCTCAGCAAATTATGCCCCATAATCTACAGACCAAAAATAAAATAATTCTGTAAATAATTCTGAATAAAGGACATATCTGAGAAAACTAAAATGATCAAAGAATATTTGTGAAGATGCATGTAGACTTTTTTGAAGAACCTATTTGCTGCTAGTAAACTCTCAGCCTTGATCAGAAATAGTGCAGCTTTGCAAATTTTTTTCTTTACCTGTCCTTGCTGAAACTTGACTTTATTTTTCTTAGATCTGTGGAGCTTTCGTCTGCCAGTATCTCCTCTTGTTCCCATTAGGATGATATATACATTAGAATCTGTTTCAGCACCAAGTTTAGACCCAGTGTGCACATGGATCTCATAAACCACCACTAAAGAAAAAAAAGAGGAAAAACCTTTTGATTATTTGCTTTTCTTTTGTATGTACTTATCTGCTTTATCATTGACAGTTGGCCAGAAGATTGTACCCTTTCTGTCAAGTTTGGAATTAGCTGCAATGATCTACACATTTGTCATCTCCAGTCTCAGTAACTCTAATTCTCTGTACATAAATATGAAACCACTGACCTTAAAAAGCAACAGTATGTGCTGAACATAGCAACCCCATCTGCTCAGTAAAACAGGCTAGCAAGCATTCATTCCCCAGTGTTCCATTTTCTTGTCTCCCTGCTGAAAACCAGGCCAAATTTGAGAATTGAAGGACTATCATTGACAACTCCATGGGTTTGGTGGAACAATCTCAAGAGTGAAACTATCTTGTGCAAAATCATAGAACTCTTGGCAACTGGCCCACAAATACAAATTGAAACCCCAAGAGAAAAAGAATAAGAATTCTGGTTAATCAAAGCACTTTCAGATCTGTCTGCTATAGAAGCAAGGATGTACACACACACACATATACATGCATCTTGTCTATGCCAAGAAAGTAGGTTGTCAGTGACCACCTGACTTGTTTTGAAGGTGTTTTATCAAATCCACAGTAAGCATCAACACATTAAAAAAAGCCCTCTTAATTAAATATATTCACTAGATTATTTTTAAAAAAACATCTTTCTATTCTACTCTGGGCAGATCCATACTCACAGTTCAGAAATAAAGGTAATATATTTAGAAATTTTGAACTACACTAGTATCACCATAATTAACCAAATACTAAAAGTTCTGTTTCAGAATAACTATTTTTAGCAGTTACATGGTACTGTATTCCAGTGTACTTATTTATTTATTAGCTTTCCTTTTAATATAAATAAATTTTGCTCCTAATTAGGTCTTAGTAGCATTTTTTTCCATGTGGTGTTTCTATTCTAATCACAGCTGGTCACTTCTGTTACTATCTAGTACATGATAAGAGAGATTATTGTTTCAGTAATGGAGATTTTAATAGCCCTCTGGAGAGGAGAAAGATGACAAGGACCCAAAGGAAAGCACATTTAAGCAACCTTTAAGAAAGAGATGAAAGACAAGTAGGAAAATTATAAACTATTATGATGCTGGTATTAAAGAGTATTCTGTAGATATCAATTAAAGGTGCTACTACTACTGAATAACTGCTCCTAATAAAATCTAGTATTTACACATAGCACATTTCACAAACAAAATATATGAAAACAGTTTTTTAAACAACCTAAAAACCTCACACCTATACTCACATCCAAATCATTCCTTACCAGTGATATTCCATGCAGTTAACATTGCATGACAAGTTCAAAAACTGGAAAACAGTTTAGGACAAGAAGTGAAGAACACCACCATGCATATTTGAAGATGCAAAGGGAACTAGAGTAGATATAATATATGTCTGACCAAGCTGGAACATAGTCATGGCATTCTTGGAAAAAAGCACCATGGATTTTTTAAATAGATTTACTCTGGAGTCTGGCCACTGGTCAGATGTTCAGGTAAAGGAGTGATAGGATCTGATGTACAAGCCACGTGCATCACATAAGCATGGCAAGAGGCATGATTGTGGGATCCAGATCAGATCCAATGATGCCTAATCACCGATGCAGTGAAAGCCTGGAACCACAAACCCAGGCATCTCCTGCACACAACTTAAGATGCGTTTAACTGACTATCAGGTCTTAAGTGTAACACATGGCCAAGGTGTCATACAAATGAATACTTCTCTAAATCTGTCAACAAATGGTGTACTGACTCAAAATGAGAGACTTTCTTTTTGAATCAACATAATTGCTTCCTGCAATACTTTGAAATTCTCTGGTCACATTTTCATAGATTTCATAGACATTAGGGCTGGAAGGGACCTTGGGACCAGCACTTTCTAGCTTGTGAGATATGATTAGATCTCACTCAGAAAGATGCATATCTGTGGAAAATGTGTAAAACCTGATAAAAACGAGTTATTATGCTTCTAGCAGAGATACTTCTGCTCTAAGAGAAATGCCAGTCTTTTTCATGGATGACATGAGGCAGCTGGGAGTGAAGCTGGAAGCATAATTAAGTTGGATATTAAAGTGATGTTTAATACCATATACAGTTGTACACTAATTCTGTACAACAGGGGTATCAAAGATACATCACATGGGCTAGATCTGGCCTGCGGAGTGCTATCATCTGGTCCATAGTGACTGGACCCAGGCACTACCATCTGGTGCATGCAAAACCAGCCCCACGCACTGCACACAGAGTGTGGGGCCAGTCTGGTGCACATTGTGGGCAGAACCCAGGGCTTGTCCATGCTGCCAGCTGCACTCAGGGTCAGACTAGAGCTTATGCAGCTGGCAGCACCACCCTGCCACTGCACTCCAAGACGCTCCATAGCACCTCTACCAACCCAGGCCCACACACTGGATCCAGCCTGAGGACCAACCCAGAACCACTCATCCAGCCCATGGGACCCGATGAGTTTGACACCCCTGCTGTACAATAACAAAGTAGAAGAACCTGCTTTTGAATTTAAAAAAAAAAACTGTTCAGATGATGGAGGGGATAACAGAGAGAGCACGGAGAGCAAATTGGCAGAGTGAATATGTACACCTAGCAACAGATTATGATCAGTATTGCAGAAGGTAGGGCAAGGCGGGTGGCATCTTAGAGACTAACTGATTTAAAGAGACATTACCTATAGGCAACAACCTACCTGATCAGATGCCATGGAAGGACTGGCAGAAGGAAGAACTTTATATAGAAGGGAAGGGGAACCTCTACGAGAGGTAATACCATAAGTGTATATTGATTAGATTGACTGAGATGAACAAGGTTGATAATACACAGAGAGACATCAGAGTTAACAGCAAGTCCAAGCAGCAGGATAAGGACCCATAGTCCCTGTTAAGACCACAGTTAATACAATCAAGTCTTTGGATGATCAGTATTGGACACAATGCTGTCAGTCAAATTTCCAAAATAGCAGGTTGATTGTGCTTTTATTCCCATGGAGAATGCTGTCAAACTGGACTCTTGGTTGCGGAAAGTATTATTCTCAGTAAGAGGGGTGGATTCTAGCCGCAATACTGACCCCACAGCTGTGTGCTAATATTTTATACCTGTGGTTTTGAAACTACATATCATCAGCAGATGCTATTAGCAGAATGTAGTCCTAACTAAAAGATCAGACAGACATCTATATTGTGTAGGCCAACTAGTGATTTGTATTATTGAAACTGCAGGGAAAATAATTGTGGGTACATTTTAGAGACAGGGAAAACCCTATTTGAAAATTAAGCCCTGCTGTAATAAATGATTTAAAGGAAGGGGCTCTGAACAAATTATTTTACTTTGGATGTAGTATCAGGCTTGGCTGATATAGATTAAATTGCTTTATTGAGATAAATTGGTTCATTCATCAAAGTGAATGAATGAACTACTGGATGCACAGGAACAGCATTAGGGAAAACTAAAACATAACACAGAAATTGGCTCATATTTAATTTATAATATAAAACCAAAAGACTATGAGATAATCAGAGAAACTATAATGACTGAATCAGGTATGACCTTCTCTGGACATGCGTCTGGATAATTCACCTTGAGTAAAAAAGAAGTGCACATTAAATAAATAAAAGAAAGAAAGACAGACAAAAAGAATAATACATATACCTTTTTGTGACTATGCCGCTCTCTTGCCACATGGAGAATTTTAGATTTGAATATGTTTAGTCTGTCTAAGGTAAAAGTGAAGCCCCTTGAGGCTGGGATAATGTTTTATTTTAGGTTTTGCACACAGAAACAGTGCTCAGTAAATAACATTTTGGGGCAAGAATAACAACGGAATGCACATTCTGATTAACTAAGCCTGTAAACAGACATCTCATGTGAGGAAGTTTGGATTGTTCCAGGTTTTGACTCTGATCAAAACAGTAAGGGCATAGCCCTCGGTACACAGAGCCCTCCAAAGTTGCATTGATGCCCTTCTGCCAGTAGGTGGCCATGAAGAATAGCAGCCTGACATGCTTGCCCCTGGAATGAACCTCAATTAAGTTAGATGAGCTACAATTAACTTTACAGATGCACGCAGCAATACCCTGGGAAAAACTGTTAGCACATTTTATCCAGCATACTTCACAGGTACTTGAAGCAGGACAATGACTGTGAACATCTGTGTAGGATCCAGGTACACGAGGCTTTCTCCTGGGAGAAATGCAATGCCTGCTTACAGCCTTATATGTGCATTACGATGTACTTTGACAGGAAACTCTCTATACTATTGTATTAAACAGAAAATATCTTGTCCACGTGTCCTGCAAGAGATAGCTCCCTTGGAGCAAGAACCTAAACCCAGAGAGGGTACTCATCAGCAAGCTTTTTTTTAAAAAAAATGTTTTTGCTTACTTGCTGCTCCTATGAATCCTGTATTCATTGTTGCACAAAGGCATCTCTTTATAGGAAGGATGAATAGTACCACTCCACTCACTTCATTACATGATATTTTTGCAATACTGCACTATGGTAGCATCTGATGAAGGGAACCCCTGCTCACAAAAGTTTATGCATCTGGGACTCAGCTACTATAAGGTGCCTCTCTACTTAGCTATGCTAGTCTAAAGTCAGGCAGAAGGCAAACTACCTCTCTCTGTTCATAAAAAAAACAACAAGTATTATATTCCATGCTTCTCAAGGGGGTGGTTAAAAATGATACCAAAGAACAATATAAAAATGCCTATAATGAGATCTAACCAAGGATTTAACTAGACAGGTATTCTTTTTCCAATAGAGGCTGAGGCTGGATGCTTCAGATGAAGGAAAAAAACCACCCTAAATAAATCTCCATAAAGCACATCAGTATGCAGTGATATCCAAAGGAAACATATTTCTCAGCTATTAATCAACTTGTATCCTCACATTTCAATTAATAGCTCCACTGATTTCATAACAAAAGAATTTATTCATTATAACATAAAAGAAACCTACAGGAAAAGTACAGGTATTAGTTGATTTACTTCATGTCAATGGATCCCTGCCTCAAACTGAATTTTTACATTGGCACTTGGTAAATGTCAATGGATGATAATGACAACATGAGAACTTTTCATATCTTGTGGTTATCTTTTATGCCATTTTATTAAAGTCTGGTTCACTGGCAATGCCAGGAACACCTAAAACCAGCCATTTTCCCACCAATGCTGGAACAGACTGACCACAGTATTAGCTTATTTTAATCCCCTCTATACTCACCCTTACATTTCTTGAAGCAAAAAAAAAAACAAAACCTTTTGGGGATAGAGTTTTTCTTGATTTGTTTCCCTCTAAAGATGAGGCAAAAAAGCCAGATTACATCAACTTTTCTGCACCAAGCATGAACATAATAGATAGAATAGAATGCAGATATCTGCATTCACAATTGCAATAGATAGCCTCATTACAAATGTTGCATTTAGGTAACTTAGAAACAACCACAATTTCAAAATTGCAGCACTATGCAAGCTCAGATCAAAAGCCCAAGTCAGGTTTGAAGAAAATAATTTTTGCAGATTTCAAGTCACAAGCAGTTAAAGCAAAGCTGTGAGCACTTAATGTAGCATTGTTTTTTAGCTTTAGGTCTTTTGGGGGGTGGTGAGAGAGAGCGAGAGAGAGAGAGAGCGCGCATTCAATTAAGAACATGATTATTAATTTTAAAACAGCCATAACTAAAACTATTTGAAAGAATCTGGGTCTGAATTAGTACCAAGGAAAAAAGCCAACTTAAAAAAAACCTGGTTCAGTAAGTATGAAGTTATGAACATTGGAAGTCAGGACCAATGTTCTGAACTGCCAGAAAAGAGATCCAAGAGTAAGAAGGGATGACAGCAAGGAAGACATTAATCAATGATAGAAGAAGACAAAAGGGAACACATAGATCTGGCCGATCTGGAAGTAGGTAAAAAACAAAGGTGAGATATAAGCAAGGGCAGAGCAATACAGAGCCCTGAGGTTTAAGGAGCCTGAATTTGATATGGGAGATGTAGGCAAGTCAGCAAAGAGGTGAAAGCATCACTTTGAGCAGAAAGATTATTTTAACAGCACCATCTTGAGTTAACTGGCATGTAAGAAAGCAAGCAGGGATACCAAGGGAAAAACCTACTAAAATCAGAAAAATAGAGCAGAAAGGAGGAATTTAGGGGAGTTCACAGTTTCACAGAAGTTTAAAGCTGGAAGGGACCTTGTGAGATCACTGGGTCCAGCCTCCCTGCTCTGGGCAAGAAAGACTGCTGGAGTCAAATAACCCCAGCAAGGTGTATATCCAGTCTCCTTTTGAAGATCTAAAAGGTAGATGCCTGCACCATCTCTACTGGGAGTCTATTCCAGAGTTTAATCTCACAAATCATGAAGAAGTTTTTCCTTATATCCAGTCTGAAACCTTTTTCTAGGAGTTTATGACCCTTGCTCCTGGTTTTCCCCTGGGGCACTTTGGTGAATAGTTGTTCATCTAGTCCCTGATGCTCATCCCTGATATATTTGTAAACTGCCACCATATCCCCCTGAAGTATTCTTTTTTTATATATTTATTAAATTTGAATTCATTGAAAGAAGAAATTTCAGAGATGATATAAATGAAGACCAGGTAGAACCCTCGATTTTGGTATGGAGGATGGAGATTACAGAAGCCAGACAAGTAAGAGCCCAAGAAATCAAAACTAATTCCAAGCTTTCAAGTTTGTTGGAAACACAACTGAATGTTGGATGGAGAAAGATGGGTGAAGATTAGGTTTAAGGAGAGATGCTGAGTAATACATTCTAGTGATAAATAAGAGTAATAAAAATTAAATTTCTCATGAGTTTAGTTTATACTTTTTATTTTAAAATATTTTGTCTAATTATTTTTAATTAAGTCAATTTAGTACTATTTTTAATGAAGTGAATTTAGTATTTTTAATTAAGTGAAGTCACTGGTATCAGATTGACTTGAAAGCATGGGAGACAAATTACTAAATTGCAGCAGGTTACTATTAGGTAATATGTAGTAGATCATTTGTTCTGTTGGAGAGAATGACATGATGCGGTTTGTCCAGCACTTTTAAGCAATTACCCTTTTAAATGGGAAATGCAACTGGATAGAATTTCATTTGCTGGTTTTGAAGAAGCTAAATAGAAAATCTTTGGGAAATCAATACATTTATATTGATGTTCAATTTAAATGAGCTAAAAATCAATAGTTAATTTGTAGCAATAAATTTACAAATTTAGAACATTTCTAAAATGTTCGCTCTCTCTCTTTCACTAAAATATAGGCAGCAAGTAAAAAAATGACAATGTTCCTGCAAAAACAATGCCCCAAAGTTAACAGGGCTGAATAAAAGACCCATTGTGAAAGTATATTCAATGATAGAAAATGAGGATGTGATTCTCACCTGCCCCACACCTGAAGTAGATTTTTACAATTGTGCAAAGTCAGTATATACATTGGAATGATCATACCCTGCACCTCTTTTGGACTGGTACACATGATTGCACAGCACAGAACTGGGTCCTGTGGATCAAGCTCATCCTTGACATCACTTTGCAGATGATTTTTTCTATTGTACTCGTATGTGGTATTTATGTCAGCTGGTGACCCAACAGTAATTCTTTGGCAAGGCATTATTATTTCCCAAATGTATAGGCCTTAGCTCAATATGATCACTTTCAATTTTGTAACTCCTTAATAAGTGAGAGTGTTAGGTTGTGTAATGTTCTGGAATCTGGAGAATGGGGAAAGTACAAAATGAGCGAGCAGGCAATGTCCGTCCTTCTAAATATTTGTATAGTTTGTGTAATAGAGGAAAGTAGATTATTTCAAACTCAAATTTTGGATTGGCATATCTGATCCAGACCATGGTTCTTCTCGTGGGCCAGACAACCCAGCTCCACATCTGGTCCATGTGATTTCTTGCCACAGCTTACCAGAGTCAGTGTGTGAGCACAGCCAGCACACAGAGGGTCAATATTGCCACTCTGCTGCCCATTTGTATTCTGATGGGCAATCAAAGTCTGGAAAATTTGCTGCGGATAAGGGGGCAGGCAGTATTAATCCCCTACATGTTGGCTGTGCTGCACACTGGCTATGGGAGCAAATGCTCCACAACAAGAAGCTCCACAACTTGATCCAAGCATGAGTTGTTGGCCAGAGAGAAGCCCCACTGTCTGGATGACCCACCTCTGCAAACTAGATTCAGCCCATGTGGCCATGTGTTGACATGCTTAGACTAGATGAGCTAACAGACCCTTCTGATTTAAAGATCTAGAGAAGACCATTTTCTCAGCTCTGTTCTACAGTGTTCTTCTGGGAAATGACATTCCATTTGAGTTCTGTCATGCATTTGTCCCTCTTTTTAACTTATTTGATTGTTACTAAGTGTGTGATGACCCTTCTTTACATTGGGTCATTGTTTTCTTCTATATTCACTACCTCATCTTGAATACAATTTATTAAAATGATAATACAATAAGGCCTAGGATTGGCCAACAGTACTGTCTTGTTTATATCAAGTGAATGCTCTAAAATAAATTGTGATAAATGATTTTTCTTATATCCCCATGATCCCATAAAAATCTCAGGACCTTTTTATAATTGAATTTATACTTGTTTTTCCGGCTTCATTTGTAAAGGACAGTAGTATCAAAGGCAGTGATTATCTTTTAAGGTATCAAAAGTTAAGTGTAAAAGTAAATATTTCAGTGTTAAGACAGTGGCTTAAACCTGGTTTGGGAAACAGCTCTCTAGTGGCTTCAATCAGATTGCATATAAGCAGTATTAGATGAAGCTCAAGGTGAAACTATGCTTATATTTCAAGGTGGTAGCAAATAATATCAAATTCATCTTGATACTTTCCTGATCCACCCATTGGTTGCTCTAAAGAGCATCACAAACCAAAGTTACAATAGTGAAAGATCACAAAAAGGCAAAGATTGCAAAGACTAGCCACATCCACTGTATAGATGTTGGGGACATGGGTGATATAGCAACAACCAGAAAATTCTACTGTGTAAAAACGGATTGTCCTGGGACTGGTTAGATCAACTTTTGGACATGGATGGAAGCATGGAGGAAGCATGAAAAGCTGCCGATCCATCACAATATGCAACACTTTTGGGTTAATAAATATGTAAAAAAATGTACTCAACACATACATGGCAAAATCTCTTCTGTTGTAGAGTTTCTAATTGCCACTTCTTTCCATGTGTCTCTTTCATCTAGATCTTCAGCTAGCCAGCAGTTTACAGGCAAATGAATCTTCTGATCAGAGACTAGAGCCACTTTCTCGAGTTTAATTTCCTCTAAGTACCAGCTGGGATCACTTCCACTGTTGTCATGGCCAATGCGGATTTTATAAAGTTGTCCAAGTTCTTTGAGATTAACCTTTAATAGTAAAAATAGAAGAGTCTCTTATAATGGTACATTTCACCAGTCCTCCCTGTACTGATAACAATGCAGATGAACCAGCTTACAATTTGTATGTGGCCCTGGACTGTTGCCCTAATACTCACTGAATCTGAGGATTTAGGCACATGGCACAGTTGAACCAGAAAATGCAATTCGTTTTATCCACCAACGTAGATTACACAAGCATCTGGAGAGGAGAGACAGGCAGCTCTTGCAGGGTTGCTTCTTGCAGCATGAGAGGAACATACCAAGAGTTCTGCTGCATGTTCGAATTAAAGCTGGACAGAAACCACCTGTAGAGTTGTTACACATTTTCAAGCACTAACTTGATAGGTGGCTAGATCTTTTTTACTGTAAAGTCACTTCTATCTTGTGATAATTACTTTGCACTTATGGCTGGTCTAAATTTATTGTGCAAGTAACCATCATTATGCAGGTAATTGCATAACATATGTAACATGTAGCAGGGGCCTAATAGATGGCAGAAGGGCAGATAATAAGTTTGTTCACCTCTTTGTTTCTTACAGCACAGTTACCTGGGGATAGCTGTTTTTTTTCCTGTTTTTTCCTGAGCAATTTCTACACCAAATTCCAGATAGTTATACCAGTACAAGATTATATGCCATACATCTTCTCCTTGTTTACTGATGTGATTAAGTCATGTACCCAGGTCCGGAGTAGAGTACTGTTAATACATATGCACAGTATTTTACTGCACAAACAACTTAATTGACATCAATGCTGTATTATGCCGATCAAGTAAAAGGGACCAAACAGGCAGGCTCCTTTTTTAGGTCTCCAGGTATATTCTCTTTGGGGACTGAGGAGCCAAACAAATATATAAACATTTAAACAAGTAGAATGCATTTTCGTATCACTGCCGTATATGGTACATTTTGCATACTATACAGCTACTGTCAGGTGCATCTTTAACTATTTCTACCCCATACCAGCCTTCAATGGCCCAGTTTTATCTTAAACTTCTATTTTTGTGTGTTGATGTCAGGAGTTAACTGTTTCTGTAAATGCTGACACCACATTGCAGCAAATTTAAAACAGTGGAACTCAGCTATGTCACACTTAATATTGCATAAGAACTTCTGTTTTGAACTGCACAAGTTTGCTGAGAAACACTGAAGGCAGCAACCTAAACATAAAAGCAGGGTTAACCAGTTTTTAGTTTCTCATCTTCCATGGCAAATTTGACAGCATTCAATATAGAGAAAAATCCTGGAAAAGATTAGGTCCTAAAAAAATAACTGGTTTTCTTTCCTCATCCCACAAAACTAATATAGCATAAAATAGCATAATAACTGGTTTGGGCAATAAGTTGAGACAAATGTCATCTCATTAGTCAGCACCACTGAAACTCAGGATAGATAAATTTTCTCTTTAAAGGCATGACTTGGGGAGTAAAGGGCTGGAGATAAGTCTACTACACCAATGTCTGCTCCTGATGGTATTATTTATTTGGCAGATGTAATGTCCCCTGGGAGTACAGAGGAGGGATTCAGCTCACCTTTTTGACAGGGCACATAGTGCTTTCTTCCTCCATGGGGCTGGCTCTGTGGATCTGAGGAGAGTAAGGAGGGCATGAGGGTCACATCCCCTTTGCTCTCCTCTTGAAAGTGTAGTGCTTACACTAACACAAGACTGTCATAGCTCTTGTGCTTTCCAGACAAAAAAAACTAGAGAAGTGTCTGCCCACTGCTTAAAGGCAGGGAACAGTATTTTCTCCATCTTATTCCTTAGATTCCTGAGACAAAACAGACATGATTCTAGCTTGATTCATGGCATGTATGATGATGATGATGAAAAGAAAACTTTACTTACAGGAGAAGTTGGCAGTCTGTTTAACCAAAGCAATACATTTAACCAAAATATTACCTGGAGCAAGCATTAGAAACTGGGTGTGCCAGTGACTCACGTAAGGAATATGCAGCATATATTCAGAGCAGGTAAACATTATCTTGAGTCTAACTCAGACCAAGTGCAGGTATTAAATTGCCTGAAAGCTTACAATTAAAGAAATTCTTTTTGCAAAAATCTTGTTGGTCTAATAAAAGATATCTTTACTACGAGTCCCGATTGGTATTGAATTGAGTCATACAGGGTGCATCTACATATGCAATTAGCTAGTAACAATAAACTGGCACAGTTTGCACCACATTTTTTGCCTTCCGGGTACAGTTTTTATTTACCCATGTGCTCAGGACCCCAGCAAGTGATATGGGGTAGAGCAGCTCTGGACTGGCAGGGATTCCAGGGGGTCAGCTTGCCAACCCAGGGCTGCTCCAGCCCAGCTCAACATGCTGTGGAGGAGCTGGCTTGGGCTCCAGTACAGGGCTAGCTGGCATGCAGCCCCTGTATTGTGGCACCCTCATGCCCCAGCCAACCGCAGTCACTGTCTACATGTACATTTTAGTGCATGCAACTACTCCACTGTAGGACAGTGCTTGTCCTATACAGTACTATTCTCCATCAGAGTTAATTAAGTTACTGTGCCCTAGTATGGGAACACGTGAAGACAGTGACGCTTTACTGTGGAGCTTATTAGTCAGCTCTGCAGTAAAGCATACGTGCAGTTGCACCCACAGGGTTGCAACTTATCATCCAGCCACAAAACTAAGCACATCACAAGCAGTGGTGTATTATAAAAACAAATGTAATCAGGTGTTAGAGTTATAATTTTGTTGTGAACTAAATAAGTTGGCAAAAAATGCTGTGATAGAATTGGCTTGGGCAATTCCAGGAAATGTATGTTCATTCTTTGATGGAAATTAAGGCAGGATTGTTAATGGCAGGCAGTAAATCCGTTATACAATGGTAGCTGCAGAACTGATAAAGGCAATTCAGTAACAGTTTAAAACCTGCATCTCACATACCCGTGTTTGAACATTAACTCACCCATGTTTGAATATTAGTATTAGTTTCTGACATAGTAATCAGATAATCCCTAAGCATAATATCCATAAACATAATTCTCCTCCTCCTCACCGGAAGTACCTCTGGAATCAGAATCTGCTACCTAAAAGCACATCAGCAGTTTGATCATTCTGAAACATGAATCAGTGACTTGGCAATGAACCATTCTGAGTTATTGCTGGTGATGCGTGCAGTACCTATTGTTATTTTGTGTACAAAAGGCATGTACACAAAATAACAGTAGGTACTGCATGGTCTGTGCTCCCTGCCCCTGTATTTTCAGGTAGCAAATTAACTGCTGAGTAGAGCAAATTACAGCTCACTAAGAGTCTGCACGTGTAGATGCAGATGCTTACTATGCAGTAATTTGCTCTACTGCACAGTAAGTACCTCATGTAAACACGTCCAGTGAGAATAAAGTGAACATTTTGTTAACTTTAGTGTACTCATGGTGTTTAACATTTATGCCAAAGATGACAATAATCACATGTAGCCTGGGTGTACTTGGGTTTTGTTTCTCCCGTCTCCAATCAGAGGGGATTGTTAGCTGGCAGGTGTGCTGTGGGTGAACTGCACGCTGCTCACAGTTCCCTCCGTCCTTATAGAACCAGGCCAGGACAGTTACGTGGCTTAACTATATACAAATGTATTAATATTAACTTATTACAGAAGAAATAAACAAATTATAAACATATGTACACTTATATATAATATACAGATATATAATATGTACAATTGGGGTGATGGGGCGCACCCAGAGAGTAGTGGTGGACAGGTCATACTCAACCTGGCAAGATGTGAGCAGTGGGTTCCCCCAGGGCTTGGTCCTTGAGCCTGCACTGTTTAACATCTTCATCAGAGACTTAGATGAGGGGGTTGAAAGCACGTTGTTCAAGTTTGCTGATAACACTAAGATGTGGGGCAAGGTGGGCACACTTGAAGGGAGAGTGAGGTTACAACTAGATTTAGACAGACTACAAAAGTGGGCATATGAGAATAGGATGCGGTTCAATGTAGATAAATGCAGGATGCTGCACCTTGGGAGAAGGACTCCACAGAATACATACAGACTGGGGAGTTCCCCTCTTGAAAGCCCAGAGGCGGAAAGGGATCTTGGAGTCATTACTGACTCCAAGATGAACACGAGCCGCCAATGCCAGACCGCAGCCAGCAAGGCCAGCCATACCTTGTCATGCATCCAAAGATGCATCTCCAGCCGGTCCAGAGAGGTTATACTCCCCCTCTAAGCAACACTGATCAGGCCACAATTGGAGTATTGCATCCAGTACTGGGCGCCGCACCTTAAAAAGGATGTGGCCAGCCTGGAGAGGGTTCAGAGGAGGGCCACCCGCTTGGTGAGAGGGCAGCAGGATAGGCCCTATGAGGAGAGACTGAAGGACCTGAACCTGTTCAGCATCCGCAAGAGGAGGCTGAGGGGGCACCTGGTGGCTGCCTACACTCATCAGGGGAGATCAACAGCAAACAGGTAGAGCCCTTTTCTCCCCAGCACCACCTGGGGTGGAGGAACAATGGTAATAAGCTGATGGAGAATAAGTTTAGATTAGAAATCAGAAGGCAATATTTTACAGTTAGGGTGACCAGAATCTGGGACCAACTTCCTAGAGAAGTGGTCCTCACCCCTACCATGGGCAAATTCAAAAAGAGGTTAGATGATCACCTGTCTGGGGTCTTGTGAACCCAGCATTCATTCCTGCCTGTGGCAGGGGGTCGGGCTAGATGATCTGATCAGGTCCCTCCTGACCCTAGCTACTATGAAACTATGAAACAATAACTTATAGGCAAATTCTATATGGCCTTATACCACGGATCTAAATTCAGGTAAGTCACAGGTAAATGATAAGGGAAGGTCCCAACTGGGGTTGCAGTCATATAAACTCTATAATAATTAATCAAATCACAAAACAAGGCATTCAAATTAACAAAATATGAGGCACTGTTTACATAATATAAGGTTCATGGACACCATTCAATACCTCACCCCAGCAGGTGGGGGCACTCCAAAACCCCCAGATATCTGGGTCCCCCTGACGATGCTCCCAAGGGGGAAAAGGATCCCCAGTTTTCTCAGCCCTTTGTGGCCCCAGTGGGGATGCTTCCTGTAACAAGATGGCATCCTTGGGGGTGCTGTGATCTCCCCTAATGCCCCCTTAATGTGCCAAGTTAGTCTAAAAGGACACCCTCAAATTCTTGCCCGCCACATCTTTGATGTTAAATGTATAATAGGGAGGCTGCCTTTCCATCCTTTTGGACACAGTTTCCTGCTGTATACTGGCCCCTTTCTGTAATGGGTGTTTCGGTGCACCCTAGCCTTATGGGCTGTGTGTGGCTCCAACCACCCCTTTACCACACCCCAAGCCTTGCTGATGGAACTGATGTTCTTTGGTCTCGTACTGTCATACTGGCACTCAGGCTCTCCACAGCCCTGTCTTGCTTTGTGCCCTCTCGGGCACTTGGGTTCTCCACAGCCCTGTCCTGCACTGCACCCCACAGGCACTCGGGCTCTCTGCAGCCCTGTCCCGCACTGCACCCCACAGGCACTTGGGCTCTCCGCAGCCCTGTCCCGCACTGCACCCCACTAGGTGCTCAGCAATCACTGCCCCCTCTCTGAGCTTCTCACTGCCCCTTCTCTGGGGCTGCTCTCTGCCCCTCTCTCTGGGGTTGGGGTTCCCACGCTGCTGTGGGTCCCCTATGAGGCCTCCTCCAACCCCTAATAGCCTCACCCAAACCTCCAGTGAAAACAGCAAACAAAACTCAAGCCCCTGGGCTATAACATATATCCTAGCCACCCAGCTATAACCTTATTCCAGCCACATCAAAGGTTCCATCCTTTCCCCAGTCTCGGAGCTGTACCTGCAGTCTGGCCCCTCCCCTCTGCTTGCTCTGGGAGAGCTCCTTCCCCCATGGCTGCTGGCAGGGAATTCCCCCCTCCTGGTCTCAGGCCTGGAATTTATATGGGAGCCAGGCCCTGCTCCTTACGGTCAGCTGACCAGATGCAGGTGCAGCCACTTCCCTCATTAACCAGTTGTCCCAGCAACCTGCACCTGGGTTCTTGCTCTCAAAGCAGCAGGCACCTTAGTGCCCTGCTACACTTCCCAGTAAAGCTGCTCTCTCCTCTCTGAAAAGCCTGGCCTGGGTATTTCCTCCCTCTGGGAACCCCTTTATCCAGGTAATTCACAAATCTGGGGCCAGGTAGGTGGTCTGCATCCCCTCGGAGCAGGTCGCTCCTTGCGGTAGGAGCCTCCCAGGCCTCTGGCTCCCTCCTGGGCTGCCTACCTGCTGGTAGCTCCAAGCACTGTTGCATGCTCCTGGGGGCTCTACCTTCTGCTCAGGGTTGGGGACCTTAGCTGCCTTGCATGGTCCCAGGGCTCAGTCCAGCTTAGGCCCACCATGCAGCACCTCCTACAGCAAGTTGCTGGCCTCGTGTTGGAGGCAGGGGACCCGAGCCACCTCACGTGGCTCCCAGGGTCTCAGTCCATTGAGGACCTGCTGTGCAGTGAAGCAGGCACCAAGTCCCTGTCCACATGCCATGGGCTGGAGATCTGAGCCACTTCAAGCAGCTCCCAGGATCCTGGTCCCACTCCTCGACCATGCTGTGCACCGTCTGTGTACCAGCTACCTGGCTTCATGCCAGGGGTCACACACCCGAGCCGCCACATGAAGCTCCCAGCGTCTGCCTCTGTACACCAAGCTGTGCAACATTATCACCATGCTCCTCATGGTGGGGCTGGTGACACATACACTCACTGCAACCATCTGGCGATGGGGTCTTTGGGCTCTTCAGGGCAACTTTGCCCCACTGGTGAGTTCTTACCAGCTCTTCTTCTGCCCACTCTCTTCTTCATCCCTCGAACCAGCTGTCCGTGTGCCAGGCACGCTGCTCTTTTATATACTCCAGAGGCTCCGCCCCCGGCTTATAAACAGACAAATCAGGATGAAGTAGGTACAGTCTTCAACTAGGTCCAGGTCTCTTTGCCTCCCCCTGGTAGGGGCAGGACAAACCCCTCCCCAGCCATTTCCTGATTGGTGGAAAGGCTCCACCAATCACAATGAAGATTCTCTGAGCCCAGTGTGCCAGGCTGTTGCCAGCAAGCCCACCACACACTTTTTAGAAACAATTTTAAATTGAGTATTTTGAGCAAAGGGAAAGTTAAAATGGAAAATATCATTGCCAAGTAGACCAGTAAAAAACCTGTACATTTTGGCCCCTTTTTGGCAGACCAACAGTACAATTTGAGAGAATCATAGAAAGTTATGGTTGGAAGGGACCTCAAGAGGTCAACTAATCCAACCCTTTGCTCAAAGCAAGACCATACCCAAACTAGATCAATCCAGCCCATGTGAAGATTTGTGAACCAGGCTTTGTGAAGATGGGCCTTAAAAATCTCAAAGGATGGAGATTCCGCCACCTCTCTAGGTAGCTTGTTCCAGTGCTTCACCACCCTCCTAGTGAGAATGTTTTTCCTAATATCCAGCCTAAACATCCCTTGCTGAACCCTGAGAACATTGCTCCTTGTTCTGTCATCTGCCACTGCTGAGAACAGTCTAGCTCCATCTTCTTTCAAACCACCCTTCAGGTAGTTAAAGGCTGCTCTCAAATCCCCCCTCAGTCTTCTTTTGTCCAAACTAAATAGACTCAGTCATGTTTCCCAGCCCCCGAACCATTTTTGTTGGTCTCCGCTGGACTCTCTCCAACTTGTCCACATCCTTCCTATAGTGAGGGGGCCAAAACTGGACACAGTACTGCAGATGTGGCCTGACCAGTGCAGAATAGAGGGGAATAATTACTTCCCTCGATCTGCTGGCAATGTTCCTACTAATGCAGTCCATGTTGTTAGCCTTCTTGGCAGCAAGGGCACACTGCTGACTCATAACCAGCTTACTGTCCACCATAACCCTCAGCTCCTTTTCTGCAGAGCTGCTACTTAGCCAGTCAGTCCCCAGCCTGCACCAGTTCATGGGACTCTTCTATCCTAAGTGCAGGACTTTGCATTTGTCCTTGTTGAACCTCATGAGATTTCTTTTGGCTCAATCCTCCAATTTGTCCAGATCACTCTGAATCCTAGCCCTACGCTCCAGTGCATCTACAACATCCACCAGCTTGGTGAGAATAACAAATCTGCAAATTTTGCTAAATACCTTGCCACATGGACATGGATAGAAAAGGAAAGGGTAGAGGCAGGAAGGCTGACCAAGGGAAAAAGTAGCAATGGTATAATATGCAAGAAAGGGAGCAAGTAAATGCTGAGGTCTCTTCAACATATTCTCCAATACTGAGTAAATGGCTCAAGTAATCAGACAAACATGTTCAAAAGGAGCTGTGATGCATATCAAGGTTTGGAAGGCATTCAGAAGGCAGAAATCAGAGTCCATCCCAGGTGCTAAATAGCACTGTTAAATAGCACTAGAAGATGATGCTGGAAGTGTCTCATTCCACTAAAGTTCAGTTTAGCCTCACAAGACTGTATTTCTATCTTCTTATATTCTTCTCATCCCTCCTTGACATTCAGGCTGCAACTTAAGTGGCCTCAGCTTAGCCAAAACAATAGAGTTGCACCCACGTATGCCAGCTATGAATTGGGCCTACAGAGTTGGGAAGCAAACAAATATATTGGACTTGACAGGACAGAACAACATACAAAATCTCTATCCAGTGTATTCACAATGGATTGGATATGTTGTAACTACAGTATATGCTTCCCTAATACACACACACATGCACACACAGCAGTCAGAGATAATCACACACTTTCAAAATAGAAAGGATTGTTAAAGAATAAAATTAATTTAAAAAGTTCACAATATTGCTAAATTAAACCTGTGCTTAATATTCTTTCCACTTTTTATAAATAATGTAAATGCATCTGTGTGCCAAGAAAGTCATGTTTGTGCTCTGATGGAATTAAGGCAGGGCTGTTAATGGCAAACAGGGAATCAGTTATATACAATGCTCTGACAGGATAAACAAAAGCATTATAGGTTGATTCCTGGCTACTGTTGTAGTTTGAGGTTGGATCAATTTATCTTGCTGTCAGATCAGATATCATGTTGGTCTCTCAGTGGTATTGACTCACTAAAATGTTGCTGTTTGCCAACTGGAATGCTGTCAAACATATGTCAGATTTAGCTCTTGCAGTGCAATGCAGATGAAAATGCTCTTACAATCATACTGTACTGCTAACAATTTCTTGCCCTACCATAAGCATCACATCTTGAATTTGCTCTCTCATTTTCAGTATTGACCCAACCATGTTGAATCACTAAACAAGTCAAATGTAAGCTGGCATTTACAAATCTACGTTCACATCCAGAACATTTCACACATTGTGGTAGAAAAAAGTTGACTTGTTCCCTAGTAACCAAAATGCCTATGAAAACTCTTATTGGCTAGGTACAGACAGTTAAAAAGCCCAAGGCTGAATCGATTCAATCTTTGTAAGTTAGCCTAAGCTGCATAGATTGAAATGATAAACAAATGAACAGACATTCACTTTTGATTCAGGAAATTCAGCCACATGCTTGCGGTGGCCCAGGCCAGAATCTGAGAGTTGCTAGAGCATGTCTCCCTGCTCGGCTGGAGCAGATAGTTTGGGCCATGGCTAATCTGCCCACCCTGTGAGGTGGGGCTTGCCAGGAGTGTAAAGCATCCTGGGATTCTGGGGGGCTATGACTTAACTTGAATCTGGAGGGGATCTGGCACAGAGTTCAATAAACCAATTTAACCTACATCAGATAGGTCTGAGACTACATCCATCCAGGTTTATCTGAAACTAGTTTCAGGCATTTTGAAACCAGTTTATGTGCACTGAACTTCTGTTGCATTACAGATTTGAACTACTTTCCAATCACTTATACCAGTTTATGTGCAATTTATGTCCCTAGCCCTAGCCTTTCTGTTATGGCCCAATGGCTGCAAAAACAACAGTCAGTGTTATGTGGCATTTGTCTTCCTGGCACAAATGCAATAAATGGTCTGGCAGAGAAGAAAGATGGGGTCTTGTGGTTAAAACTCTGTGCTGGGAGTCAGGCAATCTGGGTCCATTGCTGGCTCTGCTTCAGACTTCTGAGAAGCCTTAAACAATTTACAATCCCTCTGTGTCTTAGTTTCTCAACTCTACAATTTAATAATCTCATGAGGATATTAGAAATTTCTTGATGCACTTGGAAATTCTCCAATTTCAAATCCAAGTTATTATTATTCAGGAGGACTCCAATGTATTCACCTTGTTTGAATTTAGCTCAGGCCAAGTCTGATTTCCCCATAATTTGAATGACAGAATGGGAATAATGGATTCTAATTCTCCCAAATGACTTCTGCAAAGCGAGTGTCATTGCTCAAGGATAAGGTAATGTCAGTAACAATTATGTAGTTGCCCTTAGACACATATGTGAACCTCCTACTGTTGACAGCCATGGAAGTTACATAGCCACAGTAAGGGAAGAATATATCCTTACTGACCTGTAACCTTCGACTCATCTAGTTTTGTGTACATCAATTAAAAGACAGACATTATACAATAAGGGAAAACCCCACATCACAGTATTCATCTTCTGCAGTCACCCAATGCAGACAAGAAATGATGTGCTAAGGAGGCATGAAGAGGGCCATGTTGAGGGTCTTTTAAAGCTCATAAAAGTGTTGAGATAACAGAACTGGAGTGGGACTAGAGTTCAGTATTCTGGGCCAAAGAGGTGGCCAAATGAATGAGCTATAAAAACTCTTTACTCCAACACAAAAACAAGGCATTTGTTGAAGTTCAAAACCCAGCCTGTTAAATACATGAAAATATGTTTGCTTCTAGTGAGATCTCCAGCTTGCAGTATAGTAGAGGTTGGATTGGGATGCAAATCCAAACTTCATGTAAATTTTGTTAGAGAAGGATTTTTTGTATGAATCTGGGATTTTAGTCTGGGCTATAACAGCGAAGTGTTAAGCAGGCTCACCAAATCCAAGCACGCTTAGATTCAGAGAGCTAGGAGTCTAATTTTTGGGTTAAATATCCAAAGGTAATCAGAGACTCTGAATTTCTTAGGAGTTGCCTATTAGCCGGTATAATAAAAAGTGCTAAATGAGCTTCCCACCATATAATTTTACCAAAAACACTTGAATCTTTATTTAAAGCTCCCCTGCCTTTTCAGTTCTGAAACACTATTAAGTACAGACAGCCAATTCTGTTAATTTATGGTAAATTTTGAGGAGTTCTGAAGCGGGGGTGCAGCTTAAACTTCTGAAGTCCCTGTTTACATGAGACATACTGTCAGCATTTACTAACCTTAAAAGCATTGCTGTCAGTGCAGTGACAGGAGTAATCCATTCTCTTTACAATATTTTTCTTAAGTGTAAGAGACAGTAAGTATATTCACTTATCCATCTGTGTCAATGTCCATTATATTTTAAACAAGTATTTTTTGTAAAATTACATACTTTGCCATTGACCTGGGCATGAGCAATTTTGGCCTGGTACTTTTGTGAAAGTGAAACTTCCTAATACAGCTTATATTTTAAAAAATGGCCATAAGGACTTATTGTGGCCTGAGCTTATGAATAAAGTTTGCTTTCTTAAGGGGCACAAAGACATTATCTATACAGTACTAGGTTTCAAAATGACTTACACAGATGTCCCTTTCAGTTACCAGCATGCTCATGATATTCTCATTGATGTCAACAGGGCCTGTCCTTGTGTAAAAAAGCAGAACTGATTCCATAACATCTTAATAAGGAAAATGGAAATTAAGGAACTCTTATTTCAAGAGGAACTTTCTCAGTAGCAAGATGGAAGAGAAAGCAAAATTGTGTCACTAGTTTTCTGCCATACATAAAGTTTTTGTAACCTGTCTGCCTTAAACTTAGGTATTGGGTAAAAGGCAACATTCAGATGAGGTAGCTCTCCAGGCAAAATTCATCCCTGGTGTAATTCCACTGAAGTCACAGTGCTTAACACAACTGCTAGAGGCTAAGCTTGACAACCAGTTGATGAATTTCCCATAAGGCCACATGATCAACAGGATTTCAGGGAGCTCCTATGTAATGGCTGAATTCCCAAAAGTAACAAGATTCACTGACTACACTAACTTACCTCCTGAGCCCTTGCAAATAATGAAGAAATCTAAGGGAACCAAAAGTATTTCCATGCTGTGAGCCTGCAATGCCAGAGATATTATATCTAATGTACCACCAAAACCACCCAGAGTCTAGCCATGATGCTTGTATTTTCCAGATGTCTGAACCCAGCCAGATCCTTGAATTATAGCCAACAAACCTGGCATTGCTGAACATTAACTCTAGAATTAGAAGATGTTGTAGCCAGTCTCACAGAGAGACTCTAAGTAGAGAGGATATATCTCTATAAGAATTTAAATGAACCCTACCTAAGAATCAATTTGTAATTTCTTCTAAGTTTGTACAAACCTTGACCCTAAAAATAGGTCCAGTAACAGATACTGGAATAACTGTCACCATATTGTAGGACATTTAAGCACTGGCTAACTTTCTCCTGCAACCCTATCAGCCCCTTTTCAAGTCTTTTGTGAGTTCAAGAGAACTCCCACTCCTTCCATTCCTGTACCTTCTAGCAGTACCCCAATTTATATCCCCCAAAACAGACAGCCACAATCTGCTACCCACCAAATTAAAAAGCATAGGTCATATCATGACCACCTTTTAAGCTTTAAATATGGCAAAGGTGGGAGGAAGGAGGATATTTCCTGCTAGTATGGTCAGAGAAAGTGACGTCAGAAATGACACTGCTTCATTGGAAACGCTGTTTCAATTTTACCTCATTGTGAGTTATGCTAATATTCAAGCGAGTCCTAGCAAATGTATCAGTATCCAAGACTAGGATATTGGATGATAGGCATAAGAACAGACCCAAGGTCATTTAAAACCCACTTTTGTGAATTCTCTGAATGGCTGTTCCCCAAATGGGAATGAGGATGTCCCATGAGGTTTGGGCCTTTTCTAAGTCCTCACCATATACAACTATGCATCTACCATCAAAACAGCCTTAATTCACAGATGAAGAACAGTAGGCAGAATCTGAAACTGAGCAAGACAGCCCTTAGGCTGGTATTGTTCTTTAAAACACTTTGAAGAGGCTGAAGCCACACTGCAGTCTCCTTTAGTGGAAGGTATACCTCCAGAGGGGGTCAATTTAGATCAGAATGTAGACATGCTCTGACCTTACAGCATCCACGAGTAATACTTTTCATCATTTCCATTTGACCAGCAAAAACTGCCCCACCCTGGATAATGAGCTGACCTCAGTGACGCATTCTTAGTACATCTTGCCTGGACAACAGCAATATGGTACGCCTGAGTCCTTTAAAAACTCCAGCTAATATAGAATTCTGCAACATAATACCTGCAAGCATATTACTTCAACAAATTAACTGTGAGCGTATCACCCGTCCTCTGCTCCCTCTCCTGTATTTCTATGAATATACTGTTAAGTTCAAAGTCTTGGATCTTATCTTCAAGGCACTCAATGGCATAGGTCCCGCTAAAGCTCTGGTATGCAAACCATGGTCAACAAATCAATACTTCGAGCACATGGCACTTTCTGACACAAGGATAAAGCTCAACTGAACAGAAGACAGAGTAGCTAAGGAGGCTGGTTCACGACTTCAGAACAAACCCCTTAAGTGAGCTAGGGATCACAGACTGCTCCACCTTTTGCTCCAACTTCAAGGTGCACTTCTTTCATCTTGTTTTCTTCACTGTACACACCACTATGGTGTTCATAAATAACCTTCTCCAAAAAAATTAAACTGTAACAAAAAAAGAGAATACTAAAGAGAGAACCAGAATAGAATGGCCTAGAAGGAAGGGCAAAAACTCTGAGTGGAGTAGAGGGCTAAGGCATATCACTATTGATTCTGCCATGTTCTTGAGAGCTCCTTGAGAAGTACTTCCAGTCCTACTGTTCCACATATGCCAAAGCCAGAACTGATCTCTCACATGCTTGCTAGCAGCAGGAGGGGCCTCCCTCAAGACAGCTTCACTGCCTCTTTTCTGGGTTTAGCATGTTCAGTGTGGGAGTAAGTAGACTATAGCCCAGTCCTTGAAAACTAGTATGCTGTATTTGGTACAGGACCAATTGGGGCTGGTGGTTTCATACTCATTTTATACCCCTAATCATAGTGGGAAGTGAGGTCTAGCTTTCTGCTGGACAAATATGGTCTTAACTCTTTTAAGGTGTATCCAACTGTCCTTGGCCCTAAAAGAACTATTTTAACAACCAGGGAGAGCTGCAGCATTGCAGTACTTGAGTCATGCACTGGCCCTGCTTGTGTCCTTTAAAAAAAAACAAAACATATTTGTTAGGTTTTTTTTACCATATAGATTTTTAATTATTGGAAACCATTAAGATAATGTAAATCTGTGGCATAAGGATGAAAGATAAGCAATGAAAGAAATGAATAATTCTTATCCATCATCCTAGATGACCTACATATTGGTAACTGATGGCTACTTCACTCTTTTGAATCATCCTTAGAGAAGTCTGATGATATGTAAACTGAATGAAACCAAGATAAAAAAAATGTAACAAAAAAAACCTTTCTTGATAAGTTCCGTGTGTATGCAATAATATGACATGCACCTTATGAAAAGAACAGAATTATTTACCAACGCATCATTAGTAACTGGAAGGAAAAATTCTGAATTTTATATTTTGCTATAATTTATAAGGACAGCTTAATAATTATTAAAGTTTAGTAACAAATGCTACTGCAACCATTGATAAAGTCCCCATTTATTATTTCTGGTTACTGCTAAAATCTGGCACTTTAAAACTGTTACTATGTGTTGTAGCAGAGTCTCTTTGCAGTAAAACAAGATTCTATCTGCCATAAATGGAGAGGGAAGGATTATTACAGCCCAAGTCACAAAAGTCAGACCAGAGTTCGATACACATTTTGAATTCTCCCCAAGACTAGAACACTTGCCAATGTGTTCAGTACTGTCAAGGCCAATGCTACCCCAAACAGCTTGCAATCTAATCTGCTGAAGAAAACAGGATAAGTATCATGGTGAACCCCTTCTTAGGCAGGGGCCAGATTCTGCCTTCCTTAGTAAAATAAAGCAGTACCTTATTTTGACAGCAGACATACCATCTTAGATGCTCAACTAGTGTTAATCAGTGTAGTACCATGGAAAGTCAGTATTGCTAGGAAGGTCAGAATATGGCACCAACCTGTGAGCTGGATACAGCTTGCTTTTAATAAAGCTAATAGGCTAACATTCCTGTGACTGTCTCTCTTTGGAAAGGGGGCAGAACTAATGTCTGTTACCTAACTTAGAAGAAATCATATAAAGAAGAACTTTTTTCTAGCAGTGAGTTCTAGTAAGAGAAACCTCACGGGCTATGAAAGCACTAGAACCATTGGCTATAAATTAATAAAGAAATTAAAGTTTAGTTGCTCAATAATACCAGCATCAGTATTTGGGGGAAAAGTCTGAAGACTGTGTAGAGACATCCGAAGTGAACATAGGAAAGCATATTAAAATTATGAACATGGCTATAATTTTCAGCAGATCAACATTCATTATTAGATGAAAAATTAATCTCCACAGAATAATCATTCACAGAAAATCACATCTGAATAATGCCAGAGGCAGAAAACCATACCCTAGAAGTACAGACTCTTTCAACTCATGGAGAATTTTCCAAAGACACTTAGGAAAAAGATATTCTTACAGAGTGAATATGCCAGGCAGGGCAAATAGAGCAGTTATAAATTTCTACCTCTTAGCCTATGCCTGGAAAAAAAAATTAGTAAGAAATGACATCAACTGTGGCGTAGTTAGCAAACAGCTATCTCGTGTACCTAGAATTTCAGACTCCAGGCAAAAATAAGAATTATCATCATTAACAGACAATAAGATGCCACAACCTATTAACTTAATCTGTTGCAAGTGAAGAACCTAATTTCATTCTCAGAAGTTAGATAAATGACACATTTGCACCAATGAACTCAGTCTGTACACCAGTATATATATAAAAAGAAATGGACACATGACATACAATCCCTACACCAGCATAATTTACTTGGATGCAGAAAGAGTTACCCTGGGGTGAATCAGGTATAAAACTTCATCAGCATAACTTACTTATGGGGAAAATATCAGAGGTATAACAATACTAACGTAAATTACTTGAATCTAGTATAGTGTTACCCTGGGATGAATTAGGGGTAACATTAAAATGATGTCTGTTTGTCTCCTCTGGATCACAGCATAATTTGCTCGGCTGTACAAAACTGATGTCAAGTACAGTAATGTAAACACGTCACATATCTAGGTCCCTTTGCAAGCAGGAGTCAGAAGTAACCAAAGTTAGGCAGGTTGTTCTCCTGGCCAAGACCTGTGTTAGTGACATTAGACTCCACATAAATAAGCTACAGAGAAAATGTTCAGACATTCTGCAAAAGACACCAGTCCGTAGCTGGTTAACCTTGCTACCTGCAAGCTTATTATAATCTTGATTATTGTCAGGATGATTCTTTCCTGTTGTGAACTGTATCCCAGCTTTAATTTGGGCTTTTGTTTCTCTTTTTGTGGGCCTTGTGCCAATCTCCCTGCCACACTTTGTGGTATCAACTGCAATTAAGGGAATGTCTGAAAAAATAATGTTATTTTGATTGCCCTGTGTCAGACACTTTGTTTGCATTTTATTTTTCCTTTAAGTCTAATGAACATCTCTTCATGGCTTTGAGCAAGAGAGTTTATAAAAAGAAAAAAAACATGTTGATGCTCTCTGATTTCAGCTGGAGATGAAAGTCTTTATAGGCTACACATGACATACACCTAACGAAGGATAGAATCCTGACCCTTCTGAGTTCAGTGCGAATTTGGCTGTTGATTCCAATGCTTCTAGGATCTTCCCTAATGCATTTAACAGACACAATGAGAAATAGCATCAAGAAATAGAAATAGCATCCTACTTGCCAAAAATTCCAGATTCTTTGGCTGCTCACAAGTGATACTAAATTATTACATGATATTCTTAGGATATCAACTTAAATTGACAGAGTTCACAGAGAGGCAGGAAGCTATGTTTCAAACTGTACCTTGGCTTTCCTAATTTTTCCCTGCATGCCCATGTGATATTCTAATACTCTTCCCTAGTACTATGACAAAGTTTCCACTCTTATGGGATTCCTTTTTGAGTTTCAACTCATTGAATAGATTGCGATTTAGCCAAGCTGTTCTAGGACAATGGGGCTAAGGACCTCTTCTTGTTTGTTCCCCATACTTTTCACATTAGCATATAAACATTAATATCAGTATTAAAATTCAGAATTCTGATTAACATCCTAGTTCTGACCTCACATACACCAGTTTCTTATAACTAGCTCTTAATTGACTCTATTGAGTTACTTCCAATTTGCACCCACGTCAGAGATGAACCAGTTCTGTGTTGCTCCCTCATCAGCACATAACTGGGAGAATGTACTTTAAGTAACTTTGCACTTTCAACTGAAAAGCATATGTTTACAAAGAAACCTTTTTTTTAATTGTATCTACCAATTGGTCCTCCATTATCTGCATACTGTGTCATATATAATGATGTCAATTTTAGGCACAGATCTAATCAAAAGGATACTGGGCATGTCTACATGAGATGCTGACTGTGCAGTTGCTACTGCACAGTCGTTTGGTTCTTGCATACACAACTACTAAATGACTACACAGTAACCAGAGTTACTGCACAGTAGCATCCCCAAATGGCTTTTTGGTGATGCTGACTGTGCAATAGCTCATTACTACTGCATAGTAGCTTGTTACTATTGTGCAGTAGCATCGCGTCACACTTCGTAATGAGCTACTGCACAGTCAGCATCTCATACAGATGTGGCCACTGTGAGCTGAACCAGCCTAAGGAGAAGCATGGGAAACACTGGGTGTTTGAAATATCCCGGGGTCAAGATTGCTGCTTTCTTCTCCAGCAAAATTTCTACACCCCTTACTTCAGCTCATCTAGAGGGATGAGTTAAGGAGGGGGGCTCTTGCTCCCCTTACTGGCCACACAGTCCAAGTCACAATTTAGCATATCTCACTAAGGTGACATCAAGAACGGACTCAGGGAAATTTCCTCCTGCCTCTCTGTGAACTCTGTCAATTTAAAATTGTCATGTCATCCAGATGATGCAAATTCCCATAACAAAATTTCTGCTTGAGGCTCTGATTACTCCACTTTCAATGATTTCGTTGACTCGACTACACAAATGCACCACACTTCCAGCAAAGCTTCCTGCAGCATCACTTAATTTAGCAAAACAAAACCAAACCCCATTTACATACAGAATGTTTGAATCCTGTTGCTAACTATTCTCCATTTTGGAGGAAACCTATTTTGAACGTGCCTGGTGGGTTAATTCTCCAATTTTCATAGAAAACTGTCTGGTACCTTGAATGTATCCACGCTGTTGGGGTTAAACAGCTGGTATTTCCCAGATCCCAATATAATTTGGCCAGAGGCCTTGTTTTCTCCATAAGCATAAAGAGACACTGTTGCTGTAGTGCCTGCTGCTTCAAAATTTCCAGTGATTACAGTAATCTTCCAGTCTCCTTCTGCAAAGTAAAAATTAAATGAAAACACTTTTATTGCAGTATCTGCTATGTGGATGGTGAGTGTGGTGTGTGAGGCAGCTGATGTGCAGGGACCTGTTAACTGCAGTATATCCCAGCAGTAGTTGTGTTAGAGAAGCAGTGCCTGAACTGCAGAACATTGCAAGTTCAGGATGCAAAAGCAAAGGTGTTCTTCTTAACCTCCCACAAATTTTCTCAGTTTACATAGGCTTCCAGAGGCTAGAAGTCTCATGAGAAAATGAGAATTGATTCCTCACTGATATTTTTCACTTGGAGCATCAGGCGGTAGAGGAAAAAGAAAAGAGCCATTCCTGCAGTATTTGGGTCATGACCCGTCTGCAGCCCAGAAATGTAACGGGGGGAAAAAATGGGAATATATCAAACCTTCAACATTGTTAGAATTAAATCAAAATTTCATTCTCATCTTGCATCCTTAGCACTGACCTAAAATTAGTATGCCATGTCAGCAAGAGACCTAGCTGCCAATAGAAGTGGGATTCACATGGGAAATTGTGCTTTTTTCATGAGATTTATAGTAAGATGTATTGTAGATGTTTAAAACAATAATATTAGTGCACTGTATTACAGAATTCATGCATGTTGAAATCACGAATGCTTTGTAATTAGTGATTTTCAAACCTTTTTTATATTATAGAACTCTTGTTTAGTGAGAGAGCCGTTTGAAGACAGTCCAGAAATGAAAATTGTGCTCTTGCACCTGAAAAGTACATGCCCTCTGTTGTTTCTTTTATTGTGCTTTTTGTCCTTTGTGTACAACAGGTTTCATTTACTGGTTTTTTATTCATTTTCCAGGAAGCAAACAACAAATGAAATCCCAGCACACAAACTTGCTATTAATAAATGTCACACTGTATTCTACAGTGGTATTAATAGAAAGCTTTGTGCCTGTTAATTGCTGCATGAGTTAAGCCTCTGGTATCTGACAGAAAACACTTTTATCTTGAGCTAGCCTGATTATCCTATGCTTTTTCTACTTTGTATGGATGCATGTGTCCAACACTATATAGGTGTCGCAGGTGTGACAAAGAGGAATGAGGCCCCTAATTCCCACTGAAAGTCAACAGAAGTTGGACATTTCCCTTTGGGCCTACCTCATCTCAGTTTGTACAGACCTACTTCTGTAGACAGGAAATGTCATCAGTTGAGGGGACACTGATAAGTAGCATGACTGACAAGGACAGGAACTGCACGTGGTACCTCAATTTAAATTCAAATTCCCAAACAGTGGAAATTTTTCAATGGGTTGAAAATAGTTTTGCCTGGATTTCTGTTACCTCACCCATCATGTTCCAAATATCTTTTCTCCTAAAGTCTAAAAACTGCCTCAAAAGATTAATCTATGATGTTAGTACAATTTTTTATGGAAGTCAACGTAACTATTTTTCCTGGTTCCCTGTACATCCTCCTCTAACCCTAAGGTCAGCTCCAGAGCCACATTATCAGTGCCTTTGCATCTCGATATTCTGGCCACTTTTAGGAAATACAGAGGAGACACCCTACTGAGCATACCCTAGTTAAACTGCACTGTGCATTCCCCAAAGATGAAGATGTTCAGATAGCTTTTGGTTTGGCCCAATAAACAGAGAGGAACCACCAGCAAAGTCCAAATCCAAATTTTTATCAGGAGCCAGACTTCTACCGGCACATGGGAGGGTCCTGATTTGGACCCATCTGTGCTTACACTGAACACCTAGGAGTTCCACCTAGGAGTTCTGAAATGTTCTTTGTTGTTTCATTTACAGCCAAAAGTAGAGAGACCTTGGGAAGATGACAAGGGAAAGGAAATGGAGATAGAAGAGAGAATGTGGGCATGGCATACGGATCTGTCTTCCTGAGAACAGAAACACCCATGGTACCTTTGGAAAGAAAATATGTGCTTCTTCCAAAAACAGGTGTTGCAAACATCAAGTGTTAATAGAGCATAGTTCTGGTTGTTTCTGGAACCAGAAAGCTAGCAGCATTTTTTATAACACAAAACATTTGAGATTTTTATATTTGTTTTCATCAAGACAGAATAAAAATGAGACCTTTTGAAAACAGCGATTTAAAAAAAAACAAACGAGTGAGTTGGGTCAACAAGTCCTCAGAATGGCCTATAGATTGATGTCTAGCAACTAGGAAACCCAGGTCCGTGTCCCTGCTCTGTTTCACCACAAACCAGATGAGTGCCCTAGCCCCCCCTATTCTCTGGCTATTTTCTTCATGTGCCATTGACTACACATATACCACACAGACCTGCCTGCCTTGACCTGAGGACAGTTTTATCTAAGCCAATGTTTTCAAACCAAATCAAAAGCATTTGATTTGATACAAGAAAGCAGATTTAAAGAGAAAAGAATATGACCAACTCTACTAGCCAGCAAGGTGGTGTTTTATTTTCATAAAAACAAGGAAGATAAATACATGATTAGTATTGCCTCCTATTATTTTCTTGGGCATCTGTGGCCATTTCTATATCCTGTGATCTTTAATGTTTATGTTCATGCTTGGCTGAAATGACACAATGTAGTGTCAAGCCCTACCAGTACAGGAAGAACCAGACAGAGCATTTGAAATGGGTTTTGTGGCACTAGCTATTGGAAAGGGCTGACCTAACTGTGGTACCACACCAACAAGACAGAGATTATAACTTTCTGAGAATGGCACAGAGAGGACTGAAGGCAAAGCTAATCATTTTTCCAAATAAACTGTATAAAAATCAAAATGTACATTTGAATATAATTTTAATAATAATTAGATATGCATTTTTTGCCATGGGGATACCACTTGAAATGAGGTAACGGGTCTCAGTGGATATCTTGATTACTACAGTAAACTATGAATAAACATTTTAAAACTTCTTCCTGGCAGTTTCCAAATTATTGCTCAATCTATGACATAATGCATTCCTCATGGTTGGGGAAAATGTTTATGTTATTAGGATATGGCGCTTAATCATCATATGTTACAAGGACAGAAAAATCAACAAGGAGAGTTGAACAAGTAGAGTTGGAAAATGAAAAACTAATGGTAAATAATGATTATATATTGCCTTGAGTGAGAGATTCATGGTGGAAGGTATTAACAAAAAAAATAAAATTAAAATTGAGCACTAATGAACATTATATATTTCCAGACAGCAAAAAGACACAAAAACAAAAAAATGACAGACTAAGAAAAAGAATCTGCAAAGGGCAATACTGATGTGATTTAGCATTCCAGTCAAAATGAAAAGTTCAGGGATTACTGAAACATTCAAATAATGTGTTGGCAAAAGACACGTGTGGCAGGTAGTTCAAAAACAGAAACAATCTTGTTGAAAAGACAGAAATATGTAACAGGACTTACCATTTGCTTCCTCTTGCATTTTTGGTGGTTGGTTTATTTCCAATTCTGCCAAATATAAACAATGAAGTACAGTTAATAAAAGACTTGTCTGGTGAAATTAAGATTAGCTGGAGGTGGAGGGGGGTTGATATTATATGACATTAACCATTGGGTTGCTGTATAAGTGAACACTCTATCTTTTACCACACTAGTGCACCCCCTAAAATACCCCTGGGAAATGGAACTGGGGAAGTAGCAAAATGCTTACCTCTGACATTTTAAGTGTAAATTCAGCATAGTTTGATTCCATGCAAAAGAATACAAATTATTGATATCAATTTCATCATGTAATAGTAGTAGCCCTTACCTTGAGGGTAGAGCTCAATTTCTGAATGAATTATACCTTGGCACATAAACGGGAGCCACCTAAGAATAGCAAACAAACAAGAAAGAAGTCAGGCATCAACTGCTTTTTCTTTGCATTAGTATATTATTGAATAATCCAATCCTGACTTCGAATGTTGAGTACATGTAACAAGCCAACTGTCTCTCGAACAGGTGCAATACAGTTTGATACACATTGGGTGCAGCTACACCTGATGCCACATTGCTGTAGCAACGTGCTACAGTGACGTAGGATCCACAAGTGTCTACAAGTGACCAGCAGCTACTTTGCCATAGTGGCACACTCCTCCATTATAGCATGCCACTACGGTGAAGTAGCTGCTAAATATAACTGTGCACTGTGTGTACAGTTCAGTATGGGTACTTACTGAGCCATGCTTTAGTACTTCCAGAAGGAAGTATTAAAGCACAGCGCAGTAATTTTGCCATAGGGCAACATGTAGATGTACCCATATTCATGAACGCCACGTGCTCCTGGAGGCTGGGGGGGTATGGTGACCATCTGCAGGCAGTGGCAGTGATGGCAAGGGAGTGATGGTGGTGAGCAGGGAGCTCCTGCAGGTGGCTGCGACAGTGTTGGCGGGGGGGTGAGGGGTGGCGAGTGCTGACCAGCAGTCGGCAACCACTGGCAGACACCACCAGTGGTGGTAGCAGTGGCCAGCAGCGACTGGGGACTGCCCACAGATGCCACCAGTGGTATTGGTAGCAAGGGGTAGGGGAGAGCAGTGACCACCCACAGGCACCACTGGCAGCATCGCTGGCACTTTTCATAGGGGGTGCACCGCCAATCTCAGAGGATGTATGTGCACCCGGATGCAACCCCTATGCATCGCCAATGCTCATAATAAAGGCCCTTTGTAGGGCCTCGATCCTACAAAGACTCTGTCACTGGAATTGAATTAACTGGATAGGATCTCTTTGGCTGGTTGCTTTGTTTTTTTTAACTTATACTTCTATTTCCTGCAATACATTTATACCTCATAGGGTGCATCTACATGAGACACTTTACTGCACATTTGTCTAATCTAATGTGCAGTAAAGCATCACTATATATACATGCACAGCAATTAGACTATTTTATCTTAGTTTAATGTGCTGTTTTAGTTTTGTGTACCTGTAGATATAGAAATTGGTGCATTAAACTAATGCACCAAAGAACACATGTAGATGCTGACTGGGAACAGATTGCTCCTGGTCAGCCTAGGTAAATCCCCCACCCTGTGGAGTTCAGGATGGGTCCCAATCTCCATGTGGCTGGAAGACAGCTGCCCAGCAGCTTGGACAGCTCTCCCCCACTCCACAGAGATTGGAATGGGTCCTGATCTCCATATGCCTGGGAGGCAGCTGCCCAGCAGCCAGGCCAGATCTCCCCATCCCATGGAGATTGGGACCAGCCCCCTGCCAGTCTGGGGATGGCACCTGGGGAGCCTGGAGCTCTACCTGGATGCTGCAGGTGGGGCAGAGAAGGACAGGAGCAGCCCTAGACTGAACTACTCCTGTTGGGAGCAAATTTGCTCCTGACAGGTGCTCATTCAGATGTGTGCAGGGGTGCAGTTTAATGTACCCCAATTTTCTGTGCAGAAAATTCAGGTGCACTATTACATATGCAGATGTACCCAGAGTGCCATTAATTTTTAAAGCAGCAGCCTCCCTCTTCCACATGTTAAGGATAATCACAAAGACAGTGGTATATACAAAGGAAATACTAAAAAAAATAGTTAGAATTATTTCTGTTTATGGTTCTGACCAAAGTTCCCTCTAAGGAGTAGCGGCCCATAAGCATGCCTTTTCAGTCCATGAGTGCACCACTTCAGTTCCTTTTGGCTCAGTCTGCCGCTAAGTGTCCCACAGTAAGGTAAAATTGATGCTGTGGCCCAGCCATGGACCAGATACAATCAATTGATAGAACTGAAAGGGAGGCACCGGGGCCAGCGTGGGACACTTTCTGAAGGTAAGCTCCTCATGCAGGGCAGACAGTAGCTCCTCCCCAAGGTGAGGCAAGGCAGGGCTGGGGGCTGGGGCTGGGGCTGGGGCTGGTGTGGGCTGCCACGGCTCCGGGGAACTGCTCTACAGGGTCTGCCAGCTCTGGGAAACTGCTCCACTCCCTGGCCCTGACGCCATGTGCCTCCTCACTTCCTGAAGCAATGTAGGAGTACAGAGCAGTTCCCCAGAGCTGGCAGAGCCCACAGAGAAGTTTCCCAGAGCCCACGCCAGCCCCCAGCCCCAGCCCCCTTCTCCATCCCCATCCCCATCCCCACTTCGCCTCAGGGAGGAGCTGCTGCCTGCCCTGCATGAGGAGTGAGGAGCTTGCCTTCAGCAAGTGTCCCACACCAGCCCCGGTGCCTCTGCTGCACTCCATGCCCAGCTCCTCTCTGGGCGGGTGTGTGGCGTTAAAAAGTTGGTACACGGCAAGATTTTTACTTCTGCACAGCTTACAGGGAACCTTGGTTCTGACCCAGCTGGCTTTGTTATCTCTAAGTGAGAAAACAGAGGGCCTGATTCTACTCACATACACCAGTTTTTCGCTGCTGTAACTCAAATCCAGAGATCTCCATTGAACCACCCCTGATTTTATTAATGTAACAGAGGAGAATTGGTCCCAGCCTGTGTTTTCAGTATATTAGAAACAGAATGCTAAGAGACATTCCTGCAATAAATAAATAACATCTCCACAAGTCTAGCTTTAAACGCATCTAGCTTACGAAGATACAGGCATAGGGCAAATCTTGTCCCCCCTTTCCCCTGATGCCCCAGCCCATGCACAGTATACTGAGCTGCCCCCAAGGTCAATGAAGACGCAGTCTAGTCAGTCTTCTTTCTAAGAATGACCAAACCAAAAGGTACTTTTCAATACTCTTACTCGGGAATCCATCTACCCAACTCTTTTAGTTCATTTCTGTTCCACAAAAATTGACTGTAGAGCAGGCTTTTTTTTTGTCTCAGTTTACTGAGCCCAATTAATTTCTTGTGTGACAACTAACTTCCACAGTGTTACACTAGGGATGAATTTAGTCTATAGAGTCAAATCTGGAACTCTGTGCCAATTCTAATTAAGCAGGGTTGTGCAGGATGGCTCCAGAGAAGGCAAGAGGGATAGATTTTTTCTTTATCCAGCTGCTGAACCTGTCCCTGTGGCTAACATCAGGGTTGTGATAGCTCTGTCACTGCAGCCCTACATCAGGAGTCAAGGTTAGCTTACAAAGGTACAAAGAAGCAACTGCATCAGGCATCCTTCATTTCCTTAAGGACATGTCAGAACAGCCTTAAGTGCTTGGGTAAGGGTATCCCTTGTATTGCTCAGCTGTGGGGTACACAGAGCTCTTCTGGCAGAGGCTTCCCTTAGCCAGAACCTCCTTCTGATACCAGGACCAGAACTGTGTCAGTTCTGGTACCTAGCAGCTGCTATATGCAAGATAAGCTCTGCTTTTTGGAAAACAACTGTGATTTAGCTGAAGTTGCAAGTAAAAATACATTCAGTTTCTGAAAACCTGTATTGCAGTTCTCTGCATCTCCAGTGTCTCATCCTGTCAGTTTCCAACCACCACCACATGTCAATTTCACACCAAGGACTGGCATGAAACTGACAAAGAAAGAGAGAGGTCTGCAACAACAGGAAGAGATGCTGAAAATAACCAGAAATGATTACCAGTAACACCCGCAGGAAAAAGGTCAGTGAAACTCCTGATAAATATTCAGTCTCTTTTGTTTCCAGAAAAGGAAAGAAAAGAAAAACTTTAGAAGGGGTAGGAAGTCATATGGCTCTTTTCTAATTAAATAAATTTTGCTTTGCTGACTGAAAACAGAGAACTGGGGCCAGAGCACTCAGCACCTTCAGCACCTCAGTACTTCTCTAGTTCACTAATAAACCCAATCCTATAAGGTCTGAACATTCCCAACAGAACCTTTAAAAAGGTACTTGCCATTAAAAAGAATTTTTTACCTTAAAAAAAGAATAAAAACCTTTAAAAAGAATTTAAAATCTAATCACATCTGACCCTAATAAATCAAATGCACCAAACAACTGACCTTCTGTTTTTCATTGCTAAATATGTATTAGCCTAATGGTTTATTTATACTGTTCTCCTTTTAAAACCACATCGTGCATATATTTTATCATCTTAAATTCTGAAAGAGAAATATTATTTTTTCATTAATACACCTCAAAAGATTATTTTAAGAAAAATCCAAGAGAGTGACTAGATTCTGCCTAGAAAAAAACTGAAGTTAGGCTTTTATCAAGTTAAAAAATGCTGATACTTCTGAAGTTAAATGACAAAAATAGAGAATATAGTATCTTGTTCATTCCATAGATCAGGAAGGAAAAAAAAGCAGGCAAGTTTTCTGGTATCAAATTGAAATAGTCATTATGGCTGAAGATAAAACATATGAGAAGGACCTCTGATGAACAAATCATTTTCCTTCCTTGAAATGAGCACTGTGTTTCTGCTGTACCTTTTAGCCAATAAGGCAGAATCAGAAGCCACTCCTTGATAGTCTTGCTGACCTATCTTAACCTCTCTACAGTAGCAATATTCTTTTCAGTAAAAAGGAGGAAAGAAAGAACTTTTCTTTCCTTTTCCATTTTATAGTCTCTGCTGCTCAACTCCTTCTGCTGACCAGACTCCTACATGCTAATTATCCCAGAATGAATTCACCAAAGTGCCCTGTCATGCATGAGTTCTGAGTCACATGGCTCACCGGAGGATGGATTTAATACTAAGCTGATCTTCCTTGCTTGAGGTAAGCAGCTGGCCTCATTTCTCTATTGAGACTGCTGCCAGATTCATGTCAGAGAGAAGTATATGTTTGTTTCAAAATATATTGATGGAACAACAACCCGATTGCACCCAAAGCTGCACCCCTTACTTACACAAGAAATGCTTCATCTCATACCTATACATTTATCTTTATATATATAATTCATTAGGATTTAGAGTATGCTTTTCATCTCAAAGCATTTCCCAGAAGCACACATATTTATTCCCATTTTAAAGATAGGAGACTGAGGCACAGGGAGTTTCAGTGATTGGTCAAAGTTATGAACAAATGAATGACACCTCTGAATGTACTATGTGATAGGATTAGAGCACTGGTAATTCCTATGTAAAATGATCCTTTTCCCCAAAACTTAAAGACTTTCTGCTTTTTTTGAAAATAGGTTTATTATGTATTGTTGCTTCAGGTTTTAGATTCAACACATTGCATGGATTAATAATGGCCCTTGACCAACTGGAAAGCTTGAATGTGGAATGATAATACCATACATCTACCTGATAAACAATTAAAAGAAGCTCTTCTGAGATGAGGGCATGAGCAATGCTGCCATAAGGACAGCTGAGCTACTTGCAAACAGTTAGCAATGATTAGAAGTAAGAACATCTACCTCTTTTTCAATTAAAACAGGATAGTTGGAGCAAATCCAGTCTTGCACCACATTAAACATCTTTTCTTGTGCAATAATATATTATCTCATATTTTCAAATCCAGGTATCTGGTAAATCAATTTGCCAAAAGTTGGTATTTTGTTCATAGAAATACAGATACCTAGCAAGAGCTCCAGGTGCACCTAATTCCATCAGTGGAAAGCAAATACAGAGCTCAGCAACTCAACTCAGCCTACCTTGACAAATGAATCAGGTGGAAAAGAGGGCTCAAGTCAAATAATGTACAATAGGTACTTCTCCTTGTCCTGACATCCCCTGGTTTACTCCTAGAAATAAGACTAACCAGACTGTATCTTAATTGACCTTGGGTAGCTCAGTGTATTGTGGTGGACCAGGGTGAAGAGACGACAACCAGGATGCTTTATGTAGGGTTATGCAAATACGGTTTAGTCTGCAAGTTTGGGCAATGCCATATGTATTATCTGTATTCACATCATTCTCTAAAATGTAAAAAGCCTGAATAACACAAGATTTCTCAAATGACTTTAGCTATGCTCATTTAATTACTTACATTGAAGACCAAAATACTTCTATTTGACATCCTTTTTTTCCCTCCCTCCAAAGCCAGTGAAGGAACAAAGGCTACTGCTGGTGTGTACGTCTCTTAGATTTCCCACGGAGAATTATGCTTCAATTTAAAAACTTGCTTGCATGATTTATTTTCTCTTTCGATATGGGAAATTCTCACCCACAGTCTTGAGCATTGATCCTTGTGTGCACAGTTCAATAATATAATGTGCTGAGATACAGAATTGCCTTTGCTACACATTACCTGGCAATCACTACATTGAACAATCCATGCTGGAGCAATAAGTAATATGCGTCTAGATAAATAACACTTTGTAATATTCTGAATTTGCCTTTTCCTGGAAAAAGCAAACTTAACACATTTATTGGCAAAACATCTCACCTGGGCATTGTGGACAAGGTTCAGAGCCCAACAAGCCAATATGACATTTGAGAAGACAAAGCTACATTAAAAACAAAAGAACTGTGTGTAAAATTCTACCTCTCACAGTTGAAAATATATTCAGAGTCCTTCTCAGCTTCTCTGATGATCACTTTATCACAGTACCAGTACTGTGACTTGTTATTGGCCTCACAGTGCAACAGCACCTTCTGCAGCTTTCCAAGAGATACAGCTTCTATTTCAAATGTATCAACCTAGAAGACAAGAGCCAAACAACACCACACAAGACATGGCACACTGAGAAAGTCTGAAGAGCTGCTGTATTATAAGAACCTGAGCCAACTCTCATAACAGCCAAGGAAAATATTCCCATTGGCTTTAATGGAAGTCAGATTGTACTTGAAGGGTCTGACCAATGCTTATTGAAGTTACTAAGCATCTTTCCCCTAAATAAAAGAATGATTCTAATAATTAAAATTACTTGTTTATCCCTGCTCCAAAAATGGCACAGAATTCTTCAGTACTGGTCCAAAAACTGGCAAGTTTGTTCCACCAATTTCATTTAAGGTATTTTAAAAGCATGTTCTTAATAAGGGATATTTTTAAATGTAGACTTCCCTATCTTTTGGTCTTTATGGTTTCTCCTACTCACTTCACATGGTGTTTTCTTTGAAGAAGCTGAAACCTGGTGTGCCATTTTTTCCTTGTTATCCATTTACATTTGTGCTTAATTTTGATAAAGACTACTTTATTAAAGGTGTGCAGCTAGCTAACCAAGACAAATGTTCAGGTTGGCTATGTTTTGACATACTAAAGAAGAGCATACAGCTCACTCTGAAGTAAATAGCCTGAATCACATGCAATGTAAACATCCAAAGAAACAAGGTCAAAAGCTATAATTTAGTTATATGCACAGGGGGGCAAACAACTGCATTAAGACAATGCAAAGTTTGCAATCAAGCATCAAAACAGGAAACTACAGGTTATCCATGCAACCTTATTTTTGACTCATGTGTACATATTATATATACTTGTCAATTTTCCAGAGGGCCCTGACCTGAGATAGTACATACTGAATGGATAGCTATTTGATATTTCTCTTCATTCTCATTAGTTTGTGTGGCCATGTCCATTATTTACTGGAACTACCCAGACCGCCTGCTGAATACAGAATAATTAATTTCCTGAGGGGGCCTTTCTACAGGACTGTTATTGCAACATCTAATTTCCTTTAAACATTAATAGATTGTTCTTCACAACACCCCTCTGAAGGGAGGTGGTATTATCATCTCCATTTTACAGATGGAATTGAAGCATACAGACTAAAGCAAAACTGTCAAAATGCCAGCTGCTTTTGGGTCCAAGCATTAATATTAACACTAAGCATTAATTAGTATTAATACATTCAGAACACAGCTTCAATGAACTGTCTTCGGTTTCACCTGGGAGGGTTCAGCATTTTTGCAAAGCAGATCCTAGGTCTCTCAAATTGGCTATCCAGAAAACAAAGAAACACACAGGCCAGGTACGGACATCACACTTTTACCGGCATAAGTGATTGGAAACCAGTCTATACCCGTAACAGAACAGAAGTTCAGCACACAATAACTAGTTTAAAAATGGCTGAACCTGGTCTAAGATTCTTCCCCCCACCCGCCCTCCACCAAAGTGCAAATGTGTGCTCTGTTCACTATCAATCTAAACTACTCTGCTTACAGAAAACCACATACCTTAGATCAATTCCGCCTTGAGCTTTTTGAATGTCTGTACCTAGCCACAATGAGCAGCTTCTTATGAAATTTTGGTCAATTTCCTGTGTGATTTCCGGCATCATACAGGAAATCTGTGGCAGGAGTATTGATAAAATACAGTTTTCTTGGATAAAGGACAACTGTTTTATCCTCTAAACAATTTTTCCCCCTGCAAACCCATGCCTCATTTGTGCCTTTCAACTTGTGCAGTCAGAACTGTATCCTCAACCTTTTATATAAATTATAATGAAAGGCATTGTCACAAGCCTACACAGTAGAGCTCTCTCAGAAACTTTAGCAAGGTTCATTAACTCCTTTAATGATTACTTAGATCTAAGGCATTACAAATATGGGAAAACCTGTAGTCTATATTGTTAAATGAGTATAGATCTACTTGTACTTTCCCAATAGATTATCATTTTGCCAGACTTTCTAATAACAATTCTTCCATATTTATATAGGGAGTTGATTTTTTTTAAAAGTATTATGACAAATAAGTGACAGGAGCCAATGCACCTGCATAACTACACCCTCAGCATTAGGTCACCAGGCTAAGACCATGAACTATGTGAAACTACCCCTACACAACCATGACGTCCTTAAAGACAACCACAAAAAAGTTAGCAAATCATGGACAAATGTCTTCTCAGTCTCTTTCAGGCTGGAGTCTTTCTCTTATGGCTCGCTGTTGCCTCAAACTTCTGCTCTGGGTTCTTCAGCTCCTGCCTTGCCAAACTCTTATTTCAGCCTTGTCCCTTTCCCAGCATCATCCACCTATTTCTTTTCAGTTGCCAGATGGCAGTGTAGATTACTGGTTCCTGAGCTAGCTTCAGTTCTGAGACATCCGGCATTCAATCCTACTCCTGCCATTGCTTTGTGTGGCCCATGCCTGTGTTCTGGACAAATACTCCAACAAGGCATTCTGTATCAATTTTGAGCTGGGTAAACATTTCTCCCATGTTACAGATGGAGAAACTGAGTCACAGCAGAGGCTAAGTGATTTGCCAAAAGCCACTGAGGAAGTTGATAACTGAGCCAGGATCATTATTTAGTAGCCATGCTGGAGAAGAATTTTAGTAGTTCCAGAAGTTCAGACACTTGCTCAGTCCATTAAGTCACACGACAGAATGCTGCATGTATTTAACTTATAGAAAGGCTTTTAGGTGAATGAAAGACAAATGAGATTGCTTCCTTTTTACCTGGGCTGCATTCAGCAGAATGAAAATGCTTTTTGGTATACACCACATGTTAAAAGAAATAAACAGCAAATGGGATCCTGCTGAGACCTGAAGTAATGTAATAGTTTTGGTGCACTCACTTGCGTCCAGCTTTAATTCCTTGTGCCTTGACTGAAAATGTCTGTATTTTCCTATGTGGTTTCTCTTTCTTCTATTTTTATCTTCTTCTCTCATATCATTCTGTTTAAGCTCCTCTCGCCTGTTTACTCATTTGGCTTATTATTCCTTTCCAGTTTACCTAGTCCTGTTTTATTCTTACTTCTAATATTGTCTGTTCTGAAAACACTGTATTATAGTTTTAAAATATTTAATAAAAAGTAGCTAAAGTGCTGTGTAACTGTAGCCAACATTTCCATTTGTTCCTTTCAAAAGCAATTTTTAGCATGTGTAAAGGCTACTTAAAAGCATTTCTGTGAATATACAAAATTCCTTGTTCAACTTTACCATTCCTCTCTGAAATTTCACTGGCATATCTGATTTATGCAGAAGTCTTAAACCAGAATCTCCTCTTTTTCCATAAATACAAAGGTAAACTGAAGAATCTGTTTCAGCTTGCTCAAAATGGCCAGTGTAGACATAAACGTTGTATCTTATAACTTCCAAAAACAAAACAGAAAAAGAGAAGAAAACACGAGTTAACTGAGTCCACAAAGAGAAAGATTACAATCCATGTGTATTTGACACTTTAGCATACTGAAGACTTTACCACAGTGTTTTCTTTGCAATAAATTTTCAGTTAATGTTCACCCCTGAAAATTCTTGTAAGAACCTTCATCTTCAATTGCATATTTGTGAAGTACATACCTGGATAAATGGATTTTCCAGCTTCTACTAGTGGGAGCTCACATATAATATCTCCATCTCCACGGCTTCTTGACAACCACTTGTTTGCTGGAAAATTTAACAGCCTCCTACTCTTTATGTGTTCCAGTGTCACCTAGGGAAAAAGCAGAAGTAATAACCATAACAAAATGGATTTTCTGTACTGCTGTACTGAAAGAAGAAACCCTATATTTCCTTTGCATATTCTCCTTCATGCATCCTTTTCTTACTTCAGGAAAATAGTACAGGTAAAGTGTACACAGCATCAGTATTTACAGTTCAAGACTATTTCTATTTTTGTTTCCACTTTTGCAAAGCACCTTAGCCTGGATTCAGAAAGACTATCTATAGAAGGAATCTTTATGCCCATTTGGTCCCTGGTATTTCTGCTGAAACTACTAATATTTATTCTTTATTATCTGCTAAGAGTTCTCAAAACATGTCTTAGTTTTGGAGCAAACATGGTCATGAATTAACTTTGCCTCCTTACTTTACTAAATATGACTGGTTCAGATTTTTTTATCCATGGATCACCTCCATAGTCTTTTGTGCTGTATTTTGGCAAGTGGTCTAGGACAGGGGTGCTCAATCCCCAGCCAGATCTGGAACATAGAACCATGTGATCCAGCCTGCAGGGCTCTCCAGAAACCTGGAAATTTGGTAAGGAGGAATGATAGCAATGAAGGCTGCCACCACTCCTCCATCACCAGTTTTCTAAGCCCCATGGGCCAGATGACATGGCCTTGCATGTGGGATCCTGCCTGTGCATGGGGAGTGAGGCTGGGCCCAACCTGATGCCATATGGGGCCATGGCCCAATCCAATAGGTACAGGGTTGGGGTACAACAGGCACACCCTACCATCATGTCCAATGCTGGGGCTCTGGTTGTGGGGCTACCTGCAGTGGGAGCCAGTGCCTTGGCTTTCACCAGAAGGTGGGCAATTCCAGCAGCACCATGGTTAGAAGCTTTACCACCAAGGCCATAGCCCACTGTGATAGGTCTTTTGCTCCAGCTCCAGGCATGGGGGCAGGGCTTCTGGTGGAGATGCTGCTCTACTGCTCTACCAGGGGTGCTGGCTGGGGCAAAAGTTCAAGGGCCAGATGACACAGGTCAGTTGGCTGCACCCAGCTTATGGGCGATATACTTGACACCTGTGCTCAGAAGGAACAAACTAAAACCCTGGATTCAGAAGACTCTTATGCTCTGCCACAATTTAACACGGTTTGGAATTCAAATGTTGACGTTTATTTGCCATTGAATTCTATAGTAATAGCTGTCTTGTGTGTTGCTTCCTGTTATTAGAAGAGCATTTTTATTTCCTTTTTGAGGAGCGGTTATTATAGCAGCATTTCCTTCAGTTTTTTCCTTCCATAAACCTTCATTAGGGAAAGCTATCAGTGCCAGAACTATTCTGTCTTTGTTTCTGCTGCTTTTGTGAAAGACTATGCTGTGAAAAAGTTTTATAACCTAAATTATGAAAATAGATCCTTGCACTCAACTTCTAAGAACATATTCTGGGGACAGAATAACTACTTTAAATTGGTCATCCATCAAAATGTTAATTTATTTTATTTAAATAATATTTATTTAAAAGAAAAAAAAAATTTTGTTCCAACATGAAATACTCTTACAACAGCCATTTTAATCTCTAACTGAATGTATAGACAACTTCAAAGGTGGATTGACATAGCTCCCCCTGCTGATTCGCAATAAAAGCAAAAATTAGCTACATTGCCAGGAAACACAGCATTCAAGCTATTTTTTTCTGGCATGAAGGAAATGGTTGGAGGACTGGGAAACATGACTTAAGAGGAGAGGCTGAGGAAACTGGACTTAATCAGTCTGAACAAACCAGAGAAGACTGAGGTGGTGTTAATAACAGTCTTCAGCTACCTGAAGAGACTGTTCTCAGTGGTGGCAGATAACAGAATAAGGAGCAATGATCTCAAGTTGCAGCAAGGAAAGTATAGGTTAGATATTAGGAAAAACTTTCGGATGAGAAGGGTAAAAAAGCACTAGAACAGGCTATCCTGAGAGGTTGTGAAATCTGCATCTTTGGAGGTTTTTAAGAGCTGGGTAGATAAAACCTTGGCTGGGAGGATATAGGTAGGGATGGTCCTGCTTTGAGCAGTGTTGGACTTGGTGACCTCCTGAAGTGTCTTCCAACCCTACATTTCTATGATACTATGAGATTCTTCAAATCCCAGGGACACTTGGACTAAGACGTTTTAGAAATATTCTGCAACTAACAGGATGGAAAATAGGATTCTTGAAATCATTTGAGCACAAATGAAATGTTTAAACCTCTGCTCAGGTTTTATATTGCAAATGTTAAGACCTTTGAGCTAATGTCAAAATCTGTCATCATTGTTTGATTCAGGTTGCAAGTTTCAGATTTGGCAAGATGAAATAATAAAGTAAAAATGATGTGCGTGTGTTCCACAGGTACAAATTTCTTATGTAGAATTTTGAAAGAAATACCACATGATGGACCTGTACTAATGTGAATTTATTTTGCCTAATCTGTCCCGGCATCAATCAGCAAAATAGCACAGAATTATATAATTTAGTAGCTTTGCAACATCTTTTTTCTAAGAATGGCATTTTTGTGAGCAAAGGTGTGCCCAGTCTACCCCAGCTTATTCATAACCAACTCCCATCTGTTCAATGCTTCTGGCCCCATAAATATCATGGCCTTCTACAACCAGTTTCTAGAGTTAGGCTCAGAGCATTTGATAAAACAGACTGAACAAATTAAGTTAAAATTTAAGTTTTTAGAAAACAAAATTTGGTAGTAGGTAACAGTGCTGTGAAATTGGCATAAAGGAACCATAAGGTTTAAAAATGAAAAAAATATTTAAGTTGCTAAATTTAGGAGACTTTAAACCACTGTTTGTCTCAATTCTCTCATTGTAAAATGGGGGCAAGGAAAACATTTATTCCTGCTTTTAAACAGTGTTAAGAAGAATTGCTAGATATGTATAATTGAACGTTATTCATCATCTAACAGAGCACACAGTATTTCTAGGATTTCTAAGGACATATAAAGATAGTGCTTTAATTCACAGAACTGACTAAGCTGAGGACCAAACATAATATTGACAAAAAATTCTTACCTTTTGCAACTTCCATTCTGGTTGTTCACTTGTTCCATCATGTCCTATCCTTATCTTGTAGATATTCCCAATATTTTTTATTTCAACCTGATTTTAAAAAAGAGTACAACCTCATATAACTAAGAATGAAGCATGAAAGCTCTATAAGTAACATTTCTCTAGGTTGAAGATGGTTTCAGCAATGTGATATCCTGAGTACTGTAGCCAATTCATGACTAAAAATAGCCTTACAAAGCTCACTCACTTTGGATGAGAACTTCTTGGTGGTAACAGTAGGATTCCATATACAAAAGTGACAGCCAAAGGTACATGCCTATCTGTGTGTATGCAATGCTAATTATTTCCTAACTTCCTTGAAAACTGGTAGTAGATGCATGTACAAGGACAGGCATGACACTAAGCCTGTATTTTTGCAGGCAGACCCTTTTAAACTGCATCTTTTCAAAAGATGGCCATCAAATTACCAGTACATTGTGCATTATTGTACATTATTTGGGAAGTGTCTAGATCATTGCCTTAGTAGTGACAACCAAACAGTATATTTATAAAAGTACAAGCAAGAATAACATCATTGCTAAATATCCTGTAGATGATCTACAACTTTGGTTAGGTAAGATCTGTGCAGAGGTCAATGGTTTCTAAAGCTAGTTTCAAACCAACTGTCTAAAACTAATTAGTTTAAGAATGCAGTTTACTCCTCTAGTTGCCCCTGCTTGTCTAAGATATAAGATAAACGGGTATTTCCTCTGCTGCTTACTAAATACATTTAGCTTATTTAATGCAGACTTCATGGACATTAGATACAGATTTATTTTATGCAGTAAATATAAGGGGAAAATGTTTTTCACATGACAGGATTATTTCTGCAGAGGTATACAGTAAAATAATGTTCTTCACTTTTATTATCTACCTGAAATTCATCCTCCTGCCTGGGAAGAAACAGCTGCTCTCTATTCTGCTTGCCAAGAGTTATTGGTCCAACTATGCCTTTGTCTCCATATATCCACAAAGTGATGTTTGCTTGAGTTCCTACATTTCCTGTCAACACTGACACTTTCCATTCATTGTCTGAAGGAAGGGGACACTTGCTGCCTTGGGTATTTCTCTTTTCCTCTGTGAAATACAGAACATCAGTGGGAGGTCAAAATCCACAAGAAACTGACAGTCTGTTATAACATCAGCACATGAGGATAATGTAACAGAAAGACACCTGAATTTTTCTTTCTACTAAGTGAGGAAGCCTAAAAAGAGTGATGTTTGTTTCATGCTACACCATATTTACTTGAATATAAGATGAGTTTTTTTTCCCCCCTCAATAAGCATGGAGAAAAAAGCCCCTCTTCTTATATTCACATAGGGAGTGGAGTGAGAAGCATGCAGCTGCTGCAGCGGTAAGTTTGGTCCTGAGCCCAGGTGGATGCCAGAATCAGACCCACAGGAGTCTCCTGCCCCACCTCTCTACTTCCCCTCTGCAACTTCTGTGCCCCCCACTCCCTTGCCTCCCCCTTACTGTCAGGTGCAGCTCAGCTCTGGCTCGGTCTGGAGTTTCCCCAGACATGAAGCAAGTGAAAACTTCTTCCCCTGCCCAGCTAAACAGCAGTGCAGACACTGCTGCACTACCTGCCAAGCCAATCAGCAACACCAACATGGCTGCATGGCCCAGCAAGGAATAAGCTTCCACATACTGTACCCTGGGATGGAGAAGCCTAAGTTGGGGGCAGGGGGAAGCAAAGACTAGAGGAATGGGGGGAGAGGCAGAGGCTGTGGGAAGCTGGAGATGTGGGGTGCAGGTAGCAGGAAGGCGGCAGGGGGAAGAAGTAGGTGGGAGAGAGGACAAGGGGACCACCTGGCTGCCCCCACCACTGCTTCCCTGCTGTAGCAGTGGGGTTGGGGGGGGTGAAGTGGAAGGGGAGGGGGGATTTAAGCCCTCCAATGCTTAGATTCTATACCTGGAAAATGATAACAAATGTATACATTTTCCATACATAGAAACTAATTATTGGGGGGGGGTCTTATATCCAGGGTCATCCTATGTTTGAGTAAATATGGTAGTTAACTTAAGTAGTTCAGCTTCAGCTAAGTGGAAAAGGATGTGTACCTCTAATGTGTGCTAGCCTTCCTATCCTTACTCACAGATAATTGAAATATCATATTATACAATGAAGCCACCAGCTTCTAAAACCTTTAAAATACCTACAGGGTAGTAAGGGATTGGAAAATAAAACCATGGAGAGCTGAGAGAGATGGTATAATTGAAAGCACTTTTCGTTCCATTAAAATATGTGCTTTCTTGGATGAGGGTCATACCTTGATAGAATCACCAATGCCTGAAAACAGAAACCAATTAAAGGCCAAAACAAAAAATGACTGTGGATTTTAAGGGCAGGATGGCTTTATACCTCTTAAAATCAGCCCAAGCACCCATTTTCTTTTTTACCTTGCAAACAAAATAAAACAGTAAAAAGTGTAAAGACTGTATTGTACAAGTTACAACAAACACAATTCACCACAGGCCACCGGCAAGGTTAAACCTACGACCATCAGCACCAAAGTAGAGCTAGCTGGGCTAATGGGAGTAATCATTAGCTTTTGGGAACAGTAAATTGTTAAACTCTGGGCCATATCTTATTCCGCTACTTAGACACCTCCATGCCTACAGGTGATCCTATGCTGCCTTACTCAAGTCCCTGAAAAACAATACAAAAAGTGAATTAATGCTTCTTCAGGAGTTTGAGCAAGGTAGAACAGGATAGCACCCAGAAACTTAGGGTGCAGGCAGAAGTGTAGCTCCCACCTGTAACTCAGAATGATTTCTGCAAAGTGCTCTGAGTTATAACATTACCCCAAACCAAACAGAAGTTCACTGTTAGTTCCAAGGGGGTGAGGGGAAGGGGAATCTAGCCGCTGATTGCACCCAGGTCTCCACAGCAAAAGCCCAGGCTCTCTGTCAATGCTCAGAGTTTCCAGAATGGGATGGAGGGGAAAGGCGGTGGAGGGAGCTCATCCTTGGGGCTCCCCAGATGGTGCTGAAGGGTGGGGTGGGTGAATTGGAGCCCCCCACCTCAGGGGGGCTGAAAACCCCCAGACTGAATTCCCTCCACTCCCTTTCCCTCATCCCATTCTGAAAACAGCAACAGGGTGGGAACTCTACAGACACAAGTTACAAAAGATGCTACATTTTGAAATAGTCTTTATCTGATACCTCATGCAATGAGGGGTCAGATTTTTACCCGATTGGTCATTTTTGAAGCTGTCTGCAGCCTTGCACTTGCATTTGGTCACAGCTATAAACAGTTGTCTGTGGTCAGACTGGGTGAAAATTGTCACTTCTATCTGGACCCTTAGATGCCTAATAAGGCCAGATTCTGTTCCACCTATTTGTATTAGCCTCCCACAAGGAACACAGCACAGAAAATTTCACAAGCTTATAATGTAACCACATATCATTTGAGAGAAGATATAATTCACTGAAGCAAATGCTACTATTAATTTTCCACCAATCTGAAGAGATAAAGAAAGATGTGAGGATCTTAGATGAAAAACCTGGAGGTAAAGCATGAATAAATGGACTCTTTGTGCTTTGTTACGTTACATTTAACAAGTGCTATATTTAGAACATAGTAAGCTTTAGGATGACATGGAACGTTTTCTGAACAGTTGTATGTTGATGCTTACTACTATCTAAATATAGATCATAGTACCTCACTGGAGCCTTTTGTTTTTGACATTAAGTCCACTTCCTTTTTTTCTGGTAAGCAGATTAAAAGAGAACAAAAATTGAGCAACGTGCATGAAAGAAATCTGCAAAATCTCTGGAATTCAAAGTAAATCCATCTCCTTGTAAATTTTTGTTAGTGTCATTATGAAAGTCTGAAGACTTAGTGATATACAAGACTTTGAATCCTCTGGATTTGCTTCTTATGAAACTTTCATGAGCAATAAATTCCACATTACATTGAAATGTCTGTGAAATAAAGTGAATAATTGAAAAGATTGCTCAGTTCAACATTCTGAAACAGTGTCTTGATTTTCTCTTGTAATTTCAGCAAATATTACTTTTACATTATTGGTAGCTACTTTTATAAAAAGAAAAGGTAATCAAAGAAAGTTATATAGCCAGTTGTATCAACTGAAGGATTTACTAATATCTAAAAATATCTGAGAACTAAATTCAATATGCTCTGTTGGAGAATGCTTATAACAGGATCCAAATGCACTAAAGTTGACTTAGGTATCCAAGTATTTTTTTTTTATATCAAGTTCACTTACTTTGGTTTGTTAAACATAAGATTAAAAGAAAACAAAAATCAAGTGGTGTGCGTGAGAAAAATCCACAAAGAGAGTCTCTCTTAATAGATTAAATCACACAAGTAAGCCAGCTGATTCAGACAACTAAAACACTCAGTCTGCACTGGCAACCACTAACAGAGATTCCTGCACAACTGCAGAGCCCCAGTGAAGCCTAAAGGAATCTCCTACAAAAATTGAGGACCAGTTCCAGGATCTTTACATGGACAAAATGTCAACTGAAATCAATGGGAATTTTGCCTTAGTAAAGACTCTAGAATGTGGTCCATACATTGTCAGATATTTTCACCAATGTCTGGCTAATTATACAATCTACTTATTAACTAAAGATATATTTTTCTGTAAGATGTCACTATAGAAAGAGTCAATGTCAAAAGGAATATTCTTTTTACAGTATTTACAGCTAAGATCAGAAGCAAGATATTCAAAATTATATATCAACACAATGTCTTTGGCTGCATAGACAAATTCAAATAATCTGGGAGAATTCTTCTGTGTGTTCTTCTGATAGAGAAATTGACATAGAGACAAATGTACATTCAAATGATGAGGCCCTGAAGAGTGGAGGGCTTACAGTGCTGACACTGCAGCCAACCAGGTGAATTGTGTAGACAACTCAGCATGCTCTGCAGGCTCCTTTAGGCTGCCTGGTGACAGATGGCAACAGTGTGTAGGGAAGCCCTGATTAGCTGACCCAGAGTGCCCAGGGTCAGCCTGTGTTTCCCTGTAACATGATGTGGGGCTTATGAAGGGGATGTGTTTTGCTCCCTGATGGAACAGCAGAGTCCAGCATGTGACACATTGTCTCACTGGGCCAGGAGATGCTGGAGGGCTATGTTCTTTTCTGCCAGCAGCCACTGCATGTATAGACATTCACTCTCCTAGAAGAAACTCTGCTGGGAGTGATTTAACCCTGGTTCTTCCCAGGTTATTCTTCCCCTGGAGTGGCCATTTTTACCCCAAGAGAAAAAGCCTGAACATCTGTAAAGTTGTGGTTTCTCCTGGGAAATCTGTGACTCTTCCAAGAGAAACTGAATACATCTGTACAAGGCCTATATTTCACACCAAAAGATTCACTTTGAACAAGCTAAATTTTGGTTATTTATCTCAATCAAAACTTTATAATATATTCTTGATTGTGATTATGAAACTAATAAAATATTTGTTTTGGTACAATGTGGACTGTTGATGAAAGTGAACATTTATAAACAAGCTCTTATAGATAGCAGAGAAAAGATGGACTTTCCATTGCACCTATAGGGTGCATCCAGATGAGCACAGATATTTGGTTCCCTGGGAACAAGTAGCAGTGGAGCACCTTGCAGCGCAGCTACTTGTCCCCAGGGAATGCCTCTCCCACACATGCTTGGGCACACAGCAAGTTGCCCTGGGAGCAATGTGGGAGCCTGGGACCAGGACTGGACTGGCCCCAGCAGCCTTACCTGGGGTCCTGGAGGCCTCCTGGTGCTGCAGCCATGGCGATCCTGCTGGTCAGATCCTGGCAGGCAGCCGCAGCACAGCTCCAGGAGGCCCAGCTGTGCTTTTCAGCAGTGTATGCTGCCTGAGCATGCACTGCTCCATTTTGTTTTCTGCAGGTTTTTTTGACTCCTGGATATCCAGGTGTCAAATGGAGCAGCGCACACACAAGCAGCAAGCCCTTACAGTGTGGAAAACACCGGACTGTACAGTATGTGGTACTCCAGACATGTTTGCAGTGCCACATACTACATGTCTGGGCTCATCTGGATGTGTCCACAAAGACTACCAGACTATAGGTGTTGCCAGGGCAAATGTAAGATTTTGAAAAGGAGGGTGCAGATCTGTGGTGCATCATCACATATAACACAGCATACATTTTTCTTCAGGCAGAAAGAAACTAGAAGCTTTAGAGAAGGAGAAACAAATATAAGTTATTAAAATATGCATTAATTTGCTATATTATATATAAAAGACAACAAACTAGGCAAAATAATCAAAACATGTTGAATCTTTATTTCTGTTGTCATTATAATACAATATTTCAGATTCATAAAATTATCCTGACTGCTTCCAATGCTTCACTGAAAGTTATTTCCACACTGGAGTTGATATTCACCTGAGTTAATGTTTTTAGCTAGAGTTAATAACAGTCTGCAGGGCTGTGAAATAGGAGATACATTGCCAGACACATGTAACAGACACCAGAAATGTAGAAGAAAAACTGGCTTGATTAGTGAAACATCAAAACCATTAAA
>NW_017728992.1:118296638-118297426 GCF_001723915.1 Gavialis gangeticus | reverse complement strand
TAGGAGATACATTGCCAGACACATGTAACAGACACCAGAAATGTAGAAGAAAAACTGGCTTGATTAGTGAAACATCAAAACCATTAAAGAAGGAGAGAGGCTCATTAACACCTATGGAATGGAGAATTTATTGGAATCAGGTAGATTATAATGAGCCATGAAGTCACGGTAACTCCTTCACTACTATGTGAATAGAAATGCTGCTGTTGCTGCCAGGCAGTTGGTTCTAAATTTCAGGTGGACCAGGAATCAAAGCAGGGGGGAGCAGGAGAGGAAGGGGAGGACTGGGACCAATTGTACCTTTGTACCCCCCTTGGGTGTGGATGCTAAGAAACTGTTTCCCAAGCACAGGAAAAGACATTGCCCCTGCCCTTAAAATAATGACTGCCATGTTCTAATATGCAGACTGGGGTGTTGCTCATCTCACATTATAAGTGGTTCTTTTGGAGGAATGTAAATCAGTGGCATTGGTTTGTTACAAGCTAAAAATATTCCAGCCTGAAAAGAGGATTTGATGGTTACCCTGGATTAGTCATGATCCTTTTTACACTTCAGGATACTGTGATGTAAAACCATTGTGACAGAAATTCATTCTTACGGCTAGAACAGGGACTTTTGCATGACTGGAAGAGAGAGAAAAAATTATTCAGACCTTTTCATAAAATCTTTCCACCTGTGCTTTCACTTATGGTAAGTCTAGAACAAAAATGAGTGCAATCCAAATGATGCTTTGTTGGGTCATGTCAAAGCTAGGCTTGTCGGGGGAAGGGGAAGATGAGGGCGGAGGA
>NW_017728992.1:118294987-118296627 GCF_001723915.1 Gavialis gangeticus | reverse complement strand
GGTCCCTTCCGACCCTAGAAACTATGAAACTATGAAAGCTGAAGTTAACTAAATGGAAAACACTCTTTAATGACAAGCCTATTCAAAAAACAGAATAATGTTCTCTTTCATTATTTCCAAAGAAAATTAAATAGAAGTCAGATGTTTATCTCCAAAGTAAAACAAAAATTCTTGCCTCTCTTTAAAAAAAATTATTGCGGGTGATGTCTTTTATTGAACCAACTACATGGCTGGGATGCACATAGACAAGTTTCAGGTATCACAGTACCCTCCCTTGGGCCTCTGGGAGAGAATTTCTGAATGATGAATCCATTCTCATGCTCTTCTTTCAAAATGTGTTTAATAAATATCCTTTCATCATGAGAACTGTGAGGTCAGGCAGGGAGTGATTTTTCTATGAAAAATATTCTTCTACCAGTGTTCGAGTGTCTTTGTCCTTTGTCTTTTTTTGGTGATCAATTATTACAGTGCATAGTTTTTGTTTCATTTCTCCCTCATAGTTGCCATGAAGGCATTTGGTGCACTGGATGAGGTATGCCACGTTCTCAAATAGAGATATGTGTATGATCCATGGATTTTGATCATTCTGATAGTTTTGTTGTGGGGAGTGTTGATTGCTGTGGCAACAGAGGTGAGTTAACAGGTCACGTATTTATCATTAAGATGGGGCTTAAAAAAAATTCATTAGCCTATTGAACCCTAGGGGCATCTAAATACGTGACAGACCTCTGCTCTGATGTGTACTAATTAGCATGTGTCAGAGCAAACTTGATCAATCGTGTCTGCCGTGAGTCGAATAATTAGCATGCTCCAGCAACCTTTGTGTCACGTGTATTAACTTTCCCAGAGTTTCAAAATGGTGGTGGGAGTGCTTTAACTAAAGGTCACCAAACGAGCTTTAGTTAAAGCACCCTCACCATCATTTTGAAGCACAGAACGAGAAATACACGTGACACTGTGGGCGCTTTAATTAGAGTGGCTCAAGCCACTCTAATTAAAGTGCCCTCCCCCCACCCCAGAGCACGTATATAGCACGTGTATAGACACTTTAAATTCCAGTGACTTAACAGAGACAATGTGTTAATGGTCCATGAAGTGACTTCAGGATTGATAATCTTTGCACTTCACAAATGATAATGATCCTCCAATATCAGGTTTTTACTGCATCTCTCCTGTCTGTTGGCTACCTGAAAACTGCTCTTATATTCTGTTTTTATTTACATGGGATTTTACACACTTTTGTTCCATCTACTACTTAGCTCAGCTGTGTCTACCTTTTCCCCAAAGTCCTGAGGAAGGTGTTTTGTGATATCCAAAACCTTGCCTATGTCTATCCCAGCCATGCAGTTGGTCCAATAAAAGATAATCACTCACAAGAATTCTTGCATAATTCCTGGACCATCACAGCAATACCATCACTTTAACACCATTAAAAAAGAATGATTAAGGAGAATAAGATGTGTGTGGAACAGACTGAAGAATAGAATAAGCCTCTAAGGCAATGACTCTCAACTTTTTTCACCTCAAGGCACCTCTCATTATACTCAATGTACCCATCAGAAAATGCCAGCTCATAGCTTTCATTCATATATTGACTATGAAAAAATAATAGAGCAATTCTTCTGTTGCAAAGAACTCAG
>NW_017728992.1:118286395-118289987 GCF_001723915.1 Gavialis gangeticus | reverse complement strand
AATGAATAAGATGTGTGTGGAACAGACTGAAGAATAGAATAAGCCTCTAAGGCAATGACTCTCAACTTTTTTCACCTCAAGGCACCTCTCATTATACTCAATGTACCCATCAGAAAATGCCAGCTCATAGCTTTCATTCATATATTGACTATGAAAAAATAATAGAGCAATTCTTCTGTTGCAAAGAACTCAGAAAGACTGCAACAAGTCAGAATGTTTTGACTTTGATCCTTTCAGTCAAGAGAAAGGGCCCAGGCAGGAGCAAATGCATCCTACAGATCAACTCCTGGCTGTGCAGGTGTTGTTGCTGGCAGGGCTTTGGCTTCTTGTTCCATGGGATGTTCTTCTGAGAAGTAGGATTGCTGGGAAGAGATGAGATCCACATGATGAAGAGAGGGAAGAGGGTCTTTGGTGTGGTGGGCTTTAAACTAAGTTTTCTAGGGGATAGAGACCAAAGCTGTGAGGTAAGTGGGGAAGTGAGTCACCTGGAGGAAAAGCAAGCAGGTGGGGGTTAAGAGGGGAGGTGCTCTCATACTTCCTGATAAATCAGGGCAATCAACTAGTTACTGTAGGTACCTGTACACAAATTCAAAGAGCCTGGGAAACAAGCAGGAAGAACTGGAAGTCCTCACACAATGATGGAACTATGACATGACTGGAATAACAGAGGCTTCCTGGGATAGCTCACATGACTAGAGCAGTGTCATGGATGGGTACAAACTGCTCAGGAAGGACAGGCAGGGGAGAAGAGAAGAAGTTGCACTTTATGTAAAAGAGCTCCAGTATGAAACTGGAGATAGGCCTCTTGAGAGTCTCTGGGTTAGGGTCAGAGGGAAAGCAACAAGGGTGATGTCATGGTGGGGGTCTGCTATAGACCACTAAACCAGGAGGAAGTGGTGGGTGAGGCCTTCTTCAAGGAGCTAGCGGAAGTTTCTGATCACAGGGTCTGGTTCTCATGGGGGACTTCAATAACCTTGACATCTGCTGGGAGGGCAATACAGCAGTGCACAGGTAATCCAGGAAGTTTTTGGAGAGTATTGGGGACAACTTCCTGGTGCAAGTGCTGAAGCAGCCTACTAAGGGCTGTGCTCTTCTTAACCTGCTGCTCAAAAAAAGGGAGGATTGATGGGGAATGTAGTGGATGGCACCTTGGGAAGCAGTTACCAGGAGATGATCCTGAGGAAAGGAAGGATGGAGAGCTGCAGAGTAAGGACCCTGGACTTCAGCAAAGCAGACTCTGACTCACTCAGGGAACTCATGGGCAGGATCCCCTGGGAAGCCAGACTGAGGGGGAGAGGAATCAAGGAGAGCTGGCTGTAATTTAAAGAAGCCTTATTGAGAATGCAGGAACAAACCATCCCAATGTGCAGGAAGACTAGCAAGTATGACAGAAGACTAGCTTGACTTAGCAGGGAACTCTTCAGTAAACGAAGTCACAAACAGGAAACTTGGACAAATAACGTTGCTCAGCATGTAGGGATGAAGTCAGGATGGCCAAAGCACAGCTGGAGTTGCAGCTAGCAAGGGATGTGAAGGGTAACAAAAAGGGTTTCTACAAGTAGGTTGGTAGCAAGAGGAGGATCAGGAAAAGCGCAGATCCCTTACTGAATGAAGGAGACAACCTTGTGACAGAGGATGCAGAAAAGGCTGAAGTGCTCAATGCCTTTTTTGCCTCAGTCTTCATAGGTAATGTCAATTCCAAGGCTACTGCACCACACAGCACTGTTTGGGGAGGAGGTGAGCAGCCAACAGTGGCAAAAGAACAGGTTAGGAACTACTTAGGAAAGCTGGACATATACAAATCCATGGGGCTGGATGGGATGCACCCAAGGCTGCTGAGGAAGTTGGCTGAGGTGATTACCCAACCACTGGCCATCATCTTTGAAAACTCATGGCAATCAGGAGAGGAGGTCCAAGATAATTGGAAAAGAGCAAACATAGTGCCCATATTTAAGAAAGGGAAAAAGGAGGATCCAGGGAACTACAGACCAGTCAACCTCACCTCAGTCCCTGGAAAATTATGGAGCAGATCTTCAAGGAATCCATTTCTAAGCACTTGGAGGAGAGGAAGGCAATTAGGAACAGCCAGCATGGATCACCAAGGACAGTCATGCCTGACCAACCTGATTGCCTTCTATGTTGAAATGATTGGCTCTGTGGATGTGGGGAGACTGGTGGATGTGGTGTACCTTGACTTTAGCAAGGCATTTGATACAGTCTTCCACAACCTTCTCGCAAGGAAGTTAAGGAAGTATGGGCTGGTTGAATGGACTGTAAGGTGGATAGAAAACTGGCTAAAGAATCAGGCTCAAAGGGTAGTAATCAATGGCTCAATGTCTAGTTGGCAGCCAGTATGGAGTGCTCCAGGGGTGGGTCCTGGTGCCAGTTTTGTTCCATGTCTTCATCAACAACCTGGAAGACGGCATAGAGTGCACCCTCATCAAGTTTGCAGATGACACCAAGCTGGGGGGAATAGTAGATACGCTGCAAGGATTCAGAGTGACCTAGAAAAATTGGAGGATTAGGCCACAAGGAATTTCATGAGGTTCAACAAGGACAAATGCAAAGTCCTGCATTTAGGACGGAACAATGCTGGGGGCTGACTGGATGAACAGCAACTCTGCAGAAAAGGGGGTTACAGTGGACAATAAGCTGAACATGAGCCAGCAGTGTGCCTTTGTTGCCAAGAAGGCTAATGATATACTGGGCTGCACTGGTAGGTGTGTTGCCAGTAGGTCAAGGAAAGTGATTATTCCCCTCTATTCTATACTGGTGAAGACACATCTGGAGTACTGTGTTCAGTTTTGGGCCCACCACTACAGAATGGACATGGACAAATTGGAGAGAGTCCAGTGGAGGAGAACAAAAATGGTGAGGGGACTGGGGCACATGACTTATGAGGACAGGCTGAGGGAACTGGGCTTATTTAGTCTAGAGGAGAGAAGACTGAGGCGGGATTTAATAGCAGCCTTCAACTACCTGAAGGACGGGTTTCAAAAGAGGATGGAGCTAGACTGTTCTCAGTGGTGGCAGATGACAGAACAAGGAGCAATGGTGTCAAGTTGCAGCAAGGGAAGTTTAGGTTAGCTATTAGGAAGAATTTTCTTACTAGGAGGGTAGTAAAACACTGGAACAGCTTACCCAGAGAAGTGGTACAATTTCCATCCTTGGAGGTTTTTAAGACCAGGCTTTGGTTATGATGATCTAGTTGGGGATGGTCATGCTTTGAGCAGGGAGTTGGAACAGATAACCTCCTGAGGTCTTTTCCAACCACTGATGATGTGTAGGGGTTGCATGTGGGTGCATGTGCACCCCCTGAGCTTCGTGGTGCACCCTCTGCAAAAAGTGCTGCCAACACTGCCAGTGGCACCTGTGGGCAGTCGCCACTCGCCACCACCTTCCCCCACCCCCACCAGCAGCATCTGCCGGAAGTCCCTGACCACTGCTGGCCACTCTTGATGTTGTCAACAGCATCTGTGGGTGGTCATCGACTGCTGGTTGGCACTTGTCACCCCTCAACCTGCCACTGTTACCGCCGTGGCTGCCTGCGGGAGCTCCCCACCTGCTGCCGCAGTGCCCATGCTGCTGACAC
>NW_017728992.1:118283759-118286384 GCF_001723915.1 Gavialis gangeticus | reverse complement strand
TGCTGACACCACTGCTGCTGCCTGCAGGAGGTCGCTGTGTTCCCCCAACCTATGGTGGCACATGGTATTCATGCTTCCAACCCTAATTTTCTATGATTCTACCTATTTGAAATTTGTGGGTTTATCTTCTAAGTCATCTGTAGGTCATTGCATGGGATCTCACAACACACTTAAAAAGATCGTACAGCACCCTGGTTGAGAATCACTTCTATGGGGTTCACGTGATCAGTGATAAGTTATAAACCCCAATTACTCACAGGGTTATGTAGTCTGATCAGTATCAATGACCCCTCTTGCACTGTTCCATATTTGTTTCTTTACAAGCAATGTTAAGGTGGTTTTAGAAATATACAATAGAAAAGAACAGAAAAATATCTAGGAACTTGTGAGACCTCATAGACCTCCTGTAATTTCCTAGAAAGCAGAAACACACAACAACAGAAATCTTCCAACACTTTAAAGTGCTACCAGTGAGTAAACTGCAGAACCTGGCCCTGCAGTGTCAGACAGATGGCCTGGACAACTTATAGGGCAAGATGTTTTCAGTGTGTATGGTAAGTGTCCAGCTGGGGAGGCAGGCTAAACACTCAGTTACAGAATCAACATCATCCTTCTGTGAATGTTAACCAGAAAGGTTAGCATCAAAATATGTAGACTGAAAATCTCCCATGGGCCTCCAAAAGTCTCCAAATTCAGGAAGGTTTTAAAAGATTCCATACTGAAGAATTATTGAATATTTTCTATTTATTTTGCATGAACATAAAAAGAGGCCATAAGTACTACTTTTCATGAAGACTTCAAATAAAGTGCTAAAATCTGTACCTAATTTTTATGGTAGATAACTCTGTAAAATGATCCTTTTTCCCAGCCTTATAGACTTTTTGCTTCTTTTTAAATACATTTGATGTATGTTGTTGCCTCAGGTTTTAGATTCAACACATTGTGCCAATTACTGAAAGCCCTTGACCCATTTGGAAAACTTGCACATGGCATGATAATACCATATGAGAAGACATCTACCTGATCAGCAATTAAAAGAAGCTCTACTGAGCTGAGAGCAGGAGCACTGCTGCCACAAGGACAACTGAGCTACTCTCAAATAGCAATAATTAGAAGTAATAATGTGTACCTCCTCTTTGGAGCCACCCTTCAGTTAGTTAAAGGCTGCTATCAAATCCCCTCTTAGCCTTCTCTTCTCCAGACTAAATAAACCCAGTTTGCTCAGCCTCTCCTCCAAAGTCATGTGCCCCAGCCCCTGAACTATTTTCATCGCCCTCTGCTAGACTCCAAATAACTACAGAGATAGCTAGTTAGCTCATTTCAAATCCATAATCAAAATCCCTGAAGTTAGTTACAGACCAGGTCTAAGGAATACAGTAAACTTTGCTTTTCTGGAAGTCAAACAGCCTGTTAACAGTAGTTTGCATCCATGCTGAATAACATAAGGGTCTAAAAGAGCCATTCATCTTCTTCCCTGAAGTATGGTACTGTAAAGATATGCCAAAGGCACATACAGCACAGTGCAGCAGGGTAGGTTTTCTAAAACTTACTTGAGGGTGGAGAAGGTGATGGGCTGTGAGCCACAGGCTCCTGGGCTCTTGCAACTGGGTGTTCAGATTCTCTGAACCGTCCTTGTTTGTTGAGCGTTGCAGATGTTCCCATAGGCTTTTCCCTGCCAACTAAAACAACAACATTTCAAGTATGTCACCATTGCAAAAAATAATTTACTTTTCCAACTTAAAAGCTCCCATATGTTCAATGACAAATACTAATAATAGGTCTTACAATTGTCCAACTTACAATGTATACCGGAATCTTTTCTCTGTGCATCAAATAGCTGCAAAAAATGGGCTTTTGTTGCTACCCACAGGCCACAAAAAATTAAAAGATGGCACGCCAATAAAAATCCATTTACTGTTTTGAAAAAAATCTAAGTAACAATTTAACATTGATGTCTGAATCAAATGACTCGTTCAAATGTAGCTTTCTTGAAGATAAGCTCCTCTATCTCCCCCTCCTGATGTTTTCTTTCTTAAAAAGGAAACTGTCTGGGATGTCTTTCAAATACAACCGCCAGTAGCCATTACTGAACCATGAAATAGCAAAAAGACAAATCTTAGATGCTTTGATAGACCACATTAGCTCCTTTTACCCTTTTTTTTTTTATTAACAACCAAAGGGGGGGTTGTGGGCAGGGGGGGGAAAGGATTTCATTTGGGCCTAAAATGGACTAATACTTACTTTTATTATAGTGGTCTCTCTGTGTAGTGCTTTAGTTAAGGATTATTATTGAAACCCTGTTTTTTCCTGGAGTTAAAACAATTCTGTCTCTTCTGCACATACATACTGAATCTAATATTCACAGTCTCTTACAATATATATATTGAGTTCCAAGTGTTGCCAATACAGTGATGACTTATAATAATGCTTATGTGTATTGCTAGCTATGTATAAATAAATTATAATTAAATGATTGATAAGTGTATACTACAATATCTCCTGTCTCTGATGAATGAGGCTTTCTACATGGCTAAAATATGAGAGTTCGCAAATTATACCTAAAGCCTGATGTCCAATTCATCATTTTCATGGCATTGTCTTTTTAATCTAAAACATCCGCTGACC
>NW_017728992.1:118279909-118283748 GCF_001723915.1 Gavialis gangeticus | reverse complement strand
TCATGGCATTGTCTTTTTAATCTAAAACATCCGCTGACCAGTGTCCACAAGATTATAATTCTATTGGGTTCTGCTGTGCAAAAATTGACCATGTGACCAATAGCTATACACCAAATGGAAATAAAAGGGAGTTGAATGGTATAAATTGCTATCAGAATCCTTATACCGGTATTTGTATTTCTGTTTTCCTTGCCAGTAAACACGTATGGTATTTACAGTTGGGAGGAATTTACAGTTGGGAGAAAATGTGTAAAATATTGCATGACATGCCTGAAATGCAAACTGGGGGTTCCAATCCTGCTACAGGGCCTGGTGCTATGATATACAAACTGCATGTCATGAAATCACAATAGTGAATTACCATATCAGAGCTGAGAACTGGTCCTTCTTTAGGAAAAACATTCAGGTTAAATACAAACATTCAAAAAGCCCAAGGCAGACATGATCTAAGTTTCACTCTTTAAGCACCCTAGGTTAGATCAGGAGTGAACAGAAGAGACATTTGTCCTTTGGTGGAGGGGCATGCAGGCAGCCTGTACTGGCTGGGGTCAGTAGGTTGGGGGCAGTCCTGCATGCTTCCCAGCAGGCTGCCAGACAATGCTGAGCCCTGTCAAGCAGCCGGCCACCCCTGACTGGCAGCCCTTCCACCCCTGCCAGTGGCTGGCTGTCAGCGGTGGAGGAAGTGGGGTGGGGAAACAGAGGCCCCCACCCTGGCTCCAGCCCTCCCAGAACTGAGCTAATACAGCTGGGGGGAGCCTGCAAAATGGGGGCTTCCCACCTACTGCCTGACCTGGCTGGCTAACACGGCTCCTCAGCACCCCCTGCATCAGCATTGGGGGGGCGGGGTGGGGTAGAAAGCAGTGGCCCCCACCATGTGGCCCCTCCCAAATGTATTGGCTCAGGTCTGGGACAGGGGCCTCTGCTCCCTCCCTGCCCCCCATCACTGACAGTCAGCTGCTCATGGGGGGACAAGGCAAGGGAGAGGAGCTATGCTGGCCAGCCAGGCTGGGCAGTAGCAGAGGGAGCCCCCACCATGCAGGCACCCCTCAGCTGTGCGGGCTCAGGCCAGGGCCAGGTCTGGCTGGGCCTGGTCCCCCATCACCCAGCCACAGCTGACAGCTTGCATGGCCCTGTGTCCCACTTCCTGCCTGCAGCTGGCTCTGCAATTTCCTGTTCAGCCAGAGATGACAAGCTTGGCCAAGGCTACCATGTTGTCCTGTGAGGTGGGGGTTAATGGGTACCCAATAAAGCAGCCTGGGATGCCAAGGGACCACTACTTGAGTCAGGAAGGGATCTGTTACAGAAGTTCAATACATTGATCTAAATAGCTTAAGTCTGATACTACCACCTCCTTCCAAGTCTATCTCAGACTGGGTTCTTCCATCTTTAAATTGGTCTATGTGCACCAAATTTCTGTATGGGAGTGTGTTTAGATGGGTTTTTGATCATTTATAACGGTTAATGTGTAATGTCTATACCTGGCCTAAAACGGGTTTGCAAAGAAGCCTCAAGGAATTATAGATACAGTAGGTGTTTTCAATTGCTTGTTTTGAGTTGAGTAGCTCTTGTCATCTACCCCACTGACAAACATCAGAAAAGAATCATCAGGACAACTGCCAAACCTAGTTATGTTCGTTCTTGTGTGACAGCACTAGAATAGGAGAAGATACAGGAAGGTATTTCCCACCAGTACAGCTGCTCAGGAACGAAAAGCCAGGCAGTAATTGATTGACCAAATGAGGATGTGTTTAGACTGAGCAGAGCTTCAGTATCAGCTATGAGGAAGTACTAGGTAGGCTGCCCTGAGGGGTGAGGTCTAGGAGGGTTTTTCCCCTTCCCATTTTTAAAGAGATAATGCCAAATCCTGTTTCATTTTTACATGCATAGAGTGGCACTTAAATACCACCATGAGTTTGATTTTCAGTACTGATATAGAGTTTAGATTTACTTCAACTTACATAACTACACTTGCCCATACCAATCCCACTCCAGAGATTCCCAGTACAGAAGAACCCTTAATAAGCGCAGAACCAGCACAGCAGAGCCATACGTCTTTTTTGGCTGCTCCTAGCAGTGAGGAACAGTTTGTGGCTAAGGAAGGATATGGCAAGGGTACATTCTGGTTATGCTTAGCTTTAGGTCAGTCTCTTGGGGACTCTTGCCAGCTGGCACATTACAGAGCAGCCCTCAGGCTGCTCTTCAAGTGTCCAGATTTTCTCAGAGAATCAGGAAGTGACAATTATCTCCTTAGCATCTCCCTCTCTGTTCTGCACTCAAATGCTGTTTGTTTATTCAGGCAAAAAGTCAACAGTTTTTTTCTCATACCTTGATTGGTAAAATGAGAAATGAAACTAACCAGGGGATCTGGAAGGAATTGTTTGTTAGTAGGATCAGCTTCTCATTGTTAATATTGTAATTCACATAAAAGCAGGTTTTCAAAGTCTGGCTTCTATATTTTCACCTAATTTTCTGGTCGTAAACATTTACATGTGTAACTATAAAAAACTAATATCCAAGCAAAACACCAAATATTTTGAAAGCTGCATACATTTGATGACTTGTGGGTAGAACAAAATATTTTTCTCTCCAGTGTGAATAACTGCGTTGCTCTGACCATTTGGAAGAAGACCAACAAATATTCCTTTGTTTCGCACAGACTCCAGACTGACTGATCCATTTTCTAAGTTCTTCTCAGTTTTAAAGTGACAGTACACATCACCTGTGCCCTAAGAAAAAGGAAACAGAGAAACATAAGCTCAACAACTGAACGTAACACAAAGCTGAAGAACTTATTTTAAACCCTGAATATTTTGTCATTTCATTTCATTTTTTGGTTTTTAGCACATTGCTAAGTTCTCTGACTCTTCAGTCTTACAAAGATCACTTGATGTTTGGCCCTATTTATTCCTTTGTGCTTAGAAATAGCAAACAAATTATCTGAATTTATAAATATAATCATGCATAAGACTGAATGCTAATTCAGGTACATACTTAGACAAAGTCTGCATGGGGCAGGGTGAGGTGGGCTGAGGCCTGTGGCGGAGGTGGCCCTGGGATCTTCCCAGAGGGGGCTGAGCCAGGCTGCACTCAGGGTGGGTGGCAGTGGCATTAGGAGGGAAGCTGGGGTGGCTATGGTGAATTCTGGAGTGGCTGCAGCCCCCTTTCCTGTAGCCCTGCTCCCATAGGCCCCCATGGTAAAGGAGGGAGTGAGGCAGGGACAGGTGCTACACAGCTACGTGGAGCCTGGGACTGAGCTGCACATACCGTGGGAGGGCGTGGTTGGGCATGTGCCCCCGGATCTGCACACAGGGCAGGCTGGAACAGTGCCAAGCTGTTCCCAGTGGGGGGGTCAGGCCAGGCTGCGTGCAGGGCAAGTGGCAGTGGTGCTGGCAGGTGGTCTACGGGGGGGCTGCAGCCACTCCAGAATTCACCATAGCTCTTCCAACCCCCATCCCAGCATCACCACTGTCTGCCCCGAGCACAGTGTGGCCCAGCCCCACACCAACAACATCTTGGTACAGTGCCAGCCCCAGCTTGTCTCGCACTGCCTCACAGACACGTACCCCCCCTGCTCTCCTGGTGTGCATGTAGCGGCAGCACTGGGAGGAGGGGCCAAACAGGGGGAGAACTTGCACGTGGCCGCCGCCAGCTACTGGCTAAGGGCGGCAGCCCAGCAGCCAAGCAGGAGAGCGAGCTGGGGTGTGGGGCAGGGAGGCGCTTCAGTGTGCTGTGTGGGGCCAGCAGTGCCTGGTGTGCCCCCCCTCCCCTGGGTAAGAGGCAAAGGTGCCAGGGGAGATGCCCCTATCGCACCCCAGGGTACACTCCATCCCCGCCAGCCC
>NW_017728992.1:118274751-118279403 GCF_001723915.1 Gavialis gangeticus | reverse complement strand
CTTCCTAAGTACCCCTTTGCTAGACAATGGATTTGTATAGAAAGGTTTGGATAGGAATGATCCTGCCTCAGGACTAGATGACCTCTGGAGGTCCCTTCCAGCCCTACTTCTCTATGATTGTAACCCAAACATTACATTTTTAAAACTTTTTTTAATGCACTTGTGTCAAAGGTTTTAACAATGCAACATAAGCATATCATTAAAATCAACCATAAATCACACATGCCACAGCACATATCTCACTATATTTCCCCAACTTTCCATGAGTATATGAAGGATGTTTTGAAAAAGCACAAATCATGAATAATATTTCATCAAATTTTTGTCCCTTTCCCTAATGTTAGGAAATGTTTAAAAGACATTTTTTCTCCTTTCACTGACAATTTACTTGAACATTTGCTGAAGAAAATATAAACAAGAACTGCTTACTGTTCCATTACATTGACCATCCTTGATCCTGAGATACATTCCTGGGTTTTTCACACACTCAAACATACAAACCCCCGAGCTGATTTTATGCACTTTCCAATAGGATTCTTCAGACTGCTTTCCTACTCCATTGCAACTGCCATCAGATCTAAGGCAGAGAGCCTGGCAGAGACTTGTGGTAAGCAGAATGATAGCACCATTGTGAAACACACCCTTTAAACCAAGAAACAAATATATGTATAGATTTAAATATGTAAATAGCACTACTTCTCACTCCAATAAAATCCATCATTTCAAAGTAGTGTGTTTAAGGCGATAACTAAGGACAAGATACTATTTTAAACCACCACAAGTACTTTAATTTTAAAAAGGTAATCAGTGACAAATGGGTAAATCACAAGTAATTTAAGTGTTCCTTCAGTCTTGTCATGTTCTGCCTCCCATCCAGCTATTAGCCTCTACAGAAGTCCCTATCAGGGCCCTAGGCAAACAACCTCATGAGCCCCTACTTTTTGACACTCAATAATTATAATATGTAAAATAAGCACAACTGGGCCCTTTCTTCACTTAGGGCCCTAGGCATGTGCCTACTTTGCCTATGCATTAATTCAGACCTGGTCCCTAGCATTAATTTTTAATGCTCAATTTGTCTGCTGCTCACCCTACTTTCTCCTATTCAGCAAGGTAACATATATTCAAAGGAAAGCAGTTGCAGCAGGTTAGGCTATTTGTATATGCTTTATATTATACACACAGTTCTTCATCCAGCTGTTCTGGGTGTGCTGCCCTGCTTTTGAAAAGTTCTCTTATTATTTCACTGATTCATCTTTCCTTTCTATGTCACATCACCGAAGTAAGACTCAGTGACCTTTGCCAACACAAGCCACAGTAGTCTCATATTCTCTTTAGATTTCTCTAAACAAATCATTAAAGAAAAAACTTCTGCAGGATTTGCACAGTGACATCGCCCTGTTGAACTGTACCTGCAGTCTGTAGCTCCACCTAGTGGGAGGAGATCACTGCTTCAGTTTTCAAACAGCATCAACTTCACAAGGATGAAATACATACTTGGTTCATTATTCTCTTTCCACCCTCCTCCCATCTTACCTTAACATGAACAACAAATTCTTTTGAGAGTCCTGTGTAGCTTGACACTTTGTCAGCTACTTTGCCTTGAAGATTGAATGTGACTGTGTCCCCCAGATTCCTGGCTGATTCCAGAATGGCACAGTGGTTTGGCCGAAGGTGGACCTGTAGCTCACAGAGATTCTCACGATTGTCCTAACACACATAAAAGCAGGAAAATCAATCATATGAACTATCAGACATGATGTAATCTGAAACACAGACCAGTGACATGACTTCTGTTTATGCATTACTAATTTGCATGAGCAAATAATTTATCAATATCCTGGTGTTAACAATGGAAATCAACCTAAATGGAAATGTACTTATGCTGTTTTCAAATATGCTTTTGGAAACTGCAATAATTCTAAAAAATGTGTACTGAAACGGTGCACTATATGAAAATCCAGAGAACAGAAGCAGCTTATCTTGAATGTAACAGCTATTACAAATGGGTATTTTACCCCCCGAGGAGCCTGGAATCAGTTGCTGCGGCCGAGAAACAGTGCACTGACTCACATACCTCACTGCTGCCCTCCACCAGCTGCACCACTGTGTTTCCACTGAATAATGTTCCCCCTGCCTGAATGGCTAGAAAAAGCAGCAATGGGATCCACAAGGATGAATCAGATTCCCTATTCATATTTGTTTATTCAGACTGTGAAATTATGTTGGGATCATTTCAAATGAAAGACATTGTATCCAAAATATAAGTCCCCTTGTCATTTTCCTTTTATCGAGAGCATTATTAAGTTTCTTTCATTTACTGAAAATTGGGGTTGAAGTAAATGGAAAATGCCAGTGCACAGCTGATACTGTCTTTAAAACATTTGGATTATACCAGTTTTCACAAGAAAACAAAATTTTAGAAGTCAATTCTGGGTTTGCTTTCAAAATAGGCCCTTTTTTTTAGGTAAAAGCTTTTCATTCAAAAACAAAATTTCAACCAGCTCTAATTGTAGACTTCAGGAATAAATGAAGCCATCAAATAGATTTTAGAAGTGGCTATGAACTAAAGGCAAATAACCATTAGAGCTCTAATTAAATATAACATTTATAATAACCTTTTTTATTTCAGTGCCACTTTGCATATACACATTATGTTTCTTTTCAAGATTTCAAACAGCTTTACACATTAATTAAAGTTCACAGTTTTTCCATGAAAGGGGCAATACAGAATTTGTAAACTGTGGCTTGCCTAAGGTAAAAAAAGTGATTTAGGCATAACTAGAGAAAAGAAATCTGGTAGGCAGGTGCACAACCAGTCCCCTAAATGTAAAGATATTTATTGCACTGAAGTCAGTTAAAAGACAGAAATGTTCCACCCATCAAAGTCATTTCAAGGAACAGGAATACTAGAAAGTATTGGAAGATGGTTGGACAGTTTGCTCTGAATTTTGAAGCTATTCCCGTATAAAGCCCCAGTACTATATGGTGTCACTCTGTCTCCGTTGCAGCTAATGTGCATTACATATATATATAAAAAAAGGAGCAGGGTTAGCTCTACTATTTAAGTCACTATTTAAATAAGGGAAAGTGAAACACTGCTTTTTCCATCCTCTATAAAACAGTCCCATCAAAAAGAACCAGCTTCCATAACTATTTGCATTGTGGTATGTTACAAGAGCTGAGACAGAGAAGCAAATCTGAGAATAAAGGGAGGGGACAAAAGAGAAAAGGATCAAATAAGGCTGGGAACAATCCAACAAGTTCTTAAAAGGCGGGTGATTTACAAAAAACAATAGGAAAATAAATGGACGTAAGCTGTAAGCACCACCAGTCATCCAAAGAAAGGATATGTTAGGCCATGCCAGTTATGTCGTTAGCATTTGAAAGGTTGGTACAAAGAGTGAAAGCACAGATCTCAGTTCTACAGTTTTCATAAACCAAATCCTTCTCAAGAAGTGATGAACTGTAAGCTAAATCCTGAATCTTTAAGTTACCTAAACTTTGGCAAATTAAAACTCTAAGTTGAAGCTTTGCTGCTTGGCTCCATCTCTAATTGAAAGTGCTATCTACTTATTCTATTTAATAAGATAAAATACTGTAAAACGATTAAAAGCAAGGGGTAATTTCATACCATTCCAGTGACACAGCCATTGTCCAGAGCAAGTGCAAGGTGTGGCATCTGATGACTGCAAAATATATATGTATTTCTCCCTTTGATTGTTACATCAAAAAGACCTAAGGAGTTTAGGGGAAAATATAATTAAAATATTTAATCTTATTTCTTTATTTAAAAACTGATTCATGACTTCTCATTTTACAAAGATGTTATGTGGCAGGGAAGAGCCTAAATTAAATGTTCATTAATAAAACAAAAGTAACAAATTATGACCTGTAATCACTGGATTTTCCCTCCCTCCATCTGGGAGAGCTTATGAAGGCACAGCTGTCCATTTCTCAGGTTTGTGAAAGAAAATCATAAGAGCTAACAGCAAGAAACAAACTTCTTTTTGTTAAAAAAAATTATAAAAGAAAAAGGGGGAAAAAAGAAATCAAACCAAAGGCAACAATAAAACATAACTCCACAAGACAAACTATTTTGTACCTTAAAAAGGGAATGACTATCTAATAGCTTATCATGCCAGGCTGTAGTACCTTTACATATGCCACATTCCTCCTCATACATTAATTTCTAAACTGGAAGTACACAGTGCTGCAGGCAGGCTAACCAACTTTCCCACAGTACCATGCAATGCATGCCTTCCAATTCAGAAAGTGGCGTGGGCAGAGCAATGCAGCATGGTAGAGAAGACTACTGTCTGGCCCAGGCTAGACATTCCTTTAAATGAACTAGGTATTTGTGATAACTATTGGTATTATGTAGAAAACAGTCTATTCTCAAGGGTTCATAGAATCATAGAAAAATAGGGGAGAAAGGGTCCTCAGGATTCACTTAGTTCAAATGATCCTAGTTCAGAACAGGATCATCCATATCTAAACCATCCCAGTCAAGTATTCGTCTATCCTAAACATACAGACTTTCAAAAAGTCCAAGGTGAAAATGATCTAAGTTACACAGTTTTCTGTAAGTCATGTAGTTTAGATCAGTAGCAAACAGAACACATATTTGCCCTACGGGGGGGGGGGGGGGG
>NW_017728992.1:118262595-118274354 GCF_001723915.1 Gavialis gangeticus | reverse complement strand
CCGGGGTTGGGGGGGGGGACATGCAGGGGAGTGAAGGCGAAAAGCTTAGATGGGGTTCTGCCATTTTTAAACCAGTCTCTGCACACTAAACTTCTGTTCTGTTGTGGGTATAGACTGGTTTCCGATCACTTATATCAGTAAAGTGTAGTATCTGTACCTGACCACAAACTCCCTATGACAGTGATTCTACCCATCTCTCTAGGTAGACTAGCCACCCTCGGAGTTAGTTATATGTTCAGAGGAACTTTGAATATATAACTAACTCTGTGTCACTTTAAGCCTATTACTTCTTGTCCTGTTCCCAATGAACACAGAGAACAATCCATCATCATCTTTTTTCTGCTTCAAGATTGTTAGAAAAATCCTCTGTTTTTTCTCTCTAGATCAAACAATCCCAGTTACTCTGTACTGTGCTTCTTACAGGAAAGGGTACAAAGGTGTTTAGCACATGGGAGCCCTGTTTCTTAATGGGCACATCTAAGCAATACTGCAGGATAAGTAAATCCATAAATCATGCTCTGCTTTCTCTAAATGCATCCAGCTCCCATTGCTATCAATGAATCTAAGAAGTCAAATTCATCTCTGGTGTAATTCCACTATGTGTTATTGCTCTCCCATAGGCCTACTCTGACACACTAATGGGCTTGCTTGCAATGCAGGATAATAGTCAGTGTGAGTAAGGATGGCACAATCTCGCCCATAGATTTCTGTCCATTAGCCAATTCTTTTTTCATTCATAATGGAAGCGATCTGTTTCAGCCTGTTGTTTACTCGTTGAAAATTATATGTATTTATTCAGTGAGGCAAGGCTGGATGTCTAATTAAACTATTGTTCTAACTAGATCAATTAATGTTGCATGCTGGAAGTGTTATGTGCCAAAATCAAACCATTCAGACTCTTCTCTACTTGTTTCTCATTTGGGCAAAAAAGTCCTAAAAATTAAAAATCCATTAGCCAACTCCTCAGCCAGTGTAAATGGCAATCACCCCATTGAAAGCAGTGGATCTACATGGATCTACACTAGCTGAGAATCCGGTCCCATGTATATCAATACATTTGTTCCTGAAAACCGTGCCCACATTTGAAAGTTGCCAACCTTCCAGCAAAATTGGCTGGTGGTGAAATGTCTTATGAACAATAGGGACACTTTGTATTCCTAGGATAATAGAAAATTAGGGTTGGAAGGGACCTCAGGAGGTCATCTAATTGAACCCCCTACTTCAAGCAGGACCATCCCCAACTATAACATCCCAGCCAAGGCTTTGTCTAGCCAGGTCTTAAAAACCTCCAAGGATGGAGATTACACAACCTCTGTGGGTAACATATTCCAGTGCTTTACTAGACTCCTAGTGAGAACGTTTTTCCAGATATCTAACCTAAACTTCCCTTGCTGCAGCTTAAGACCATTGCTCCTTGTTCAGTCATCTGCCACCACTTAGAACAGTCCAGCTCCATCCTCCTTGGAGCCTGCCTTGAGGTCAGTTGAAGGCTGTTATTAAACCCCCTCTCAGTCTTCTCTTCTCTAGACTAAATAAGCCCAGTTCCCTCCGCTTCTCCTCATAAGTCTTGTGTCCCAGCCCCCAAACCATTTTTGTTGTTCTCTGTTGGACTCTCTCCAGTTTGTCTACACCCTTTCTGTAGCGGTTGGGGGGCAAAACTGGACACAATACTCCAGATATGGCCACTCCAGTGCTGAAGCCAGGGGAATAATCACTTCCCTGAATCTGCTGGTAATGCTCCAACTAATGTAGTCCAGTATGCCATTAAGTGTCTTCACAACAATGAACACTGTTGACTTATATTCACCTTATTGTTCACTGTAACCCCCAGGACCTTTTCTGCAGAGTTGCTGCTTAGCCTGTCAATCCCCAGCCAGTACATGGGACTATTCTGTCCTAGGTGCAGGACTTTGCACTTGTACTTACTGAACTTCATGAGATTTCTTTTGGTCCAATCCTCCAATTTGTCAAGGTCTCTCTGAATCCTAACCCCACCTTCCAGTGTATCTACTATTCCCCAAAGCTTGGTGTCAGCTGCAAACTTGCTGAGTGTGCAGTCCACCCTGCCTTCCAGGTTGCTGATGAAGATATTGAAGAAAAAGCAGCCCCTGGACTAACCCCTCAGGCACTCCACTTAATAGCAGCTGCCAACTAGACATCGAGCCATTGATTACTACCCTTTGAGCCCAATGATCCAGCCAGTTTTCTATACAGCTTACAGTCCATTACAGTCCAACCCCTTACCCATCTAACAGAAACTGATTATTGAGGAACCTTATTCCTAATGGAGTACAAGAAGCAGTGCCTCAAGATAAAAAAACTGAACTAGAAGTTTTAAATTGGCACAGCAGCTGTTGCTGCTGCACAGAACTACTCTATGCATTAGGTAAAAGTAATGTACATTTATTTAAATTAAAAAACAGCCAAAAAGGAGGTTTTGAATAGCAGAGATATTGTTCCACAAACAAAACTTATCTATAGTTATGCATCTACATCTGACTGCAGAGTCAGACTAGTTTTGTGCTCCAATAAGTAGGCAGAGGCCTAACAAGACTGAGAAGGATGCCCTCAGTCACCAAGTCCAGCCCCTTGCTACTGCAGACAAATATATTATATAATCTCATTGGCTAGGGACAGACATTCAAAACACCAGAGCCTGAATTGATTCAATCTTTGCAGATTAGTCTAACCTGGCTAGGATAATTAGTTTTGTTACCAGACAGACATCCCAGAAATGCAGGCACATGCCTGCAGTGGCTCAGGCTAGAAGCCAGGAGGCACTAGAGCAGCCCTCAGCAGGGGAAGGAAGCTGGGGAGGGAGGGGCAAGGCCAGGCTCCCACAGGATGCTGTGATTAGCCCAGCAGGGAATTGATTTCATAGACTTTCATAGACATTAGGGCTGGAAGGGACCTCGGAAGATCATTGAGTCCAGCCCCCCACCCGAAGGGCAGGAAGTCAGCTGGGGTCATAGGATCCTAGCAAGATAAGCATCCAATTTGCTCTTGAAGGTCTTCAATGTAGGTGCTTGAACCACCTCCAATGGCAGGCTGTTCCAGACCTTGGGGGCTCGGACAGTAAAGAAATTCTTCCTTATGTCCAGCCTGAAACGGTCTTGCAGTAGTTTATAACTGTTCGACCTCATCATCCCTTGGGGCGTTCTGGTGAACAAACGTTCCCCTAGATACTGATGGTCACCCCTGATAAACTTATCGGTGGCCAACAGATCACCCCTGCGCCTGCGGTTTTCCAGGCTAAAGAGCCCCATGGCTCTCAGCCTGTCGTCGTAAGGTCTGTTTTCCTGACCTCTGATCATGCATGTGGCTCTTCTCTGGATTCTCTCCACATCCTTTTTGAATTGTGGAGCCCAAAACTGGATGCAGTACTCCAGCTGTGGCCTCACCAAGGCCGAGTACGAGGGGAGAATGATGTCCCAGGATTTGCTTGAGAAGCATCTATGGATGCAAGCCAGCATTTTGGTCGCTTTACTAGCCGCATCATCGCATTGCAGGCTCATGTTCATCTTGTGGTCAACGATGACCCACAAGTCTCTTTCTTCCATGGTGCTAGCCAGTGTAGTACACTCGAGCCTATAGGGATGCTACAGGTTTTTCTTCCCAAGGTGGAGAACCTTACATTTTTCAGTGTTAAACACCATCAGGTTCTCATTCGCCCATTTGCTGAGCCAGTCCAGGTCAGCCTGGATCACCTGCCTGTCCTCTGGTGTGGATGATTTGTCCCAAAGTTTGGTGTCAAACATAACAGTGTTTATCACCCGATTAAGAAAACAACAGAGGGACATTACCAGCTACTTGTTGATTCTGCCTATTGATTCAGCATGGACCATAGCCAGAATGTGGTCAGCTGGCTAATACACAGACACCTCCTCAGCAAGGCAGAGAGAAGGGGGAAATTCCTGCTTAGCAGGGAGTGGTGAGGGAAGGTGAGAAGTAGCCCACAGTCTCTGGAGCTCCAGGGAGAAGAGGGGAGGGGCCAGCCCTGCTGTGGAGCAGAGAGTCCCGCCCAGCCCAGAGACCATGCTGGGATGCTGGGGATGTCTGGTTTATCTTAAACCAGCAAGGGGTCTGGGACAGACATTGCATTTGAGCCAAATCAGTTAAGTCTGATACTACATTCAACCAGGTTTATCTCAAACTGGTTTCAGGCATTCTCAAACTGATTTATGTGCCTGAACATCTGTTCTGTTACAGGTTTAAATCAGTTTCTGATCACTTAAACTGGTTTATACATAATGTCTGTCCCCAGCCATTCAGAAATTTACCAATCTTCCCCTTAAAACTAAACATGCCTTCATTCTTCCTATTAGCAGACTATTCCAGAATCTCACATTTTTTTTATTCCTGGCCCGTTTATCCGTATTTGTTCTTGTGATCACATTGTTCTTCAGCTTACCCTGGTTTGCCCACAGACCCCTCTTAAGCATCTAAATGAGGCCTGAGCCAAAAACACAGCAATAAAAATTGAACAGATTTGTGTGTTGCCTCAGTACAGTCTTGAAGTCTGTATTGGGTTCACACAAGGAGAAAGTTTATTTGGGGTTTTTCGCCTTGGTAGTTCTCAGTTTGTGATCCTAAAATGAAGCTCCTTGTGGGATTTCCAAGACACATTCATGCTGGGTAAATGCTTTTAGGCATTTGGAATTCTCTGAAATGGTAAAACGATACTTAGAGAGTTAAGTAATTCAATGTTCTGAGTCACTGAATAATTGAACAAGAAGACCAAGCATAATAATTGACAGGGGGGTCTTTCCAAAAATAAAAATAAAACCCATTTGCTATGCCTATGTGATATTATTGATCTACCTGTACAAGGTCCTGGACAGAAAAGATTTGAGGAATTTGGGTTTTTTTCCACTGCAATTTTTCAGAAAAGTGCCCAAGGGAATTTCTGAGAAATTTCTCGTTGCCCTAAACTACCCTCTCCAACATGTTCTATAAGTTACCATTCTGTCAGACCATGTGTCAGCAACTGGGAAAGCTGGGTTGCACCCTCATCCTGTAGACAGCAAAAGGCTCTGCACCTCATTTTGTCAAACCCATATGATACAAGCAGGCACCTCTTTCTTGCTAGATGGGCTTTGGAGCTCGAGAAGATTTAGTTGATAGAAGCTCAGTTAGACCAGGTGGAAATGATGCCGGTAGAGATTAAGTGGTGTTTGGGCACATACCTTCCTAATTACCAATTCCACATTTGAAAGGGGTTTTTCCACTCCCATAATGACTGACCACATTCTGCATGATTAAAATTGTATGTGAGAATTGATCCTACTTTAAAAGAAAACCAAACAGAAGTTGCTTCCTAGGATCTTCCTTTACAAAAAAAAAAACTTGGCAGTTTTGAACCCATTTAAAGATACTAATGTCTTTAAAAATATATATTTGTGGTTCTATTTACCCATTCCCATTAGAATCCATTTTAAATCTTACAGACAAAAACTGCAGTGAGCTGATGAAGCTCTCTTGCCTTGTGCCATTCACCCACACACCACAATCTGACAAGTATTTTACCATATTTGTCCTTCTTGTCACCAAGTGCATCGACTGTGCCATCTGGACTGAGGCGTATGAAGCCATGGGTAAGTCTGCTGTAGAACTGAAGCGTGTTGCCTTTCTGAAACTTCCATCTTTCAGCAGCCCACTATTTTCATTTTAAAAAGGGGTACAAGGGGGAAAGAAGGAATAAAAGAAAAGAGACTGCATGAGAAGATAAAAAGAGGAATCTATATATACATAAGAATTATTGATCTGATTTTCTCTATAGCACAATCTGAATATTGTTTAGTCAGTTTTTTAAAAAACAAAATTTAAAAAGTCATTACAGTTTCCTCTCTCCTGAGTTCCAGTTCTTGCCCTGGAGACAGAAAGAGAATGTGATTAGTATATACAGTATCCTGACTGGTTTTGGCACAGCTGCAATGATGTCAGATTATCTTCTCTTGCTTCATGCTTACTTGCTAAGAAGGTGCTAGTGTCTGCCCCATTCAATTCTCTTACAATTTTACCATCGTCCTCCCCATGATCTAGCCATCTAGGAAAACAGAACACATTGCAATTTAGTCTTGATACCCAAATCCACCAACATTTTAGTCACATTGTTTATATGTAGCAGTTTAATGCATTTTGCACTAATGTCCTGAATCTGCAAACCACTTAAGTATATGTGTAGCTTTAGGCATGGGAGAGTTTGATGGCAATAGGATTGCATGACGTTAAGTGAAATGCATACTTAAGAGCTTTCCTGGATTGAGGCCTGAGAACCAAAGCCAGTGCAATGAATGGGGAGTCTTAACTAGGAATGTTAGGTAAGAAATCAGTAATAGTGGACCCAATGGCTACAGTGTCTGCTCAGCTTGCTCCAAGAAAGCCACTTCAAAATCTAAATTCATCAGATTCTCAAAGTCTCCTGAATCATTGCACCCTCCATGGTATGAACAATGCCTTTAATAACAACATACACTATATTCTCCTTTGACTTCTCCTATTGTAGAAATGATGCAAACAAAAAGGGACATCAGGCCCCAACAAGAACTAGCATACACATTGTATTTTCCTCTGTGAAGTAGATTTGAATTCTTCCTAAATTATTTATGAAACTAGCTTTATATTTCAAGACCTCTTTGTAGCAGTTCATCTACAATATGGATCTAAAATTAGGTCAGGCAAAGATAAGGAGCTGTATCTGTTAGGCGGAAAGCCCTTATTCAAACATAAATCAATTTTAGTGTGTGCATCACTCACTCAAAGCTGTTTTAGGAAGTTATTTATTCACTAGGTAAAAGAAGAAACTAGAATAGAGGTGCCACTGACAAGTTGTAGGTAGATTCAGATGTGACCAGACTTTCTCAACTCCTCAAATTTACATAAATGTTTGTAAATTAATTGACAGTAGATACAATTGTGAAAAAAAATGTGCCTTGGAGTAGCAGATTCAGAGCAGAACAGACTACTAGGAAATCAGAAGAAAAAATTGAATTGAGTCAAATTCTGCTGCTTCTCAGTGACAAGTTGTGACGGGCAGAAGAAGAGGCAGGTGCTCAGTTATGCATTAGTGATGCCTGTATCTTAAGAACACAAAACCTGATCTTGAGTCCACTGAATGAGATGACAAAGCTTGCCTTGAATGGTACAAGATCATAGGTTGTAAACAGGTCACTTATCCTGCTGCCTCAAACAGGGGATTCAGCTCCATTTTCAGTTTCTCAGGCCAGTTTTACACCACACCCTCTGTCCTTTCTGGCCACTAGGAGAACGGAGCAATTTTAGCTCAGGACTTCTCTCCTTGCCTCCTGGAGTTCTTAAGTCTCTTTGTGGCTCCACTCTCATTAGCTGATCATTGCTTCCAGCTGTCTCCAAGCCTCACCAATAGGCAGAGCCCTTGAGGGCTCAAGTACCTGCATACAGATGTGAGGGCTGTGCAAAACAGCACCATTTCGTTTCCACTTCTGCTTTGCCATTTCAAAGGGGCAGTGTTTCGTTTCATCATTTCATTTAGTTTCAAAGCACTGTTCTGTTTCATTTCGTTGAAACTGTTTCACTCTTTCAACAGGTTTCAATGTTTCGCCCACAGGCTATAACGGGGAATCATGAAAATGCCTATAACTTTGTCATTTCTTGCCTGATTCAGATGGTAGCCCCCATGAAGCCTGCTAAGTTTCAAGGAGATGGATGCAGGGGTTTCTGGGAAACTGCATCTCAAAATGCTAAAAGCAAAACCCATGTCACTTGGGGGCAGTGGCAGCCTCCTGTCATCCTGTGCACAGATCTGGGGGCCTGCACAGATCTGGGGTTGTGCTGGACTTCTCCTGGGGGTGCGGGTCCCCGGATCTGTGCTTGGGATGACAGGAGGCTGCTGCTGCCACTTGGGACTGGTGCTGGGTGCAGCCCACAGCTGTCACCAAGCGCCAGGAAGACTGGTGCTACCATTGGCCCTAGGCAGCAGTGGCAGCCTCCTGTCATCCTGTGTGCAGATCTGGGGGCCCATACCCCCAGGAAGGCTGTGGGGCTGCACTCCAAGCATCTCCACCAGCCCCACATTGCTGAGCCTGGTGGCAGGAGGCAGGGGAAAGCCACTGGCCAGGGCTGCTTTCTAATGCCTAGAAAGCAACCTGCTCCTCTGAAAAGTTTTACCTTGATATTAGGAAGGAACAGACCAACAAGTAATTCCCAAAGATTTCAAGTGTCATGGGATGGAAAAGATATCATGTAGATATTTAAATAGCATGGTCAGTGGTTCAAATGCAGCGCAGTTCTGAAGTGACCAAAAACTGCTACCTAACTGATAGCTGTTTGCTAAATTTTGTAAGAGGAATCAGATAGTTTTAATTCACTTCTGAGGTGACAAACCACACATGAGTTGGAGTATCAGAAAAGAAGCTATAAACATAACCTATCTGAAACCACTAACCTGTGACATAGAAAAGCATAATCCAAGTTAGTGACAGAATCTTTGACTATAATCTTGTCCAGAAACCATCCATTTCCTAAGACAAAAACATTAAAAAAAAACCCTGAAACAAAATTTACTGTAAGTCATTCATACATTTGGAATTATGACAGCTTTGACCACCTCACTGAGTTTAAACAGATCTACATCACTGTAAAACCAATTTAAATCAGAAACTAGCTCAATAAATTAAAACGTAGGTTAAAGTCAGAACTATGCAGGGATTCATTCTATTTTTCATAGTTGCATCAACAATCTTACTGCAAATATGTTAGGATTCTACCCATTGTAAAGAAGTGAACCACTTTAAAAACTCCCAATTTATAGTAATATGCTAGGAGCAACCAAAGTTAACAGTGCTGCTTATTCCTTTCATTTGAAGTCTTAATTTTAATGGTTTTTTTCTCCATTTTTAAAAAAGATTAACTTGTATTTTTATGAATATATTTTTGATCCAAAATCGATAAGGTTGGCCCTATCCTTGTTTGGGATACTGTACAGCAAAAGTACTCCCAACAGCTTAAGAATTATCATTGCCAGCGAAAGTATTGCCCATCCCTTGCAAGTTCACAGGGTTCAATATTACAACTTTGCTTGATGGCTATATATTGTAAGAGATATTTTACTCTTATGGAATATTTTAAAAAATCAAGAAATTGACATATTAATCATTAACCAGTCTAAGGGCACACAACTATCGATGCTAATAGACTGTACTGGTTGGTGCAAAACAGAAGAAAGTTGATTGTTTGTCACTAGTGGTTTTGGCATACTGCTGGGAATGCAGTTTGTCATTACAAGGGCCTACAATAAAGACTCTTGTTATAGTGTTCTTAAAAAAATCAGAATATAGTGGGCATTCATTTCTGAGAAACAAAGTACAAGTGGATCAGCATTGCAATTAGTATGTTTGGGGATAAATTGTTTATTTATATTGTAAGCTGTCTGAGACCTCTTGCGGTGTATTCATACAGACTTAACCCAATGGGACCACAACTCTGGCCAGAACTTCTAGGCACTACTGGAGTATTACTATTTAGTAATTTCTCAGAAGAGGAATTTTCTTAATAAAGATTCAGATTGCCCTTAAAAAAAACAACCCTTGGCAGGTGGCCTGGATTTTCTTAGGCTGCTTTCCCTTCGAACCATCTGATTCCTATGTTTCCATAGGAAAGGGAGCCTGTGAGCAGGCTACAGCAATGGTTGTTCAGTATGTTCCCCTTCAGCTGACACTTGGTTCAACAGGAACTGTTTTTTACTAACCAAGTCCTTTCCCAGAAGCTTAGTAGCAGCAAAGAAAAGATCTAGAACACCTGAATGTAGGTCTCAAGTCTCTACCTCTCAGCCTTCTAGGTGAAAATCTAGGAGCAAAACTAAAAAGAGTTCTGCGGAGAAAGACATCTTGATTGTGTCATCCTTTCACCCCTAAAAGGTTACCAGCCTCCAACTAGAGAGAGCTACAAAGGGTTAGACCGTGTGGGAGATGTGCCTCTTCTTCTCTTCCATGTATAGAGAAGCTGGGATGTCACATCGGCAGGAAGATAGAGAAAGGGGAGCATTAACTGTATTATGGCCAATAGCTAAAATAACAAGACAGAATACACTGATACCTGTCCAAGACATTACTCTCTCACCCAGTAGGCATGTTTACATGAGATGTTCACTGTGCAGTAGACTACTTAGCTCAGCAGTAAACATCTTGGCATCTATAAATACACCCCTATTAGGCTGGAATAAACTAATTTACTCTGCAGCAGGATAGTACAGGCAGTCCTCAACTTACAACGTTTCGAGTTACAACATTTTGCACTTACAACATTTATAAATTGACACCCTGTTTCAACATTATGACATCAGTTTTGACTTTACAACACTTGATCCGATGGGACGCCACGCCAGCGAAAAAGTTCACTGCATCACTCATCTCCCTGGATAACATCTGTCCAAACTTCCTTGGGCACTTTCTTTAAGAAAGCAGACAAGACTCCAGAAAAACCTGTAGACAAGACTCCTGAGAAGACTCCAGCCAAGAACCTTTCAAAAAGCCCAGCAAAGTCACCTCAAAGAAGTCCTTCCGAATCAATATGATAGCTATTTACAATATAAATATATTAATGTAGCTATATTACTCATCTATAATTGATTGAGTACAAAATTCTGGTGTATTTTTGGTGAAAACAGGGTATCAGGCCTTGGTTCAGGAACAAATCCCCCATTTATAACATTGTTTCTTATGAGAAAATTGGTTCCGAGTGGCAACATTTTGACTTGATGCAGTTTTTAGGAACCAATTTTGTCGTAAGTCTGAGGACTGCCTGTCCTTATAAATACAAGTACTATCCGGCTGCAGAGTAAAAAACTCCACAGCATCTTATGTGTAGACACTGCCTGGCTGGCTGGGTTACAATGGTGCTTCAGTGTAGGGTCTGCCTGCTGGCTAGCCCTACACTAAAGCTCCCTCATGACCCATCTGGCCCCTCTGCAGTACACTGAGCCAGAGGTAGCAGCCCCAGGCTGGCAGGCTGACCCCCATTGCCCCCTGCAAGCTGGGGCTGCTCCACATGGGATCTACATGCTATGCCTAAATGGCACTCCCAGGAGTAATTAACTCAGGAGCGATTAGCTTTACAGTTTATTCAGGTGCCATAATTGCACATGGAAACACACCCAGTTTATACTGATCTGCTCAGTGCACAATGTCTAGGATCAGATCAATCTCAATTTCACAACTGTAAGCAATTTGGAGCATATGCCGTCTTTCCATTAAGTGTATGTACAGTATCCAGCGTAATACAGCTCAGCAAATCCCTGATTGCAGCTTCTAGGCACTACCTCAGTACAATTAATAATGATGATAAATTGAGTACACTGTGCTAGACTTTCTCACCCAAAATACAGACAGTACAATGAAATATTCAATACCCAATAGTGCAGGAAAGAGAAACAAAGAATGTTATTCTGGAATGACAAAACTGTAATATTCAGTATTTTTTCATTTGCATTTTTAATTTCACACAATTATGTGGAATGAAATGGTGGTTAAGACAGATTGCTTGAAATATGTGATGGTAACAAAACATGACTCTGCCAATTTAATAGCTGATATTCCTGCAAGCCTTTGTTTCCCAACTGTAAAACACCATTGTCCTATTATTTTATATCAATACAGGTTTTCCTCGATTTATGCTGTACATGTGTTCCTGGAGAACGGCGCATAAATCAAATTCACATAAAGCGAACCCACTTTACAATGTAACAAATAGGGATAGGCTGCCATGGCAGAGGGGGAGGGAGGGAG
>NW_017728992.1:118260998-118262585 GCF_001723915.1 Gavialis gangeticus | reverse complement strand
CCCGGGGCTGCTCAAGGCAGCAAACCAGAGGGAGCAGAGCAGCACTCACCCCAGCCCCGGCTGCAGCAGCCCTGGGAGCAATCACCACCAGCTGCCTGCAGCCACTGGGCTGCACTGTGCTCCACCTGTCCCCACTCCCCACTCACCTCTGCTCCTGGGCTGCGCTGAGCCCTGGTGCAGGCGGCTGATGTCGGCTGCTCCTGGGGCTGCTGCAGCTGGGGCTGGGGTGAGTGGAGCCACTGCCCTTTCCCCTCCCCCCACAGACTTACCTGCTTGGGGGGGGCATCTATGGTGATTGCATAAGAGCGATTTTACCTCTCATATAACGAATTATGGGTCTAAATATGCTCATCGTATAAATGCAAATTTGCATATAAAGAACCCGCATATGTGGAGGGAAACCTGTATTTTACAAATGCTCCCTCTATTTCAAGAAAAACTGATGAAATTTGTGTTCAATACTTGAAAAGTATACATAGAAATTCCTGACCTGATCCAAGTCCATTGTGTCCTATAACAATCTTGTACAACTTTCCAAGGTGTACAGCCTCCAGTGGAAAGATGTCAGTCTGCAATAAACCCACAAAAGTGCAATTAGATCTACTAAATAAGAATCACCATCCCTAGGACCCATAACATCCACAGTGTAAGACCTGTCTGATTCTCTACCATGAAGCATGAGTTTCCCCATATGCTATGAAATAACATACAATAATGTCAAAAGAAATGACCAAAAGTGTTTCCCTAGAACAATATGATTAAAGAACTAATCTGGATTGCTTTGCTTACAGGAGTGATCCGTTTCAAATCAATGGGCAAATGAGTCAAGTGAGTAGAAACTGACCTTAATTTAATTATTAATGTGACCACAGATTGCAGTATGTTTCAGTATTAGAACCACAGTTAATAAAGTACTTTATATATTATTTTTGTTTTCTTAACTGTTTTAACTAACACCCTGAAGTTTTCATATATAATAACTATATTTTAAAAACTTCTTTCCAAAAATGTCAATAATTATGCAGGGGAATTTTGCTGGATATTAATGACCTTTTTTTAGTATAACTAGCACCTTAGCCATGGATAGTCTTACATGGAAAAGAATTAGATAGGACTGATGAACAGATCAGGAAGATCTGTCACTCACTTGTCCTTTTAAAAACTTTGTAGGTTTCTTCGACCTTCGTAGCTGTCTTGATCCTGTATCACCATTTTCGCCATAGATGGAAATATACACATCAGCTTCTGTTCCAGCATTCCAAAGCTCTCCTGTTATCACATGCACCTTATAGACAGTCACTAGCAAAAAATAAAATTAAAAAATGACAGACTTATAACTATATTAATCTCTGAGATGTTAAACCACATCTGGTTGTAATGCAGACTGACAATACAGTCCAAATTCATCTGCATCAAGCATCAGCCATCACATGCTTTTCAGCTCCCAAATATTCCATTCAGTATTAAAAAAGATGATACACAGACTTGTTTTGATTTTGTGTGTATGTGTATCTATATCTGTCTCTGTATCTATATGTATGTGTTGGGAGTGGGTGTGTGCCTATTTCTTTATCTATTTGTATGTGT
>NW_017728992.1:118253882-118255998 GCF_001723915.1 Gavialis gangeticus | reverse complement strand
TTTTCAGCTCCCAAATATTCCATTCAGTATTAAAAAAGATGATACACAGACTTGTTTTGATTTTGTGTGCATGTTGTTTACCCCAGGTTGTCACAGTGGGGAATGCAAATAGGAGATCTGCTCTGAATGCACGGCAGTGTGTCTTTGTCCTGGAGCATCATTTATAGTCATTACAGAAAGGAGAAACAGACAAGGCAAATCCAAGATCAGGGTCAACATAAGCTGTTGCACCAAAAGCATACTAGATAGAAGCTGTCATCAACCCTTTGATGGCTTCGTCAATCATTTTGTAAACCATGGAGGGAAGGATTAAAAAATAAAAATGTTAAATCTTTTGGTATTCGAACAAAATGCACAAAAAAGATAAAACAAAAGTTGTGTCCAGGACACAAACTTGAAATAAGACTGGGAATATAAAGCTATAATTCATCTGTTAAAAAAGGATAAAAGATGTGCAATTGTGACTGAGAAGGGAAAAAGCCACAAATGTGAGGAGCACAGATAATTTAGAATTAGATTAACTTAAAAGAAAACTGAAATGAAAGCACACAGTTGTATTGTTCAGGAATCCAAACTATATAGGAAAACAATACATTCCATGGTTAGAATTAACACCCGTAAATTTAAACCCTTATGATTTGATTTGCTTTTGCTTGTGCTTCCATTTAAACTGGATCAACTCCCAGTTGCTTGATCCATACCTTTTTTCCCTAATTAAATATGGATTTGGTTGGGTGGTGGTGGGGAGGGAGAAGAGGTAGCAAAGAAACTGACTGGCATTAGCTCAGTGATTGGGACATCTACCTGAGATGCAAGAGACCCAAGTTCAAGTATCCAAATAAAGCAGAGAAGAAACTTCTCCCACATCCCCAGACCACTGAGCTATTAACCAAACTGGGTCTCTCTACTCTACCCCTTACAGTTTTTTAACAAATGATGATATTCTTTGATAACTCTCTCCAGCCATAGGCTTGCATTTTGTAGGATCCTGTTGAAAGTAAAAAGGACAGAGATTTAAATAAATAAATAAATAGTAAATCTAGACTTTTTTAATACATATATTGAAGTTTCTTAAAAGCTGGTTGGTCTGGTATTTCTAAATCCCCAGTGGCCAGACTTGCAAATACATCTACATTTTGAAACCTTCTTTTATCCTGTACAAAACCAGTCCCATGGAAGCAACATCCAGATTAGGAAATCAGATTAGAAAGACGCACTTTATTCTAATTACATAGGCAAGAAATACATTTCAGGAACACAATTAAGATTGATAACTTGAGCACTAAAAAGTTTTTAAAAATCCCCGAATAAGCTAACATGTTTGCCACCTATGCATAAGGAGAATCTTTAAGTACATCAGGGGTAGCAAGCCTGTGACACGTGCCACAGTTGGCACAAACAGCCTTTCTGTATGGCACACAGCAGATCATGAAAGGGGTAGGGCATGCAGCAGCAGATGGGGCAGAAGGCAGAAAGCAGAGCAGCTGAAGGGCAAGGAACACAAGGCAAGGAGCAGGAAGCAGCGCAGTTGATTGGGCAGAGGAAGGGCACCTGTAAAGGGTGCAGGACTAATTTGTGGCACACTTACCAAAAAAGTTGTCCCCCACTAAATTATGTAATCATTTTCTATTTTTGTCAAAGTATCCCTGCCTTTTTCAGAGCAAGCAAAGGATTGTGCTCACTCAATAACCTGCCAGCCAACATTTTGCAGCCCATGCCTCACATATCATATGCTATTCAAACCTTGCTCTGAAAAGGAGAAACTATTACATCAGCTCATCTCCAAGCACTTCAAAAACACTATTTTCCCAACACCTAGGTGGGACAAAATGCCCAGTATCACATGAACTCTACAGCAGAGACAGGGCTAGAATCTGCTCTCTAAAAAAGCTCTGAACTGTCTTAATCTATCCATTTCCTGCTTACAATCCCCAGTCTTATACACTACACATTTTCCAAGTTCTGCAACCAAAAAGACAGTGATCCAATAGGCAACAGCCTTCACTGTTACACAACAATGCTTTATTCACAAAGTACAGCAAAGTATATCCTCAAACCTAATGGCACAGGAAGAAAATAGTTTCATAGTTTCTAGTTTCATAGTTTCTAGGGTCGG
>NW_017728992.1:118253179-118253871 GCF_001723915.1 Gavialis gangeticus | reverse complement strand
TTGTTCCCCATGCTACGGGCATTAGTGTAGAGGCATTTCATAGTGTGTGATCATGTAATTTAAGACAGTGTCATAATGCAGATTCACAAGGGGAGAGGTTATAGTTGCACAGGCAAAATGTCAAAGGGAGCTGAAGGTGCTTGGGCCTGCTGAAAGTCAGGACCAGGGGGTACCAAGTCTGTATACATTATACTATTTAACAGCTCACATGGGTTTTACGGAATTTACAGGGTTATTCTGTGAATAGGAAAAGCTGTTACCCCAGAAAAAGCCTATACCTGAAAAATGAATGAAAACAGAGTTGAAGGGTTTCTGGTCTTCATTAGGACTGTGCAAATTTCAATGGACATTTCTGTTGCGAAGGTGTTTCGACATGTTTTGAGCTCAAAACACTGAAACTGAAACAAAACACAAGGCTTCGAAACAGCTTCGAAATGAAATGAGGGCACTCAAAACATTTAAAAAAATTTGAAGAGTTTTGAGTTTTGAAGCTGGTCTTGCAGGGAAATACAAACTAAGGACAGGGAAGGGGAAGGGGAAGAGGGTGAAGGACTGGTCTGATATTGACTGTGATCCTTCCCTGAGGTCCAATCCCAGTGTCCTGGGGGAGAGACAGAGAAGCATTGTTTGAAATGAGCTTTGTCAGCTGTGCCTTTGTCAGCTTACTGAGCTGTGTCCTCCAGCAGCATTGG
>NW_017728992.1:118243542-118248179 GCF_001723915.1 Gavialis gangeticus | reverse complement strand
CAGCAGCATCAGGAGCATCAGGAAGGCTCTCACTTCCTACTTGCTAGTCTGTTCCTAGCAAGTGGGATCCAATCCTTTCTGAAATACCCTAATACCCTTTCCTAATCCACTTCTTTCAATTTATTCCTCCCCCAAAATCCTCTTTTTGTTTTTGTTATTCTCTGTAATTCTTTCTTCACATAAAGTGAGACACCAAGCAACAACTGCACAAAGGGAATTTACAAATAAATCACTTTTCACAGATGAACCTATGAACTCCACTTAAACAACCTCCTAGGTACAGAAACTCATGGATTAAATATAGACATTGGAATTATGACACACTACAACCTGCTGGACACCTGACTCCCTAGGTACCTCTCCACTTTTACCTGCTACATCCCTTTTCCCCCCTACCCAGATGCCTTCATTTCCATTTTCACTGACTGGCTTTCTTGCCTGTGTTGGTCTACTCGAAGATATCAGAAGAACCTTGTCTGTCATGTCCTTAGACCAACATGGCTACAGCCTACATCCCTAGCACCTGTTTCAGTCAGCTGACCAGAAGGAGGCAAGGCCCTGGGCACAGCTAAACCAGGGCTGGGGCTGGCAGGGAGACCTCTCTGGCAGCTGCTGGATAAGCTCCTGCAGGAAAGGAAAGACTCTGTGACAGTTTGGCTGCCTGAGATACTAGCGCTACTGTGCTACTTACCTGTTGTTATTTAAAGTGATGGACTGAGCTGAGGCTGTAGGGAAGGAGGAGCCATCATTGGGACACACTGATCTGTAGAGGCCATGTTCTGTAGAGGCCCGGGCGCCAGTGAGGGCGCAGCGACAGGGGTATAGAGAGCCCAACGACAATAGACAGTAAAGTGAAACTGAGACCTCATTACAGGGACAATACTGATATACTATCTGCAAGGCATGGGGCATGGTAAGAGATGGTTGGAGCCATGCATCTTGCCCATAAGGTTTCGGGCATCCCCTTGAGGCACCTACTTAGAGCGGGTCCCAGCAAGGGGTTCAAGAACCTTCAGGGTTTAGTGGGGTCCATTAGGACCGTGACTGAGCTGAAGCTCAAGAGCAGCCTCCCTATCTTTTATCTTTTCCAACAAGAAGTGGTGGCAGGTGAGAAGAGAAGGCAACCACAGGGTGGAGCTGGCACGGTCACAGGGCCCTAGGGGTATTACGGCCATTTCTAGGGACCCTACTCCATGACAAAGTAGAGTTTCCCAGAAACCTCTGCACCTATCTCCTTGAAAGCTAGCAAGCTTCATGTCCTCAGAAGGGGCTAGCATCCCTGCTGTTTTCATCCCCCTGTGCCTTCACACTCATACATGTCATGAGTTTTGCTCTAAACACTTTGAGATGTAGTTTCCTAGAAATCCCTGCACCTATCTCCTTGAAACTTGGCAGACTTTGGGGTCTCAGAAGGGGCTAGCATCCCTGCTGTTTTCATCCCACTGTGCCTTCACACTCACAAGTGAAATGAGTTTTGCTTTCAAGAATTTGAGGTGCCGTTTCCCAGAAATCCCTGCACTTATCTACTAGAAACTTAGCAGGTTCTGTGGCCTCATCAGGAGAGACCATTCCTGCTGTTTGCATCTTCCTGTGCCTTCACATTCACAAGTGACACAAGTTTTGCTCTGAACAGTTCGAGGTGCAGTTTCGCAGAAACTCCTGCACCTATCTCCTTGAAACTTGACAATGCTTCATGGCCTCAGAAGGGGCTACTACCCTGCTGTGTTCATCCAAATCAGGCAAGAAATGATAAAGTTATAGGCATTTTCATGATTCCTCTTTATAGCTTATGGGCAAAATGCCGAAATGCGTCAAAACAGCGTTGAAACAGTGAAACAGTTTCGGTGAAATGAAACAGAACAGTCCTTTGAAACAGTGAAATGAAACACTGCCCCTTCAAAATGGCAAATCAGAAATTGAAATGAAACATTGCCATTTTGCACAGCCCTAGTACTCATCTCCCTTTCATACTGAGCCTAGATCTAGTCACTTATTCTTTTATCAAACTATTTTCTCTCAAATTAATAACTGTTCTCACTCTCTCTTTCCTGCATAAAAAGTGGCATGAAAGTGGCTTGCAAAGTCCAAATTAAATGTGATTCTATGTCCCAGCATGACTGTTCTTATACCCTGGTTGGTACTCTTCGACTCTGCTTTTCCCTCTTATTTGAGAAGGAGAGACTGCCAACCACTACATGCAGCATGAAATGGTACTTTAAGTGTGTGTCTATATCCTAAGGCAAGATTATTTGACAGCAAAGATCTTTCTCTCTTACATTTCATAAATGAACTGCACCATCTATACAAAAGGTGGAAGTTGAAAATGAGATCACAGAATCTCTAGAAATCAATAGGGGGAGAAAGAGAGATCTAACTTGTGAGAAAGGGGCCTTTAGCATGTTTTATTTAACAGCAAAACAACACAACCATTAATTAACTGTGCATAGCTATTGCTACGGATCCAGGTTTTCTGTTCATGACAGAAAAGCATGGTAAAACCTGGATTTTCACATATTAAGGAGAAAACCTCAGATTGTCTCTTTTTAAAGAGAAATACCCAGATTTTTGCCTTTAAAGGAAAAATGAAGGTTAGGGTGAGTTTTCCCTTGCAGGCTGGCAGAGTTCCAGCCAGCTGGGGGATGGGGGAGTGGAAGAAGGGCGATCAGGCAGGAGGCGCTAGTTGCATGTGCTCATGTACACATTCACATGGCCACCAGGCAGCATGGAGAGCAGCTCCCCGCAAGTAAGTCTGGTGGGACCAATTGAGGCCCCCATAGGGAGGAAGGGAGATGGGCAGGACTGGGACTGAGGCTGCTGCCCAGCTGGGGAGGTGCATGAGGCTCAGGGCCCAAGGCCATTCACGGCTGCAGGACCCCAGTGGGGAGTGGGATGGGCCACAGGCAACTCAACTGGGGGCAAGTGGGGGCAGCTCCCCACTGCTGCACACACTCCATTGGAGGGCATGAGGGGCACATGCCCCCAAGATTTGCGCACAGGACCGGGGCAGGCTGCCCACTGCAGGCTCAGGCTCCCTGTCCTGCTACCCTCCCCATGGGTCCTCCATGGCCCAGCGGATGGGATGTGGCACAGCTGGGCAGGGAAGCTCAGTGGTGCTGCTGTGCACCCTGTGCTGCCATGGCAAGGTGCCCCCTGCCCACCTAGCATTAGCAGGAGGCACAACTCCTTGCTGCTGGTGCCAGGCCACCAGGAGGTGCCCACCAGGGTGGTGTGGGGCTCATAGAGGGCACTGATCTTGGAACTGCCCTGCTTTTCCCTGCCATGCCAGGTCCCACCCTCTGGGCTGCAGAGGTCCCAGGAGAGGGCAGCAGGGAAGGGAACCTGCCCCAACCATGGGCTCTGGTCCTACTGTGCCTCTTGTCAGGGAGGGGGAGCTTGGGTCTGCTCCCTGCTGGGGCCAGAGCAGCTACCATCTCCCATGGGTGGCAGTCGGGGTTCCCGCACTGTTGCAGGAGGCAGGGAGCTGCAGACCTAGGTCCCTGGCTCTGTAGCCCTGGCAGCTGGGGGCCATCCTCCGACAGTACTAGAGAGCAGGGACCCATGGGTGGGGAGTAAGGGGCAATGGGAGGGGCAGGGACCAGCATATCAGGCTGCTCAGTGCCACAAAGCAGCAGGGGGGACAACTGCAGTCCTGGTGAGCAAAGGGGGTGGAGGCGGCTCTGATTTTCCATGATTTCCAAATCAAATGCCAAAATATACAGGTGTTTAGAATGTATTTTACTTTAGTGATTGAGGCACTGATAGGCTTCCAAATTGCTTTAAAATTGTAAATATATCAATAAAACATTGTATTAGACTGATACCTATATATATAGCTGCATTACATTTTAATTGTGGATTTTGGATTTTTTAATCAGAGAATGTGTGATTTTTTTTATCAGAGAATTTTCAATTTTTAAATAGAGAAAACCAGGATCCCTGGCTATCACTGTCACAAATACTCTGCTTTTACCTTGCATCACTTTTCCCCACCATAATGACAAGTAAAGGGACACTAAATCATGATTGAAGTAAGGCTTTCAAATACATAGTGTCTGGGCAATGAAGGAGCAAACAAATGTCTCTGAATTTGGGAGAGTGGATTTAAGATTGGTAGTGCCCACACTTCTTCTAATATATAATAGGGCAGTTCTTTGCCCTGAATAGTGGCTGTGCATGGGGCTGTGACAGCTGGCTGGCAGCTGTAGTGGCCTTGGCAAGCTGGTGCCCATGTCTGCTGTCCTGGTTACCTCCCTTTAGTTACACTACTCTCTGTTGTTACAGATAGTGCATGAGCATGGTTAATGTTGACTAGCCTTCCCACTTAATGTGCCCTCAGCCATTAAGGTCTGACAGCTGTATGTGTTGTGAATTAAAGGCAGAGAAGTTCTTCCCCCCCACTGCCCATTCTCTTCTTCCTCAAGACTAGCAATAATTGATTTTATATATGAGAATACAAGAGTCCTCCAGTACGTGTGCTTTCTCCTCCTTTTTTCCAGAGGTTAATCATATAAATAGCACGCCTTCATGCTATTTAGTCCTAAGTTCCCAGTCCACTCTCTCATCCACATACCACCATTTAGACTCCCTGTCCTTCATTTCATCATCTCCTACTCCCTGCAATCTATGCCCCCGTCTCT
>NW_017728992.1:118225651-118238542 GCF_001723915.1 Gavialis gangeticus | reverse complement strand
CCTTTTTTCCAGAGGTTAATCATATAAATAGCACGCCTTCATGCTATTTAGTCCTAAGTTCCCAGTCCACTCTCTCATCCACATACCACCATTTAGACTCCCTGTCCTTCATTTCATCATCTCCTACTCCCTGCAATCTATGCCAGTCAGCAACAGATCCATTTAAATTTATGAATGTATTAAAACTTGTTAGCACAGCTCTGTGTAAGTATAGTGTATCTATTCTTTAGCTGCAGGTAACAGGAAGAGGAAAAAAGCAGCAATGTTATTAGTCAAGACATACTGTATATTTACAAAAATACAATTCCTGTGATATTTATAGCCACCTATCATCTTTCTCACATGTGATGGAATCAAGAGTTATACATTTCTTGTTTCACAGTTTTTATAAGGACCAATGCCTGTGAGATTTACTCACAATTCTGCATGTTTCCACATGAAAAGTAAACAGGGATATCAGTATCTCACTTATAACAATAAAACAAGACTCATTTTAAAGGATTTTTAAAGCCTTTGAGCAAAGATTTTGTAGTTCCCCTTTTTTACACTTGACCATTTGGGACCACACATGTCCAATCACCACAAAAGGAAAGAACAGAGTAAAAAAACCACTACAGCTGCTAAATCTAAGAGGTCATTAATGAAAAGCAATCAATACACTGAAGTCATTTGGTAGCACTTGGGGCCCTAATGTGTCTGGTGTTTTAGTTTACCTACCTGGAAGAACAGCCTGACCCTGGCGCAAAACAGGAAGCTCCCGAGAGATTCCACCATCATCCTGGTCCTGCGCCAGCCACCGGTGGACAAGGAAAGAAAACTGTTCCCCTGACTGAAAATTCAGTAATTGCACCTAAAATAACAATGATATTTAAGTCCCAACCAGCTCTGTGCAGGAGCTCCTAGACTCCTACTGAAGGGGTTTTACTTGAGTACAGATTTTTGGCATATCATAAGTGATTGCAAGGTCAAGGCTTAAATCAAGTTATGACTTAATTTTCAGGCATCAGATAAAGTAAGATTCCAGATTCTGCTTCCTGGCATGGTCCTTTTACACCTCTTATGACATAAGGGGGCCATTAAACCAATAGGGCCAGTGAAGAGGTGAGGCAGGGATGACATCAGTGCAATTTCTAATAAGAAATAAGTCAAGGGTGACCTATGACATGCTAGCGGTGGAAGGGAAAGAGCCAGGTTATTTATAGGCATCTGTGCAATGTGGCTCTGTATTGCTGTAGTCCATGGACTGTTCTAATTTACAATGAAAGATGTACTAGCCCTGACACCAACAATTAAGAAGATGCCAAGGTGGCATAAAGCAACCTCTGCCCACTACTCCCTAACCTGGGTTGAGCCTTTGCTCTAAGTCAATAGTGCCTCTTTCATAAAAATTTCCAAATAAACCCAGTCTTCTTGAACACTTCTACACCCTCTTCCAATGTTTCACTGTCCAAATACTATATTTAAAAGAGAGTGACTGTGGCAGATTCACCAAAGCTCTCCATCTTTTCTTGAAGAAAACTGGCAAACCCAAAACCTATCATCACCTCCTGTGGCAAAACATATGGGAAGGGAAAGCTCACTCAAAGTTAGCAAAATAACATCCTACACAGAAAAGGGGTTTGCAGTTACACAGAGACCCTAATCTATCAGAATATCATGAGTTCTGCTATGAAAACCACATATACTGGGGCTTATTCATGGACAGTTAGTACCTCTGCACCACAGCACAGATCAGTAGTGGGTCATTTGTAGAACAAGAATAATGCAACATTATCACTTGATTTCAATTCTGCAGAAAAATGCAAGGAATTCCAAGGGACAAAACTGACTAATCTGTTTGACCAGCCAAAAGCTATTCCTTCACCTCTGTGGAATCCCAAAAAAGTGGTGAGACCAGATGTTGGGTCTCTTCCACACAAAGTTTTAGAATTCTTGAAGTAGATACTCAATTTATTTGATTCCTTTCCTCAAAGCTTAAAAAACAGAGGAACGATTGAACCCTCATTAACAGGCTGCTGCCTAAAATCTGTGACTGACTGATGATTTAAATCTGTTGTTTTCATTTTAGAGTCAGATAAAACAATCTCTATAAGGTAAGAATCAATAGGATGCATTGAAGTGCTGAGGTTTTTTTCCTTCCTTTCTTTGAGATATTGGACTTTAATTAAGATCTAGCACCTTGCAAACTTGGAAGAAAGAAGGGGAGGAGGGAAAAATTACCTCCCCTCCTCCTCCCTTCCCCCTCCCTCTGCCTTTTTTATTTTTATTTTTGGCTAGGCTTCTCTAATCTTTGAATTTAAAGATACATAACACACAAAGCAGACTTTGCGGGACCTGCTCATGGAGGTCCATTTTGTAAGTTACACTGTATGCAAATCAAAACCTTCAATAAACGTAAATATGTGCTTCCATAAGGTACATCTTAGGTGTCAGCTTTTCCACCCCTAGCCTTTCTCCTACCCAAACTTACCTCACCTAACAAGACACTGCTGGCTGCTCCATTGTCATCACCGAGTATAAGAAGTGGTGACCCTTTAAGACTTTTCCTAGTACTTCAGCACCAGGAAGGCATAGCTTTTCCACTCCAATGGGAGCTCAGGCTTTCCATATTGCCCTAGAAACTTTTGCAATATTGCTCTTTGGCTACCCTGAACTCTCCATAAGAACTGTCCACCTAAGTCATTTTCCAAATGCCACAATAAGCATCAATGTCAGCTAAGATACTTTTTCCCAGGATTTCTCCACTATTTATATTTTGCAGCTTTGGAATGTCATGATGATGATTACTTTACAAAGAGTCAAGGCTTGATCAGAGTCCTCACCTCTTCACAGTGCCAGGCAGGTGATTCTCCAGAGTTGTTGTGTCCTATGCGTATTTTATAGAGCTCTCCTATGTCTGCAGTGTCAATCTATAATTGGAAAACAATGGATTAAATGTATCTAGCTAGAACATAGAAAAAATGTTATAGAACAATTAGTTTAGTCGATAATGGTAATGTTTCTTTTTAAAAATATGTTTGTAATCAAACATCTTTGTGTTTAAAATGGGGTCTCTTGATACAAAATGCTCTGTTTTACAGTAATTGTCTCATAAATCTGTGTTTGTAAGATTAACTCTTATGAGTGCTATTAATGCTTCCAATTCTACATGTAACCACAGTGACCTCAGTGAAAAAACTTGGCATGCACATTATTTAAGAAGCCCAGAATGAAGTAGGGTGCTCTTATAAAAAAGACAGTTCATCCTTTGAATTGAAAACTCTCCACTGACTCCCTCATCCTCTGTTGTATGATTTCTTTTCATGATATCCTCTGCCCCTGGAGTTTGCTTTATTTTCCATAACCTTCTAGAGAGTTCATTTTTTGATCTCATTTATACTAGAAATCTAGATGTGACCCATATCCCTGGGTACAAATTCCCCTGAAGGATAAAGAAATATCCTTCACTGAGACACAGTGGAATAAGAAGAATGTCCACATTGCTCCCCTTCTTCTCTTTCACTCTGGCATGACAATCTAAACAGAGGCAGACCCAGGGGAGAAAACCCAAGGCAAAATTAAGCCAAAGACCGCCATTTACATCATTTTTTTTTTCTCTTGAGAGTATAGTTAGATACATAATTAGTATAGGGGACCTGCAGAAATTAAATATTCCTGGATATTCTAATATCCTAGAATTCTGCCCCTAATATCCTAAAATATTTTTTACTATTGATAGATAGATAGATAGATAGATAGATAGATAGATAGATAGATAGATGTTTGACTTATATATATGTTTTCATTGGGTGCATATGTGTGTGTGTGTGCATGCGCTCTGTCAGAAAGGGTTTGGAATTTGGAGGTGCTCAGGAGAAGTACAACCCTATTCCTACCCTCTTATCCCCGTGTAAGAAAAAATGAAGCACACTTACCAGTCCAGGGCAACAAAAAGAAAGAAGACAAAGGAGAAAAAAGCTCAAGATGAAAAGGGAAGGCAAACACTGGATCAGTGTGGATGGGTGGTGAAAAGAAATAAGGAAGTTGGAAGTGGAATAGGTGATGCAGGTGGTGCGTCACTTGCAGGGGATAAAGAATATTCTGATCATGAAAACATCATAAAGGAAGCAAGCAGTGATGTAGCAGAAGAATGGGAAAATGAATCAGGTTTGGTGGTGCAAGCTGAAGGAGACATAGCATCAAATGAGAAAAATGAGACAATTGATCTGGTTTCCAGATCTGCACTTGAGCTTCACCAATTCTGGTCATCTTCAACATTATTTACAGTGGAAAGATCTTTCAAATGCTCTTAGTGTAAAAGAAACCATTGATAATGCTCTTGAAAAGGGTATACATTCAGAGAAGGAAAAGTGGTATAAAGTATTGTGAGGTCTGGTTGATGTTACCCTGTTTCTAGCAGAGCGAAATTTGCCGTTCCGAGGCGTGATGACTGCGGGTCTTCCTTTCTACAGTACAGTTCATCAGTAAATACAATCAAGATCTGAACTGCCACTTTCAAACTGTTACAGAGCATCAAATGGCTGGGGAATGAATGCAAGCACACTACATGTCCATAGTCAGAATGAGTATTTGGAGGTGTGTCAAGAAAGTACTAAATATGATTCTTGAGGAGGTGAGAAATGCTCGCTACTATGGAATCATTGTAGATGGAATGCCTTATGTCTTGCATACTGAGCAGGTGATATTTAACATGAGACATGTACATGAAAGAGATGGAAAATGGGAGGTGCAGGAACAATTTCTGAAAATGGTGGACTGCGATAAAAAGAAAGGAGAGACATGATGGAGCAAATAAAGAAAGTACTGGTGGAGTCTAAGGTATAGTTGCAGAACTGTAGAGGCCAAGGGTATGACAATGCTTCAAATATGTTTGGGAAATACCAGGGCGTGAAAACTAGGATACAGGATGAAAATCCTCAGGCATTGTTTTCACTCTGCAGTGCACACTCTTTGAACCAATGTGGTACCCATGCCATGAACAGCCCTGAAGTGAAAACATATTTTGGAAATGTACAGAAGCTGTATACTGTATTTTCATGCAGTCCTGCAAGATGGGAAATTCTTCAGGAAACTGCAGGACTCTCTCTTCACTCCACGTCGACAACTAGATGGAGCTCAAGAATCGATGCTGTTTGTCCCCTCATGAAAAATCCTAAAGGGTTGCTGGATTCTTCAAAATTGAGGAAGAATTGGAGTTGACAGCAGAAACCTGGAGTGATGTTTCAGGTCTCATTGAGTGGATGCAATCCTTTGAGTTCATCCTTCTGACTACAGTGTGGTACAAGATATTGCTGTCCATCAATATCCAAGGCAAGCTTGTGCAAGGATCCACAAGCTCTTCTCATAAGCATAAGTTTAATAAATGTTTCACTTGCAAACTGTTAAGGTCATTTTGCTTTAGTAACCTGTCTCCAAGGTAAATTCTCTCTGCCTAGCCTTCCTTGCCATGGGAACAAGTGGGGAAAGCCCACTTGTTTCCACTTCCCAGGGCAAAGGAGGGAGGAGCTGCATGTGAGAATTCTCACACGATGCATGCATGCAAGAATTCTTGCACGTGGTCCCCCAGCTTTGCACACACATATATGGGTCCTTGTAGGGGGCAGTGGTATGGCCCCCAACATCACATCTGCCCCAGGCCCCATAAACCCTCTGGGCAGCCTTGCTGGTAGATGGAACTACCAGTATTCTATCTCTCACCCTCTCACACTCTCCAGCTGTCAGGGCACACAAAGTGGTTGTGGGATGCAGAAGGCTACAGATATCAGTGAAGAAAGGAAGGGTCCTGGGCAGGCATAACTCAAACCCAGTTATAGCTGTAAAATCTTTATTAACTTAAATGAGGCTGCAAGGATTTCACAGAGGTATTTCTAAGCACAACGGCTTGATTTCAGATTTAAAGTGTTGAAAACTAACCCCAAATTAATTATATGTTTTCATGTATGAACTCTCATTATTGGAAGGTAATCTTAAATTTGTCCTATCCCCCCACCACCACTGAAGCAGGGAAAACAGAAGCCTGACGCCAGTTCCTTGTACCTTGTCCCATGCTGCCTCTCCCCACCCCCACTTGCCCCACTGCTGCCTGCCCCTCCAAGCATCTCACCACAATGCCTGCTAACCCCAACCACCTGCACCCCCCATACCTGTGCCGTCCAGTGCCTGCACCCCCTTGGAACTGCCTGTCCCCACACTAGTGCCTTCCCCCTACTTGCTTGGCCTCCTGCTGCTTGCTCCTCCTTGCCACTGCTTATCTTCAGTCACAGCTCCAACACTGGCTCAAGCCCAGGGCACAGAGCACATAATGGGCTCCAGCCCCTGCCCAGATCAGCAGTAGTAGTTGTGGCAGTGGCACTGACAGCTCCAGCCCTGGTCCCAGGACCAGGATGGAGCTCGGGCAAGGGCTGGAGCTGCCATCGCTGCTGCTGGGCTAGACACGGGCAGAGCCAAGATGTGCTTCTTGCCCTGGGCTGGAGCCAGACTGCAGCCACAGTGGAGGGCAAGCAACAGGGGGAGGAGGGCAGAGGTAGCAAGGAGAATGCAATAGGAAGCAAGCTGTATGGAGGAGCAAGGAGGGGGAGACAAAGGTGGGTGGGGGACAGGCAGGAAAAAGAGGCAGCACAGGCCAGAGGCAGGTGGGGCAGCAACTGTGGCTCCAACTCTGACCCCAAACCTAGATTGGGGCCAGAGCTGAAGCCAGAGCTAGAGAGCTACAGCCACAGCAGTCACTTTTTCCCCGCATCCTCTCAGCCTTGTACTCAGATTCAAGACAAGGGGCTTGTTTCCCACCATGTTGAATGAGGAAAAACAACTCATTTTGGATTCCAGTAAATATGGTACTTTATCATTTACTTATTTGGTTCTAGATAAAGGAATTGATCATATCTCCTAAAGAAATATGAATGTGATGCATTTAACTGGCTTTTAGAAAAAATAGCATTTCTTGTTTCCATGGCACAAAAACTGACTACCCTTCTAACCACATAACTTTATACATTTTATGTAGTTTGATAGGACACCATGGACAATAGGACAATAGTGTGCTGATTTTTTATTACTTACAGCGAAGATGTCTTCATTTCCCCTCTGAAAGAGTCTCCCTCCATCTCCATAAAGAAAAATGGGTCCTGAATTACTGTGATCTCCATACAATGTAATATAAACCTTTGAGCTGGTCCCTGCTGATTGCATATCACTGGTAAGGATTGACACTTTCCATTTCCAAGCTATAAAATGATAAAAAAAGACTGATAAAATTACTTGAACCTCAGCAAGATTTGTTTCAGCAATTAGAATTGCAAATAATGTCACACAAATATGTGCATGCATATGTATATATGCTCCATTAAAAAAAACTACAATCAAGTTGTATCACATGTTTAATTCTTCCTCTTGTGCATAAGTCACATGATAATATATTAATTAATGTGAATAGACTATCTCACAAATTATGACTATAGCATTAAGTAAAATTTTCTGTTACCTTAGATATACATGTACACCCTTAAACTACTCTCACTGTTGAAAGTCTACTATTACTACATCTTTATTGCCAGAGGCCTTTTTAATGGAGTTTAGGCTCCATTTACCTAAAATAGGAACTAGGTTCCTTAATGCCTTAAAATCTAGGTTTTAATCTTCTTATGTAGGTTCTCTTCAGCCTATAGCATTTATTTTATAATTTAGCCTGCAACTTTGCACAAGAACTTTGTGATCTATTCCTTTAAGAAGGGGCAGCCAGTGATGCTTAGGAAGTTCAGCTCTGGGGCATTTGAGAAAGTTTCAAAAGCCCCCCAAAAAGAAAGCAGGGGAGAGAGAAGTAAGCTGTAAGGAGTAGCCAGTGTGGAAAGCAGCTCTTCTCCTAATATCTAGAGAGGCTAGAGGATGTTGGTTTGTTTTGTGTAAAAAAGATCTATCTGAGGAACTCAGAGCTAACTCTGCTGAAAACTGCTTACAGGCAGCTAACTATGAGAAAACTCTCTCCTAAAGGAGCCCTGCAACCTTGGCAAAGGCTCAGACCAAGTCTTTGTAGCCTTTGTGGCATCACTGCAAGCCCTTGCTGGGATCCTGTAAAGGAATCGTCTTTGCAAGAACAGGCAAAGGTGTGAAGACTACACAGAACCGGTGTGGCTATGAGCTGCCAGAAAGTTCAGCCCCCAGCAGTCCCATGGAAGTTACCTGGAAAAGATGTCTCTGTCCTAAAGAGTGCTGCGTTAAGGAAGGCTCTGGGGCAACTGGTCAGGGAGGGGGAAGTCACAGAAACAAGGCTCCACTCACATCCTACCACTTCCAACTCTTGGCTTGAAGGATGCTGCAGGTATTGCTATTTTGGGAAGGTATTGCACAATGAGAAATTCTTGCACCCTTCAGAAATCACTGGCACCCTTCCACCATTGTGGGCCCACATAAGGGTCAGACACCTAGCCCACAGTAAGCTGAGTGTGATATAAAATATAACTTTGCACTACTTAAACACCATGCCATAAATAACTGGAAACTGAGTACGTGATAATCTACCTTATTTGCTCCAATGTAACATGATCCCCGCCCCCCCAAGTCAGCATGCAGGTATAAGCCCTTTGTCTTACATTTGCATATTAAGTAGAGGGGGAACATGTAGCTACTATGGCTCTAACTCCAGCCCTGAGCCCATGTTGGGGCCAGAGTCACACCCACAGCAGCCTCCTGCCCTGCCCCCTGTCCCCCTTCCCCAAACCTTACTGTTAGGCACAGCTCCAGTTGGGCTGGGGCTGAGGTCTCTCCCAGGTACACTTTCCTCCGCCTGGCCAAGCAGCAGTGCTGCCACTGCTATATTGTCTACCCAACCAATGAACAGCACTGACATTGCTGCATGGCCAGGCAAGGACTGAGTTTCCAGATGCTGTGCTCCAGGGTGGAGCTATGGAGCAGCATTTGACAATAAGGTTGTGGGTGTAGAGAGGAGAAGAGGCAGAGCCTGGGGAGTTTGGGGGAGGGGAAGAGGCAGAGACTGAAGGGAGTGGTGGGGGTTGGTGCAGGTGCCAGGGGAGCAGGAAGGCTGCAGGAGAAAGAAATGAGGGGAGAAGAGGGCAAGGGGGCCATTGCCACCTGAACCCTCCTCCCCACACCCACTGCTTTCCATGCTGTATCTGTGCTGCAGGCAGGATTCAAGGCAACCATCCAATACTTAGATTCTATATCTGGAAAATTACAACAAATTTAAAAATTTTCCATAAATAGAATCTAATTATTGGAGACTCAGAATTGTCTTATATTCACGTATACATGGTATTTTAAAAGACTGGAGACTAGGGAAAAGGGAGCATTTGGTAACTTCCTTGGGGTCAATTAAATACAGATTATACATGTTGGTATGTGCTATGTCTTCTGTTATTTATCATGTTTTCAGCCTACACTGGAACATCTCTTGCTTTATGGCCTTGGAGTTAAGTGTGAAAGGGTCTCACTCATTTTCACATCGAGACCTGAGCTAGAATATCAGTATGAGAAATAATGCATTAAGCTCAAATGAAGGAGCATTACCAGTCAGGCTGCATTTCTCACACAAAATGCCATGTTCAAAACGAGGTACTATCTCTTTGCAGAAGTCTGAAACAATGATTAGGAAGGGATGATGATTTGGCAATGATTTGGCAGCCCAATAAGGAACGTATTGTTGTGAGTCCTGTCTTGAGTCTTGAGTACCGGTCCTAAGTTCCAGTGCTATTTACGTATTTCATCCAATAACTATTTAATGCAAATGTATAAACAGTCCCAGGGGCCAGACTAGGGGGCAGACTCCCTCTTCCCAGGACTATAGAGCTGGACTTCTTCCCTGCTGTCCTTTCTTTCATGGCTACCCTGCGGGTCAGTGGAAAAAGCAAAGGATGCCCTCACCGCAAAGGATGCCCATTCTATAGGGGAGGGGAGGATACTGTTCTCACCCCATCAAGCTGAGGCTGTTCTATAACCCATGTCTCCCACTTCTTGGCTAAATGTGCTCACTACTATGCTATTGGTAAAGGTAAATGGGCCTTCATGCTCTTCCATTAGGCATTTTGTGTATCCCAATAGACCTTAGGTAGGATTCAAAAGCTAACTGGCACAACTCATTCAAAACAGTGAAAGTACATTTTCAAATGCCTTGGTCTATTCTTGCCTAGATGCTAGAACACACAGATCCATGCCCAAATGTGTGGGCCTTTACATGTCTTTTTATTTTGGTGGGACTTTGCTGCATCATACATCAGAGTAACGGCACATAAAAAGTCCAACTAAAAAGCAGCCAGTACACACAAATCACTTTTTGACTCCAGGCTTATGTGTTTCTGGAACTCAATAATACCTTTGTTCTATGTCAGTGCATTTCAAACAAACCTCTGCTTTGAGACAATGGTGTTGTATATCAATGGTATAAAAACATTAAAGATAGTGGGAAGAAGCAAAGTGAGACTGAACCAGCTTTGAGACAAACATCAACACAATAAGGGAGAAACATGTCTCCTTTATTCCCCTGCTGGCTGTGCCTCTGTTGTAAGCTCCCCTTTATGAGAGCCAATAATTGTCTAAATTCCTAATGTAAATGACAAAACAAACTGTACCTATTACACGAAGCTTGATTAAATGGATAGAAACTAGGTACTTGCAGGGAAAAAATCTTCCCTTTGCCACTGACTGACTACAGACCTGAGCCATAACTGCCTAGTCAAAATGTTTGACAAGGGGATTGATTGCTGGCACTTCACAGTTACGGATGCAGGGCTCACAACTTATTTGCCACCCTTCCCTTCCTCAATTTTGTCTTAATTTTCTCTATCCCCATCCCAACTCCAAGCATTGCTCTACATCAGTGATGTTGTCCAACCTTTTCACTCCAGAAGCCAAATGAGTGTCTCCAGGTCCATCTATGGGCCTCATGTGGTCTGTAGGCCCAATCCAAAGTATAGTGCTGGTCCAGGAGGGTCCTGATCCAATTACATGGAGCTGGGAAATTTGGCAGTGGGAGAGTGGTGGCAATGTTAATTGCCACCAATGCCAAATTTCTGGACCTGTGAGGAGCCCTGAAGGCTAGTGACATGGCTCCTTAGACTGGATCTGGCTGGTGGGCTGGGGCTCGAGTTCTACATCATGTCCTTGCACACATTCCTGCATCCCTCCATGGACTGCTTTAGTGTACAATGAAACACATTTGTTTAGCATCATTCAGGGTGCATCTACATGAGATGCAAACCGCACAGCAGCCCAATAACACTGAGCAGTAGCATGGCAGGCAAAACCCATGCTAATGCCCTATTGCACAATAGTATTAGGTTACTGCGCAGTTAGCATCCAAAAAAACCCATGCACTGGTGCTACTGTACAGTAGTACAAGTTACCGCACATTGATTTAGTACTTGGTTATCCAGCAACTATAGCACATGAATAAATGTGTAGACTCACCCACTGGGTCTTCTGAAGCTGTTGTTTTGGGCTGTTGATTTCACTTTGACCAGAAACACCATTTCAACACTGGTAATAACTTTTTACTTTCTCTTAGGATAGTATAGCTAACCTATTTGAATCAATTCATTGTTTTCAATTATTTCATTTTTGTCACACTATTCATCTTATGACAGTGCTCTGAGATTAAGTTAATTGTAAAGTTCTCTGAGAGTCGTGCTCTGAAAATGTTAAAATAAATTGTAATATGACAGGCAGAACATGAAAGAAGCTATATCATTTAAGAGTAGGAATTTAAGCACTCTCATATTTGTACAGGGGCTATGTGCCTATTACATAATATTTACACTGAAACCTCACATTCAGTAACTTTTTAAAGAGATGCTTGAACTAGATACCAACAATGTCTTCAGAAGTACACTGTGAGTGTGTGTGCCAATTGCTGTGCCAAGGACTTTCTAAATAATTATATGATCATTATTAAATTATAAAATAAGTTGCTGAATGGGCACTCTTATTATCAGGTTAAAGTCTCAGAGCTTCCCAGAACTGTGAGAGTTTGAACACATTATTGTAAGACAGTGAGTAATACATTAAAGCTGCTGAACCCAGGACAACATCTTGCATGTTTCTTCCCAAAGTGCAGATAGGTCCTGACTTGAAAGGCTGAAAAAATTAAAAAACAGCCAACAGCACAGAAACTAGATGAGAAGCTGCCAGAGGAAAGTGGAGACCAGTAGTAAACAGAATTACGGTCTGCAGCAGTAGAGGAGAGAGTGATCCAACTTAAAAATTGAAGTAATCTACTTTCACCTGGTCTGAATTCAGCTCAGAGTGAAGTTACACGTTACATGTATGCCATACTAAATCTGGGGAATATTAAGCAATCCTAAAGCTAGAATATGCTATGAGCATGTTAATATTATTTCTTGCCTGCACAGCTCTGACTTGGCTATGGTGTCTAGGCTCTATCTCTACTCTGAGGGAAGAGGGAGCTGAGAGCAGTGCATCCTTGGATGCTGGAGGACTGCAAATTGCTCATTTCATCTCTAGAGCAGACTGAAGTTACTCTAACACAAGCTAGGCAACACAGCCCAGACTTAACCTTACCTGAAGTGACATCACTTTGAGACACTCAGGGCACGTCCCCACATGCAAGGGTATGCGCTTGCGGCAGCAAAAAAAGTCGCAGCACAAATTTGTGCTGTTCCTTTTTGCCACTGTTCATGCCCCTACACGTGCTTTGGTGCAAGGCAAAGTGCCCCGCTTTAGGGAACTGCTGGTTTCCTGTTCCTCCTGGCTCCCAGCATGCTGGAGGAGTCAGAGCAGAACTAAAGGAAGGGAGACACTGGCTGCCAGCAGCCAGAACATCTCCCAGGAGGACTGAGCCTCCATGGCTGTTGGTGCATGCTCCCATGACACGTGCAATGCCACTTTTTTTGCAGCTATTTTTTTTTGGGGGGGGGGGGGGGCGCG
>NW_017728992.1:118224173-118225489 GCF_001723915.1 Gavialis gangeticus | reverse complement strand
GGGGGGGGGGGGCTACTGGGAGTACCCCGTAGCAAATTTTGCCTCAACACTTACCATTTGCAGCATGGGGCACATTCTAATGTGCTGGGCATGTGGTTTGTGGCACTGCAAAGAGGTTTGAGGAACCACAAACCACATGTGCCTGCATGTTTGGATCCGGCCCCAGAGGGCACTTAGCATGAGTTAATGAGCTTTCACGTGCAGAAGTTCACATTTTAAGTGCTCTTAGTATGGGCTAAGTGTAACATGTAACCTCACCCTCAGTGTTTCTACTCCAGCATTCTTATATTATCAAAACTGCTGTCCTTCCTGTAATTGTGTCAGCACATCTACAAGGGCATTCATGCACTGTAGTTACTGTGCATTAAGTTTAGTATCTGTAATAATAGGTATTAACTCAATGCGCAGTATCTAGTACTACTGCTCAGGAGCACTGGTATATGCCCTTTTGGTGACACTAATGCGCAGTAGACTAATTCTACTACATATATGCAATAGCACAGCTTTTTCCATGATGCATTAATGCATAGCAGAATTAGTCTCCTGCACATTTAGCATCTCATGTAGACGCACCCTGTGAGTAGCAACTGATGAAAGTCATTCAGTCATTACAGCTCTCCCCACCCTTACATTCTGCTATAATTTATAAGCATTAAGCTGGCAACACACAACTCAGGTAATACATGTGTACCTAACACATCTTACTTCAGTCTCTTAAGGCTAGAAAAGCATTGTTTTCATTAAGTAATCTCAATTCTTACCATGGATTAATATGGTAATTGTACTAATGCTATTTGATAATATCAGTGCTATAAAAGTTAAAGAACTTGCTTAAGAATGATAAGTTAGGCAATTAAATGGCACTGGTTCCTTTTGACTTATTCATAAGAGTAAGGGGAAATGTGCCTTTGTGAATTGGAAAGTGAAAACTGATAAATTATAGTGAACTGGTCCTTCATGCAGAAAAAAATTCTGTGCTTTCAAAATGAAAAACAGAACATTTCTGGGAAATTAGTCATTGTTCATTAGCTCTAGATTACATTACTTCCAGTTTTATATGCACAGAGCCATCTCATCCATCCATATACAATATCTCCAAATTATCACAAAATATAGTGGCTTCCACTCTAATATGATACATTCAAAAGAAAGATGAAAGATGAATCAAAATCTTTCAAACTGACATTTTCTAGGTTTTGTATCTGGACAAAGATGAAAACTATTCAGCCATTCTTCAGTACAAAGCAACTATTGAACATCCAATTCTTTCAAGTTTAGGGCTGTTACCAAAAAAAAAAAAAAAAAAAAAAAAAAAA
>NW_017728992.1:118159049-118223996 GCF_001723915.1 Gavialis gangeticus | reverse complement strand
TAAAAAAAAAAAAAAAAAAAAAAAAAAAAAAAAAATCACTTCCTGGAAGTAGCAAACACTGGGCAATTGGACAATTTTTTCTGAAATATTGGAGACAGTTTTCAATGACCAAAGCCAAAAATTTAAAATGGCACATGTTATGTAATCTTAACTAAAGTGACTGCAGATGTTCCCTCGATTGATGGTTACATGTTAATTGCTTACCAAAATATAAATATATTAAAAGTCATGGCACTAGGCTGCTCCCAGCCTCATCCAGCCCTACACCACCTGCCTGCAGCAGCCAAGGAGAGCTGGAGGCTCTGGCCACAGCTACATGTGACCAGGGGCTCTCTTTAAAAGCCAGCCTTGTGCGGTGCTCCCCAGCCACCTGAGTTTGTGGCCGAGCAGTCTGTAGCGTGCTAGCACAGCCATCTCTGACTTTGTCGGTAGAGCCTACCATGTGATGGCTGCTGCCCCCCCGCCAGACCCAGGAATTGACAGCTCACACCCCGGGCTCCTGCTTGTCACCTTGCTCACCATGCTTCACTGCCACAGTGACTGCCACCTGTCCCAAGTCAATCTCAGCCCTGCCTGCCCCCGGTCCTATGCAGGCACATGGCCAGGCTTACCACTGTGTCTGAGGCCCCTGCCCCCATGCTAATGCCACCCAGCCCCTGAACTGCCACCTAGACCCTGGCAGGGAAACCGATGACATGCATCACTGGCGCCATTCATGAGCTCCTGGGGCTCCAGCCCCACCATCTGTGGACCTGTCCTGTCAGCCAGACTGGTGGCTGCATCCAGTGTACCTGGGATAATGAGCAGTGGCTGGAGTCTTTTTGGATGACCTGGACCACGTTCCAGGAGCTCCTCAATCAGCTCTGCCCATACCTACAGTGGCAGGCCACCACCATGTGTCTGCCCTTCCCCATGAAGACCCAGCTGGCCATTGCCCTGTTCAAGCTGGCCACACCTGCCAGTCTCCAGTATGTCAACCAGCTCTTCAGCATGGGCATAGCAACTGCCAGGAAGGTCATCCTGGAGGTCTGCAGAACACTCCAGGACATGATGGGGCACACCGTGCTCCAGGTACACAACCCCCTGTGAACTCCACCCTGCCAGCCCTGGTGGAAAGCAGATACTTTGCGCTTTGAACCTCCAGCTGGTTGAGATGGCGGTCCTACCCCTCCTCATCGGGGATGTCACTTACCTGCTCATGTGGTCTACACCAGCCAGCCGAACCCCCACCAGGCATATTTCAACAGGTGGATGGGCCAGACCCATGCACTGGTGGAGCGCACCTTTGGCCACTTGAAGGGATGCTGGCACACCCTCACCACCCACCTCAAGGTCACAGAGGCCAACATCTTTCAGGTCATCATTGTCATCTGTGTGCTACATAACATCTGCAAGGCCTGGGGTGGGGGGAGCTCTTCTATAAGGCTTGGGTGGAGAAGGCACATCAGGCAGAGAACACCTGGCACTGGGAGTGCCAGCTGCAGCAGCAGTGACAGTGATGGGCCTCCCACCTCAACCAAGGCCCCAGGTGAGCTGTACACCTGGCAGCAGGGGCCAGGGCACCGGGTGTGAGAGATGCAGGCAAACAACCTGCTCCTGCACTCCCCTCTGTAGGCCACCTGGATGGCCAGCCATGGACCCCAGCCCCACCAAGCACCCCCAGCACCATGCTCACTGTGTACAGTTTTCTGGAAAGTACTTTATTCCCCTCCACAAACACAGACCCTGTCCCACCCTCCCTTCTGAACAACAGATCCCATCCCCACTCCCTCCTGAACCACAGAGGCCCTCCCTCCCCTCCAACCCACAGGGCACCTTCCACCCCCTGACCTGCAGAGCCCCACCACCTACCACTCCATGCACCACCAATAAAGCATCCTCTTCCCTGTGCAGAGTATGTACAGTGCTCTGTGTATCATCCTGGGGTGGGGGATAGTGGGGTGGGAGTGCCTAGGGGTGGACCTGAGGGACAGGTGCCCAGCTTCCTGGCCTCTGGCCACAGCCCCATAGGTGCATACACCACAGCAAGAATGGGAAGTGGGGGGCTCACCCATGGATGGCAGTAGCTGCTGCTCTGCTGGCATGGGTGGCCTCCAATCCTGCAGCAGTACCAGCAGGGCCCATGCAGACTGCTCATCCCACTGCAGGCACCCCTGGTCACGAGCCACATGGAGCTGGGATGAGCAGCAGGGGGGGTATAGGCAGCAGGGCCAGCTGGTGGGAGACCCAGGGCAGGTGCTAGGGCAAGGGAACCTGGCCACAGGAGGTGCCACTGCACCTCAGCCCAAGCCCACTAGGGGGCTTATGGCTGTATGGCAGGCAGCTGCCAGGGGGCCGGTGGGGCTAGGGCCAGAGGCAGAGCAGTGGGTGGGATGAAGGTGACTGCCAGGGCCAGAATTGTGTCCAGCACCCAGCAGTCCTCCTCAATGGCCTCCACTGCCCTGGCTAGCACAGCAGCCTGCCACTCCAGGGCCTCCACCATCTTCTTGAGGAGGGCATGTACCTCTCCACGAGGGCCAGAAGTCTCTCCCAGAATGCCTCATGGACCAAAGGGTGCCTGAGCCACTACACCCGACTTCTGGTGATCACCATGGTGTCCCAGATGCACCTGAGAATCTGGTGCAGGACCCTGAGGTTTGACAGTGCGACAAGCAAGCCTGCTCTTCCTTGCAATGTGCACTGCCACCTGAAGGGGGTACCTATGCCTACAGTACACATTCCTGCCCCCCACAGGTAAGGATAACATCACCACCAGCATTGACACATTTCTCCACATGTGAGAGGCCTGTGCCTGCATAGCTGAGGAGGCCTGTGCCTGCACTGCCTCCTGCCTCCCTGTGTGCAGTGGGGGAGAACTCCAGGGACCAGGGAGAGGTCCCTGCCAGGCAGAGAGGGTGGGGAGAGGAAGTGGCAGGGGAGGGGGGGCCAACGTCCCAGTGTCAGGCTTACCAGACAGGTGTGGCAGGTGTCCCCGGGGTTCCAAGTATGTCCCCACTGGCAGTGATGAGGTGCTGCTCCCAACAGCATCGTGGAGTGCAGGAGTGCGGTGCCTGGCTGGCCAGGTAGGGCCCCCCTCTGGTGAGGAGTTGGAGCTTGTGAGGGCAAATGGTGCCATTCCCAGACTGGCCTCCTGGGCAGGGCTGCGCATGAAGAGCAAGTGCTGCCCCAGTTCTCTGGGCTTGGTGGATGATGCCAGGGGCAGAGACCACAGCAGGATGGATTCATGGTGCCCTGAGGGGCCCTCCCCTGCTGATGTCCCATCACCACAGCCAAGCTGTGGTACAGGTTCTGGCAAGCCACCTGTGCTGGAGAACATGGTGCAATTCCGCCCAGGGTCCCAAGGTGCAAGGATGTGGTCCAGCTGCCGCAAAAAAGGCATGGTCCTGTAGGCAGACCCCAACCAGTGATTGTGGTCAGTGACGTGGATCCACTGTGCCCTCAGAGCCTTGACCTTTATGCAGCACTGGTATACCAACTGGTCATGCCCATGCTCTTGCATGTGGGCCACCAGGCCCGCATAGATGGGGGCACTGGAGGGCCTGCCCTGAGTGAACTGGCTCTTTACCTTACTCTCACTCCACAGTGCTACAAGGTTTGCAGTATTATCCTGGGATGAGTTAGGCCTCTGAGAGATGGTGTGGGGCTCCCTCGATGGTCCTCAGGGGTTGTGGGCAAGAGCCTGGTCCTGAGCAGGTGCCTGCAGTGCAAGGGCACAGCATGGCACAGACAGGCAGTGGGACTGGGCCAGGGGCCAGTGCAAGGGTCTGTGCAAGCTGCTGTGGCTGGCCCTGAGCCACTGCTGCAAGACCCAGTGGCCAGAGGCAGGCAGCAGGCGGCACAGCCCCTCAGGGTCCCCACAGAGTTTTAAAGGGCAGGTTGGGGCAGGCAAAGAGCCACACCAGCCCCTGGGCTAGAGAAGCTCCAAGCCTCATGGCCCTGGGGATAGCTCAAGGGTGGCCTCCTGGTGGTGGGGCTGACCAGGAGCAAATTTGCTCCAATTGGTGTTTATACGTGCACTACTGTATGGTTACTACGGCACAGTTAATTTGCTACCTGCGTTTGCAGGTAGCAAATTGGTTAATGCTTTAAACTAATTTAGTGCATTGGTAATGCTTTAGACTAATTTAGTGCATAGTGAGCACCTGTGCTTATATACACAGTGACACTTTACTGTGCAGTCAATTAGTCAACTGTGTGGTAAAGCATCTCATGTAGACATGCCCCTTGTAAATCATCTGTTGCAAGTTAGTTGTTTTCTTCTTTTCCTTTCTGCAGTGGACATAGAGATTAATTGAAAATGTCCTTTATCTAACAAGCTCCAGTGGCTGGTCATAATTAGTATCAGAATAGTGTAATGTGGGATGTAATGTATGGATATTTTAATCATTTATATAAATGTCTAATCTTTTTCCAAGCCTGCTGAGCAATTGTTGTTTATATCAGATATATTGCAATGAGATTCATGGTTTAATGACTTGTATAAAATAAATAATTTCAAGTTCACTGGATGCTCTGTTCTTCTTACACTATGAGAAAGGGTCAATAGAAATATACCATTTTCCTTCCTAAAATACTAGTCACTGTTTTGTGTATGTTTATCATGTCCCCTCTCATCTGCATCCTTCACAAAATAAACAGTCCCCTTCTTGTTACATATGCTCATATCAAAGCTTTTCCATACATCTAATCATTTTTACAGCACTCATCTGAGCTCTTCTAGGTTATGTTTTAGGCTCTGGAAGGAAAGCAGAACACTAGGAGTCCTGTATCCTGTTCCCAGCTTTTCTTCTGATGCATGGCTTCGGACAATAACTTTAATCTCTTTCTGTTTATCTAATAATTAGGCAAAAACACTCCAACTCTAATAATTAGGATATTATAGGTCCTCTATCCACCCAAGATGGGGCTGTGGGCCTTAATTAAGTGTTGGTAAAGCTCTCTGAGTTGAAATGTTCCACCACAGTTAAAGTTCTAAATATTATTTTAAATATCCTGGGTGAGAAATTCTATAGTGACAAGTGAGGGGCTCTGTAACAGGTCTAGCGCGCTGGACCCTTTCTGTTGGTGGCTCCGCCTTCCTGTCTTGGGCTAACTGCCTGCTTACTCACCTGCCACACCTTGATCTTAATTGATTGAGTGATGTAATTAACAGGAGGCTGCCCACTTTATATGCCCGGTGTCAGGGGGCGTTACCTGTGGCTCCTTTTCTTCCCCTACACCGCAGCCCAAGCCTCACAGATGGTACTTGACATGGTTTGTCCTATGCCTTGGCCCTCTTCTTTACTTCTGGGGCCCCCCTCTGCCCCCTCTCACTCCGGGGCTCCTATCTGCCCTCTAGCTCTGGGCTTCTCACTGCCTCCTAGCTCGGGGCTTCTCACTGCCCCCTCTCGCTCCAGGGCTTCTCTCTGCCCCCTCCCGCTCTGGGGCTCCTCTCTGCCCTCTAGCTCAGGGCTTCTCACTGCCTCCTAGCTCGGGGCTTCTCACTGCCCCCTCTCGCTCCAGGGCTCCAGGGCTGGGGCCAATGCGCCCCCAAACAATGCTGCGCCCTCTCCGGCACCAGGAAACCCCATGCTACCGTGGCGTCCCTATGAGGCCTTCTCCACCCCTAATAGCCTTACCCAGTCCTCCAGTTAAATAGTAAACACAAAACACAAAGCCCCTGGGCTATAATGTAAACTAAACCCCCCGGTCAAAAATCCATGTTCTGTAACAATACCTCAACTCAGCCCCAACCAGGGGATGCTCCTGCAGTCTATCTTCCCCTTTCCCTGCGTACTGGCCAAGCTCCCCCCTCCTTAGCCACCGGAGGGGAACTGCCCTCCTGGCCTTAGGCTTAGGCTTAAGAAGGGGCCAAGCCCTGCCCCTTCCTGTCAGCTGACCCCCTTGGTTTCCCTGGCAACCAGCACCTGTGCTGCCCTGGTGACTGGCAGTTGAGCCTCCCCCTTCTCACCGCTAGGGGTCTCTCCTGCCATTTCTGCTTTTAAGCGCAGGGCACCCACGTGCACTGCGACAGGCTCAGAAAATGGGATTAAGAAAACATGGGCATTTGCAGGAGACAAGTCCTCAGAGAGGTCTCAGGAGGTCTGACTTGTTCATTGCTTGGGGGTTGTTGAGATGCAGTTTATAGTTTGCAGTTTGGCTTAGGGCTCTGTGTTATGGACCAGAACTGAAGCCTGAAGGAAGATACTCTGCCCTGTTCACAGCTGATCAACAGTAAACTGACAAGCCTAAACAAGGGGGCAGGACGACCTTCAGAAAAGGCTTAAAAACCAAGCAGCCAGCCATTACAGGAGCAAGCAAATACAGGGGGTTAATAGGAAGCAGGAACCGAGACTTTGCATTTGAGCTCATAGGGAAAGTTTAAGGAGAATTTTAGGGCCTTGTTTTCCTTTAATAGTAGAGATTACTGGAGCAGCAGTGAATGTATCCAAAGAGTGGAGGAAACAATGAAGAAGTCTAGATGAAGAAACTGCAAGATGCACATATCTTTGAGGGAGTGTCTTACTCAAGCTATATATATGTGAATTGTTGTTGTAATTATACTTGGGGAAGAGAAGATCCAGGGATCAGAAATGCAGCTGAGAGGACAATGGGGCTTAGAAAGGAGTCTAAAAATATGGGAAGGACTGAAGAAGAAGGCTTCATAGACAGCTCAGGATTTACAGACACCATCACATACAACAGAGTCTGCAGCATAGAGCGCCAGACAAAAAGAATGACCCATGGAAGTATATAACAATTAACAAAACAGAGGGAGAGCCCTGGTAGAACTGAGGTATAGTTTCACATCACTGGATGATGACAAGGAAGACGGGAAGGGATTCTGCAAAAGAGTAAAAAGATGATGGGTCAGAGACTGGAAACCAAAAAAAGGAATGATGACCTCCTGAGGTCCCTTCCAATCCTAATTTTCTATGATTTGATGATTCTGACTGAGAAGACACAGGAGCCAAGTTACACAGAAAGCTGATGTAATTCACATGGGTATATTATGTAACTCAGGCTGTCCCTGCTAGGGACTTCATCTCCTGTAATCCTGATGTTATTTTGTCACCAGGTTCAGATGAAGCATGTGGCTAAGTGGCGAAGTGATAAAACCAAGAAAATGTATCTGTATGATGATAAACATGATATGAAAAGATTTTAAGACTCACTAAAAACAGTCTACAGGCTCTTGCCTGGTGACTATATGCTAGGAATCAGCAATGATGGTTCCAACCTGGTGACTGATAAAACATAGCTTCTGGACAGAAGGAATAATCATTCTGAAATCTGTTGAATCACCAGTTCAGCTTGGAAAATTAGATCACATGCCAGTTATCACGAACTGCACAAACTGCAGTTGTGGAGTCTCTTGTTGAAGAACTTTCATTTCCAGAGACTATGTAGGCAATAAAATTCATCTCCAGTGGCAGGACATCAGGTTCTAACACAAGTACTATTGAGATATACCAAACCGGAGGACTATACTTAGCTCAGATACCAACAATTTTTTTCCAGATTATGTGGTAAAAAGGAAACAATCCATGAGAATTCAAAGACCCGTCCATCTGTTCAAACACAAGAACACCAGGTATGTCTACAACAATCACAAAGGATTTTTTCTGCTTGTTGTTGCAGGAAAGTACTTGTTTGGATTTTTACATTGGGCATATTACCAATAATTTCTTGTGAATTTATGGAAGTTAGAAATATTGATATGAGTTTTTCCACCAGGTGGCTTCAGCAAAAATTTTCAGAATGAAGTCCAGATTTCTGTTGAGCCTTTACCAATCGCATGGGCCATGTCCACATGAGCATGGATATTTGTTTCTTTGAGAACAGCTAGCAGCAGGACACCTTGTGCCACTACTACTTGTCCCTGGGGAATGCCTGTGCCATGTGCTCTCTGGTGGGGTAGGGGATGCTGGGCCAGTACTGATCTGGGCCCAGCAGCCTTTACCTGGAGTCCTGGGGCTGAAGCAGTGGTGATCCCGCTGCTCAGAGCCTGGCTGGCAGCCAGAGTGTGGCTCCAGCTGGCCAGGATCTCCTGGGGTCAACACCCTTCCCCGTCCTGCCTGCTCCACCTGGTGCTGCTACCTTGCAGTGCAGAGAACACCTGAATGCACAGCCACGCTTATCTGTACAAAGCCATGAGGGCTTCTGATGTAGAAAACAGGAACATCCCTTGGAAAATATTGATATTAGCCAAAGTAAGTTGTTCAGAAAACTTCATCCAATTGATGGTGTTGCCAGCCCCAGCCTTTTGCAATGGGCTAAGGCAGAAGGCCCCAAAGCCTGTTTCTAAGTGACCCATTTTGAAGTATGGGTAAACTGATACATAAGATGTGGAGACTGGCTGGAGCATGTTAATTAGCATGCTTCAGCAGACTCGATTAATTGATTAATCAAGTCTGCTCCAATATGCTGTAATTACAGTGCACTGGAGGAGCCTTCCCTCACATGTACAGTTACCCTAAGGCTAGAAATAAACATCACCAAACGATAAGATCACCTGTGCTAGAATGTGTCCCAGCAAAACTGATCCACATCACCAGGTGAAAAATATCACTCAGGAATCTCGAGAACACGTCTCTGTAACTGGGGAAACTCTGGCTTACCTTGCTTACAGAAATGTGCACTGGAGACTGCACCAGAGCAAGTTCAACACTTCTGGTCCTCCAGATTAGGAGTTTCACATCTTGTGAAAAAGCTAATGTTATGAAACCAAGACTAAAGTCTTGAACAAATATGAAATTTGCAACTTGGAACATTAGGAGTTTATATACATCTGGAGTTTTAAAGTACCAATTAGCAGAGATGAAGCAACGTAAAATGAACATTGGTGTCCAGCCAATAGGTAAGAGGGCCTGGATGCAGAGATTTTTTTAGGACAGAGTAACAAAAAATAAAAACATTTTTCAGGGGAAGACATGCCATTGATTGATATAAATCCATCCAAATATGCCATATTTTCTGTAATATTTTCTATTATGCCCTTTCCATATCTTAATGTTTTATTTCCTATCCACAATGCTTCTCCGGGTCTTTTTCAGCTTATTTCAAGAGCTAAGTAATATGTATGGGTAATTCAAATTGTTCTTATCAGTTTTATTCCTTTGGCCTTCATCAAGACTAAATTTCATCTGTCATTATGCTGCCCAGTCAACTAGATTTGTTATGTCTTTCTGCAACTCCTTAAAGTTTTCGTGAGTCACAATTAATCAAAATTAATAATATACTTTTTCTTCAGATCTTGACACCTCACTAGTCATTCCTTTCTTGAAATGATTAGTAAACGTACAGAACACTTTATAAGATACCACTAAGAACTATTTGCCATGCACCATTTAGTCCTTTTTGAATTAATCCCCAGGCCCATGGACACTGGTGACAAAATTTCCATTGAATTCAGTGTCCCAGAATTTCACCCCTTCTTTTTTTTTTCCTGGGGTATTTTAAGTGGTGGGTTATGGTTTTGGGGTTTGGGGGAGGAGGGAGGGTTGCTAGTTTTCTCGGATCTATAAGCTTCCTCACAAACTTGTAAAAATCCAAAGGAAAAAAAAAAGATGATTAGGTGGTATAGATAGGGAAGAATGTGATGAAGGATTAAACAGTGAAAAGGTTATTGGATTGCTTAACTGTTCAATTTTATTATTTAAACATTTTAGAAGTGCAAAAGTTTTGTAGAGAAAATGAAAAGTTTATTTTGTAATATTAGCTAGGTTGCACTGAAATATACTTTGAAACATAATTTTACACTTTCTTTCTTTGTGAATTAAGATGTAAATGGATGAAAAATAACACTATTCTAAAGGGGGGAAAGTGTGAAGATTTACAGTTGAATTGAGAAAACAAGATGAGAATAATTTGATACCATTATGTCTTGGGTTCTTTTAAAATACATTAACTGAGATCACAATCATGTTTCAGGATTATTACTATTTATTTTAAACAGTACAAAGAAATTTAAAGGGAAATAGTGCTTCAGTACAAGATAAAGTTGTCACATATTTACAGAGAAACATAGCTGCCATTGGACTTTAGGAAAATAACTAAAGGCAAAAATTCTCATACACTGAGTCCATTTCAGTAGCACCTTATTTCACCAGTGGTGCCAGTGACTTTAGTGAAACTGCTTTTGGTACTCTTTAATAGTAAGATGTTAGAGTCTAGCAGCAGGATCACAATTTTAGCCAGAAACTCCAGTGTAGCAGCATTTTTCCCTCCTAAGACCGTGGTGGGGGAACCCTATGGAACCTCATTAGGTACCTCATCAGATACTACAGCTGCTCCCCTGGATAAAAGAAGAAGAAACATCACTTCCCTCCCATAGCACAAATTTTGCTTAAGGTATAGATGACCTTGGACACGGTAAGGATGTTTGTTTTTACATATCCTAGTGCCCTTTTCGGAATTTGCCTTTTAAGAAATTTAAATGGCTGGCCTTTGATTTGTAACCTTCAATAAAAACCCCATGCATGTTTACCATAAGGAATGTTATATTTTACCATTAAACAACATTAGAGTAGTATTTTTCTACTTTTCATTTCAAACTAACTACTACATTTTTATTTTTATATAAAACCTTTAGGCTACATGGAATTCATAGCTTCTGTCTAAAAAAGTAATGAAACATAAGAAGCTTGGAAGTCAGATAGGTACTATGAATTACAAAACTATTCATTCTAACAGGTAATAGCTGCCCAAGACAGTTGGAACAAACAAAAATGTGACATTAATGAGGAAAAGTGATTTTTTAATTTTTTTTTTTTACAAAAAATGGTTACCCTAGAATTATTGTTTCCAATTTTACACACTTTCCTAAAAAGTTCTAGACAATACACTTTTATTTTAACAAAACTGTAATTGTAATGGACCCGTACTCTGTCCTCTATGGGTTTTTTGATGGGACATGGCCTGGAGAGTATCATTATTCCCACCTCCCATTAGAGTTGTTTGCACCAATGTAATGTTATAGAAACTCCTATATCTTTATTAAGTGTCTCTCTCTCCATTGCAGCTTTCATTATCCATTACACCAAATACATTCTCTTCTTCAGTGGCAAAGTCATGTTCATCTTTCATATTTTCCGAAGCACTGCATTCAATGTAATTTAAAGTATCGCACTTGTGAAACACTTCAGAATGACAATCTTCTGCTGGATCTGTCAACAGAGGAGACAACTTTTCTCCAACAATTTGAACTACACTTGCTCTTGAGCTTTGGCATATTTTTTCCTTTGTATCTGGTACCTTGTTATTTTTATCTAATACTACATCTCTGAGTACTTGTTTGGATATATTATTTTCATGGTTGCAGATCTCCAGTGCATTTAAAGCCATATCTTCCACTGCATGTAAGTTCTTTAAATTATTTTTTCCTATTTGAGCTGAAGGTGTAAATATGCCCAAGCTATTTCTATTAATAATATCTAAGTTATTGTTGGCATAAAACTTACTAAAAATATTATAGGCAATCTTATTAATACAGTTGTTCTTCAGATGATTTTTTTCATCTTTTATTAAATCTCTGCCTGACCATAACAAAAGTTGATTCAGTTTTGTCAATGAATATAGACCCAACAGGTTTTCAATGTCAGATGCTCTTTGGTAGGCATATCCTCGGTCTTCCTCATTAACTGCTTTTATCATAGCCATGAGTATTGGACAATGTTGGCCACAAATAGCATGAAGCTTATCCAAAGAGTCTTGTTCCTGAACTGCATTCCTGTTGGCATTACTCCTATTAGTCGGTTGATTTTGTATAGGTTCAGCATTTAAAGGCTGTTCCAGTGGATGCACCTTATTATCAGGTAATCTAAATTCTACAGAGGTACGGGCTGGATGTACTGCATAAAGAGGTGGGATATTATCAGTGAGGTTGGGTTTGCTTTTAGTATTTAAATCATCAGAAAATTGCTCTGAATCACTATTGTGAGGCATACTGAAGTAGCTGCACACATTTTCAGAGGGTTTAACTATGTCTTCGAGTTCTGAAGAAGATATTTCATTGAGTGGTGGAAACTGATTCAGATGCCCAAAGTGTGAGTACGGAGCATCATCACTATTATTGTCCAATGCTGAGTCTGTTGATGTTGTGTCCACATTGCCATACATTCCAGTCTTTCCAGGTGGTGATAATCTTATCAAATGATTTTCTTTAAGTAGCCACTTCCCTTTATCAATTAGTACTCCTTCATCTTCATTAATGCATATGCCAGACTGGCAATGTTGCTTTGCATATTGCCCTGAAGAGTCATTATTGTATTTCTCCTCTCTATTAAGACCAAGTTCAGGCACAAGTATAGCATTTTTGTCCTTATTTATTTCCTCTGAAAATTCTTCCGATGTAAGTGAAGCCCTTTTCTCCACAGACCCAAGCTTTTTTTCCTGACAAAGAGGAATGCTTTCTTTCATCATTGTACACTGGGATTCTTGAGTGTCCTTTTGAAGCACTTTAGACATATATGGAGGTCCAAAGTGAAAGGTAGGCTTAAAAGAAGCTGCTTCTTTACCATAAAGTAGCTCAATAGTTCTTTTAACATAACCAGTATTGTACATTTTTTCAATAATTCCTTCTTCCCCACTTTCATTGGTCAAGTCGCTGGATGCCCTAAAATTATGATCACTGTCATCAGTATCTGATCTATAATCTGACCAGTCAGAAGTAGCAGGGCTTTTTAAACACTTCTTTAATTTAAAAGAAGAACTTGAATGTGTCCCATGCTGTAGTTCTTTTACTTGCAATTTCTCTTTTATTTCATTCCTGTCCAGTTTTGTAGTTTGCTTAGACTCATAACAGAAAGATAATGAGGATGGTGTAGAGGTTTCATAGGTTTCACCACAAGTTCCATGTTCTTCCTGTTCAGAGTCTTCCTCACAGTCACATTCTGTAGAAGTTTCAGCAGGTGATTTGCAACATTCATTTGGCCTTTCTCTTTTCTCGACTGACTCTAAGACGTCTTGCTCTTCTGTATTTTCATCAACAGTAAGAGGCCTAATATCTTTTTCATCATCTACCTCAGAATGTTCCAAATCTCTTTCATTAGAAGCTACACTTTCAGCAGATGAGTTCGGTTCTTCTGAAACCCCCGAATATTCATTACTGAGTGATGTATCTGTGTATTTATCCTGGTATTCTTCTAAAGAGCTATCAGCTTTTTCTTCTTTTTCTTCAGGTACTTCTGCATTTGAAGCAAGGATATGATTACTTGATTCTGCAATAGTCTCATTTTTATCTTTTCTGTCAGAACATTCCTGATCTAAAATATGATCTCTATCTTTAGAAGTTACACTATAAACACTTAAGTTCGATTCTTCTCTAGTCCCTGACTCTTCATTATTGATTGAAGGAGCTCTGATTTTATCTTGAGATTCACTTAATGAATTTTCAGATTTTTCTTCATGCTCTTCACATACTTCTCCTTTTGAAGTGAAGCTACAATTACTTGAATTAGTATTACCCATTTTTTTATCTTCTACCTCGGAGGTTTCTTGCTGTAAAATAGATTCTGTATCACTGGACGTTATACTATCAATGGTTGAGTTAGGTTCTTTTGAAGTCCATGATTCTTCATTATTGAAAGATGTATCTGTGCATGTATCTTGGTATTCTTGTAATGAACTATCAGTTTTTTCTTCATTTCCTTCAAATTCTTCTATACTTGAGGTAAGGATATAATTATATGACTTTGCACTGGCCTTATCTTTATCTTTTGTGTCAGAACATTCCTGATCTAAAATATGATTTACATCTTTGGAAGTTACATGATCAACAAATGAATTAGGCCCTTCTGAAGTCCCTGATTCTTCATTATTGAATGAAGTATCTGTGATTTTATCTTGAGAGTCTCTTAATGAACTATCAGCTTTCCCTTCATTTTCCTCATGTACTTCTACATTTGAAATAAGAATACAATTACTTGAATTAGTATTACCCTCTTTTTTATCTTCCACTTGAGCATTTTCCTCCTCTAAAATATGGTCTTTATCATTAGAAGTTACACCATGAACACTCAAGATAGGCTCTTCTGAAATTCCCAGTATTTCATTGCTAAATGGTATAGCTGTGATTTTATCCTGAGATTTTTGTATTGAACTATCCCTATCCCCTTTTTTTGCATTTTCTTCAGGCACTTCTTCATTTGAGATTAGGCTACAATTGCTGAAATTAGAATTAGCATCTTTTTTATTTACCAGGCTTTTGTGAGCACCCGAATCATTTAGATCTGAGGTCATCTGTACCTCATGAGAGCTTTCACATCTATCTGTCATTTGTTGCACTTCAGCATTTACCCCAACATTTAACATGCTTTTTGGAATGCAAGTGTCAATAGAGTCATCATTCTCGTGAAACTTTGGAACTTTCTGAATTCCAGCTATGGAAAGGTTTTCGCTGCAATGTGTCAAGTCTGGCTTTTCTATGTCCTTCTCAGAGCACAAGAAATGCTCCGCTACTGATTCTTGTAAGTTTAGGACAGCAGTCTTTAAGTCATGAGCTTTTTCTCTGACAGCAATTTGTTTTAGAAACTGCAACAGTGTAAATATTTCAGACCCTGCTTGGGTCGTTTTTTGATCATCATCTTTGTTTGTGCCAGTCAAATTCTCCTTTAAATTCAATACAAGTAGCCAAGCTAGGAAGAGACTGGGGGAAGAACCAAGAAAAGAAAGAGAACAAAAATCTTTAAGACCACATGGTTTTTCTATACATCCGCTATGAGCACTCTGAATGCTCAGTACAATTGACTGTATCTGGTGTAGTAACATGCTAGACATACAATCATTCTGAGCATCAGTTCCAATGTTACCAACAATTTTTGAATCAACTTGAACAGAAACGTCAGCCATCTTCTTTTTATCTGCATTAATATCTTGAGTATCAATTTCTGACTGCAACTTCTTCGTATTTTTTTCATGTATTTCATTATACACTTGTAAATTCATATTTTTTTGGAAATCTGACTCTACTAAATACTTGGTTTCTTCCATTATTGCTGTATTAGCACTAGTCAAACAGTCAGTTTTGTCACCACGGGTCTCTTTGGTGGATTTTTCAGTTGCTTCCATTTCACTGAGAGGCATTATTGACCTTTTGGCTAGATTATATTCAATCACAGTGTTTTTACCAGTTACATGAACCTTATTTGCTATAAGCATAGTTTCTGTATCTGAGAGGTTGATATTTTCTATTGGAAAATGACAAATTTTACTATTTGTTACATTCCCTTCTTTTCTGCTTATTGGAGTTAATTTTTCTGAAGGGAAAATATTTGAAAACATATTTTGTAGCCAACTTTGAACATAGTTTTCAAGGGAACATTCAGCAGCCTTGTCTGGAAAATGCTCTTTCTTCAGAGAATCTAGTATATCAACTCCTTCTGACATACTTATTTTATTTTCAGTGATGTAGGGCTTCTTCTTCTTCTTCTGTTTTTTCTGCTTCTTCCAAGATTTGTCTGAACCATCTGAAAGAATATTCCCCTTTTCTGTTTCTGAACTATGACTATTTGCCACTTCTGTCAATGAATTCGATTTAACTAAAGAATTTTGTATTGGTTCTACAGAATTAATAGAGTGACATGTGCCTTCATTTTCATTACCCAACTCATTTTCTCTATATTCAGTTTCATGTTTTAAATCAGCTGCTAAAACATCATGCTCAGTTTCTAGTGACTGTGGCAAACTAATTTTTTTGCCCCTTTTGGATTTTACTTTGGTCAGCTGTCTATTAGCTTTTGGTTTTTTACTAGATAATAATCCATCTTGTTGGGGCTCCACTGAAGCCTGAGAAGATACCTCATTTTCAGAACCTATATTTTTGTTTGAACTAATAGATCTACCAGAGATATTGACAGAAAATCCTATTGCTCTTTTTTGAAGCATTTCAGAGTATGTGTCTGTAACCTGAGATGTAAACTCCAGTGCATTTTCACTTGCAGTGCACATTTCTTGAGGTATTTCCTCATTCTGAACAGTTCCTTCTTCTGTAATATCACTACCTTGTTGACTGTGGGGCGAATGTCTATCTTGTTCTAGATAATGCAACGGTAGCTTTTTCTTTTTCTTCTTTTTTTTGTTGATGGAAGATGGAGGGTAACTTTCATCAGTGGGATGTATTCTCCAATCACATTCAGTGTTGACACTTAATTGATTGTCTGTCTCAGCAATAGTAGAAGATCCTTTTGTTACATTTATTTTCTCCAGAGGAGAAATTTTAGTACTTGTTGATACTGTTGTATACATCTGATTGTTTGCAGTACAAGTTGTGTGAATGGTTTTTTGAAAAGAAGGTAATGAATCAGATGGCTTACATATTCTGTCTTTATTTTGTGGCTGGGGCAATTCTGAATACCTGATGGAAGAACTCAATGGCCTTTTTATTTCTTTATTTTCAGCTGGCTCATAAAGAGAATGTATGTTGTCTGCTGAAACTGGCCTAGCTGCATGATAAATTCTTGAGGAGGGCATAAAACTTTTGCAGCCTGATACTAAACTGCTACATATGCCTTTCTCCACAACTGATTTCTCTAAAATGTCCTGAAGTAATGTGCCCTCATCAGGCATCTCTAATGTCATCTTCTTGGTGGTTTCCATTAATGCACATCTTTTGTGGTTTACGTTAATAGGCATTTCTCCACTTTTTTTGTTTTCTAAAGAAAGATCTGCTAAATCATTGTCACTAATTTCACTGAGATTTGGATTATTGATACTTGATTTTTTGTTGCTAGAATGGCTAACCATGCAATATGCAGACTTGCTTTCCCCATCATCTTTTTCTTCACTATAGGAAAATTGTCCTACCATCTTTTTCTGAACTACATTGTCAGATGCCACAGTGACACTTTCAACTAATGCTTTCTTTTGTCGCACTCTTCTTGGCCCAGGTGTAGGAGGTCTATAAAAATGAGACCTGACTTTATCCTCTGGTATGTTGCTTATATCCATATTTGAAGAAGGGTTTTGACAGATGTTATAATCACAACTTTTTAAATCAGGTTCTGATTCTTTACTGATCTCTTCTTGGTTGATCTGCTGCAATGCATCACCCTTATTATTACTGTAGTTCTCCAAAAGAGGAGGCTCCATGGGCTTTAAACATGCTTCTATATTTAAATCAGTTAAATAATCTTTTGTGCTCATTGTAGAATTGCAAATCTCAGTATTTTTATTACTAGAAAACCCAGCACGACTGACTGTGGTTGTCCATTTTATTGTTTCTTCCTCTTTTATCTTGAATCGAACCTTCATCTCAACTGTCATACTGCCATCTTGATTAAGGTGAACAGATTTTTCAATGTCATCTTCACACTGTGCAAAGGACAAATCTTCACTGGTATGGGAATGATTTTCTGCTAAGCCCATATAATTATCTGGTGCATAAGAGGAATCTGAGTTGTTATCATTGCTGTAACCTCTCTCAGAAGAAACTGAGTAGATTTGAGATCTTGAGCTTGAAGCCAACTGAGCACTCACTTTCAGTATTCACATTGAAAGCACCCACGTCCACAACATAAGATGGAAAATGTAGAAGAGATAACATCCAGATGGATAGACAGCAGACAGGCAGCAAAGAAAGGAGACAAAAAAAAGAGGAAAAAATAGTGAAAAAGAACCCAAAGAAGGCTACTTTAGGGGAGGGAAGAGTGGGTTTGATTTAAGTATTGAACTATAAAGAAAACTATTTAAATCAGTGAATTAAATCCTCTAATTCAGTATGTACTTGTTAATGACAGAAACATAAGAGAATTTTATGAAGGGTCAAGGAGTTTTCCTCTGGTGCCCTTCATTTCATTTTGTCACTGGGTTCTTTGAATAACACTAAGTTTAAGGTCTCCAATATGCTGAATACTCTCAGTTCCCACTGAATTGGTAGTGTAATACGCTCTATGCCTTTAACAGATGCCCAGATTTTCAAATGATTGGGCTTTTTCTTTACTCCCTTCCCTACAATTTAATAGTCATAGATGAATTAATTCGCTCTCTGAATGCATATTAATACATAACAACACTCATGTTAAAGGGTGATAAACCTGTAAATAGAAGTGAAAATAAATCTCTCTAAGTTTCAGTTTCTAGGCACTGTCCTCTATAGCCTCTAGAGGCTCAAGAACTATGTCAAAGAAAAGCTGAAGAGAATTATTGGTTAAATGGGCTAAGTTGACTTCCTTGTTCTCTACTGTTAACTTTCTAACATTAAAGTGTCAAGGGAAGATTACTTCTCTTTTGAAGACTGTAAGTATCGACAATCCAGCCTTCCTCTGTTTCTTACACTTTCCTCCTAAACTCTGCTAGAAGGTTCCTTGCAGTCCATGACCCCAGTGGACATAAAAGATGAGAAAGAGATAATGCCAAGGTATCTGACCAGTCTTTACTTATGTGAGTAATCCTTGCCTATGTGTGTAGTGCCATTAACTAGTCATATAAATAAAAACTGTATAGTCAGGCCTGTACATTATACTTCTTCATAAAGTTGTACATTAAAATACTGAATCCAATATTTCTAAGAAGACTGTAATTTGCAATTACAAAGCAAACTATATAGTATAATACTCAAAGGCCTGGTCCCAAGTCCAGAAGAGCCAATAGGATTATTCCCATTGACTTAAAAAGACTTTGCATCAGGCTCTTAATGTATTTGCACAAAATTTAAATATTTCTAAACTGTGTTTTTATTCCTCTGAACTAACTCAGCTCCGACAAAAATTTCATCTATCTTTATTGAAGTAAAACAATGGGCAGGAGACCAAAAGAATGCAAAGTGAAATTTAACCAGAATTTTCTAAGTGATTTTCTTTTCTTAGGAGGTGTTATGTGCAAGTAAAGCCATTAGTGCACATAGTCAGAATCTGAGACATACATGAAGACACTGATAACAAATATATACTCTCAAATAGGGGCATTATACAGTCATTGGAACTTATTTTAAATGTTTCAAATATGTCTCTAATCCAATAAAACAGGCTTAACATTGATTTGACTTCAATGGGACTGTTCCTGGCCTAAAATTAAGCATATTCTTTTCTCAGGGGAATTTTTAGATGTATAGGCTTTTTTCACGAGTACACTTGTCACTGCTATATATACAAACACAAAAATTTAGATTTCCTGACTTGCACAGACTAATTCCTATTCCAGGAACCACAGACCTTTCATAAGAAAAATCTCATTTTTACAGACTTTAAGAAACAATAGAATTAAAGTTCCTATAAATTTACATCATGGTCTCAGATACAGCACTTAATGTTAAACACACAAATTAATTGAGTTTCAGGACGTTTAAATGTTGGAACTTTTTAGATCTCCCAGCTGCTTAAGTTTTTTCTTTTTTTAAGAAAAAGAACATACTTTATTAATGAATCCAATTTATCAAACAACAGAATTAACATTTAAAGATGCATGTGACCCCCCAATATATAGATAGATACTTATATTCTTATATACTTATAGATAGATACAACATAAAGATAGATACTTATATTCCTTCACCAGTGCTCCCTTAACCCAAGTCATTGTCCACAGGAGTCTGTGTTTTCTCATCCTTTCAGTTTCTCACAGTTCCTTTATGTTTCAGTTGATGTTAAGCTTTTCCATTTCTTTATCTCTCTGAAATAATTCACCCACTCTTTTTCCCTTAGAACTCTGCATAATTCAGATTTCACTATTTTCTACTCATCTCTGCTCTTAAATGTATTAGAAATTTGTTCTTAAATACTTTTCCCAGAGCCTGACGAAGGGACTTTGATCCTGAAAGCTTGCAGAAAAGGACATTTTTTCTTGCCATTTCCCTGTTGGTCTAATAAAAAGTATCATTTTGGAACCAAAAGTTCTAGTTTTTTGTATAGTTCATAGAACATGCACTTTCCTTCAATATTCAAAAAAACTTTCTCAAATTTTCTAGTTTGGAGGCAGAAGATTCTTTTTTAACAAATTCCAAAAATGCCCACCACATTTCCAAGTGAGCATCTTTTTTTTTTCCTCCCCTATTGGACACTAGCTTGATCGGACAATATTTCCATTACTAAAGCTTCCCAAACTTTTTCAAACCTGTCAGTGATTCCAGGGGTGTCACTCCTCTTCCATCCTTGCAGCCACTAGATGAGTGATCAATTCCTTGCAACTCTTACATGTTTCAGACCTCTCGTGAAAGTTCAACAGGAACATTGTGGGGTTATCTGATGTTGCCATCTGGTTATTTCCCTTACCATATTTCCAGCCTCCTTCCAGAACAGTTTAACTCTGGGATACAGCCACCATATGTGGTAAAATCTTCCTAACCAACTGTGATCCCTGCAACTTTTCTCTGTTCCTGTACCATAACTATGTTTAATTTTGAGTGGAGCAAGATGCCATTAATACGGGATTTCTTAATTATTTTATTATTGTTCAAATGGATGTTTGAGGATCATTGTTCCAGATGGCCTCCCATTCTTCAGCACTAATTTCTAATCCAGTGCCTTTAGGCCACTATGTCAAAAACAGCATTTTCTCTTCTATATGGCTATTTAAAATTGCTTTATATAGTGCAGAAAATAGGTCTGTGTGTTTCATAAGCGTAACCAATATTGTCTCAAATATGTCAAATTTCTACTGAGGTTTACCTTTCTTTGGGAATGTGTTGTAGAAGTGTCTCAATTGCAGGCACTGGAAAAATGGGATTTTTATGTCACCAGTGTTATATTTCTTCAAAATATCTAAATATATTTTCTTCAAATAATTGCCCAAAATATATCATACTAATATGTTCCCAGATATTACTGCTTCCTAATAAATTGTAAGGATTAAATTCAGTGTTATTATATATAGGTGCGGAAGGGGATGGGTAAGAGTCTAATTTCTTATTTGTGTTATCCCAGGTTTTCATTAATGTTTTCGTAAAGGGGTAATTATATACTGAATTTGGCCTGGAAATTTTTTTTTAGCCATGGTAATATATTAAGTTTGACTGTTAGACAATATGGTTGATCTATCTTTACCCAGTACTTACTGTAAATTGGTGTGATCCAATTCACTAAATTTCTAAGTTAGCTGCTTTAATAGTAATATTTAATACTTGGAAGGATCATTGCTCCCTTTTGCTGTTGCCTTTGCAGAATGGGATTTCTAATCTAGGTTTCTTATTTCTTATAAATTTATTTATCAGAGTCTGCTATTCATCTAAGACATCTAAGTTGGTACTATAATAGTTAGGGTTTGGAACAGAAAATTAATTTGAGTTAACGTATTAATTTTAACAGCTGTAATTCTACCTAACCTTCAAAGTTCATGTTTTAATGAGTTTTCTAAGTCTATGTTAATTATTTCAGTTGAAGGAATATTACTAGAACTTTACAAGCCCCTGCCATTTTTAGTAAAATCCACCAAGTATTTTAATAAAATGGCAACCCATTTATATTTACAGCTTGCTTATGTTTTCTAGTGCTGCCAACCTATATCTCTGACTATAAGCACAATTTGGATGGGAAAGAAAAACATTTTGACAACCTTTGTTTGTTTTCCTCCAGTCATTTAATTTCCTCAAAACATTCTTACTTGCTCTTTCTTACATTCTTAATTGATTCATCATATTTTGATTTCAACATTTTTACTTGATTCATCAGCTATTTTCTGCACAGTCCTAGTGAGGTAGGAAAACAATCTGTGCAGGCCAGGGGATATCAGGATAGGCTCAAAAAGTCAGGTGGAGAAAAGCTAAAATGAATAGGTTTGGTGGGAACATGACCGACTGAGCAGGATGTAGAAGAGGTCTCTACAGGTAAAGCCTAGTATCTTGTGTAAAGGCTTAGCACTTAAAAAGTTTCTTTTCACAACAAGGCTTCAGAATCATGGAAAGCCTTTCATATGCCAGTGACTTAGTGCAGAGATATTTGACACCTCCAGCACTGCTTCCCAGGCTTTCAGCCCTTGGGGAAGTCATGCCAACAGAGCACCTAAGGAGCACTCCAGTATGGGAACACGCCTGTACAGGTACATGGTATTAATAAATAGTTAGTCTGTTCCTCACCTATGTAAACTAATGCAAACCAAGGTGTAAACCTAAATACACTGCAACTTATGAAAGCCTTTCCTAATCTACATTCAGTCAGGACTCATGTACATATAGGAAATAAGCATAGTTAGAATTCAGGCTGCATATTGGTTGTTCAGTACAAGACTGAAGATACATATGAGCAGTAAGTGGTAAGAAGGAGGTAACTGAGGTTGAGAGGTGTATAGGTGAAGCAACAAATGACTTGCTTTTTCTGATTTGCCCTGGTTGGCTATAGGCACGTATGGAACTAAGGATAATGACAAAGTACTCCTTTTAATTTACTAAGCTAAGTTCTGAACACTGCACAGCAAGTTAGAAAATTCAAACAAAGGAACCATGCAATTCTTTAAAGCAGCTGTGGGTTTTCTTGTAGCCACGGTTATAAACAGCGTGGACAGGGTGATGTGACTACATTAACGGCAAGGAGCACATGTTATAAAAAATGGTTCAGATCTTTGCATGTGTATTCAAAATAATTCAATTTAAAAGGAAATATGCCTACTAACTGAGCTATTAACAGAAAATTCAACTCTAAATAGAAAATTAATTTTTCCTCCCATGTCTGCAAGACAAAATCTGAGTAAAAACAAACAGTTTGTTTCAACTAGCCTTTTTGAAAACCCTTTATCCCAGTCATATTTCTATTATTTTATTTTTATATTAAAGCTTGAAAGAGATAAATCACTTGAGAAAAAGTAAAATAATTAAACGGACTTACTATTTCCACTCTCTGACTTGACATTTGCTTTTGGATACACACGATTGGATATCCCAGGCAATCTAGCAGGTAGAGAATATCTATGAGGATCATAAGTGCTTGGTTTAAAAGGCTCTCTCCCTGCTGCCACAACAACGCCAGAGCACATTACTAGGGCATGAAGATTAGGTATCTGAAAAAAAGAACATCCATTTCTCTGCATTAGTAACTAGCAGTAGTAATACAAAGGGGTTCTTCTCTTCATCTTGTTCGTTCCTTTCTTCACTATATTTATATAGTGTTGCAGCCAGCTGTTAAATAAGTACTATGTTTCATACGGGGCAGATCCAGAGTGGGTGCAGTAACATGGTCACACCCTCTTTTCAGACTACACTGTAGAAACAGCAGCCAAGGAATTTGAATCCCTGAAATAGGTCAGAATCCATCCTTCTTCACACCTGCTTCTTTCCAGTGGCACTTCCCTTCCCTCCCACTCCTGACTCCCCAGCCTTGTATACAACTGCCACTGTCCTATTGACCCAGGGCAGGGGGGAGCTCCAAAGCGGCTGTGCAGGGAGCCAGGCTCACTGGGGAACAGCAGCAGCAGGCAGGTTCCCTCTTCCTGCCTAGTCCCTCTGGGTGTGCTCCACCAGTCTGAGAGCAGGCACAAGGAAAGGGAACCCAGACACTGCCGCTGCTGTGCCCAGCCAAACATGACTCCTTGTGCAGCTGCTCTCCATTGCCCTGACTGGAGTGGAGACAGAGTGCCTTGGACAGCAACAGTGGCATAACGTGGAACTCCACTTCCTTCTCTTCCTGTACCCAGAGGGCTAGGCAGGGATGGGAACTGAGCAGAGTGGGGTGCCACAGAGCATGCAACTGGGAAAGTGTCTTACCTCTTGTGGGCACTTAAGAAAAGTCTGTGGCTGCTGCTTCTGTGGTGTGGTCTGCCCCCCCTATGGGAGGTGGGGAGGCTGGGAACTGAGGTGCAGCCACCCCTGCAGTGCCACTTGTTGCTCCCATGCACCCCTTTTAAAAATCTCAGAGCTGCATATGACACTATATTCCAGTATTTCAATACTAGGCCTGTGTTCTATGAAAGCATGTATAAATAGGATGATTCTGAGAAGCAGTGCTATATCTAAAGTTCATTTTAGATATAGAATTTGTTTTACCCCAGTAGAGGGAATGAATGGGTGCATCTACATGTAAATATTAATGTGACACAATAAACTCCGTTGTAGTTCATGCTGGAATTTATTGCTCCCGGGTGCAGCATTTACACATGCATTGCAGTGGAGTAAATAACTCCACCATGGGATAGTAATTGCATCTGGCAGTACTAACCTACAGCAGAGTTAATTAATTTATTCTGGATTAATAGTTCCGCATGTGTAGACCAGTGATGCTGTACTGCAGAGCTGATTAGGCAACTGCACCATAAGCGTCTTGTGTATATGCACCCGATTGCCTTGAAGCCAGAGTATATGCGTGTATGAAGCTGTGAACAGAGATGACATCCATCCTGAGAATTAATTTTCTCCTGCAATAATTTGCAATCATTTAGACATCCATTTCTGTCTCATTCAAATGGTAACAAAGAAAGAGTTCAGTCGTTAAAAAATGAAAGACCTAATATAGGTAGATATTGCCTAAAACAACATCTTGCTGTTGAGTATTACATGTAATATAGAAATCAGGGTAAAAATCTACTTTGATTAAAACATGAGCTGTATCCTAGCAATGGGAGAGCCACACATGAGATCCAGTTTTGACATCTGGGCATAGTCCTTTGCTCCTACACCAGCTAGTACATTTTCATGGGGGAGATTGGTAGAGAAGTTTCTTCTTCAGCACTGACAGATCCTCACTACTTGGGGGAATAGAAATAGAATTCAAAAGTACCACTGCTTAATGTACATCCCACAGACATGCAGGGTTTTGGGACTACTACACATTCCTGGATGTGCATATAAGTTTGAGTGTACACCTCTGGGAGGACCAAAAAAATAAAAATAAAACCAACTTGTGAAGCAGGAACACTGATTCAATTAGACAGAGAAGAAAGCATTTTTAGAGAAAACTGATCTTTCATCATGTTCAGTTAAAAATTCCCTAGCTTCCAATCTATACTTTCCAAGATTTGTCTTGTTTTCTCAGAACCTGAGGAATTTGGAAGGACCCTCACTGTAGAGGGGTAACAGATAACTGAAAGTTAAGGCACAGGGAGCTTCTACTGATGGCCAGTCAGGCCATCAAACCAATAATTTGATTTTTCCTGGCTATATTCTTGAAGCAGCCATTGTGATAAGCATTACTGATGCCATTTCTTATTCTCACCTTTCTGCCATCAGTGGTATACAGCTTTGCAACTGGATATTGCATCGACTCACTGATATGATCCAAAAATGCCTCAAAGTTTTGAGTGTTCTTCTTACCCAGAACTATTGTGCGCCTGATTCTCACATTTCCATTTTTGAAAACGAGCAGCTTTTTAGGGATTGTTATTTTGACAGCACCATCTCTCTGACCTTCATTCTCCCTGGCTAGCTGCACTACTCGGCGACGAGCACTAACAGGCCTGCTGATCTGCCAGGGCAATGGCTTCTTCCTTGCCTGCTCCAAGTTAATGGGCTTTATTTTCCTCTGATGAGAACAGATGTAAGACTTTCCATCTTCAAGGTCTTCCAAATTGGTGATACTGTGTCTTCCTTGTGGTGTACTAATATTTCTCACCCCAAAAGGTAATGGAACTCTTTTGGACAAGCTGTCCAGCAAGGCATCAAAAGTTTTGAAAGTTCGATTATTAACAACCATTTTGATCCCATTAAACTGAGGATCTCCACTTTTATAGAAACAGATTCGTTTGGCCACAACAGGCTCAGTGACATTGAGGTGTCGGGTAGACAAAGTCTGTTCACTTTCTGCTGAATTTGGCTGAATCACTGAATGACTGGGTGAAGGTGTTTCACTCATTCTGGCAAAAACCTGAAAGCAAGAAAAGATGGATATAAAATTTTTCTTTGTAGTAACAATGCAGCCCTCAAAAGGTGCAACAGCAGAATATATTTTTAAAAAACAAAACCAGCAGCAGTGAATCTCATAAAAAAATGTTGTTTTAAATGGTTCCAGCCTGTTATCTCTAAATTCCACAGACTCCAGCATTTCTGTGAATACTTGGAAGTGGAGCTATCTCCAGTGTAACTTAACTTTTATTATCATTTTTGGACAACAGCTTTTGTGTTAAGAAAAGGTACTTTGTCAGATCCAAATGCTAATTAAAAGCTTGGGTTTTGTGTTGGTTTTTGTTTGTGTGTTTTGTTTTGTTGGGGAGGGGGGCATTGAAGATGAAAGTCATGACAGCATTTCACACATTATATATTGAAAAGACATTCACAAGGTGGAGGCAGTTTATGCCTAGGCACAAGCCATAATTCAGTCCAAGACAAAACTGAAAGACAATAGATTATATTCTGATCTCACATACATTAGGTTTATACCAGTGCAGCTCCCTTGATTTCAGTAGATGTGGTCCTACTGTACTAGAGTATAAATTAGTATCAGAATGAGGCCCAAATATGTTTTGAGTAATTTTTGGTGGCTATAATTAATGGTCAGTATTATAAATTGTGACGGATTGTTTGCATTTCTACAAACTTCACCTTTCAGGATATATAAATCAACATAAATGCAAATATTGAAGTAGGGTAAAAAATTGTTGGTCAAGTGTGAAATTATTTTTTCCTACTAGGGGAAAGAGTCTTAAATCAGTTTAATCCTATATAAAAGACAAAACTAGTTCATGTGCTTTTCAGTTAAAAGAGAAGTTTTCAGTAATTAAAGCTATACAATTCTGGTCATCAAAACAACACACTATTTCTGACAACAGCATAAAGGTAGATCAGGCACTTTAAAAATGGGGGGCACTACTACTAGTCTCTTTCTGCATACGTATGTTCTGCATACTGTTTATTTAGTGGTGACTCTTTACATTCAGCAATACTTTTTATTTTAACTAATTGCTTGCCCAAACCACAGTGTATGGGAAAATGTGACTTGTAAATAAATGAGCCTCATTGTGGAATATGCAGCATCTGTTTAGGACAGAATAACCAAATAACCTACATTAAATACTTTAATTGCATTATCTTGATTAATCTGCCTCCTTTAGTTATCCCAAATTTCTCTTAAGGAAACTGGGGAAAGGCATTTTTTAAAGGACATCTCTCACAACACAGACATCAGCTCAGGGACGAAAAAAAACAACATTGACACCTTTAGAAACAATCCAGGTTCCAGGGAAAGTCAGATTTGAAAAGATTATATCATGTTGCTCCTTGTACTTTTTCAATGAAGCACTGTTTTAAGGCTGAGCTCTTAGTACTCACTATAAACTGACATCTTTTTAATATTTCAATATTCAATTGTCAAATTATTTCTTCTGAAAAGAAGCCAATGTGATGGAAGAGAAGTGACTTTAACAGGTCATCTACATAGCAAGTGGTACATCCCTAAAAACCTGTCAGAACCATGCAGACCAGGGCTGATCTCGTCTGATGATATTTAATTTTTCCATTTAAGCCATACAGATACAAATTCTAGACATCCCAATTAATAGGTACCTCTGTAGGTGGACTGCTGTTTCAGAGCTGCTGAGTTCCACGGCTTCCACCAAAATTAGTGAAAGTTGTGGGTACTCAGCAGCTCTGAAAAGGAGACTTTTTAATCAGTGATCTAAAGATCAATAGAATGGCTATATATTATTAATCAGCGATCTAAAGGTCAATAGAACTGAGACAGATAGATAGATAGATAGATAGATAGATCCTTCTATTGATCCTGTTCTATTGATCCTTATATCCCTGATTAATCAGTATGCTTATATATATATATATATAAATATAAATATAAATATATGAAAATATTTCCATTAAAACTATGGGCCCTGTTTTCCCATGTAAAGGAAACCACAGCAGCAAGAAGAACATTGTTAAAGTGTCATAAACCCATGGAAGAGAGAACCAGAGATAGTCTTTTCCTCAAATTTGTAAATATCCCACGCAGCAAGGTGAGTCAGGACTGTGGGAGCATCTAGGACAGGGTGGTGGCAATGTTTTTGGGCAGAGTGCTAAAAAACCCCTTGACTTGTAAGATGTTGGTGTGCCAGGCGTGGATGGCAGGGGAGCTGCAATGGGCCCAATCCCCAGCCCCTTCCCCACCCTGAAGGGCATATGCCAAGCAATATGCACGCTCTGACACCTGTTGCCTACCCCGATCTAGGATGTAACCACTTCATACACCATGCTGTCTACCAGACATTTTCAGTGGAAATCCTTGTTGGAGCTAATAATATTGCTAGTTGCAGCACAATTCCCTTCTTGTGGCTTCAGAACAAATGTGCAGGTATAAAATCAATGGCAGCAGGTTTTTGAGTGGCCCCAACAATCCCAACCCCTCAGTCAACTGGCAAGGAGGAGCCGAGGTTGCTATTCCAGCTCAAGTAGAATAGTAACTTTGGGAAAGCTATAAATGCTGCATAGTAGTCATACACAATGGTCTCAGCTGGCAGCAAAATTTACTACCTCGGCTCTCCACCTCTATGGAATATGATTACGCACACTTTATGAGGATGTAGTGGATACTATCCATCTACTTATAAACTATTAATAAAGCTAAAGAAGGTACTTCATATAACAGCTTACCAAAGGCTGTAACATTAAAGTTTTAAAACTATTCTCTTCTTTGGAGTTATTTCAATATTATTTTAGAATTTCTTTACACACATACATTATTAAATCTGGGAAACTGATCAAAATTTAAATAAACAGATACTTAACTTGCTACTTTATATAGAAATGATGATTAGACACGTTCTGGACATCACAGAAATATTTAGTTCAAATCAAGCAAACAAGAACCCACAGACAGTGTATAAAAACAATGCCGATGGTTGATTATCATGAACTAAACATGTAAACATATAAATATATTGTATAGACCTTATTTCAGCTTTAAGTCATAGTGCTTTCATAATAATAGCTTCATCTTTGCTTACTTTCATTAAGGATCTTCATCATTTAATAATTTTCTTTAGGAATTGTTACATAATAAGCAACAGACTTTACAGAACTCAAGATGTCAGAATATAAATTTTTACACCTTTTTGTATCTTACTGGGTGTTAAGATTTCTACTCTGCTAGAAAGGAAAACAGAACACAGAACTGATTTCCTGCTTTCTAACAGCTGATACTACTTTCAGTCTAAGAATAAGCAAAGCTGGTTCCATAACTTCAATCTTTTTTCCTTAGAACTGTTTCTCAATAAATAAAGCAAATAATCATATTTCATAATAGTTAATCACTACACCATAGTTTCATTATACTCACCCACGATCACGTCTTATGCAAATAAAAGGATAGTCATTTTGTTTTCAGAGACAGATATTACTGTAGGTACAACTCCCCACGCTCTATGAAATGAACATCAATCGTATTCTGATAATGCGTAGCTGGAAAAACATCACAGTCAATTTGCTTAATCTGTGCTAATGTTAATCACCAGACTAGGTTCAAGTTAGGCACCCATTTTTCGGAGCAGAGAACCTAACTTTTCATTTAGCTAACCTTCTTGCATTACGATTATATTCCTTTTACTTTTGCAATATTCACTTTCATCGCTTTTCTTTTTTAAATTTATCGTCTGTTTCAAATTTGTTTTTCAAGTAGGATTTATAATGTCACAGAATTACAGAAAATAGAGATGGAACAAAAACAGTAAGGACAACACCTAAAATCACCTACTTCAACTCCCTACCAAGATAGGGATGTCCTCTAAAATACATTTTCTACTGATTTTAATTTTAAAAATTTTGGAATGGAGATTCTACTACTTACCTTATGAGCCCATTCATGGTCTTATAGATTTCAGTGTAAGGATATTTTCCTTGACACGTATTCCTTTTCTAAACTATGTATTCAGCAAATGTCCAGTCCTCCTCCAGTTTTTTGCTAAAGAATAATTTGACTAAACTGTTTAAAATCTGTCTATTTTATATATTCAGTCAGCATAGACTCCCACAGCAGTCTTCGCAAGCATCACTGTCAAGTATAGCCTGACATCTTTGATGGATTGTACAGTTCAGCATGATCCAGGATGAACAACATGACATGCAGTAAAAAAGTGATTGATTTTTTTCCCCATTTTTTGGCTTATGACACATTAATGAGAGTATGGATTTACTTCTTATGGAAATACTACCTTAGTTACTTAAATTTAAAACATCACAACAGCTGCTGCATGGCCAGGCTAGGGACAGAGGCAGCATTAACTCTGCGTTCCCTACTGGTGGCCAGAATAAGGCCCCAGCTGGAGCTGCAAAGCAAAGGTACTTGGTGATGGACAGGATCATGGGGGGCAGGCAAGAGGGGTGCTAGTGGCAGGAGAGGCAGGAGGCAAGGGGTAGGGGGCAGGCCATTTGACTCACCTACCACCTGCCCCACCACCACCTGTCCCCAGTACCGTAGCAAGAAAGGGGCAATTGGGGCAACCACCCTGGGTGCTGAAGTGAAGGAGCACCAACAAGCACTGCCCAACCGGCACAGAGCATGGGACAGAGCTGCAAGCAGCTCATGTGGGGGGGCATGGGGACGGGGAAAGGGTGGGTCCCTCTGCTGTATGCAGTCCCAGGCAAGCATGGGAGGGCATGTGCCCTCTGGATCTGTGTGCAGGGCAAGGGCGGGCTGCCTCTGCGGGCCTTGCGCCAAGCACCAAACTGCATTGCTGTGGCACTGCCTGCCCCTCTGCCACTGCTTGCCTGAGTGCAGCAGTGGGGAGCAAGTTTCAGATGACCCTTCAATAATTAGATTCTAGACATGGAAAATTATAACAAATTTATAATTTTTCAATGTCTAGAATCTAATTATTGGAGCACTATCTGAAATTCAGTCATCTTGGATTCTGGTAAATACGGTATGTCCCCAGATGGCAAATGTTCCTTCTAATTTTGACCAGAGGTATAATCCTATTTGAAGCTTCTTTACTTAATCAGGATTACAGCATCTTTTCAATACCAGCTCTGCGGAGCAGCTACAAGTAGAAAGGCTGCTCAGGAGACAGCTCAATTACACGTCACAATGTCTTTTTAAAAATGTTTTTACTTGCTATGTTATTTGTTGGGTGTTTACAGAGGCATTAAATATTTCCTTATTTCAGGCTCATTACCCAGCCTGCCACAATATATAAGCACATACATGATATGGGTAAATTGCACAGACATTTTTGTTATAAATATCATTTTCTTCCCTTAAACAGCTTATTAAAATAATCATTTAAGTCCCATATGGATGTCAATTAGTGTAACTGTACTGTTCAAATTCCAGGCAATATATTCTTTTCCCTACTTAGTTCTTTTCCCCAATAGCTTACTCTGGCTACCAGTATATTAAATTTGTTTATCAAATATTCAATATGTGAGGTTTCACAAGGAGTAAATAATCTTCTAAGGGCTCTGAACTGAAGTTTTGGCTTCAATGTTAAATAGACTTAGCTTCCTTTTAAATACGTGACCTAAAATATCATGGTTCTCCTTATCTAGCCTTCCACTGAACAATCCACTTTTGATAACCAATTAATCCACCAGATGCATCTGTACATCACTATAATCTGAGATGCAACAGATTACACTTCTGCGCCTTTGGTTGAGATAAACAAGTGTCACTGAAGCTGCACCTTCTCTCTTCAAGATTTTTAATGGCTCATAAAATTTTCATCAAGATGTCTGCAAGTTAAAGATCTAATACAACCTTCCCTTGCTGCTACCAATACATGTAATGATTGTTTTACAATTTAAAAAATCCCATTCTAGCCCCATGCCTCTTACAAGAAAGGTGAGAGAGAAACCCCTATCAATAGAAGTTATTTTTAATTAAGCTATTCTTGCTCAAAGTTAATAAGCTATTATTCATCTGAAATCATCTCTGAAACATCACTATTTTTCAGAAGTGAATTTCCATGCACTATCCAACTTGTCTTCCAATGGTTCTCATTTTATCCCTATACCTGCTAACCTCAGTCATAGCTTTCTTGGATGACCAATCTTTCTTTCCTTTCCTTATTGGCTCCCTGCTGACTAGGCAAATATTCTTTTTGGGGTTAGTTATTTATCCACTTAAGTTTTGAGCCCTTCACTACAAGTTTTCTTTTGTTTAGGATAGAAATTCAAAATAGTTTTCACCTCTGATATAAAGAAACTCCAGGCCTCCTCCACATTCAATTCCCCTTACCTCTTTAGTCTACTTATCTGAAGTGAACTTCTCAAAGTTTAGCCTTTAAAAATAAAAAAAATCCTGAGTTGCAGCCCTATTTGATATATTCTTCCATTTAATTTAAATGCAATCCACTTGTGATCATTCAATCAAGGTTATTTTTTATGGTCACCTCTTCTACAGCATTCTTACCAAAACCAAGCTTAAAATAGCATCACTTCTTGTTTCAATGATTTCTTAGATAGGGAGAGAGGAATCTGTTTGGTGTTAGTAGTATTTCTTCCCCAGTATGTATCTGGGAAGTTAAAACTTCCCATTACAACACAATTTCCAGCAGTAGAAGATCTCTTTATCTATACCCAAATCTATATCCATAAGGGTCTGTAAGCAGGTTATTGTCATGCAGCCTTGCTTTGTTCTCTTTGGAGCCCCTCAGCCAGTCCTTGTAACACAAAAAATAATCCTTTTCCCAAACAAACAAGCAAATAAAGCAAAACCTTTGGCCTTTTTCCAGGCAGTAGGAAAAGACCCTTTAACTCTGGCCCCTTCTTAAAAGCAAGCTTATTTGGGTTTCAGTCTGCCTCCAAACCACAAACTGCTTTTTCTCCGATTTGAACTCTCTGCTTTCTCTTCCTTGGGCTTTTAACTGCCAGATAATCACCCAGCGCTCCTACGCCAGGGCCAGAACACCCTGTTACAGAGTTTATAGCAAACGCTTGAAAATACTCCAGTGGGACAACTTTTACAATCCTTCCCCAAACACTTTTGATGAAAACAAGTTCTGCTTTATCTATACTGTTATTTCTTCTGTCTTGACAGTCTGTTGCATCACTAATCTACAATACTACTCTACCATTTTACTCTTCAATATCTGTGTTCCAGTCCCATTTGCTAATTCAGCTGCTATATTTATTTTAGCCCGAAAATATTGGGCTTCACCTCTTTCTTAATCCTCTATTTTAGTGTATGGAACAGGTCAGATGTTTTTCTCTTTTGTCATACAAATCCCTAGCCATGCTAGGTAAATACTTTTACTAACAGTCATCTAGGTGACTACTGTCCTCAAATGCATTGTCCCAAAACCAGCAAGAAGAAATAAATAGCAAAAAATGTAAAACATAGCTGCTCTGTATTTCTATTCTTTATACTGTGCTACTGGTATTTGTTGTTTAATACTGGTACAGTGACCACCATGCATCTTTCATCTGAAGGAGAAAAGAATGGAGCATTTGGAATGATCCCTTACCTTCTTGTCAGGGAACATATTGATAGAAAGGGAATATAGTAAGAGCCTGATCCAGTGGCCACTAACATTAACAGGAACCTCTCTCTGACTTCAGTAGTACTGAACTTCCCACAGATGGGGCAGCAATTGTCAGCTAAATAGAAGAGATACTTGCTAGAACTGGGTCCCTGGGGGCACCCAACTGACAGTGTCCTTTTCATTCTACAGATGCAGGAACAATGAAGCAGCATTTTCTTCACTCTCAGTAAATGAAGAGACTCAAGTGCTATGCACTAAGACTGATGCAGTTCTTCCCTCCATTTCAGGGGCACCATTGTCAGGGACAAGACAGCCATAACAACAACGTGACAATGCATTGATATCTGTGCAGACAACTCATTGATATGCTTTAGTTCTTGGGGACAATTTCCGGTGCAAGTTATGCTCTTCTTTACCTGCTGCTCACAAACAGGGAAGAATTGGTGGGGAATGTAGAAGCAGATGACAACTTGGGCAGCAGTGACCATGAGATGACTGAGTTTAGGAACCTCAGGAAAGGAAAGAAAGAGAACAGCAGAGTAAGGACCCTGGAATTTGGAACAGCAGACTTTGACACGCTCAAGGCAGGATGCCCTGGGAGGCCAGTCTGAGGGTGAAAGGAGCCCAGAAGAGCTGGTTGTATTTTAAAGAAACCAGACTGAGGGACCAGAAACCATCCCAATCCACAGGAAGAGTATCAAGTATAGCAGAAGACCAGCTTGGCTTAGCAGAGACTCTTCAAGTTGCTAAAACAGAAAAAGAAAGCTTACAGAAAGTGGAAACTTGGACAAATGATTAGGAAGGAGTATAACAGAATTGCTCAGGCATGCAGGGAAGTCAGGAAGGCCAAAGCACACCTGGAATTGCAGCTAGCAATGGATATGAGGGGTAAGAAGAAGGGTTTCTACAAGCATGTCAGCAACAAGAGGCAGATCAGGGAAAGTGTAGGTCCCTTACTAAATGGAGGAGGAAACCTACTGAGAAACGATGTGAAAAAGGCTGAAATGTCTTTTTCACCTCAGTCTTTACAGGCAGGGTCAGCTCCCAGATTACTGCACCAGGCAGCCCAGTTCGGGAAGAAGATCAGTGACTCAGTGTCTAGTTGGCAACTGGTATCAAGTGGAGTGCCCTGGGAGTCGGTTCTGTGGATGGTTTTGTTCAATATTTTCATCAACAACCTGGAAAATGGGATCAAGTGTACCCTCAGAAATTGGAGAAAGTTCAGCATAGGGACTCCTAAAAGTGGTTAGGAGGCTGGGGCACATGACTTCTGAGGGGAGGCTGAGGGGAACGGGCTTATTTACTCAGGAGAAGAAAAGACTGGGGAGGATTTAATAGCAATCTTCAACTACCTGAAGGACGGTTCCAAAGAAGATGGAGCTAGACTGTTCTCAGCAGTGGTGGCAGATAAAAGGACAATGGTCTGAGCATTGATCTCAAGTTGCAGCAAGGGAAGTTTAAGTTAGATCAGGGTGGGCAAAATACAGCCTGCAGGCTGGACCCATCCCACCAAGCCATTCTATTCAGCCTGCGGGGCCCCTAAAAAAAATTAGAAAATGAATATTTATCTGCCCTGGCAGCCTGTCAAAGATGACAAGAAACAGGGGCAGTAGGACCCAGGGGAAGCCTCAGCAGGACTGAACAGCCCAGCCGCAGCCACCCCCAGCCATTTCATTCCCTTCCTGCCCCTGCCCTGCTCCAGCACCACCTGGCTGTTGGCTACATCACTGGACCAGGTGGCATGAGGCCATGCCAGTACAGAGCGGGGGGGGGGGCGGGGGGCAGGGCATGTGATACGTGGTGCATGTGTGCGTATGTGTGTGCAGGCAGGGACAGTGTGTGTGTGTGTGCACACGCGTGCATGTATACAGGCAGTGACAGTGTGTATAGGCAAGCGCAAAGTGTGTGTGCGTGTGTGTTCATAGTCTGAGTCCCACATGCATACCCCACCATACACATGCACCCACACCCCCCTCACACTATTATACATGCAGACCCCCCATATCCCCTCACACATCCCAGGTACGGAGCCCCCCACAAACCGCATACCAACCTACATCCCACATATCCACATGCACACACACATGCTCTCTCACCCCACATACCCACACATCCCTCACAAACCTATACCCACCCCCCCACAATTATACAAGAATAAGACTTCATTTTAAGCTATTGTGCAATCACCTCTATATACGCTACACAAACACATATAAATCAGAACACAATATTTTTTTGAAACCAAATTAATGAATGCTGTAGATGTTCACTTTTTAGAATATAATGTAGTATTTTTCTGGTTCTGAGATGGTAAAACCTCTTGCTGAAAGGAGTACTTCTGGGGGCAAGGGGAGGAACTTCTGGTGGCAAAGGTCAGGGGTTAGGGGTCACAAGATGGCAACTGGGGGCAGAGCATCTGTCAAGGAGTGGGGCTACCAGTGTGGCCCTCAACAGCTTGCCATAACTCAGTAGATGGCCCTCCACCCAAAATAATTGTCCACCCCTAGATTAGTTATTAGGAAAAACTTTCTCACTAGGAGGGTAGTAAAGCACTGGAACAGGTTATCCAGAGAGGTCGTGGAATCTCTCTCCCTGGAGGTTTTTAAGACCTGCCTAGATAAAGCCTAGCTCAGATTAAATAGTTGGAGATGGCCCTACTTTGAGCATGGGGTTGGACCAGATCAGCCTTTCTCAACCTATGGGTCGCAACCCAAAAGTAGGTCACACAAATATTTGAAAGGATCGCAAGCAAACTTTAAAGTGGATCAACAGACCTGAAAAATGGATTTTCCTTTAAAGGGGAAAAATGTGCAAGCCATAGCTTTTCCCTTGCAGGCTGTCAGAGTTCCAGCCTGCAAGGGGTTGCCCATGCCCCCTACACACACCTCCCTGCCCCACAGCCTTGGGGCCTGGGCTTGAGGGTGGGAGGCAGCAGGTTGGGAGTGAGGGGCACTGGCCATCAATGTTTACAAATGGGTCCTGGAACAAGAAAATGTTGAGGACCATTGGACTAGATGACCTCCTGAGATCCTTTCCAACTCTAGTTTTCTAAGATTCTATGATTCCCAAGTACTTTTCTGGAACAGAGTTCACAGATGTCAAAGGAAAGTCTTCAACTGACTGCAACAGCCTTTGGATCAGTACATCTTGATTATGTATTAAAATTACATATATATGGCTTAATTTCTTCAACCCTTCAGGTTCTCAGGACTTCTCCAGGTCAGCATCATAGCCAGGAAATTGCTATCCAAGTAAGCAAAAGATATTTTATCAATTATTGTATTATTTTTGCTGATACACTTTTCTTCTTTTCCCCTCAAACAGATAAGTAGCATCACAAGCTAAGGCATTATCCTGAGTCAGAGGGCAGTCAAAGTTATATATGATGTGGCCCTTCCTGATTGGCAGTCCAGGGCCCCTTGAATGACACTCTTTGTTTAAGTTTGAGCCATATGGGGCAACAGTTAACAGCTGAATATTTTTATCACTCAAGTATGAGTCACTCCTTTAGAATGGGCAGTTGCTACAGCAGTTAAGCTATTACCATTGGCCTCATGACCCAAGCAAATGCTGATAGAGTGCCTTACATATCCAAGTGCCTTCAAACTCTTACAGCCTCTTACACCTCTTTTTTTTTTTTTAAATTGGACTGTTCTGTAAGGTACGGAACTAGGAAACAGTTATCAAGCTGAAAAGGAAATTATCACATTAGAGGCAGGGGCCTGGGTTAAGTTTCTCTGAATGTGCCCAGCCTGTTTACATCCTTTCCAGTAAAGCCTTCCAAAAAATGTGCCATTATTAATATGCTAGTGCTGATAAGATTTGGAGACATTTAGTTAACATAGCAGTTCAGTGTTTGATCTCCATGAACTTTTTATCAAGTTAATCCCTACAGGCGTTTGTTCATGAAATTCTGCAAGAGAAAATTTGATAACCAACAACTGGGAATCCAGAAATGAAGAAAATGAGGGAAGAAAGGCCCTTAGTGTGGAGGGGGGAAACCCCAGCACTGCATTTTTAAAGATCCTGTGTTGGATGGTTAACTCTAACCTAAGATAGGAGAACTCCTCCTTTGGCTGTGTTCTTCTTTTTGCCTATAAAATTGGGTAAACTGGAAACTAAACCTGAACTCCAGTCTGTGCTCAAATCAGACTGTGTTGAAATCCAAGCGTCAGTAAAGTTGCACAGGACACTTAGTACATTTTTTTATTTGAGAAGCAGTAAGTGTTACCATGCTGTATTAAAAGTTAGAAGGTGTTCTCAGCAGTTGCTCAGTAATATGTACTATGATCTCAGCCCACTCTGGACAAGGCTGGAGCCAGCTGTGCTCCTGTATCCCACCCCAGATACTTACCCCAGTACCAGATGCCACAGCTCACATATCCACCTGTAAGGACATGCAAGCCCCACAACTAGAGTCTGCACCCTCTGCATTGTGGGCCCAGAACTACCCAGCCTGGGAGCTGGGGCAAGTCAGGTCTTCTGCTGCTGGTGATGGGCTGAGGGAGGCATGGGGAGCTGAGCTGGGAGAGGATGCCTCTCCTCCACTGGATCTACTCCTACCACTGGATCCATAGGGTGAGGTGGGTCTCTGCCACTGTCAGAGGTGCCAGGGTGAGCTGTGCCACTGGCAGTAGATGGAGGGAGGCATATGGAACCAAGCCCAGGAGAAGGCTGCTGCTGCTGCTGCATCTGCAGGGTGAGCCAGGTCTCTGCCACTAGCAGAGAGATACACTAAGGCCTGTTCAAGACTGGTGCAGTGCTGGGGCTGGAACCAACAATCAGTGAACTGTGCTCATAATATCTCCCTGGAGCAGTCTGATGATAGCTGAACATGCATTACTTCATACAAACTGGAGATATTTCTCCTTTGAAAAGACCCATTTCTGCAAAAATACAGTCCCATCTAGCATGTGTTTTGCTGCTTGAATGTGCAGACGCTTATGCTTTAAGTGCAGTTACATGTCCTATTTCACCCCTGAAACTGCTCATGGCAGTTTATAGAGTTTTCAGTTTAGGAGCCAAGAGGTAGGAGGAGAAGTCTGACAACGTCTACACATCTAACACTGCAATGAGCCCTATATCAAGGAGTGAAATCCTGACCCTATTGAAGTCATGGGGAAAAAGATCCAACTGACTGGGTCTGGGATTTTAGTGCAGGGGGTTGTGCTTTGGACATAAAGAGAAATTCAGATTTAGGTTCCAGTTAGCCAGTTATTATGAGAAAAAGGGCAGAATGTAGCCTGGACTTAGGCACAAACGTCCTTGAGAAGAGTGATCCGTATTCTTTTCTCTACCAGAATTTCCTATTGACTAACATAGCTGGCTCCCCATTCATCATGCTATTTTTTGGATTCTAATCTTGGGTACCCCGATGATCACTGTGCAATGTATATGAAGAGTAGTTGTGTAAATCAGGGAAGCAAATTCCACTAGGTGGTGATATACGGAGAAGTCAAATGTTGCAGCACTCAAGCTTAAGAAACCTTTGTGGATGTAACTCAAAAAATTATACTAACTGAAAGGTAGGGCAAGGAGTTCTGAGGAGCTTCAGAAGTTACTCTGGTGCATTTTGTATTTTTATGTATGTTTATTGCTCCTAAAACCACATGTAAAAAATCTAGCAAGAGATTTTTACTGAATACGAGTGAACTGAGGCTAAACCAGAACCTGAAGACCATGATATGTGTTTACGTGTTTAAATCAGAGCTACCAATGAATTTAATCCTTCCAATACTGTGTATATATATGTATATTTATATACATATATATATACACATATATACATATATATACATACACACACACACACATATATACATACACACACATACACACACACACACACAAATTAAAATTTCTTTGATTCTGCTCTTCATAGGTATTAAACCCCCTTCTAGCCTATGCATGGCATACAGTGAGTATTCCCACTTTTGCTTTATTTTGATTTTGGAGTGTGATGCAGGGAATTTTCCTCCAGACTCATCAACTTTTGGGAGTTAGTCTTTTATATTTTAGTAAGAGACTGTTTTTCCATTTGTATTTAATTTTAAGCTGAACAGGTAAGTAAGAAAGGAATTTAAAGATTGTAAGATATTTTCAAGAATTTATCCAGCTTTTATTTCTGTGCTGGTATGTCTGGCATGCTGCCAGCTTCTCAATTCACGATAGTAGTGAAATGTGGCATTTGACAGATAAAGGTTCATGGACAATTGTGCAAGGCAAGAAATAGATAAGTAATGGCAGTGCCTTTCAACACAGAATATAACAGTATTAAGTATCAAACACTCATCATATTTCTGGCAATTACTCCTTTTCCTTATCTAAAAGTAGCCCTCAGATGCCCTCTTCTTAATGCAAACTTTCCTAAAGACAGATGTATTAATTAGAAAGTATACACAAAGGGAAGGCTACTTTATAATTTTAATTAAAGAAACAAAAAGCAAAATGATTTATTCTTATTTACTTCTTTTTAATAAGAATAGTCTCAAATTAATTATATTCATTTTAAATTAATTTTTAAAATAAAGTGCAATTATTTAACAGAAGTAATAAAAACATTTTTGAGTAAAGAGACTATCCATCAAGTAAATACATTAGTTGTGATGGGTGAAAATCTCAGTAATGTTCTCACCCTACAGTTCTGTCAGAACAAAATTAAGTGCTATAATGGCTCATTGTTAGAGACCTTTAAAATAGGAATCAATTAGCTCTCAGGAAATATAATACAAGAACAATCCCATATAAGCAAGGTGGTAGACTAAATATCATGCTAGGCTTTTTCATTCTCTAACTGCTTTGCACCCAGTCCTGCACACCAGACAAATGGTTTTCCAAAAGCCTTTGATATTAAAGGATAGTATCCCTCCAATTGATTTTGTCAGGCACTGTATTAGACCCTAGAAAGGAAAAGCGGAATTCAGCCTATTGATAAAAGGAAGAGGGCATCCTAAAACAGGCTTTTAAAACAATAGGGATGTTAATTAATTGTTATTCCTAATATTCGTTATGTTCATCATGACCCAAATGTATCATCTTTTAATAGGAAAATACAAGTCTATGTAACTTTGAGGCATCTTCAGACTCTTAGGGCGCATCCAGATGAGCGCACACATGCAGTATATGGTGCCACAGACCTGTCTGCAGCACCGCACACTGCACGCCACCCATACAGGCTGAAAGTTAGCAGCATGGGGGGTTATTTTGACACCAGGATTTCAAAAAATCCACACAAGAAAAAGCAGGGTGGTGAATGTGGTGGCAGTGTGCACCACCTGAAACTATAGCCTGAGCCAAACTCCAGCTGCTGGCCAGGCTCCCTGCTGCCAGATTGCCACCATTGGAGCCCTGGGAGGCCCCTGGGACCCTAGGGACATCTATGTGCTGCTGCTATTTGTCCTTGGGGAAACAAACATGGCCACTTGTCTGGACATGCCCTTATAGGCTTTAAGTTTCTTCACGTTATTGATAACATGGAAAAGCTCAGTTTTAACAGATTGTGCTTCAGTAACACAAATTCCACGAGGCCAAGAGAGAGCAGAGATGTTTCAGGAAAAAATCAGTTTGCACATACCTGAATACCAGGAAAAGCTTAGGGGTGTAATTCCAGTTACATGCTTTTTATAACACTTCCATTGCTGCTATAAAACTTCATCCCCAAAAGTCAAAATAATGCTATTTTCCACTAGTGTTGCATTCCCCAAATATCAAAATATCTAAAATGTTATAAACTGCGAATCCAAACAAATTCAGTTGGGGTCAACTGAAATGTTTACTTTTCATCCTTTTGAAACATTTGGCTTTAATTCTGACCATTTTCAAATTGTTTTCATTATAATTGGCTTAACTTTTGAAATCTAGAACACCATAACTTTGTTTTAAGACTGTTAAGATTAAACATTTTGAAATATTTAAACAATTTTGAGATTAAAAAAAAATCAAGTCAAGAAATGTATCAATGCTGACCCACTCTGCAAAACATTACAGATATATCAAATTGACATCTACTGACAAAAAAAAATCCACAATCAGTTCCATTCTCAATAGTTTCTTTCTCTTGAACTACTTGTCCATAATGACAACCTAGTGGATTTCATGAAATTGTAGTATTCCTAAAAGGTGATATTTGAGGTTGACAAGTTTAAAAGAAGGTTAAAACATGAGCTTTTTCTTTAAAGCTGCCACCTATTTTCAACTCTTTTTGCTCACCAGCCTAAGAACAGATTCACATCCCCTCTCCTTGAATCTGGTATAAACAGTGCCTAGAGTAAGTTTGGAAGCCTTGTCCAGATGCAGTATCACTTTTTGCCTTACTACATCTACAAAGAGTATAGTGACATTGTATCATCACAGCCAGTCAAAGACCTCTACCTCACAATGGTTTTATTGTCATTGACAATCCCTCCATCTGAGGATGATCTCTACCAGGGCTCATTGATGGGTCCTGAGATGACTTAAGCATCTAATCCTTGAGCTACAGATGAATCCACAGAGGTGGAAGGCCTTTCTCCAGGGGAGAGTAGGCTGTAGTATGATATTTCTCTCCTTTCCCTTCCTCTACTCTCTTCTGTGCTTCTAGGGAAAGGCACTTGGCTGAGGTTGGATCTGCAGCTTGGTTGAGGTTGTGGCACTATTGGAGACGGTCAGCAGCCAGCTCCTCCCAGCTCTTAATGTTGGCATCTGTTTTTTTGAGGTATGCCTTCAATGCATCCTCTGGCCCCAACAAAATCTCAGGCCACAACTATGCTAGAAACAGATCATTTGTTTTGGGAGTTGAGAGTTAGGCATCTGCACACAAAGTTTGGTCCAGTGAAGTTGGTGCTTCGGGATCATGAACTCAATGCTGGTAACATTGACTTAAGCAAAGATTCTGGTATTTGTGTGACAATCCTCCCATTTGATGTGGAGGATTTTCCAGAGGTATCATTTTCTAGAGATACCTCTCCAGACTCATGAGATGACAACAGTAGGTCACCCATTTTTCACATCCATAGAGGAGAATGGGAATGATGACTGTGTTGTAGACCTGGATTTCTTTCTGGATATTGCGATCAATAAAAACACTCTGAAGCAATGTTTGGAAGAAGATCTTTGCTCACAGAATCCTGTGCCCAATCTCCTCATCAATGTTCACTCTGAGAGAGGTGGCTTCTGAGGTAAGGGAAATGCTCAACTACCTCTAGGGTCTTTCCCTTGAGGGTGATTTGAGGAGAGGAGGTCACGTTCATGGCCTGGGGCAGGCTAATAGAGCACTTTAGTTATCTCAATGTTGGGAGAGAGGCCCAAAATTTGGTAGGCTTCTGCAAAGAGATCCAGAGCAGTCAGGAGGTTTTGCTCAACATGCACAAGGATGGCACAGTTGTCAGTATATTGAAAGTCAAGGATGATTGAATAATTTGATCTTTAAGGGAAAACGTTCCATATTGAAAAGGCTTCCATCTGTTTGGTATTCAATGTTAATTCCAGAAAGGAGATGATCCTTAACAAGAACCAGCTCATGTTAAAAATGGCAAGACAAAGCTAAGGAGGTTCAGCTCTATGCTGACAAACATGACATGTATAGTTTTTTCCAGGCAATGATGCCATCTACAGTCCTGCTTTCCTGTGATCACAGGTTGCTTCAATGCTCCTCAAAAACAAATAGTCTATCTAAGCCAGATGGAAATAGCACTTTGAGGCACAATTGAACCATGAGTTAATTGTGATGAATGCCACCATTGAGTCCATTCCCCTGGTAGGGGAATCCCTCACTAACGCTCCTATTATAGAAGTCTGGTGTGCCATCAAGAAAACTAAGAACAAGAAAGCTACTGGACCAGATGGTATACCTCCTGAAATATTAATGGCTGGCAGTGAGGAACTAGTACTGAGACTCCACAAATTTATTCTTAGAATGTGAAAATGGTTGTATAGTGCCAAGGGAACGGAGCTACAACCAGGGGGAAGGTACAGCCAGTAGTTGCATTCTTTTTCAAGATACAGCTGAAAAATAGTGGGGGGCGCAAGGGTTTAATCTTACTTTCCTTTTTACTTATCTTCAATACATAGGAAAACTGAACAACAGCTATTTCCTACTGCTTTTTTAAAACTCATCATAAAGCTATACTAATTAATTTTTCACTGAATTACTTTCTGCAATTTTTAAGCTATTATTAAGATAGAGAACTCAGACTTTCAGATTATAATGAGCTGTAATAAAAGGAAATGACATTCTGTTATGGATCCAATAGGATCTTCTAAAGGCACTTCAAACTTAGAAAAAATGTACAAATAGTTGTTCTGGGACACTGACCTAAATCAAAACAGTACAGGTCAGATTTAAATCAAGAGAGCTGTGTTGAAACAAGGGCCTGCACCAGTTGAATTTAACCAAATTATAATGCGGCCTACACTGATGCAACTCTTATGTGTAAGCCAGAAAACAAATGTATATGTAAAACAGAAAGATCTAAGCACTTTTGAAAATTCTAATTCCAACTCTTATGTGATATTGCTTCCATTCACTCTTATAAAGGTTAAAGTGATGCTGTCATTTTACTATCAGATTTTTTAAAAATAAGTTTCAGTTTTTATCCTGGCCTCTAAATCATCTTGTCAAGTTTTGTGGTTTTTCAAATGTAGACTCCAGTCCTGTGGAAACTATTGCATGTTTTACTGCTGAGAGTAGCCTCTGCAACCCTAATGTGATTACGCCTGGTAGTAAAGTATTAGGGGTGTGTGAAGCAGGCCCTATTCGATTCAGATTCAGCCCAAATTGGGGACAGTGATACAATTCGTTGATTCAGATCACTGTCCCTGATTTGGTTTGGCCGAATCCAAATCTGAAGATTCGATATCGATTTGGAGAATCAGCAATTCAGACATAGACACAACTTTAAATGGTTTTTAAAAAACATTTAAAGCTGTGTCTATGTCCGAATCGCCGAATCTCTCCGAATCGATTCAGAGGGTTCTGATTTGATTGGGAGAGATTAAAGGGTCCTCTGATTTGATTTGGATTCAGAGTTTCAGCCACCAAATTGGGGCAAATCTCCACTGAATCGAATCAGGGACTGAAGCTTCACAGAGCCCTATTAAGTGTATAAGCCCCGTATAAGTGTTTGCAAGATTGGGATCACTGTTTCCTAATAAAAGGCATGTTTTGTTTACAAAACAGAGGGAAAACTGAGACAGTAGGATTAATCAACTATATAGAAGGATCAAGGAAACTTATTATTAACAAAGTTGTTATCAAATAAAGTAGCAAAAACCAGAGAAACATGTTTTCTCTTTAAGTTCTGTCATAGTTATTCTAGGTGTTAACATAACTTAAATTAAAGTTAATGGTTTCATCTTAAACTGATTCTTATTCCTGATTGCTGCATACACTTTATCACAGCAGTGCTTTCAGGGAATGTGAAGGAAATGAAGTGTCCATGCTCCTGGCAACTGCCTGAGACTATTTTTGCCATCATTCTCAGCTGAAACGCATGGCACTTAATCTGTTTTTCTGTTGGAGATCTTAAAAAAGCCAATAAACCAGTCTATTTTCCATAAATAGAATAAGATACACTTTAGAAAAGTGGAAAATCTAAGAGTTTCATGTCTCAGAATTGCTTCCAAATTTTTCCACGTTGCATGCAGTTGAGAACTGGTCAAGTGTCTGCCTCTTAACTCTGTATCTGCAGGTGTCTTTGTGACCATACAAAATGCAAGAGACATGTGTGTAGAGATCCTTTGTACTCCTTCCAACCTAGCTCCTCCTATTGTTGCTGGCTCCTGCAGACACTGCTCTGACAGAAGCTGTGCTTCACACATGTCCACTTCCATCCTATGGATGTCCAATTCTATCCTGCATGGCCCCCATCACCTTGCAATAATCAATGGAGTTTGTTCTCATGACAGGAGTGTAAGAGAAAAAAGATGGCAAGCAACCCAGGGCTGAAGAATGTTTCTTCTAGTCCCTTTTCCCACCCCACCCCACTCCCCCAGTTAATGACTGGGCAGGGACCATTAACATCACTGCCCCCCTTCAATTCTTGGGCCAACCCTTGAGTAATTGGTGGGCTGGGACACGGGGTAGGAACTGTATGGCCATCTGAATTGGAAAGGGAAAGGGCAGACAACACCAAAAAGCAATGCTCATGGGCACCCTTTGGCTTTGCCCTTTGATGGGGACAGAGACATGGAAGACAGGTGGAGTTCCTTGTTATAATTTTTAAATTGGACTGTGTGTTTCCTTGAGAGAAAGGGGAGAATAAATAAGTTTTAAGGATAGCCACAACCCCCATGTGAGAGTAGGAGGTATGGGATTTGAAGTGACAATAAAGGAAGGCATGGGGACTCCCCCCAGGTGTGAGGCAAGATAGTGGCAATGAGCAGAAAGAGGAGGGAATATAGGGAGAATGAAAAAGCTCTTGTTCTCTTTGACAGAGTTAGTGAATGTGGTTGGGAAGCAAAGTTGGGTTGGGGGTGGGAGGGTACTTTCCTTGGTCAGAAGCTGTGGAGCAAGAAGATGCATGGTAGGGTGGACTGGTTTTGAATTTTGGGGTCTGAGGGAGAATTTGGTTTGATGTACTGTTTTAGTATTTCCTACTTTTATAAGATTTTTTTATCTGAAACTGTAAGCTACCTTTTTGAGTGGAGGGTGACATATAAATCAAATAATTATCTAAATATGATCATTTTACAGAGACAGATTAAATGCTCAGATCACACTAGAAGTCCATGCCGAGCCAGAAACAGAACTGAGATCTGAATTCCAGGCAATTGGTCTAGTCACTGGTGTCTTTCTATACTTCTACTATCAGAAAGGAAATTGGTGTAAGTGAGCAGAGATTCATCTTTCACTCAAAAGAACAGAGAATTGAAAATATTGTGGGCTATTCTCTCCAACTCCTCCAACTGAGGAGTGGAGTAGCATGCTGTAAACGTCCTACTTCTACAGGTGCAGCTTCTCTCAGCCACTGTGACACAGAAGAGATCCCAGGACTTTTAGAGATGGTAACAACAATGTAGCAGACAGAAGACTACTGAGACCAGTCTTGGCTGAGGATCCTAGCTCTTCAGGTTTTGGTTTAGATTGAAGTATGGGAAGGAAAAAGCAAGTTACAAAAAGTTCTTTTGCTGCTACTGAAAAAAACCTGGTCTTTGCAAAATCATCACAGATATATTTACCAGCCAAGGTCAATCTACAACAATCATTCAAGAATGATGACAGAACAATAGAACTACTGCATAGAGTAAACAGGTAGGCACTAGGGTTGTACTTCTCTATCTCAACAGATAAGCAGTTCTTGGGACTTCAAATAAATCACTGGGAGCAGCTAGCGGAAAGAATGAGGTAAAATAGATCTCCCCTCATGTTTTTCTTAGCAGACTGCCATGGGGAAATACTTAGATGCTGAAGGATGCCGGTTTGCTTTGACGAGACTGATCTGAGAAGAATGGACATTCTGCTATAATCTGGTCACGCAAACCGTCTCTAAGCAATTAGATTGTCTTATTGGTTTAGCGCTATTTTAAGCTTAGTTTTTGCTTTTGGGACCTGCTGTTTTGAAACATATAATATGTATTGTGCCATGTCAGACATCTATTTATCATGATATAAAAATGCCTTGTGTTCACAGTATATTTTGGGCAAAAAGCATATCGTTATGAACTCTTTTGAACTTAAATTCTCTCCTGCCTTTTTGAACTGCTGAGGAAAATCAGCCCTAAGATTTATTCTCCAGAAAATAATTCTTAACATGTGTCTCCCCTCAGGAATATTTGTTCAGAGTAGAGAGAAATGAAGTGCTGTGTGGCCCAGCTTCTTAACCTGGAATAATTTTTCCTTTAGAATTAGTATTATAATACTTGGAAAAGAACAGAACATATAAAATTACGAATTTTCACTGGCTTTTTGTGGCAGCGACAAGCAAAAACTAAAAGATTGTTTCTATTGTATGTGTGTTTGTTTATATAGCAACACATCGTGACATATTGGTTTGCAACTGGTGTAAAGCTCCTTATCAAGATGCAACTTAAAATAGCAGCAGAGGCAAGACAACAAGATGAGAAAGTGCTGCTTAATAGCAGTAACTTGGCAAATTAAGAAACAAATTTCTTTAAGATAGACTGGAGTTCAATGTTGTGCAGAATTATATTCTTGTGGGCGTGTCCTTTTTTTATTTGTTTGACAAAAGAATTGGTCAAAAAAGTATGTAAATCTGAAAAGGAACAATGGGGAAATGCATTGGTATGAAAAGGATGATAAAAGAAAACATGGTTCAGTAACCAAAATCATGGAAGTTAAAAAATGTAAAGACAAATCCATTAAACTTGTTTCTCTCTCAGCCACATCACTGTTCCTTGCAGTGCATTTGGAGAACTTTGCTTGTCTATTTTAAAGTCACTCTTATGAAAGGGATTTTTTCACATCCCTAGGGAAAATATGATCCTGAGTATACAACTTAAGATACTCAACAGAAATTTATTTTCACTGAGTTTCTTAACATTACCTGTATCTAAAGCCTCAGACAAAGTGTATCCCCCTCCTTGGTTCTTACTCCCTTCAGTATCGTGTGTCACTCAGGGCTCATTTTATTTTCTTTATTGGGACTTCTTAGTGTTAAAAACATCATTATATAGGAATGTCAGCTGCCCTGATGACAACTGAATTTACATCCACAGCCACCCACATTGCCCACCCCTAAGGCCAGCTTTGGTTTGCAGTGCTAACTACTGTAGTGTGAATATTCCCATTGTACATATTAGGCCCAAAAGCATTATATGTGGGTAAGTCATTTGACAATGTGAAAAGATACGGTGTTTTAAATTCAGAATGAACTTTTTTGTTTGGAAATTTCATCTTAAACTTACACAGAAGAACATTAAGAAAAAGAAAGGTCAAAATCAAAATAAAGTATTTTGAAAATATTGAACAAACTGGAAATTGGTTCTGGTCAAGTTTCTGAGCATTCACACAAGTTAGATTTTGATATTTTGCTATGTTGAAGGGAAATATTTTTAAATATAAAAAAAATCTTGCGTGATGAGAAAAAAGGACTGGAAATTACTTCAATACTAACTGAGTTTAGTTAGCCCTGTGACTGATACATTTTAAAGGATCAGCCTCCAATCTGCAATTTTTAAATCTTTAGTACAGATGAGGACTGGCCTATTAATATTTTAGGACCTCGGGCCATATGTTCAGGTGGTGTAATTTGGCACTGCCCCATTGATGTCTACAGAGCTACTGTACACCAGCTAAAAAGTTAGTTTCTTAAACAGATTTTGATATATTGCTACATAACTATGTCAGTTCACCTTTAGAAACTATTCAATATCACTGATATGTGAAAAATTAAATAATGATTTTCAGTCCTCAAAAAACAAAACTTTTAGTAACATAAAAGCTCAAAAACATAAGGCACGTGACCCTATAACATTAAAAGTATTCCTGTGGCATACAGCATATTTTAGACAGACAGGTTGATGTCTTTAAGCTGGTAAACAACAATAATTTCCCTTTTACAGAAGCAAAGCGTAGGTCAAAACACCATTTCAGTCTCTCTGGTTTACACCCCTGTAATTAATAAGACAATATTTTTCAAGAAGAAAAGTAGGAAACCTGATATTTAGGAGACAGTTGATTTTAGGGCCTTCCAGAGCCAACTTATGCCCTTAAATACGCACATGAAGCCAGTGCATAAGATACAGTACCCATCCAACAGTAAAATGATATAATTGCACTTCAGCCATTAAGCCTACATCTTTAAATGCTACTGTAATAATTTGAGGGAAAAGTCACCATAATACAGTTACCTGAAAAATCAAGGCCATTTTTATTTATACAGGGCATCTCAAAAAATGCACACATACATGTAGATTATACTGTTATTCATCACTATAATGCGTACTGCATGTTATGATGGACATTTTGAAAACCTACAGTAGTGTATATTGTAAGATATACTTTTTGTTTTCAAAGGAAGCAAGAATCAGCACTGCCAATCAATGTGCCTGTATTCCTGATGACTGAAGTGTGTATACATTTGAGATGTACTGTATCTATACCGTATTTGTGAAATCTTAATTTTAAATTAGACAGCCAAACACCCTTGTCTTTTAGCCAAACTCATTCTGCATTAGGAATATTAACATTCCCACTGAAATCAATGGGACCATTCCTTAGCACCTGAGCCTCAGCTATGACCTAGGGGAGAATTTTGCTAAGCACAGAACAAAATCCCTGGCCCCGCAGCTCCTGAGCCAAATGATAGGGTAAGACACTCCTTGAATCTTTACCTAATTATTAGTATCTCAAAGTAGAGATTGTTATATCTCAAAAAGAAAGAGCTACATCCAAATGGGTTCCCCGCTAGAGACTAGAAAGAACCAAGGTGACAACAAAAATGGTGTCTCAAGTGATACCTGACTTCTGGGGCATAAACCCTTGCCCATTCCAGAACAAGAGAGAGGAAGGGGTGGAGGAAACTTTGTCTTATTAAAGAACGTTCCTCATCTGTGTTCTCCCCCCAATCTGCTTTTTCAGGGTTATTTTGTATATAGAAGGCAGAAATCTAGACAAACGTTTTCAAATATTTGTTTTAAAGTTTGAGATTTAAGCTCATTTTTTTTAAAGACTTTATGGACTTTTTAAAAGGTTTATGGTAAAATACAACCCTTGAAACATTTCTGGGATATATTTTGTTACAAAATGTTTTTGAGCTTGTGATGTCCAAGCATATTCTCAACCCCATCCCTGCTATGGAAAGCGCATACCTTGCAATACTTTAAATAGGTGTGGGGGGTTTCCACAGTCATTTGTGATTCTATATTCTTGGTATTTTTAATTTTTAGACTGACAGAACAGCTGTAAATGGGTACTTTTGAAATGTCACAGAAAATTATTCATATCACTTCATCAAGTATGATATTTATAATTGATGATCAAATTTGCTGCTGTGCTAATGCTGACTAATATTGTCTCCACCCATAAGAATTTTACAGCTCCTCATTCCAGTTTGCCTGTGGTGCCAGAGTCTTATCTATTAAATGAAACCCATGAATTTCCGGACAAAAAACTGGAAAAAGATTAGCTCCCTCCCTGCTGAGATAAATCACTTCCCAGTGTTTTCACTTGCAGACTTTAACATTTTTCATATGGCTCTTACTCTGACTAGCTCTGTAAAGGAATGTTAGTTGCAAAGATAATTAATTACTGTGTGATATGAACTTAAAACTGGGGCTGAGATTTTAGAATGTCTTGATAGCAGTACTCTTTACAGACATACAGGTATTTAGAAACAAAAATATTTTTTTAAAAATGAGAGCCGCTCTAATTAAAGCACCTGGAGGGAGCATCATGTATATCAGTGTCCCCAAGCTGAAAAATGGCAGTGGGGGTGCTTTAAATTAAAACTTGAATGAGCTTTAGTTAAAGTGCCCCCGCCACCATTTTTCAGTGCAGAAATGCCAATACACATGACACTGGAGTCTGCTGGAGTGCAGTAATTACCACGCTCCAGCAGACTTGATTAATCGAATGTGCTCCTACGTGCCCTAATTACAGCACGTTGGAGCAGCCTTGATGTACATGTATAGGTGCCCTAACTCCGGGCACTTTTACACCTGCTCTGGGGTGGGGAGTGGTGCTTTAATTAAAGTGCCGCAGTGTCTCTTGTATCAGCATTCCCATGCTTCAAAATGTCAGTGAGGGCAGTTGAACCAAAGCTTGTTCAATGAGCACCCCCGCCACCATTTTGAAGCATGGGGACACTGATACACGAGGCGTGGGATGCTGCTGGAGTGTGGTAATTACCATAATCCAGCAGACTTGAGTAATCCAACAGACTCAATTACAGCCCTGTAATTACAGCAGACTTTAATGCGTTGTAATTACAGGGCATCAGAGCAGCCTCCACACTTGTGTATAGGCACCCTCCAGTGTGAGGTACTAAACAAATGTGCATTAGTACTTTACACCAAATGTGCTGTCCCTGGCAACACTCCCACTCCCTGGCTAGCACTTGCAGGGGGGCACCAGCACTCCCCCCTGCCCCCCCTGCTAGTCGCCAGAGTGGTGAACACGGCTGGTCAGGGGGTGCACCAGCACTCTAAGGGGGTGCACGTGCACCCCTGTGCTCCCACTGTGCATCGCCACTGAACAGCAGAATGTTACAGCTACTTTACATGGTAGCGTATACATTATATTTTGCCTCTTTAGTGTACAAGAAACACTTCATATTTTCAAGAACATTTGCTGGCATACATAGTCTTGCTAAAATTAGTCTCATCTATTAATAGGGAAATTTTAGACAGACCAAGATTGTACTTTTACATAATGTAACACTACAGTACTATCCTATTATTTCTTTTCATTCTTCATTCTTCCATAAGACTGTGACCCCTGATTACAAGGGAGGATGCCCAGTAAGCCAGATGGCTTACCCATGTTCAGATAAGTCACTCATCACCTTTTCTCAAAGCAATGTGACACATAGCAGCTTGGATGATGCATAGTCCTTGCTTTCCACTCAGTCTTTCCAAAGCTAACAGAACGAGGATTGCAAGTTCATTAGTCCTGTTATGTTAGCTGGTTAGGCATCAAGTCTTAAAGGATGAGTCTATGGTTATTTCAATTTAAACCGTTAGTCAAACTGTCAAGGGAATATGGGTCTGCACACTGTTTAATTCTGGTACCAAAAATAACAACCAGTGTAAAAGGAAAAAAGATAACTGGCTAATAAACTTGGTTCCAGATTCACCTTTTGTGGTCACATAACAGTTTGCTGACCTTGAACAGAGGAACTGCAATTTTTTTTAACAAGCAACTATCCTACACAGACACTACACACACACACACACACACACACACACACACAAATATAGGTCATCTCAAGTTAAGTTAACTTTATTGTTCAGTATAAGGGTTTCTGACACAATTATTTCTGCTTCATATCAAATAACTAAGGTTCTTCCTCCATACTTGCATGTTTTAAAAGAAACACAAAATAAAATCAAAACAAATATTGCCATGCCTTGTACTTGCCCAATGACTGTAGATTACAAAGGAGTTCAGATTTCTGGGACACCAGATTCATTGAAGAATCCATCCCCAGTCTATTCTTAAAGCTAAGAGACAGCTGAAGCGAAGCTTCACAGTTTCTGCCACAGCCTTGAGGCTGCAGCACTGAAAAGACCCGCTGCATGGGAGGAAAGCAGAACATATAAGAATGCCCTATCCTTTAAGCATGGCCTGCCTTCTTTGTTCTGAGATGCATGACATTATATTTTAGCAATATTAAAATGCATATTTTTTGCTTTTGTCCAAAATACTAAGTACTGCAGATCATTCTGTATCACTAGCTTGTCCTCATCATTATTTATTATTTCCTCAGACTTTGTGTCATAGGCAAACAACATCAGGGATGATTTTATAGTTTGCTCAGGTCACTGATAACAACTGTAGAATAGGATAGGGCTGAAAACAGATCCCTGTGCAAGCCCACTAGAAACACCTCTGGCTCAGTAGCAATTCTGTCTTTTAAATTCTATTTTGAGACCTGTCAGTTAACCAATATTTTATCCATTTGATGCATTTTATGTTCATTTTGTGCCACTTTGTTTTTTTTAATCAAAGTATACAATATCATGTAAAGAAGTCTGCTATAACACCCAAACATATAAAAATAGATCATTCACTCACAGTTGGACATCAGAGGAAATCACATTCAGCCAAGCAAAAACTGCTAGACTAAAAAGGTTCTGATCTCCAGCTCCATCTTATATCTTCTCCACCCCTGTTGAAAATGACCCTCTAGAGCACCAGTGTCTTGATTAGCAAAAGGGTGAAGAATGATGCTATGTAAATTCAAGAGGATGATTTGCCCACATTGAGACATTACTGATTACAAAGCTAATAGAGATGACTTGGGCCTCTGTTTTTTAAACTGCCATCCATATTCATAGGTATTATTTTTAGAAAGAAGTTTCAATTCAGAAAGGTCCAATCAATTTTTCACACAACTCCAGTTAGTAGTAACTTGAAGACAAGTGGTCTGAGTGAGTAAAATGACTTCAATTTGACTCTAAATGCCCCAAATTACATTTGAACCAACATATAGTTATTTTACCTAGATTTCTCATGTGAATTTATATGCCAAATTTTTACTAAATGGTTTTCTACTTTGCTTTATACTGCCCTCATCACTGGTTTGTAAGCTTCTTCCAGCAGTTAACTAAGTAACATGTCTTCACATCTGTCATGTGCTGTTTGTTCTCTTATCCTTTGCCCAAGAGGAGAAGTATGCATAGTGGCATGTCTTGTTTTGTGGTAGAATTCCTGTACTGCTTTTTGTGTGTTTGTGTTTGTTCCTGTTTGCAGGTTGCTGTGTGATTAGGAATGCAAGATCAAAGAAATACCATGACTTAGAGTGGACAGTCATAGGTTGTCTCCTAGGAAGGTTCATTCCACAGTTTTGGACTAGATTCTGAGGAAGTTCCAACTCCTGCAGTGTCAAGTTTCACCCTTACTGTAGAGGGTTCCCTTGTGTTAATGGATCACTCTTGGTGACTACAGTTTTCACCCTAGAGCTTTAATTAGTTTTTTAGATATCCTAAGCCCCAGTCCTGCACTGTCTTCAAGGCAAAGACTAAGATCAGAATGGAATAAAGGTCACTGCATTCTGCTGGGATGTGCTGCAAGAGTTCTCTGCTAGTCAGGAGTTTTCATGCCTAGGTGTTTCTAAGTCCAGGTCATCACCTACCAGGATGAAACAGTCTCTTTGTACTCTTCAGGGCTTCTATATGAAACTCAGTGTCAGCAAGGAACTCTAGATTGCCTTGTCAATGTGTGCTTTTGTCCTGAACAGACTGCATTGTGGCTGCAAATTTTTTTAAATGCCCTCTCCCCTTCTTCAGCAGCATTACTTCTGTCTTGCTTGGGTTTAGCTTCAGCTAGCTGTTCTTCATCCATCAGCTGCACTCATCCAAGCACCAGGCAATCTTGGGGCACTAATAAGTCCAGACATGGTAAAAAGTTGGTAACCTTTTCCACCAGCCCAAGGGGATCACCCTACCTGACAGGACACAGGACTATAATATGCCTACATTTGGTGAAGACATTGTGAGGGAGCACCTTGAGAGGCTGGACATCCATAAGTCAGCAGGCCCTGATGAAATGCACCCTAGACTGCTAAAAGTGTTGGCTGACATCTTAGCTGGGCCATTGGTGCAGATATTCAAAAACTTGTGGCACTTGGGTGAGGTTCCTGAAGACTGGAAGAGGGCCAATGTGGTACCTATCTTCAAAAAAGGAAGAAAGGAAGATCCAGGGAGCTACAGGCCAATCAGCTTGACCTCAATCCCTGGAAAGATCTTTGAGAAAATTATCAAAGAATCCATCAATAACTGGCTGACAGAAGGTGCCATCCTGAGAGACAGCCAGCATGGCTTCATTACAGGTAGGTTATGCCTGACCAACCTCATCTCCTTCTATGACCAGGTGACACATCACCTGGACTGGGGGTTGAGGTTGACTTGGGGTGAGGTCATATACTTAGATTTTACAAAAGCCTTTGACTTGTTCTCCTACTATGTCCTCATGGCAAAACTGGGAAACTGTGGCCTTGACAACCTCGGGGAACTGGCTCCGTGGTCAGACCCAGAGAGTGATAGCTGAAAGAATCAAGTCAACATGGTGCATGGTGACCAGTGGCATCCCTCAGGGTTCAGTACTTGGACAAGTACTCTTTAATATATTTATTAACGATCTGGATTTGGGTGCCAGAAGCAGACTGGCTAAGTTTGCAGATGACACCAAACTGTGGGAAAGCACATTTACACTGGAGGATAGGCTGAGGATTCAAGCCAACTTAGATAGGCTTGTAAACTAGGCAGAGAAAAACCTGATGACTTTCAATATAGAGAAATTCAGGGTGCTCCATCTCAGGAGAAAGAACTCACACCATACCTATAGCCTTGGCAGTGCTTTACTCACTAGCTCTACCATCCAAAAAAGACTTGGGGGGTCATGATTAACCACAAGATGAATATGAGCCACCAATGTGATGCTGCAGCTGGCAAAGCAAATAAAATTCTGGCTTGCATCTACCGATGTATCTCAAGCAAGACCCAAGATGTCATTCTCCCATTTTACTTGGCCTTGGTGAGGCTGTAGCTGGAGTACTGCATCCAATTCTGGGCTCCACACTTTAAAAAGGATGTGGAGAAGCTTGAGAGAGTCCAAGTGAAAGCCGCACACGTGATCAGAGGTCCAGAGAACAGGCTTTATGAGGTGAAGCTGAGAGACATGGGATTCTTCAGCTTGGAAAAGCGTAGGCTCAGAGGGGACTTGGTGGCAGCCTATAAGTAGGTGTACATCAGGAGTGTACATCAGGGGTGTACATCAGGACCTGGGAGAACATCTGTTCACCAGAGCTCCCCTAGGGAAGACTAGGCCCAATGGCTACAAACTGCCGGAAGACCGTTTTGGATTAGACATAAGGAAAAACTTTTTTACTGTCTGAGTCTCCAGAGTCTGGAACAGACTCCCCCCAGAAGTTGTGCAAGCACCTACTCTGGACACGTTCAAGTTGCATTTGGATGCTTATCTTGCTGGGGTCATCTAACCCCAACTGACTTCCTGCCCCTTGGGCAGGGGGCTGGACCCAATGATCTTTTGACATCCCTTCCAGCCCTAATGTTGTGGCAGTGCACCTTTGGGTGCCTGCCACTTTAAGGGCTGGAGGCAGGCAGCTGGCAGGTGCTTGATTAAGGCAACATTCTTCAAACTTAGAAAAGCCAGGCAGAGGCAGCAGTCTTCTGGCAGCTGCTGCAGGAGCAACATCAGCTGGCTGAGCTACTGCTCAGGAACATCTGGGAGGTAAGGGCAGGAGCTATGGGGATGGTTGGAGGCTCCTGGTCCTGGGCATGACCTAAAACTGCACTGTGCTGGGGAAGGTGGGGTCTGGTGGGGCTGTTGGTGTTGGGATAGCCCCCAAGAAATACCAGATCAGGTACTCCCCACCCCCAACCCGGGAAAGGTGGGTAGGGGCACCTTAACCCCAGCCCCCGCCATCTGGTGGATACTAGTGAGAGTAGTAGGAGCAGTGTAGACCAGGTGCTAATAATGAGGCACCCGAGCCCAGCAGGGGTGTGAGATCCCAGAGGCTCCAGAGAAGGTAGTTTGTCATGCATAGTTTGAGAGCCCACACAGGGTGTGGGGCCCAAGGCAAATCAGCCCATGCCGGGCCCTGCCTCCGCTCCGATCCCATTGGCCCCAGACATGAAGAAGCTGCCACCACCATCAGCAGTGGCAGCATTGGCGGCAGGGAGGGAGGGGGACAACTCGCTCCGATCCCACAGGCCCTGGACCGGAAGAAGCTGCCGCTGCTGCTGCTCCACCCAACTCCGTAGGGCCCCCCAAAGCGTGAGGCCTGGGGCAGTCACCCCGATTCACACCCCCCACCCCCCGGGACAGCCCTGCCTGTCACAAATGTCTATGAAGACTGGTATCATCTGAATACTGGTGGCACCTGACCTCACCTTTTATAACCAGTTCATTTTCTGATCATTTCTACTTCTATTGTAATATCCTAGTTAGATAAATTTCCTTGCATAATGTCCATTAAAAACCCAATTCATAAAAGGATCTAAACTCATGCCTAACTTTAAGTATGTTAACTAGTCTCACTGAAGTCAGCATGAAATCTAGTCAGGTAAATGCTTAACTCAGATTCTAATGTTCTGATCCAGTGAAGTGTTGAGCACTTTGAACTGCAATGATTTCCAAAGGAGTTGTAGGATTTCAGCAGGTCTCAAAACTGTGCTTTACAACAGTAACATGCTTCTAACTCCATTGAAAAACTCCATCAATGCTGTTATTCTTTTTACAATTTCTGTGGAATCTTCTTCTCCCATATCTATGTGCCTAAAAGGATTTCATAATCTATACTCACAAAAAATAGCAATAATAAAAATGGAAGCAACCTTCAAGAAGGTTTACAAAAAGAAAAAAACCCACTAAATCTCTCCGTTAAAGATTGTCTTGCTGTTATCAAAAGGTGCCAGAACACAACTGTGTAAACTATTTCTAAAATTCAAAGAGAGAAATTATGCAAACTGCAATGAAATGGAGCCAAGTTGCTTCAGAAACACATAATTATGGAGAAAGAGCTACATTTCTGAAATATATAACAAACTAGCCTAGCAGATTTGTTAAAGGAACCTCAATACATCCACTGGTTACTAGAATAATACATGGAAATATATTTTTTAAAAGATTAATACTTTAAAAATACAAGTGTTGCAACATGTGTTTATCAGAAAGTCTACAGTGCAGTTCAAAATACCTTGCTCCTCTGGGTTTTTAAAAGGTTAATATAACTATTGCTTTGAAAATAATGACATTTAAGGCAATCAGAATGACAAAAATGTGGTTTACTGCCAATGAATTACAAGATTTCCTTAGGGGCAAGGCTTTAAAAAGCAGGTTGTTCTTAGTTCAAACATGTTTCCATAGGAAAAATCCTGAGGTTTAAAAGAAATGCAGGTGACTGATTTGAGCCTTGAATTATACTGTTTTAATAAAAACTTCACCATATTCATGCAGGGATGTGCAAGCTTGAGGTCATAATAAATTGCAGAGTTAAGTGGAAAGATAGGGTTGCCCTTAGTACTTTGGTTCTTTTATCAGTATAAAATATACATTTTCTAATGAATTTGGCAAAATGCACTGTATGAATCTTGGGGATTGAGATCATGGTGGAACAACAGCACATTCACTGACTGAAGAGATAATAACAAAAGACACACAGTAGATACTCATTTAGACTGGGGGCCAAAGCATTCTCACAATGTGAAGAATATCACTTTATAAGAGAGAGCTGTCAAAGGAACAAAAAAGACAAAACCAAAGCCAAACTATTTTTAAGATGTGTGGGCTTGCATATTCAAACAGTTAGGAAAAGTACACTGTTTTCACTGCTTGACAAATGTGAATCTCCATTGAAACAGTCTGTATCACAAGCCTGCCATTTCAGTAGCAGGTGGCAGATAAAGAGGAGGCGGGAGGAAAATATTTTTCTAATGTTGTTGCATTGTCTTTGGTTATACTAATTTGATGGTTTCCTATTTCATGTTACTGCTTTTAAATTATTTATGAAGACATCTGTGACACCTTGCTGCCATACAACAATATAAGGTCTCTGACCTGAAGCTCTTAAAAATAAATAAGATATCACAATGAATACAGATAAATGAAACCCTGTAGGGTACAGCAGGAGAGACAGGTGGATAGCAGACATTCTGGGAGCAGGAGAGAAGTGCTGCTATCATGGGAGCGTTGATTTTAAAGGCAGTAGTTCAATCACAGTGTATCTTTCAACATTCAGAGCTGGTCCTCACAGTATTTTACACTTGCTGGTATACTAGGTATACTGGAACTGCAAGGGGCAGGGAGAATATGGCCATCAGTTGTCATAACCCTAATAGGCGAAAACTCTGGCATGCAGCACAGCCAAAGCCTGAACAGAGATAAGGACTCTGGGGAAAAGAGTGTCCCCTGCAGAGGCAAATAAGAATGAGGAGAATAACATGAAAAGCCATTTGAGGGAATATGATCTCCTGCTCTGGGCTGGACTAAATTTTCCCTTAGTTCCACTGTACCATATGCAAGGGTTTTATTTACACCTCTGTAGCTCAAACTCATATGATACTTACCTATTGTGAAGATTTTTTCTTCCATAATTGGGCCTAATCTCCTGTGTCCCTCCTATATTAGTGATTAATATTCAAAACAACATATACTAATTTGGTTGTCAGAATGATGCTGTTCTATTCTCTTCAAGTTTTCAGGCTGTCATTTCTGCTGCAACAAATATATCTAAGCTACACTACAATGTTCTCCCAAGAATTTTAATGTTACACTCACAAAACTATGAATATAGCCACCCTCAAAGCTCCTTTGTGGTGACAAAACCCCCACTTCTGGTGGCAGTCACACCACCTCTTCTGAGAAAAAGAAGGCCTTTGTCACTATTCAGCAGCTGGTGAATGGTGACATTTTTTATGGTCCCTTCAACAGCTGGAGCCTTCCCAGTGTACACTTCTGGCTCTGGCAATACACCTGCTAAGTGTAGCTGTGAATGCTTATGCATGCTTTCTGGCATCTGGGTAGTGGTTGCTGCTAACTGCCAACAGAATTTGGGTCTTGTCTATGCTGGTTCTTTCATCAGCAGTTGTCAGGTGTCCCCTACTTGCCTATTTAAGTTTTAATTTTGTTTGTTTGTTGTACACCCTTTGAATCATTCAAAGAACTGCAAAATACTGAATAGTTTTTTCCCATAACAAAACACCACAAAAGAGTAGCTAGAAACCTCTTGCAGTCAGAGGCTAGACTTAGAGTTCTGGTTTCTTCTGTACTTGGAAGTAACTCTGCTGATATGCACAAGAATTTTCTTGGCGTAGGAGCAGCAAGAACTCCTACCACCCCTTCCTCAACATACAGCTCACGTCATGATGCTGGCAATTTCTGTCACTGAATAATGTAAAATTATGATCCCAATTGTTATACTTCAGAATGCTAAAAGCAATTAAAAGAAATACAGCACTGATTATGGTTCCGTGTTTAGTTTACAGTTTCTAAGGATACTATTTATTTTTCATGTGTAGCTAATACAAGTGAAACCAAGGCACTAAAATACAGATAAACATAAACTAAGTGCATATTGCCATGGTGCAGACAATAAAGGTGTTCAATAGAGGTCTCGGCTGGACTGAAATCTGCATTGTAAATAAACAAGAATGGATTATAATTTGACAAGCAATCTAGTTACTTTGTAACTCACCTTTGGAAAGATTATGCAACAAGTGACACTGCAAGATGCTAGGCAATTAATGCAATGAATTATGTGCCCAGTTACTGTTGGATTAATTAGGACATTTTCAGCACAGTAAATATCTTTCTAGCTATGTCATTCCCATTAATATTAGTTCCCTAGGTATAATTAACTTTACTCAATTATATGCTATAAGGCAGTGGTTTTCAAGCTTTTTTCATTTGCGGATCCCTAAAAAAAATTTTAAAAGGGGGTGTGGACCCCTTTGAATTGTAAGTGTGAGTATTCAAATACTTTTAATTGATCATAGCAATCTTTTGCAGACTCCTTAGACATTGTCTGAGGATCCCCAGGGATCTGCAGACCACAGGTTGAAAACTACTACTGTAAGGGACATCTATCCTGCAGATTTAGGGAGGGCAGGAGGGAGAAGGGAGGTGGACGAGGGGGGAAGAGGAGGGGCTGGATTAACCCTTTAGTAGGCCCTAGGCAAACAAACTTGTGGGCCCCAGGCTGGTTGAGACCTGCTTCCCCACCCTGGCACTGTCCCACTTCAGCAAAAAGAGCTCAGAGCTGCAGGAGGGTCCATTTGTGCCACGCCGGGGAGGGAAGGACCCCTCCTGCAGCTCAGGGCCCTAGGCACATGTCTAGTTTGCCTATGCATTAATCCAGCCCTGGGAAGAAGGGGAGAAGGGGGGGAAATAGAGGGGCTGTTATAGCTAGTAGCCTGATAATTAAGCACTCACCTGGGAAATGGAGACCAATTTTCAAGTCCCCACTGTAGCTGATTTAGATCCAAAAGTCCCAGATCCCAGGAGAAAGCCCTGACTGAGCACCTTGGGTGGTGCTGTCTCAATTTCTCCTGTTGTTCCATTCTGCATACATATTTCAATTTCACTGAGCCAGACAAGGAGAGAGCATGCTTAAGGAACTGGCTCTATTCACTGGAGGTTGGGGCACTCATCTGGGATGTTTGAGTCAGGTTTAAATCAATGCTCCACAAGGTCCCTTCCAGCCCTAAACTTCCGTGAATCTGCGTGTAAATATTTATGGCAAGCTCCACATGGAACAGCTTCAACAAGAGGGACTAAGACTCACCCCACAACAACTTGATGAATAGAGCATTGTCCTGAGATATGGGATAGGTCAGTTAAAGTCCCTGCTCCATATCAAACAGAAGAAGGAGCAGAAAACCATTCTCCCACCTTCCAGGAGAGTACCCTAACCATTAGGCTCTAAGGTAAACTGGGACACACGACCCCCTTCCACACACAAAAAAGTTTTGTCCCCCCTGCTTGCTGTGCTAGAGTCAATGTGATAGACTTGTCCAATATGTTTGGAGAATTCCTTCTCTTTGGGGTCCTGCAGATGAGTTGGGATTCTAAACACTTCCATCTTTGTTATCATGGTGCCAAGCAACTCAGTGGCATTAGGGCCTATGTAGCTTTGTACAGGCTTACCAGCAAGATTTGAGCATCTACTAGACCTTTGCTTAGGGGACAAAATAAGAAAGCAGCTGAGCAGGAACTCTGAAGATCTCAGTAGAAGAAGATGCTAGAGTACTTCCTCACCAAAACACTTAAAAAATTAAAACATTCTACTGGATTCAATGAGGCTACTCCCATACTTAATGTTCCCCATCCCTTGCTAAACTGAGGCCTTACTGTATGCGTTAATACCTCCTGTAGCATATGCAACACTGAAAACTTCTCAATGATCCACCTGTGACCCACAATCCTAACCTGCATCATCTATACTATTCCACCCCTGAACAAAGAGCATCACCCCTTACACTTTGTTGTAAGCAAGTACTTATCAAACTAATTTTCATTTATAAAGTAACTCAGGTTTGAACCTAAGAGTAATGATGTGAACAGTGCATTTGTCTAATGTTCATAGCACATTCCTTAAACCAGGGATATCCAAACTGCAGCACAAGTGCATGGGCAGCCTCTTTGTGGGGTATGCAGCAGACCAAGGACAGCATAGGTAACACAGGGGCAGACAGGACAGGGAATAGGAGACAGAACAAAAATTGGGCAGGGAGTAAAAGGAAAGTAGAAAGCAGAGCAGCAGTTCAGACAGAAGAAGTGAATCAGAGTCAGACTTGGGGAGTGTATGGGGCTAATCTGTAGCACACCTGCAAAAAGTCTGGAACCCACTGCCTTAAACCAGGGGTGTATCTGTCATTTCTAGAACAATAAAGTGAAGGACGGATCTCTAAAAGAAAAAGTTTGATTGAATCACTTTTATCAGATTTCCCTTGAAAACAATTTAAATTATATTTTTGAAAAAGATTGAAATCCATCATTAACTAAATTGTAATCAAGTCTCCTTTGTTAAACACATCTTCATTATGGCTCAAATGCAAACATTCATATGTTACTTTTCTATTTTAATTTATTTTCTGAGGTATTTTTGTTCAATGCCATATTGTTACCTAAATATATCTGAGCCATATGCTCACCTCCATTCCTAGTGAGAAAGTGATGAAAATTGTGGGTTTTTCATGGAAAATGGGTTGGGGGACAGCTCAGATTGGTAAAAGTGCTTGCTCTACGTCCCTACTCAGCACACTACTCTTGAGAAAACTACACCATTTTAGCTCAGCTGGTTTAGAAAACACTCTTATCTGGATGCAAGAGCTCAGACTATACATTTACCTTAACTGGACACCTTGCTGACTTAGGCAACATTGATTCAAAATGTTCAAAAGTGAAATAAGGGAAACTACCCAAGGGAAGAGGCATCTATTTAACTGAACAGTCTTTGAACAGCTGGAGATTTGGGAATATAGGTTCTATTCTTACCTCTGCACTCATCTATTGTGTGACTTCAGGCAAATCTCAGGCCTCAGTTTCTTTTTCCACATTCTGTCTGTCTCATCTATTTAGACTGGAAGCTCCTTGCAAGATCCTTGAGGCAGGGACTTTGGTTGTAGCCCTGTTGGACTCTCATTCCTTGGAGTCTCAGAACAGCAGAGACATCCTGTGCCTAAAGAAGAATGATTGCGCCCAAAAGCTTGCTAAGAACTTTTTTCCAACTACTCAGTTGGTTGAATCAAAGACATCACATCTACACAAAGAACCTTGCCTGCCTTGAGGCAGGGACTGCATTTTGCCATGTATTTGTGCAGTGAGACCCCAGTAGTCTATCTGTGATTTCTAGTCACTGATGAAATGCAAACTACTTCTGTTTAGTTAAAACAGCTTCATCTTCTTGTGTAGGCAAATCCAGTCTTGTCAACACATGTTGTGTAACATGTGAAAAAGGAGCTATGACCAGGTAGAGTTGTGGAGAACAGGAGCAACTTTCTTCTTTATTAATGACTCTCTTGGGAATTGGCAGGTGTTAGGCTGATGAAAGTCCCTTAAATTACTGCAGCACGCTACATAACTCTTTTGGAAAAGTAGCAGGGTATCTCAATAAGTGATAGAGACTAGCTAATAGCAGCCTGGTAATCATGCTGCTAGTACAAGGAAGTTTGTGAAGCTAGAGCTGTGGCTAATGGATGTTCATAAATCTGCATGATTTTTCCTTTGCTAATTCCACAGAACTGAGACAGGTTCAGGTTTGTACAGATCTAGATTTATTCTAAAGAATTGCCTAGACATTCTTCTACTCATTTTTCTGTAATGAATTATGGATACAAAACTGTCAAGTGCAAAAGCATTACAGTTCACTATTTCTTGGACCTGAGGAAAAAAAAAATCAGAAAAATAGCAGCATTTCTTGACTGTGTTCTGGACCAAAGGAGGTAACTGCTACTGCTTAAACACTGTACACACCTACCTGTGATAGGGTAGTCTCAGCCTCTCTCTCAGTAACAGGTAGAGAAAATAAAACACTAGCTGACATAACTAAGTGAAAAAAGTGGCTTAGGAGAGTGCTTAGGGCCATGTCCAACACAACCAAAAAGAGATACAATAATTCTCAAAGGCAGACAAGAGGGAAAGCCACAAAAGGAGTAGTATGTGGCACTTTCTGATTTTGCCAGTTTGCAGAATCAAAATATTTTATCTGGGTCAAAAGCAGAAGCAAAAGAAGAGACTGAGTTGCAGTTCACAGTTACCTACGGAAGTCTGAAATAGTCATGATAAATTTCTTTCATTTTCAATATATTTTATTCAACGATATTCTCTAGAAAAAAATTACCTATTCATATGTGTACAGAATTACTTCAAAAATGACATTGAGGCTGTGTACAGACATTCAGGGAGGTTAAACTGCATTAAAAATGGCCACCTGATCTAACTCAGTTCACCCAGGTGTGAACCTTACACTAGTTAGATCTATGTACAAACTGTTCAGGACAGTTAGATTGGTCTAAAAAATGGCCAACCTGATCTTAGTTAAGTGTACCTCTGAGGCAGTCTAACTGAGATCGGGTCTGGTAAAACCAGTCTAACTGAACTTCTGTACAGCCCTGGGGCTGTGCTTTCCTACCCCCTCCCTGGCACCCCTCTGTTTTTAGCCCTCTGCTCCCACCTCAGCCCCCAGATGGACAACACCCGCACCATGGACCAGCCAGCCCCTCCTCCAGCTCACTGAACTCCCCATCCTGCAAGCCACTCCTGGTACAAGTTTTACCAGCATTTACTGATGCCAGGTGTGGAGGAAGTAAGGTAGTTGGGAGCAATGGGTTGTAGGTTTACCAGGGGTACTGTGTTTGGGGGGGATCTAAAAAAAACCCTGGTCTCCTGGGGGGAGGGGGAGAGAGCCCCCCATCCTCCCTGAACCTCCTCCTGCAGACTCTGTGAGCCCCACTAATTCTGCCAAGACCACCTGGACCTCACCAACACTCCTGCAGGCCCTGCTTGCCCCCCAATCTCCTCATGCCCCTCCTATGGTCCCCTCCTGCCCCCCAAGCCTCCAATGGACCCTGCCTGCCCCCAATCTCTCCGTGGAC
>NW_017728992.1:118139223-118154049 GCF_001723915.1 Gavialis gangeticus | reverse complement strand
ATGTGCACTTAGGTGCATTAGTGTAAAGCACCATTAGCTAGTACCTGTATCTGTCAGTACTTGCAAATGGCACTTAAAATTAATCTAATGCACAGTAATTGCTGAGCACGTTTAGACAGTCGCACTTTACAGAGCATTAGGTTAATCTAATACTCAGTAAAGGGCATGTGTAGACACACCCATTGTGGGTCAAATAAAATGTTTTATCAACCCAATTCTCCCCCTCCTGACTTACCTTAGATCAGATGGCTATTTTTAACATGATCTAACCTCTCCTAACTTCCCTAAACATCTGTATGCATTAGTAATCTGTTTATTATAGCACTTCCTTATAAAGTCCCAATTACTAATGCCAGTATTTTCAAATAATGTTGCCTAACTTTAGGTACCCAAGTGAAAAATGACCATTTTCAGAAGCATTAAGGTCTTGCGACTCCAACCAAAGTCAAAGGAAAGTACAGACTTCAGTCCTTGTGAAAAGGAGGCCAGCTGATAACTTCATACATTTAACTTGATTCAGCCGAGTTTAAAAGTGTTGGCATACATGTTTGCTAAAAGATGCGAACAAGAAATGTCAGGTAATACAATGGATAAAAAAAAATAGACAAACACACATTTCTGTCACAAATTCTTCTACTCAAGTCACAAATGCTGTATGTACAAGTGCTGTCACAGGACTTGTTCCCTGGATACTAAAATGCTGCTTAGAAACATTAATTGAGGAAAACTGTAAAAATTTTACCTGAGTCTTCCAGCATGCAGTTGAATGTTAACTTTTGCTGCGACCAAGTTCTTTGAATAAAATTAGAAAAACCAGCAAAGAAACCTAAAAATGTTAATGAGCACAGCTTATCAAACTGTCATTGAAAACTGCTGCTCTGGGCTCGCACAGTCTCCACCTATAATGCATTCTAGTCACTATTGTCCTTGCCAAAAGGGGATGTTGATGTTGGTTCAGTATTATTGTCGACATTACCTATAGCAACAGTAAACAATTTTTAAAATGCTTAGGCAACAAACTGAAAACATTACAACTGTTTATTACTTGCTGATCACCATTTCATTCTTCTCACTGCGATATATAGGATATAAGTGACTGACACTATAATTTAGTAGTTGGTTCCAAATCTTCTTTCTAGCCCACAGCATCTAAGTTTATTATCAAATTATGTAATAATAAAACTTTATTGTTCATTCTGCATCACATAACACCTGTAATAAGTTGTCACTGAGAGGCTACACTGAGAAGTACTATTGTCATGTGGACTTTGCATTTAAATTGACTGAGCTGTACAGTGATGAATTCACCCATATATTTTAGCTTGAAGGCTTAGCAACAAAAACTAAAGGATTAATCAAAAGGAAACTGTGGTCCGATTTACCATGGCATGACTCCAGTTTAATGCCTGGGTGACTCCACTGAAATCATTGCAGAGCAGAATTATAGCAAGAAATTGAAGTGACACACTGGCTAATCAGGTCATAATATAAAGCTTAACACTTACTTATGTATTTGACTATCACTGCATAGGTGAACAGACTTGTTTGACAATTTACTTTAAACAGCAGATGGTTCTGAAAAGAAAAAATAAAGGCATGGTGGTTGCCACTAATTTATGCCACGTCTGCAGTGAACCAATCATGGTACCCATTTTTCTTAAAAAGGAGTTTCTGCCAAGTCTTCTTCCTGGCAACAAAAGAGGAAAGAGAGCCTTGGAGGGGTTAAAAATAAGCTAACCCTCACAGAGATTTTTAAAATATCACAAAAATAATAATTTCTACATTACAATGTCTCACAGCTGAACAAACAAATAGATGGCAGCCAATCTACTCTGCAATGAAGACTTCCCTGTGTACAAGAATGGAGGAAAGGGACTCCTTCACCTCTTACCCATATCATCCTTCCTCCACCATGAAAAGGCAACAGGCCTCAATTTCAGCTACCAGACAGAGAAGAGTCTACCATTTCAATAATGACAGATCCACTGTCTCTGCCCACCAGCTCATTATCCATTCAGTAACACAACTGAAGAAATGTATTTATGAAATGCTAAGGGAAATCACACACTGGCAGCAGACATGCTATGTGCAGGATTTGTTTTCAGCACCTTTGCCATGTTCTGTTTTCTTGAGACTTTCACAATATGTGGTGTTTTTCCCAGCTCCTGGAGTTGAGATCAGATAGGAATCTCAGCTTTCGTTTAAAACAAATGAGCAGGTGCATGATTGTAAAGGAAGACAGAGCCAAAGGACACTTCACAGGCTCAACATAGATAATAAATAAGAACACCACTATTTTTTTAAATCATCATGTTTTCAGTTTTTCACAAGTTTGAAAATGTAAGATTGGAAAAGCTGGATCCTGTATGCCAAAGAAAGAAAAGTGTTGTTGTAGTAGCCACAGTTGTCCAGGGACATGGGACAAACGATTTGTGATGTGAAGTAACATCTCATATTAAACTAACTTAAATAGTTGGGAGAGAAAGGAGACACGCTTTCAGGCTTCAAGTACCCTTCAAAGAATCAGTCACAATCTGAGTTAAGTACTAGTTAGAACAATTCCCCTTGTTTCATTTAACTATGTTAACCATTTGACCACTTGACAAGAACATGAATAAGAAAGCAAAATGAGTTTATCAGACTGCATTTGTATTATGAAGAACATGGAATCCAAGTGGGAAATCCCATTCTAGCCTCTTTTTCATATTTTGCCACCAAAATGATAATGGACTATGTCCATTTTGGTGTATATACTTCAGCGTTGAATGCAAAGGAACAGTTTTCTCCATGAAAATCTCTAGGCCACAATAATAGCATGTGGTTACAACAGTAATCTGAGATTCTGGGATTATAAAAATAAATAGAAATCCTCTGTAAACAAAATCAAAAACATTTAAGAAGAGAGAAGTTTTATCTTTTGATGATGAAAACATGAAGCTTTCCTTTTGTGGTTTATGATGACACTAAAAAAATCTATCTCAACCATTCTAATCATTGCTTACTTATCAAGTTGTGTTATTTTTATTTATATGATTGTGTAAACCATTTAATGACTTTGAGTGCCATGAAGGAAAGCTTCTACCAAAAGCATCAAAAGAAGTGAGAACAGTTTTTAAGCAGTGCCACCTGGAGGCCAACAAGTTTTTTACATATAATAATAAAACCAGGAAACCCGGAACAAAGCTTCTACTGTACATACATTTGGTTATTCTTTGCATATTGTAAACCACAAGTATCCGTTGAGTAAGCTAAGAGCATTACAATACACAATTGCTCATGGCAGAATTAACCTGTTAGATTTTTTAAGTATTCTCCACTAAGCCAAATCCTTTCCTAAATGCAAAGCCTGAATGAACAGATTTTGCACAGAGGAATCCCAAAACAGTCAAATGCATGGAGCTTCTTGAGCTAAATCAAGTCCCTTCCTGCCCACATGTAGTTTGCTGTATTCTAGCAGGTTAATGTCATATCCACACCATGATGGCAGAGTGCCTAGCTACATGACTAAGGAAATAAACCCTGACCACCCATTCCCAATCTATGCACATCAACCCGAGAAATGGGATAAAGATGCTACGGGGGTACTTCCAGTATTGCACTCAAGACTGGATTTCTGGTGTGCTCAAGTGTGGTGGCTCAGAGCATCCACTCAACATCCTTACAACCTCATTCCTGGACTTGACATGCGGAAAAGCAGAAGGTGAGCAGGGCTTATTTTTGTTAGGGTCCACAGAGTTGTTATGCCTCATGATTAGAGCCAAGCATCTTACCAGCACCTGTAGTTAGGGGGGCAAGCCAAAGTCAAACTGGAGTTCATGCACTGAGCCAGTGGGATTACCAGAAGCAGATGTCAGGGTGGGCAAGCCAAAGTCAAACCTGGATTCTGACATTCAGGAACTGGGTACACAAGCAGGAATGCAGGAGCAGGCACGAGGAAATTCACATGGATGAGATCTGCTCACAGATGAAAGCCAGTTTGTTGTACAGCAGGGAAAAGGTGCTGCAAGAACTCCTTAAAAGCTGCCCTAGATCCAAACAGCAAGCTGAGGCTCAGCTAGCCCTACTTAGGGGTTTGTGTGTTGCTGACCTAGTTACCCAGCTGCAGTGCAAAGGCCTTAACATATGACCAAGGGCTCAAGGGCCATTGTGTAGGCCTGCCCCCACAATGATCGCTACACCACCAACCAAACACAGTCTGGTAATGTTCATGAGGTGAAAGCTCTGGTACATCTGCTCATATAATCAAGCTGTTTAACAATGCATGCCATCACAAGGAAAAAACATTAGGTAATGTTCACCAACATTTATAAATCACCATATGTGACTTACACACACTAGCTCTACCAAATCACAGCAACCCTTCAGCAGATGCAGATCCAGGATTTTAAAAAGAAGCGTGCAGGAGCAGTGACCAGCATTACAGGGGTGCCTTCATTCCCTGCTCCCAGGCTTCTCCCCCCTGCCACTGGGACAGGCAGTCAGCACCATGGGAATAGCAGTCAGGAACCTTCTTAAGTCTCCAAAGCAAGTAAGAATTCCCTACTTCACCTCCCTGTTCAGGGACAAGTCCCTTCTCCTCCCCTCACCTGCCACTGCCAGTGTTCCCACTGCCCCAAAGACAAAGGGAGCTCCTGTCCGCTCCAGCTGGGCTGGACTCAGCCCAGGACAGTGACAGCAGCAGGTTCCCCCTCCCTGCCTCATCTCCCCAGGTATTCCCCTGGGAGCAGGTATGGGCATGGTGACTCCACTTGCCCACTACTGCCACCACTGTTGCTATCCCAGGCTGAGCCCAGCCCCCATACAGCCTGGCTGGAGCAGAATGAGAGCTCCCCTCACTCTCATGACAGTGGGGACACAGTGACAGCAGCATACAGGGGAGTAGAGAATGGGATGGGAGGAGAGAGGAGCAGATGTGCTTCTGAGCATGGAGAGAAAGGGGGGAAAACTTAGCCTCTTTTCTTGCCATGTGGTCAGAAAGCAGGGTGTGGCCACACTTGGATACCTCCGGATCTGCACCTGCTCTTCCATATGGGTTGAAGACTGCAATAGCCACCATACAACCTAAGATATGATGACAAAAACACTGTGGGCTTCATGAATAGTCTTGAAACTACAAGTACCTACTGTTCACTCCTAAGCATCCATGAACCGTCTATTCTGTGAGAAGGAGAAAATACCGCTCAGGTTTGTATCTCATGTCCTGTGACTGAAACACACAGCTCCAAGTAGAGGAAAAAAGTGACCACAGTGATTGCCCTCAGTGACTCAATAGGTATCCAACGGTGTCCTTTTATTACACATGCTGATCTCTGAGTCATTCTAATCACTACTAAAGCACACTGGACCCTCAAGAAGGGCAACCAGAATGGCTACCTACAAACTGTTCAACAAGGTGCTTCACCCGAGTGCCTGTGAACACAGCCAGCTATGACAGGGTAACCAACCTCCTTAAAGTGTCCAAAAAAGGAACATCCCCTGGGTTACGAAATAAAAAATCTTTATTCCCTAATGGTTAGTAGACAGTAAGGCATGTCCAAAAGAATACAGGACAACAACAACCTGACTGGTGTAAGCACACTCTCCTGAATCACTGCACAAGAGTGATGGGCTAGAGAGCCTGGATTTCAGTCACTCAAGTAGGATACCCTGGAGACTTAGCTCATCTTGGCAGTGCTAACCTTCCCCCAAAGCAGTGTTCTGATTCTTATGGCTAACACCATCACTAGTCTGATGTCCTTGAACTCCCAAACCCAAACAAATAATCCGCACAAAAGGAAAGTGAAGAAAGAGCTTCATCATTGTCCAACTGCCCAGCACTACTGCATTGGTCAAGACAATTCAGTAGCCAAGTAGAGTAGATAAGGACTCAGAATTCACCAAACTGGTAAGACTGAAAGCACAGGTGGCATCTTCCCAAATTTCTTTAGAAATCTAGGTCAGTATGGCCTCAGCTGGCTGGTGCACTTCTTTACTGTTGGGTGAGCCTCTGGCCACATGCCCAATTTATGGCAACAGGCAAAGCACTCAATGTCCAGCAAGGCATCCATCTTTTAGAAGCTTCTGTGTTCAGTTTTTCTCTATCATCCATGATATCTAAGGTCAGAAACCTTTAGCAAACATAGGCCACAGCTTGCAACCTGACTGGCACAGTGGGCTACCACTCCCTTCTGGCTGCTCCAGTGACATTGAGCAAAGGCAGCAGCAAAAAGCAGCCCTCCACATGGGTGCCAGAGGTGATTGCAATGCCATTAGCAAAACAGACTAGATCAAATGACTGGGGAATCAGCACGCCCTTGGTAAAATGTGAATTGGATCAGATATTCAGAGGCAGAATCCAATCCCTTTGTGGGCCAAATCCAGCCCATAGGCCATAGACTACCAACCGCTGATTGAAAGCAGACCTAGGATGGTGGGGAGGGAACTACCACAGGAGATAGACAAGGCACAAGTATGGTGTGTCTTGCTGTGGCATTCACAGCAAGGATCTATTTTTACTTCCCCAGTCCTTCATCCACCCTTAGGGAGCCTTAGCACTATAGCATGGAGTCAGGGAGAAGGGGTATTACATTTGAAAGCAATGTCAGGGACAGTTTACTTCAGCAACTTGTCAGTGCTCCTCCAAATCTTGTGCCACTCGTGGAATATTACAAAGGCAAATTTTTCTCAGAAGAAATTCCAGCTTGTCTATTAGGTTCACTGGCAGGGCAAACCATCATTATAACTAACCGATCCTATCCATTCTGTGATACAAAGTAACAAGGCTTTTGAATGGCTCCAAAGCTTAGCAAGCAACCTCCTTTTCCACTCCCTTTTCCATCTGAATCTCCAGTACATTTATGTCATCCAAGTACTGTGGAGCCCAAATGAGCTCTGAGAGTCCTGGTTGAGTACACAGTACCCCCAGCAGCACCCCTTTCTTCCTGTGCTAAAAGTTGTTGTTGTTCTTGGGAGTTTTTTTAATGGGGTATGCATCAGAAATTAAATTAAAGTCACCATCATGTGCGTGGCTGATTATCTGAGCTAGTTCCCACCTGTAGAGCTCCAGCCAGCCTGTCTCAAATCCAAGCATTCCAGCTTTGGTTAAAGTCCCCAACTACGTCCTTGTGTATCTGTAGTAACATAGGGACAGTAACATTTCTTACACTTTTAGAGGAGGCCATGAAGGACATCTTTTATATCCATTTTTGCAGACACTTCCCATTGTCCAGGCCTCAACCAATGCTTCCAGGGTCACCTCCATTCCCACAACTGACTGCCAGGACACTGACACATGAGCCCAAAGGAAGAGGGTGGTTGATGATAGCCTCAGAGCTTCAGTGGTATAGCTTGGAGTTTCTGTTCCCAGTGAGTCACCGAGAGACTTTCCACTTTTGTACTGGTATGGGCTCCTTCAACACCATCCTTTGATGCTGGATGGTCAAGACAAGCTCCTTACATAGATCCATGAAAGTCTGTGGAAGTTTTGGAGCTACCACTGGTCATGTCATATGTGCAAAACAGTGTCACCCAAACCAATCAGTGCTGGCTTACCTGAACCTCAATCTGAACTGCCATTCAAAAGCAAGGGTTAGGACAGCAATGAATCAGCTTGAATATCCCTGTCAAGTAAGCTGTCACATTCATGCCAGACAATTGTCTGCTGCTGTCTTCCTTCAAAGACCCTGCTGATTGCTTTGATGTGTGCCTCTGTTGTAGAGATTTATTCCTAAAGGCTATCCAGTGTCTCTTCATACTATTTGCCTAAGACTTGATGATTTTGTATACAATGAGGGAAAATACTTACAATAGATTCAGGGGTTCTATGCCCCAAAAAGGACTTCCCAGTATCAACTGGGTCCTTTGCAGCAGGAAATACTTTTGCACCACAAGGCCACACATCTCAGTGTCTTCCAGCTATGTGGTCACTGAGAGACATGTTTTCACAAAATATTGCCTAGACTATGGGATTCATAAGCAGGCAAGGCTCACACTATGGTATACAGTGCAAATGTACTTGGGAATGACAGTAGATGGGTTCTGTGTGCTGATATTGGCAATGCAGAAAGGATATGTATGATACCAGATGTAGTGTGTACCTTTAATAGCAGTGCAGACAAAGCTTAAGAAAACAGTGGACAAGAATCTGTTAAACTGAAGTCAGTGGCACTTTTAACACATTTGATATGGTTCCTCCTCATTTAAGGGGAAATTTCCCACCAAAATTTGGGGGGAAGTGAGCACGCTAGCAGGGAGTGAGAGATTGCAGAGGGATCTGGATAGGTTACAGGGGTGGGCTAACAGGAACAGGATGTGTTTCAATACGGACAAGTGCAGGGTGCTGCACTTGGGCAGTAGGAACCAGCAGCACACTTACACAATGGGGAACTCCCTACTTGAGAGCACGGAGGCAGAAAGAGATCTTGGAGTCATTATTGACTCCAAGATGAACATGGGCCGACAATGCGAGGTCATGGTTGGCAGGGCTAACCGGACCTTGTCGTGCATCCACAGGTGCATCTCGAGTAGAGCCAAGGAGGTGATCCTCCCCCTCTACGCGATGCTGGTCAGGCCACAGCTGGAGTATTGTGTCCAGTTCTGTGCGCCCCATTTCAAGAGGGATGTGGACAACATGGAGAGGGTCCAGAGGAGGGCCACCCGCATGATCCAGGGACAACAGGGCAGACCCTACAGTGAGAGACTGCAGGACCTGAACCTATTCAGCCTCCACAAGAGAAGGCTGAGGGGGGACCTGGTGACCGTCTATAAACTCACTAGGGGGGACCAGAAGGGTTTGGGGGAGACGCTGTTTCCCCTAGCGCCCGCTGGCATAACAAGGAGTAATGGGCACAAGTTGATGGAGAGGAGGTATAGATTGGACATCCGCAAAAACTACTTCACAGTTAGGGCGGCTAGGAGCTGGAACCAACTTCCAAGGGAAGTGGTGCTGGCCCCTACCCTGGGGGTCTTTAAGAAGAGGCTGGATGCCTACCTGGCTGGACTCATTTGAGTCCCGTTTCTTGTTTTGGGGTTTTGTTGTTCTCCCGCCCTGGCGGGGGGTCGGGCTAGAAGATCTACTAGGTCCCTTCCGACCCTAAATCTATGAAACTATAAGGTGCGTGTGCTATTTGACATCTACTTTCACTGACAAGAAAACTGTGTGTTTTTAAGTGACTCAGTACAGGGATTAGGGCTCTTCAAACGTCGTCTCCCAAGCTCCGAAATTTTGCAGGGGATTCCTTTCTGCCTCAATATCCTCCCACCTCCTTTTTAACATGGTCTATCATCAAAGCTGTGACTATGTACAACTATAAAAAAAAATCAGATAACTGTATTTGCTAAGCTCTAAGCTTACTGCACCAAAACAAGTCAAAGGCAATTTATTCAAATTCCCTAGACTACTAAATCCATATGCAGGTACTTAATGATGGTCTGATTTTCTAAAGTGATGTGCCTTGCTAGTTCCCACTTAAGTCAACACCTAGGTGCCTAAATAGAAACAACTATAATGCGAATGTCAGGTAACATGTCCTGGATATTCTTTATCATTAAATACATTTCAAAGAATGGTAAGAGCAGAGCAGATGTACCATGAGAGTAAGGGCCCCTTATCTTCCTTAATTTTTTTATTCCAAAGTGTTAAGCTATACAGTTGTTCTTTGTTTATTTTTTTACAAAAGTTTTCTGACTCACTTTATTGTGTGGGCAGCTATATAAGAAAAAGACAGACTGCTTCTCCAATCCTGTAAAAGTACACCACCAAAAATAAATGTGTTAATTATGTTCTGAAGGTTCAGCACCTTCTCAATAAAACTACAAGGAAGGAGAAAACTAAGACAGGTCCATAAGGCACAGACTTTTATAATCCCCACCACCCCCCAAAATAAATAAATAAATAAAAATCTGCCTCTAAAATATGTCTACACCTCAGTCACAAATTCTTGAATTCAGGATTTCAAGTTGCACACATTTAGGGATGTTTTTCACAGAAAAAAAATTAGATGAATTTTGAAAATATCCTCTTTGCCACCACATAGTGCTGGGTGGGTTTGGACTCTTTTTCAGTGCCAGAAGCTACATATGACTTCATTATTAATATCAGTATCACCATTATGGGAAGCTGATTGTCTACATCCTAATATCTAAGAACCTGTAAGTGACCTTTAATTTGTTTCTTCAATGTGCAGTGACAGAACATGAAGTACAGAACATGAAGATAGTAGTTTTAGGCACATGACAAAAATCAGTACTAGTACAGGCGAGACATGCTGAGGCAATTCATCCCTTGTTTCCTTTTCCAGGAAAGCAAATTGTTCCTCTTCACTACACCCTGACAAAGTCTGCTTTAACTTGATGAATAAAATATAAAGAGTACAGTACACATCAAGACTAGGGAGTTGAGGAAAAGCCAGGGCAGAAGGCACAAGATAGAGTTCATGTGAATAAGCCCCCAGCATTATTCTCTTCTCTGCCTTGGATGTGTTCCTTTACCCTGCCTACCTTGCCTTCAGACATACTGGATCTGCATTTGCAAGATTCTTCAGTCTGAGAACAGAATAAGATGCATTTGCAGCTTCAAAAAGTAAAAGTAGACTAGACTGCCCAGTACTTAAGAGCAGTAAAAAATTCTCTGGTGGCTTTGTGGGTGTCTCTTTTAATCTAACCAGCTGCCAAAGTGCAGGTGAGGCTTCTATCCCATTTGTCAGAATGGGACTGAGTACCCGCTACCCTACTGCTGTTAAGGGATGCTCCTTCATTTTGTCAAAACAAGAGTTTCTTATCCTAAAATCATCGTTTGCTGCTAAGGGAATAGAATAGCTACAAAAATCTAAGTTTGAATGGCCCTCTTTTCTCTGGCTGCAGTTCAAATCACTGGTATCAGTTAGATATCTTTGAGTCTGCCAGGCAAGGAAAAAAACTTGTTCTCAGTCTAAGATCACACTGTGATTCTCAGAAGTCTGGCATGAAACTAGTCTTGTACACAAGGGAAAAGACAATCTTGGAATATAAAATAACTGCTACTCAATGAAAAACATCTTGAAACAGAGAGCAGCCTCCACAGATACGCACCAGTCTAAGGAACTTCCATAAGCCAGTAGTGACAGCCCTTGCTCTCAGTCCTGGGTAGGGATCTTTCATCTGATGGAATGACTGGAGCTCATAATGTGAGATACAATTGCTAATTACAGACATCTATACAAGCACCACAGATGGAAAAAGGTAAATCATTTCAAAGGCTATCTAGCCTAACATCCTGACATTTCACAGAGAAGCATATTAATTTTATAATTTATCATCTTTTAAGTTAATAAATGGATGAATGTATAAGAACATATTTAAGAGCAATATCTGCAGACCTTCTATAAAGCTAATGTCCTAGTCTGGCAATAACCAAAAAGCCACGCTAGTTTTCACAACAAAATTTCACTCTTTTGACTACCAGAGCTGATCCCTTGATATCCCCCAAGCTAATTACTCTGATGCAGACATATGAACCTTGTTTGCCACTCTTTCATTTAGGGGCCTTTTGGGACATTCTGCCCACAATTGGTACCAAAGTTCCTACTTTCCTGTAATAACGTGTTCATTCATTCATTCAAAAGGAATCCAAGCATTCCCTTTCTCTATCCACTTGGCTGCCATCCCTCAGTAAGCCTTCTTCCCCTTTCTGTGATGTTTTTACTTTATATCCTTAACAATGCTAGGCCCATGAAAGCGCTGAAATTTGACATTAAACAGAAATTGTTATTATTATCATGATGCTTGGTATTCCAAGGGTGGATAAGCCTTGGAATACCCTTGGAATATGCCTTATGTTTATTCACCCAGTTATTTCTTGTTTCTTACTAGAATGACCAGTAAAGCAATAAAAGTCTCACTGAAAAGACAGGAAAGTAGAGATTACAAGCAGTGAATTGTATGACCAGGCCAAGACCAGAAAGGAAATAAAAACAGGAAGTCTTGTTTTGGACAGGCAAAAGGGACAAATAAATGTTTAGCTTTGTGGGGAGGGGGAAGGCATGAAGAATGTTTTTTAAACAAAACATTTATTCTGGAGGACAACAAATTTATGAAGAACAGTCTCGAGATAAATGACTTCATGTTGCTGCAAAGCCTGAAAAGATTACATTGCTGTCCCAGCAACATGCACCCTGGACTCTTTTATGTAAGTTCTCTACACAATACCAGGACACAGGGCAATAACACTTTGGTGGTCCCCAGCTCCCACCTAGGCATTCCTACGCCATTTTACTCCTGAATGAGTACAGTGAAATGCATGCATTTCATGGTTCTGTACTACAGAAATCCTATTTTCTTTCATTTTTACTGTTACCCTGGTTACATACCGCAGCTAGTCTGCATGCTTGTGTGACTAATAAAATTTATTTTGGCAATTTATCTGTGTGAAGAGTTTCCTGAGCACACAGCATATTAAAATCATTGCTTTCCCAAACCATTCCTCTACAAACTTGCACTTTACCTCAGTGATTATGTAGAACTTAAGATAAAAATATTTACCAGGTACCTAAGCACAAGCCTCAGTACAGCAAGCAATATTATTTTTGGAAACAATTGTATAATTTAAATGCTGCCTCAGTGCAACCTACTTTACTCCTCCATACACTCCTTCACCTTAACTCATACCCTATATATAAAAAAGATTCAAAGTAACTCATGCCTATTTCATAAAGTTAAGCCACCCCCACTGGGCTAGAACTGTTAGCAATAAGGTGAGAACATTTATTTTTGTCTTCACCACCATTTGTACCATCCATCCTCAGATTTACCCTCTGCCTTAGAAAACATGTGCAGAGCATTTCTAATTTGAGCAGCATGTCCATTGTAGGCTGACTGATATAAATTGCAGCCTCAGTTGTTATATCTTGTTGGTTCAGTTGTGCATGATTCACACTAAGCCCCATTTCTTCTGTCCCCACAATGTACTGAAAACCTCTCTGATGCCTTTACAGATATTCAGCTTCCAAAAGAAGGTGACAGTTATGTCTCCAGCTGCCAGAAGGCCTTTAAAAGTCTCCAAAAAGCCACTGCTTCAGGGAAATAGGTGCAATGGATTACAATTGTAACAGGACCCTGCTGCTTTGAATATAGGGGAAAGGTGCATGTGAAATATCTGACTCGTGTAGCTACTTACTGTACTGGTGCATACACTGGAACTGCCAACCAGTCCAGTACTAGTGGTTCAGTTTGCTTTTCCTTTGCTTTCACTTACAATGTTACACTTCCTAGTGTATTCTCTGCAAACAGCATACTGTAAAATCTGCAGATTGAATAACAGGATTCACAAACTACACAAACTGCAGCAAGTGTTCCACCTGCTGGACAAAAGGCAACACTAAGCTTCCTTAACAGGAAACAGATGCAGCATATATGTGAACTACACAATGAGATGAAAAAAACAACATCAAGGTTCTCCTGTTCTTGACAGAGAGTGGTAAGTAAATAAATAAAGGTGGAAATGCAGGCCTCTGATTAAAAGGCTACAAGGAGGTCAAGCATTTGTTATGGAGGTTAGAGGACCTATTCCACATTTCTAGTCCTCCTTTTAATAATGTTATTCCAGTAATGTGGTTTTATTTTTTTATTTTTTTTGCTTCTGCTAAGAAAGCAATTTTGAACACTAGGGACCACATCCCTATTATGCTGCACTGGAAAGAATGCTGCCAGAAGAAGGCAGTGAGGAATTAAGATCCTAGGTGGTAGAAAGTCCCCCCTTGAGCACAGGGTAGAGGGTGAGAGACTGAGCCAGAGTACAATGCACTCTTGGCATTATGTCACCTGAGGAGTCTCCAGCTTACCCACTCAACTGAGCAAAATACACATTGGTTGCCATCTGTGGACATCTTGCATTCAAATCTGCCATTCAGGACAGGAGAGGGTAGCCTTGCTACTTCCAAAAGAATGAATAGCCCTGTTGCTCCTTTTATGAGTAAAAGGAATCTCATGCACTGCTGCCCCAGCCTCTGGGGTGATCAGCAGGGCGGGACAGAGGTAGCCTCTGCACCACCATCATTCCAGCTCTGAACCAGAACTACGAAGGCAGACTGCAAAGGAAGCATGAGGGGACCCAAGCCATGATGCACGATAGGGCCCCAGTTTGCCTCAATAAAGCTCTGATCAGAACTTGCACATTTTCCTTCAGATACAGTTCTTGCTACTACAGTGCATGCACTGGCCTCTCTGAGATTGCATTACTGAAATATGATAAAGATCGGGGCTAACCTTAAATGTAATTTGGAAGCTGTCAGAAGAAGTCTCCTTAAATGAGCAAAATGTCTTCCTGCTTCCTGACTTCTTTACTTTAGGCCAGGAGTGCTCAACACCTGACCTATGGGCCAGATCTAGCCCCCAGTGCTGTGCCATCTGGCCCACGGGGCAACCATGGGTCTGAAAATTTGGTGGGGGGAGTGGTGGCACTGCTCCCCTGCTGCCAATTTTCCAGACCCATGTGGAGCCCTGGGCCCTAAGTGCTAGATCGGGTGCCTGATCCTGGTACATGAAGCTGAGCTGGGGCAGCGCCAGGCCCCAGGCCTGATCTTGGCACACAGGGCCTTATCCCTGCATGTGGAGCAGGGCAGGGGTATACTGGGTCCAGTTCTAGCTCTCAAGTAGCACAGAGCGTGATCCCAGGATGAAGTGCTGAGTGAGGGCACTGCAGGCCACCCCATTGATCCCAACTCACAGGGCTTCAGGGCTCAATCCTGGCATGCAGGGCCAAGCGAGGGCAGCATGAGACCCCAATGCTTGATCCCTCTGAAAGCAGAGGGAGAAAGAGTAGAGCAGAAAGGCTATTTGAAAGAAAATTAGGTGTATTGTTCAGGTAACATGAAG
>NW_017728992.1:118132868-118139055 GCF_001723915.1 Gavialis gangeticus | reverse complement strand
CAGGTTGCCTAGGTTACCTGAACCTGCCACTCTTCCTCTAACCTTACTGCTAAAGCAACTAAAAATAGGGGCTGGGTGTATTGTCTGGAGAATACAGAGATTACGGCCCAGTTAACAAGTGGGGACAAAGCTAGTTGCAAATCCCAAAGTGCTGTTTTGCCAAGGGGTCCACAATATAATCATATATATAATTGGCACTTAAAAAAGGCAAGTACATGGAGCTGAAAATATTTATGAGCTAAATCAGTTTGGAGAATAAACATAAACAGGAAAATGCAAACCCTACATTAGAGAAAGAAGGTCATATTAGTTAAGAAACAACCTGTCTGAGATGGGAACTGATGTCATCAATATAAACTAGAAGCTAGGAATTGTAGCATAAGGATAAGGGAAGCTGCAGTACACAACAGAAAGAACAGGGAAAGAAGTAATGGGATTAGACTGCAACAGTGTAAATTGAGGTGGAATATAAAATAGGACTGTCTGAGCATAAAGTGCTTAAACTAAGGGTCGTTAAGTATTGGATTAGATTTGCTCGAAAGATTGCAAAATACATATCACTGGAAGTTTTTAAAAGTACAGGTTCAGTTAAACAGCTTTTTAGGCTGATTTAGATAGGGATGTTCCTTCCCCGAGCAGGGCATTGGATTAGATGGCCTCCTGAGGGCCTCTGGATAATAACCTATGGCCAACACATTTAAGCCCAATAAGAGACTTTTTTAAGCTTGCTGGAAACAAAAGGAATTTTAACAATGGTTTGGTCCATTATGTGATGGGAAGAATAGATTTTTTTATAAAAGGAAAGGAGTATTCAGTAAATATTTCTGCTTTGTATTTGGGAATAGCTAAATGGCATAACCATATCATATGTGATTATGTCTATCTATTACAGCAATAACTGAAGGAAATGTTAAACAACAGCTATTAGAATTAAACATTTTTAAATCAGCCGGTCCAGATAACTTGCATCCAAAAACCTGAAAGTACTTTCTGGACAGCTAAGGATCATTATCAGGATGTCTTCAAAACTTTTCTGGGAAAATTATAGAGGACTGTAAGAAAGTAAATGTTTTGCCAATATTTAACAAAGAATAAGTAGAATGATTTGAGTAATAATAGGCCCATCAATCAGATGCTGATCAGAGCAAAATGATGGAATGGCTTATAGGCATATCAATTAATAAAAAAGGACAATTAATGCTGCTCAACATAAGCCTATAGAAAAATACATCCTGTCAAAATAACTTGGTATCTTTTTTGAGGAGTTAAAAGCTTGGATAAAAAAACAGTACTGATAACAAGTGCAGAGTGCTGTACCTAGGGTGCAAAAATATCCAGCATGCCTACTGGAAGTGACCCTCTCAGCACTACAGCAGCAGAAAAGGATCTCGGAGTCATAGTGGACTCCAAGATGAACATGAGTCGTCAGCATGACGGAATCATCAGCAAAGCTAACCGCATTTTATCATGTATCAGCAGATGCATGACAAATAGATGCAAGGAGGTGATACTTCCTCTCTATGCGGCATTAGTCAGACTGCAGTTGGAGTACTGCATCCAGTTTTGGGTGCTGTACTTCAAGAAGGATGTTGATAGACTCAAGAGGGTCCAGAGGAGGGCCATTCATATGGTTATGGGCATACAGGACAAGCCCTATGAGGAGACACCGAGGGACCTGGACCTCTTCAGCCTCCACAAGAGAAGGCTAAGGGGTGATCTTGTGCCAGCCTACAAATTCATTTGGGGGATGCAGCAAAGGATCGGAAATGCTCTGTTCACCAGGGCGCCTCTTGGGGTAACAAGGAACAATGGTCACAAACTGACAGAGAGCAGATTTAAGCTACATATCAGGAAGAACTTCTTCATGGTAAGGGTGGCCAAAATTTGGAATGGGCTTCCAAGGGAGGTGGTGCCCTCCCCTACCTTGGGGGTCTTTAAGAGAAGGCTGGATAGGCACCTGGCTGGGGTCATCTGACCCCAGCACTGTTTCCTGCCTAGGCGGGGGGTCGGACTCAATGATCTGTTGAGGTCTCTTCTGACCCTAGCATCTATGAATCTATGAACATACTTAGGCTTCTGGAAGACATTAAAACAGAGTACCCCTACCCTTGTTACTAGGCATGAGGAGGGGAGACTGGGCAAGCTGCAGAAAGCCTGATGTCAAGAGGCAGCAGGTGTGAGCTGCTTATGTAAACTGAGCTACAAGTTGCAAAATGAGAGACTGATGATGAGGGAAGCAGCAGCACCTGAGTCCTGGGACTGGAAATCTGGATTGGATCACAGGAAGAGTCCTGGGTTGGGGGCATATAAGCCTAGCCTTTGGACTTGAATGGGGGAGTCTGATCCTGGTTGCCACAGGGTGAGGAGCCCTGAATGAAACTGACTGGGGGAAGGTATATGACAGCCCAGGTGAGATACCTGGGAGGCTGGGGAAACAAGCCAGCTGTGGGCAGGAAGGCTAAAGTGAGCAGAGACCCAAGGAAGAGTTTATATTTGAGTTGGAACTTTTTGGGTTGATGTTCTGTGTTCCGTTTTGGTTTAACTAGAGGTATGGGCTGTGATGATGGGGGAGGTTTCGAGGCCACATAACAGGATGCTAGGGGTATTCTACAGGTTGAGACCTGCTCTGAGCTGGAAGCAAGGGGCCAAGGCTGAGGAGCCAAGATCCACAGCAGTGGACCTGGGCTGAGAGCTCAGCTGCAGAAAAAGGGGCCAAACCTGGGAAGCCTGAAATTCCAAGAAGTGTTTTTGAGGCCTGGGGGGGACTGCCTTAAAGAGGAAGCAGCCTTAGAAAAGTATAGAGACCCCAGGACTGAGTTTGGGGCAGAGAAGCCCAACAACAGAGCCAAAAGTGGGGAGTGTTGAAGAATCTTGTTCCAGCCTCCTCCTCTCCCTCGGGGTAGTCTGTTCTCCCTCGTCACCACCGCCATCTCCCTCTCACGTGTCTATTGCTCTGGTTGCTAAGCAACCAATTCCGCCTAGGTGAGGGATTTCAGGTAAGAGGGTGTGGTTTTAACCTCTCTGTTGTTCTAAGCACTGACCTCAAGGCAAGGGGGCAGGGGCTTGAGCCATGTCACTCCCTGAGGTGACCAGTGATGCTTTTCAAATTGATTGATCAGCATCAAACAATACCTGCCCTGACTGGGTATGGATAATGATGTCAGAAAGGTTATTTAAGGGTCCCTTCTTCCTGGAAGAGGGAGAGCCATATTGGGGAACAAGGAGTAAGCACACAGTCTCTGGAGCTCTTCTAGGCTCCAGATAAACATGTGAGTAACTTACCTGAAATGCATCTAGAAATATAGCTTACTGTAATGTAGAAGAGTATCAGCCAGCTACTAAGCTGACACTGTTTGCTCTGGGTTATTCTTTGATACTTCTTTATCCTGTACCCTTCCCCAAGCCTACCCCTTCTGACCCTAGAAACTATAAAACTATGAAACTACCCTCTTTAACCAATAAAGCTGTCCACTATAACAAGTGTGATGGACTTGCTGAGAGAGGTATTGGGGCATGCCTTTAAGCTCCCTATGCTCAGCTAACTAAGGGAGGCTACTAGTTGTGCTTCAGGCTTAAGGAAGCACTCCAAGTTCTCACAGTGGGTCAAGAACCCTCAAGGTCTACAAGGCCTGTGTACCCTGGGGGGCACAGGGCTTGAATACAGACCAGACCCCTGGGTGGTGGCAGCGGTTTCCCCAGGCATACAGGTATGCTCCAGGAAGGGGGTCAGCCAGAGGTGAGGGACTCCAGGGGAGGCACTTGGAGCTTGGTAGGTGGTCCGGTCCAGTGAGTTGGGTGGCTTAGTGCAGGAGCACCCCCTACTGGCCCACCACAGGGAGCACCAGAGAAGCTACTGCTGGCTTCCAAGGACTGCCTTCCCCAGCGTATTATTAATAACATCAAAGGTATGGCAGAAAAGAGACTGGAGATAAGCGGGGCTGGAGAGTGTAGCAGGTGGGCTGACCCCAGGTGGCATCAGGCACTGGGGGTGGACCTGCAAACTGCTACACATTGGACATAGTATCACATCATATTTGCATTAAACCAGAATGATACAAAATCACTGTACACATCCTACAGTGTACCATTCAAAAGGACTAAAATCTTGCTTACTGGCAGCTCTCAAAACGTGACTGTAAACAGGGTATCACCAGTGAGCAGAGGCAGGGTCCCTCAGGAATCAGTTCTTGGCCCCACCTCTTTAACATTTTTATCAGTGACCTGAAAGAAAACACAGAACCATTTCTAACGAATCTTGCAGATGTTGTAAAGATGGAGTAAGTGACAAAAATGAATATGATATGTCATTAATACAGAGAGATCTGGATGCTTGGTATACTGGGTGCAAGCAAACAATAAGCATTTTAACAGAGCCAGATGCAAAGTTATGTGTTAGAAAGCTGGCTACATTTGGAAGATGAGGTTCTCTGGGAAGCAGTGGCTCTGACAAGGTTTAGGGAGTTTCCATCTCCATTTCTTTGCTTTTATACTTACATGCTCCAACTTTGCAAAAGCTAATTAACACTAGTTGTGGTGGATGATCAGCTAAATATCATCTCGCAGCAAGTTGCTGTGGACCAAAGAGTTAATGTGAGCCCTGGACATATAAACAGAGACAGATTAAGTAAAAGTCAGTTGTTCAGGTCTTGGAAGAAGCATCCAGTGGCATCAGTTTGTTGTTCATCAGACTGATAGTGAATCAAAAGTTGATTAGTCTGTTATTGTATTTTTTATTAATAAAAATGTGTCCCAGTATTAATAAATAAACATGTAAGAGATTGAGATCAGAGCATCAACATATAGACATACAAATCTTAGTTTATCCTTCTAAATATCATCTAATAATAAATTATGTTTTTTCTCCTCCTATGAAAGTGACATTTTTTAGATTAATTCATATTAAAGCAATAATATCAGGTTGCGTTTTAACAAAATAAACCAGCTTCATCAGTTAAAAGATGCAAACAAAGCATGGGGCTATCACTAAAATAAACAACTGGATTCTAGGTGAGAATCTCCAGTGAAACATTTGTCAAAGTATGTTCATCTGTGGCCTAAAAATATTGCCAATATGAAATGGTAAGTTTTTACTCAAGCTTTCCTAATATTCTGTCTTTGGGCAGAGATCTGAAAAATGTCATCATCAAAGGTTAAAGTGTGACAAAGGTAATAGGAATTCTTAACATAGAAGGAATGGGAAAGCAAAAGATCACTGATACTGTGTACTCCAGATATAATAAATATTAAAAGAATATCAACCAGCATAGACAAATATTTGACCTCATAATACCTTGATAGGCAAAATTTCCTCTCTTTTTTCATTTGTATAAAACTGCAAGATTTGGGACCCAAGCTGAAACAAAGCAAAAGGAAATCTAGCAATTTGATAATATATCTGTACACAAAGTGTGTGCTTTGGAATACATGTAGAATGGTGTTTATAGTTTTGTTTTCTATTACAGTTCACCATACTATAGTAAAATTATAACAAGAAAGTTAAAATGAAAAGATCATTCTTACCCTCAAAGATCAATCACTTCACTGTTTTTAAAACTTCCTGTTTTCCTATATGGTAATTCTTCTTTATCACAGTTGCTTCACAAAACACACTATTGTTGTTTTACTTAGCTTTATTCCCCATCAGCAAAAAAAGCACTGTACTGAAAAGTCTCTTCCATACAAGTTTTCTCACAGATTAAACTCACATAAGTAGATTGTTTGCTTTTAACCCTGACATTTTCCCCTTTACATATCTATTTTTGACACAAATTTTATTTTAGGATGTCCTGACTCTGATACTAAATTGGAAACCCTGGTGTGAATTTTATACAACACTGTTTCCTTTTATAAAGGATGTTCACAGCTAATCTGTCATCCACAGGGCAGACAGAGGCCATACAGCTAGGAAACCAAGACAGGTGGTCTAGCCTGAAACCTGACTTTTCATGGTATGTTTGTGTTAAAATAAATTGTATACATTTCAATAGTTAATGAAAGCTTACCTTATTTTACCACGCTTAAAATTGCTTTATTCTTTAGAGTCTGACACTGTCCCTTTTTAGTTTCAAATTAATGAAGAGTGCAGGATATATATATAGATACACACACACACACACACACACACACACACACACACACACACACACACACACACACACACACACACACACACACACACACACACACA
>NW_017728992.1:118116231-118132820 GCF_001723915.1 Gavialis gangeticus | reverse complement strand
CACACACACACACACACACACACACACACACACACACACACACACACACACACACCCATCCTGCACTCTTCATTTGAAACTAAAAAGGGCATGCAGTATCAGACTCTAATGAATAAAGCAATCTTAAGCGTGGTATATATATATTATATATATCACTTTCAGTCCACTTCTGAGTCCACCAGGGAGCACATTGGGGAACCCCCCCTCCGTGGCCCCCCAGCTTGGCAACTGGTGCCTCCTGAGTCTGGGGGGGCACTCGGGGTCTCCCCGCGGCCAATCACCGAGCCAAGAGGGCATGGGGGGGGCAGTGCGCTTAGCGGCAGATCCAGAAGTGGACCGGAAGTACTTGTATATAATTATATATATATAATTTCCTATTATTGAAACAAAGAAAAAAATCCTAAAATATATAGTAATAAGTTGGCATCAGCATTGCTATCAAAGAACAATGGTGATAAAAGATTCCCTGTGGATCTGAAAAAAGAAATAAAAAAACTGCCTAAAGACAAAAGGATCCATGTCCTGTAATAAATTTTAAGCCATCCAATATAACTGTTTGCACATTTAAATAAACAGTATTTTTGCTTCTGTGAAAAGTAGTAGCCATTTCAGGGCATTGTTGGTCAGTTTCCTGTTGGAAGAGAACTCTGAGTTGGAGTCTGGGTATTTTCTTAGTGCAACTTGTTTTAGTTACACTATACAAATTAGCTCCTGAACAACAGTCAAACAGCACTTAGAAAGCCTCCTCTTTCAGGATGCAGATAGTTCCTAGGGAGCAATTTCCCCCCTAAGAATTGATCTTAGTTAGAGAGATACTGGCTAAGTACAGATAGTCAAAAAGCCTAAGGCTGAATCGATTCAGTCTTTGCAGGTTAGTCTAAGCTGCAGTGATTAAACTGAGAAACAACTGGACAGATATTCCACTTTTGATTCAGGAAACGTAGCCACATGCCTGCAGTGGCTCAGGCCAGAAGCTGGGGTGGCACTAAAGCACAGCTGTCTGGCATTTAGCCAGCATGGACTGTGTATTTGCTTTCTCTTCCTGCTGCCCCCAAAGTCTCTAGGATTTGCAGTCCAGAATCACAGCAGCAAGAGTCTGTGGGGTTGCTCATTACTTCCTCTTCCTGGTTCCAGGTGTCTTTGGGATTTGTAATACACAGTTGCAGCCAGCAGTAAGTTTTTAGCAGGGCAAGGCAACTCTGTACTTGGGGAAGGGAAGTTTAACACCCCACCCTGGCCCTAGACCCCAGCTGGAGTTTTCTGGGGTGAGAGCTCAATCCCTGCCCCGCCCCAGCCCTTCTCTGCTGGAGCAGACAACATAGCCCAGCCCAGGACTGGAAAGCATGCTGGGATACTGGGAGATTCAGATTTAACTTGAACCAGGAAGGGGTCTGGGACAGAAGTTTCATAAACCGGTTTGACCTAAACCAGTTACGTCTGATGCTACATTTAACCAGGTTTATTTTAAAACAGCTTCAGCCATTTTGAAACTGGTTTATGTACACTGAGCTTCTGTTCTGTTACAAGTTTAAACCAGTTTCTGATCACCTAAACTGGTTTACGTGTAACTTCAGCCATAGGGAGCACACCCTCTTTCTGCATGTAACAGCTTTCTCTGCAGAAAAGTGCCAATCCAGCATTTTCTTCAAAACTCAAATGGTGCCTGCATGCTTAGAAAAAAACACTTGTAAGGCTGTATAACAGCACCATCTGGGAATTCCCATCATAACTGTATTCTATTATATATCCTTCTTAACGATAAACAACAACAAATATTTAAGGCCAGTTTGGCATCTTGTGATCTGCCTTAAGCAACAGGTAATGCTAAGCTAAACCATCCCAGGTATAGAATAGCGACCCAGATGTAGCTTAGAGATTCTTAGCTTCACACCCCACAACTTGTTAGTGGATGTATGCTTCCCTGGTATAGGGAAAGCATCATATACGTCTCAACTCCTAGTGAGTCTAAATGAGATGCTTTACTGTGCAGTAGAGTTAATTATTGCATAGTAAGTGTCACCATCTATACATGCTGACCCTTACTGTGCAGTACTTTATTCAGCAGCTAATTTGCTACCTGCAAATAAAAGTAGCAAATTAACTGCATAGTCATTACTGTACAGTATGGCACATACAGATGGCTGACTGTGAGAAAATATGTTCCTGGTCAGCCAGGCAGCAAGGGGTGGGAGATTGCTCCCTGCCCCAGGAGCTACGTGCTGCCAGGGCAGGCTCCACCACTGGAGCCTGGGTGGGGACACTGCCCCCCTGCCCTGGCAGCAGGGAGCTCACAACCCCTGCTCCACAATCGTGGAGCTGGGGCTGGGGATAAGCTTCCATCCCCAACTCTACAATCACAAAACTGGGGCTGGGAGCTCCCTACCCAGGGAGAGTTTCCTGCCCAGCCTGGAGCTGGCTGTGACCTGCCCCTGATCTGGACAGTTCCCAGCCAGCCCTGGGGTTTTGTGGGGGGAAATCTGCACATGCAGCCTGGAAGTAGCTGGAGACGGTTGTGTTTCGGGCAGTCCCCAGCTAGTTCTAGGCTACATGTGCAGACTTCCCCCCACAGCCCAGGGCTGGGTGGGTAATGTCCTGGTCAGGTTCAGGTCCCAGCCCTGCAGATTCTTCCCAGCCCTGTGCCCCAATCTGGCGATTGAGGCATAGGCTTGAAAAGATCTGCAGGGGAGGGGGCAGGTCCCAGCTCCCTGCTCCGGTCCACCATTGGGGCACACAGCAGTGAGCCCCCAGCTGGCCAGGGAATCCCCACCTAGCCAGGGAATCGCTGCTAACTGCCCCACCAGCAAGTTGTGGCAGGGAGCTGGGACCTGCTCCTCCCCTAAAATAAATTCTAAATATACATTTTGGTGTCTGCTTTTGGGTTTTTTTATCATAGGAATAACAGCTGCCCGTGCCCCCTTCACTCACCAGGATATGGGAACAGCTGCAGCTGAACCCACAGCTGCTTTGTGGTGCTGAGCAGCACTGATATGCCAGTGTCCAGGCCCTGCCCATGGCCTTGCCCCTCACTCCCAACCCACAGCCCCCACATGGGCTATGCACCATGGGGGGGAGGGGGCGGGTGGGGGAACCACCCCTCCCCCCATAGACCGCCACCACCTCCACATCCCTACTTACCAGGGACAAAGCCTGGGTCCAGGCCACTGCTGCCAGCCATACTGCACTTCTATTTTCTCCAGCAAACCGAGGCAGCATGCTGGAACAGCAGGGGCATGCAGCAGGCATAGAGATGCTCTGGCTGGGGCTAGAGCATCTCCTTGGAGGACCCAGCCTCCAGCTGCTTCAGGGAATGCTCCAGGAGCACACCCTGCACTGCTTTTCTTGCCAAGTTTTCTTCTGATACCAGGATTTCCTGGTATCAAATTTAAAGTCAGCATTGTATATTTCCAATGCAGGGAATATTATTTCATTTGTGGTGTGCTTCCTATGGTGTCTCAAATTGCTTTTAGATGTTGCAACAGGCACATGCTCGCTCATGTGGACATGACCCCTGAGTCACTACTCTGTCACAGTCTGTTCCCAGGTCTCTCTCTACATGCTGTCCTATGCACAAAGCCACAATTTAGCCATAGCAGCCATTCTGTTATAATAGTTAAAATAAACCTCATTTTCTCCATACATAAAGGAAAAACTTTTGTTTTTAACAAAACATTTATCAGAATCCTACTTGTAGCCCCACCCTCTAGTACCAGCTACATGGTAGTCACTGCTACTATGGGCCCCTATACCTGCTACACCCCTTCACCTACATACTGTCTTGATCCAAGGGATCCTGACACTTGTACATCCATCAGCCCAAAAACTGATCCTCCCTGGCCCCCCAACTCTTTTTTTACTGAAGGTAGAAGGAATTCCCTCTCAAAGTGGTACAGAGTACTCATGCAAGCATCCAGAATTGAATGTGACCATTCCTATTCCTTCCCCCACTAACAATTCCACTGCATTGGAGGTGTTTACTTGGACTGCAAAATATGGCCCGGAGGAACTTCAATCCTAACACAGGAAAATGCCTCCTGAAATCAACTTGGAGACTCTAAGCTAGCAAAGCACTTAAGGTGAATGGTTAAATCTTGCTTCACTGAGCCAAGGCCCAAATTAAGTACGTATCACCAAAGAAAGCCTGAATTCACATAATTCATAAAGAAGTTACTTATCAGTAACTAGAGTTTTTAAAAATGTATTGTTCATATGTACACTCCACTGTGGGTGGCACATGAGACTCAGGAATTAAAGCTCAGAGAGGTTTTCACCCTAATAGCACCTGTGCAGTACACATGAGTTGTACCTCTCTTTGTGCTCTGTGCCAAGGGTAGAAGTGTTCATTCCTTGCTCCTCAGCTTCCTTGCAACTGCAAAATCCCAGAAAGCAACAGACCCCAACGAAGAAAGGAAGGAGGCAGGATGCATTTGGATAATATTTCTTGAACTCTGGTTACAAAGAAGCAATTTCTCATTCTCCTTTGATAGCTTGTCCATATGTATATTTCATATGAGTAACTCCAGAAGCCTAGGCAGACAGTGACTGGAGGATGGCTTTGACAAATGCAGCATTAGTGCTGAATGCCTTTGTCATTGTGTATTATTTAGTAAAGGTGGGTATGAAATTCCAAATGGCTGCCTTGCAAATGCCAAGAAAACATTTTGAAAGGAACTCACTGATGTTGCCTGTGCTCCACTGCAGTGCACTCTAATCACCACTGGTAGAACTACCTTAGCAATTTCATAGAAATACCTTGATGCATTCCAGGATACTTTAATTTTTTGTAGGAATATCTGTACCCTTTTAATTCACAGTAACAAATTGCCATGGCGTTTTCCAGAAAGGTTTAGTTTTATGCAGGTAGAGGGACGTGGCTTTCCTTATGACCAGTTTGGATATGAATGCCTCTGCTCCTGAGAAAAAAAAGTTGCAGGAAGAAGACACTTGTTGAATCTTCTGAAAAAAACATGAAACTCCAAAATGGCCTTGCACAGAAATGCAGACTGACTCAGCTAGCACACACTCACACATTTTGAAGTCATACTAGGCCAACAATGCCTGGTAGTAGTAAATTAGAAAAGGAGGATTTTCTCCCTACCTCTTCAGATGTTACAGAACTGTTTAGCATTAAAAAAAATTCCATGTTCCAGAAAGGACTTGATTTATTAATCTTCCATGTGGTTGGACAAAGGAAGTTGGCCTTTGCCACAGAATTCTTGCAGAATCCATGTTGCTTGGTTGGTAGGGATGACTTGGTGGTTTATATGCCAAATGCTTCTCACCAGTGGGAGATCCACGAAAAAGATTTGATAAGCCATGAAAGGGAAGAGTCATTGGAACCATAGCCACCAGGAGCATATTTTGGGGTGGGCAAGTAGGGCACCAGCCCAGTTCACAGGGGCACAAGAATGGTGGCTTTGCAGGGAACCCGTAGTTCTGCAACAGCAGTAGACCATGGCTAAAGGAGCAGCATCTGGTTGCAGGGACTTCATGCTTCTGCTGTAGCAGAAGCAACAGCCAGGGCCCGGCAGAGTGCTCCATGCCAGCAGCCACCAGGGACTATGAGTCCCCAGTGCAGGTAACAATGACACCTCTCTTCTTGCCCTCCTCTTCCCTATAGCAGGGCTTACCACTCCTCCTCCATCAGGGCTTTGTCAAAAACTCAGCATGACCTGCCCCAACAGAGTCTTGTCCAGGGTGCAAAACCAGCTAGTTATGCCTCTGATGGCCATCATCTAAGTTGAATAAAGATTCTGATGAGGAAACCTCAACTGGCAGTACCAACAGACATTGGGCCAAAATTAGAGTTGGCAGGACTGATGGAAGTGAGATCAGTACTGGCAGAGCTAATGAAAGCAATATAAACTGTTCTCCTCTTTATAATTTGGGTAATTTGCAATTTTTTAAAAAAATTACACAGAAATTTCTGCCGGGATTTCATTGTTTGTATCTGCTACCCATGCTTTATAAATAATACTAAATGCTTTAATATGCATTGGAGCCAATAAATGTCTACTTACCAGAAGTTTATCTGCCTTTACTGATGATCCTGGAACACCCTTTTTCCTGGGGGGGAGGGGGGGCAACAGGAAGAGGAAGTGAACACACAGCCCATACTGGCTACTGGTGCCCCCCCCCAGCTTCTGGCTTGAGCCACTGCAGGCATGTGGCTGCCTTTCCTAAATCAAAAGTGAATGTCTGTTCATTGGCTTATTGGTTCAATCTTTGCAGCGTAGCCTAACCTGCAAAGACTGAATCAATTCAGCCTCAGGCTTTTTAACTGTCTGTACTTAGCCTTAGAGAAAAATGAGATAAACGTGGATAAACTGCCTTATGATTTTATGGTTTATATCCCAAAAATTTACTATGTGGTTATATGTATAAGAAAAAGACATCAAGAATGAAACAGAAAATGGCTTGCACTTCCAAGTCCCTTTTTATCCTGGTGTTAGAACATAGGTTCATATCAATGTTTTGTCCTAGGAGATTAATTTCTTTCTTTAAACGCAATGTACTATTTAACTTCTTCTCTTGGTCCTCTCCAAATGACACCAGTGAAGAACTTTAGGTCTGAAACACTTTGCAGGGTTTTTAAAGTAATCTTTTAAGTCTTTAACAATGAGATGGTTTCCACTTCTAACTTGAGCTTTGTTTAAGACAAGTAAAAGCGATACCTGGCACAGTTGAAGAGCTAACTTTACAAAGCCACATCCACAATTCTTTCTTGACTGAAATAACTAGTTTTTTGAGAGCCATGTCTGGCTCTTTTCTCACCTTTGTCCCTCTTCTCAGCTTCATCTCTATTTTAAAATGAAAGTATTAATTTAATTCAAGCAATTACAAGATTGTGATTAGGTTTGGGCATATGAATTTGTCAGTTCTACATGTCACTTGTGTGTCCTATTTTATTTGTTTGGTCTATATGTTATCGTGACACAAGGTTTTAAAACTAGTTATAGTTGTCAACAATTATGCCCTAAGCTTGGATCAGCTTTTCTTCTGTTAATTACTGAAGTCACCAACCAGTAATCTTGCTGAGTATTTTAGCTCTACAGTCTGCAATCCCCTGAGCTATCATCAACTCTACCAGTTTCTCAATTTACACCTGCTGGGATGGGATCAGCTGACTTTGGTTTGGTTAAATAAAGATTCTGTTTAGATTACAGACTAAAGTTGCCTCCATTGGGGTGCACAGGTAAGGATAAACCCCTACAGTGGGTGGCCACTATCAGCTGTGAAAAAACAGTCCATTAACAAAGGATGCTTGTTGTAAGGATACAAGAAAACAAATATAATTATAATACAAGATCTGTATTTAAATTTAGTACATTTTAAATTCTGTTAAAACTCATTACATTCAGAGTTGTTCTGCCACAACAATCAAAAGAGAGAGCATTTTAAAGAAAATTGATTTTAACAACATGCAGACTGCAATGTGTATGTACGAAGATAAATAATCCAAGATTTTACAAGTGACTAGCAATTGTTGCTTGCCTTATTGGGGTCAAAAAACCTCATATTCAAAAACTGCAAACCTACGCCGAATATTTTATTTTTATATATAGATATATCTATATAGGTATGTGTGTAGATATATATCTATATCTATATATAAATATATGGTCTAGGTTTGCAGTTTTTGAAAATGAGGTCCTTTGACTCTACTCAATGGTCAATATCTAACTATTTTAATACGAAGATTAACATACCAAATACTACCTGTGTGTGTATAGTAGTTGGTATGTTAATCTTTGTATTAAAATAGTCAGATATTGACAATTTCTTCAGCATGAGAAATTGAGAAAGTCTATAGTTTGCAGAAAAGTCACTTGACATTTTAAAAATTAAGAAAATGTTCAAGAAAATAGAAAGGAAATAAGTAAAAGAGGTGAACTATTATAGATATATTTTTCCAAATAAGAGAATTCAATATTACTGGATGCTTTATACAGTATCCCAATTTTTATATGAAAATATACATAGTAAAAAAAATTATTCAATTTTTACTTGATTGCATTATTATTCTTATGATACAATCCTGTGGTAGACACCATCTCTAGACCTAGCCTATGATTAACTGTATTTCATACTATTTGCTGTGCTCTGGGGATTACCTTATGAAACAAGTACCAGTAATTTGTTTGTTTTACGGATTTGCTTAATACCACAGTGTACTTACAAAAAGGCAACTAGGAACACAGCCTGATAAACTGATGATGTGAATAGTTAAAGTCAACAGTCACACCACTTTTAGTTGTGAAAACATAAGCAGTAAATCTTGAGGCAAACCAATAATGCTTTCTTCTATTTTCTCACCAATTATGTAAGATCCTCTTTCCTGGCCTGAGGTGGAAACAGGTTATCAGGTGTGTGTGTGTACTTTAAGGATTAACCATATTAATGGCAGTGCAATTACCTTGATGAACTGGCAAAGAATGCACAGTGTAAGTCCACTTTTTAATATGCTACTTCTGAAATTACAAAGATAGTTGCAGCCCAGGTTCCCTAAGTTTGTAATTTATTCTGTGATCTGTGCTTCTGAAGCTAGGAATAGTTAACCTCTGAGGAGACTGAGCCCTCTTTATACTAGCAGGACAAAACATGAGATAGTTACAGATCATGAGTGTTAAACATGGTATCTTGTGAATATCTGCATGGATGGATGGACCAATTTTTTTTTTTATTTCATGGATTTGTGTATTTATCAGTAAGGACAGTTATCCCTCAAATTCATACCTGTATGAAATGTGTTTGGTTTGGGTGGGTGGGGGAAGGGTTGTTCCTGATTTATGACACGTGCATCCTAACCACTAAGTAACCATAATAGTCATTTCTTCACTGAATATTACACACACAGCTTATTAACAAAGACTCATTTCTTTTTCCTGAAGTTCATCAATATGTATTCTATAGAAAGGGCCATTACTGCAATGATTTCATTAAGGTATAGGACACATTGTGAGCAGGCAGGATCATCTTGCAGCTCACTGACCATAGCTACATAAAAAAATGATGTCTAAGAGCGGTACTGAATATTTTGTGGGATCAAGATTTAATCCAGAAATAAATTATTTGATATGTTTCCAGCTGTCATGGAGAGGAAAAAAACTGATTGTAAATTTTGTCTCTACACATATACATGTATCCCTAAATCTCTGCTATAATGCATAGAGAAAAATGAATTAGTGAGGCAGATGACAAGTTGTAATGATTATTCCTGATTGACAAGTAATTGTGCATTTTTATTATCCTACCACCACATAACACCTGACCATCCTATCATTTGTCTTAGTCACTTCTTAAGTCTGGTGTTTCACACTGTGACTGAGGCAGAGATTGTTATATTCTATACGCATATGTATGCAGCGTCTAGCTCAACGGGGCTTTGACCTGGTCAGCCTCTACCACAACAAAAATAAGCTACCTGCCATGATAAGCAAATGAAATTCAGAAGATTTTGCCAGCAGTTGTATGCAGATAAATCATCACTGACCACACAGGATAATAAATTTAAATTATTCTGAATCCAGGGCCTGATTTTTGTTTTCTCTCTCTAAAATCAATAGACACCTTTAAATCAGCAGAAGCACTTATGCTGCTAATGTCTACAGCTTCTCAGTCACCACTGAACTTCATAGAATGCAGGTAGGTTATTTGAGCTATGCTCTGAGAGCAGAATTTGGAGACAGCCATGTTAGTCTGAAAGCAGGGTAGATTTGCACCTTATAGACTACCAAAGCAGATATATAATATCATTGTATATCTATAATAATATATATATATAGAGAGAGAGAGAGAGAGAGAGAGATTGAGCACAAAGCTTTCATGGGCTGAAGTGCTCTTCATCAGATGCCAATAATCTAGGCTAGAATTAAAGTTTTCTCATCATATTGACGGTGGAGAAATAATTATGTAAAATGTTATGGGCAAAAAGGAATCAAATCTATATAGCATCTCATACTCTTGTCTACTGCCGACTACTTGATTTCTAATGCCAATGCCTCTCCTAATCCATGTTCATTTTGGCACTATTCCCTTTCCATACTTTTATAAATACTAAAGTTTCAAAATGTTAAAAGCCTACCTACCACCTTGTGCTGCAGTCATGTAAGAATGTATAATAGTAGGGGCAGGATGACATTCAAGAAACTTCCTAAAGTATGTTTCCATTACATCCTCATCATGCACCTTGGGACCACCCTTTTGTGGAAACTAAAGCAGCAACAGGAAAGTTGAATCATGCTCTAATCTCTGGCCACCACAGAACTTAACCCTTTTCAATTTAATATTGAGGGTTTGGCATATGCAAAGTGACTGCTGGTTGAACATCTTGCAACCTTCCACAAAGCTGATATTGTTCATCTTCAGAAACTTTACATAGAATCCTCTCTGTCTAGCAAATTGAAAAATAAAGGGTAACACTTTGCTTGTTAACCTCTTGATGAAAAACCCTGAAGTCATCTATGTGAGTCAAAGGATTTCTGATATAAATATCCCAGCATCTACATTTCCACATTGCAACACTTTAAGCATTGCATGGATCAAGGCTGTCCAGCTGAAAGCCCACAAATAATTAAAATGTGGCCCCAGAGCTCCCAGCTTGCTGCTGCTCCCTTCATTGTTCTGGCTGCAGCAGCATTCAGGGACTTCAGGCTCCCCTTCTCTCCATCTTCCCCTTCCTGCTGCTGCCCCTACCACTGCCCCAGGGGGTAAGGCAGTGCAGCACAGTGCAGTCTGCAGCACTAGGAAAGCCTACAGCTGGGGGTGCCCAAGTGGTACAGTACAGCAAGGGAGCTAAGGGTAATTGGTGCACTGGGTGCAGTGACGGGGAATCAAATCTATATAGCATCTTATACATCTGAGGGGTGCAGCAGGAGGGGGAAAGAGTGCCTAGACATGTGGGGAAGGAGGGAGGTGCTTTACACATGGTTGAGCAGTGGGAGAGCACATGGTGCAGCAAAGCCAGGGGAAGAGCCCTGGTGCATGCTCCGGTGGCAGAAGCACACTGCAGTGGGAGGAGGGGAGTGGAAATGCACTACTGTGGCCCCTGCTGGTGTGACCCAAGGGCCATATTTACAAACCCCTAAAATAACCTTAAATCCCACTTCCAGTTTGGGTGACCATGCATCCCTAATTGGGTGTGACAGTCCCACAATGGGAACCTCAAGTCCTGGTCCCAGGCTGCATGACTCTGGGACAACATGTCCTGGATTTGCAGCCTCATGCAGGGATCCCCAGGAAATGGCAGGCTTCCCCTTTCAGACTGGCAGCATTCCAGCCTGCAAGGGGCTGCTGGGACCAGGGTGCAGGGGGAGCCATGTGTATGTTTATGCCTGCACATGCACATGACTGGGAACACAGCCAGGCAGCCTGGAGAGCAGCTCCCTGCAGGTAAGTCTATGGAGGGGAGGGGACAGATAGAGGTCCTCATGGTGAGAGAGGAAGTGGGGCAAGGGCTGGGTGCACTGCTCAGCCAAGGTGGTGCATGAGACCAGGGCATGAAGCGGGACAGAGCCACAGGCAGCTTGTCCAGGGGGTGAGGTGATGGGGGGGGCACATAGCTCCCCAGATTTGTGCATGGGGCAGAGGCAGATGTGGGCTGCCCACTGCAGCTTTGGGGCTCCCCAATCTGCTGCTCTTCCCCTAGGAGCCCCACACTGTGCCACCATGACAAGGCACCCCCTGCCCACCTGGCAGCATCAGGGGCAGCGGTGGTATGCAGTTATGCTCCCTGCTGCTTCCAGGCAGGCAGGAAGCACATAGCTGGCATGGGTCTCCTGAGGGTAAGGCAGCAGGGTAGGGAGCCCCAAACCCACAGCAGGCAGCCCACATCTGGCCCCCCACTCTGCTCCACTGTGGTCTGGTTGTGCCAGCAGCAGTGGGGAGAAGGGGGGGAGGAGACAGGCATGTATTCCACCTTCCCCTTTTGAAAAAGTGGTCACCCTGCTTCCAGTCCTTCAATGTCCATCTGTCCATGATGGGGATATCAACAGTCACCACATGGCATGGAACTATAAGAAGTCTGATAAAAGTGGCTTTACTTTATAAATAATCTCAGTGTTCTGCATGATCCTGTGCAACCAAAAAGCTTTCAGTCAGCTCACCAGCAGGACACCTACACACCTGACCTAGGTCACGTCAGTTGATACAACTCTCAACAAGTAGCCATTGCTATTCAGTCCTAATTTAAATTGGGTGGAAGATCCTCTCAGTACATAAATCCAAGAAACTTGATACACTAATGAGAATGTATGTTCAGAATTTACCCAGTTCAGAATTTATGCAGACCACATACTGTCCCCAAAGATAAAGCCTACAGCTGATTTTCAATGCAGTGCTCAGAGTAGCCACACAGTCAACTCCATGTGGCTGCAACAGGAAGTGCTTATCCTGAATAGATAAGGAAAGTAAACAGCTTTTAAGATGGTTCAGAAGGTCTGTTAACCCAGAAATAAAGAAACAATCTGGTAGATGAGCTTAATAAGCAATACAGGGAAGGAACCCATTTCAAATATGATTATGACAAGATCCTATAGGAAAGCATGGGCAGGGAAGAGGGGCCAGCTCTGGCTGAACGTCTATACTGCTTGCTCCCTCTCCTTGAAAATTTCCACCTCTAAAAATAAACATTTGTATGTGGCTTTGGTGAACATAGCAAAAAATGACACAGACAAGTCAAGAAATCAGTAAAATAAGAATGGGCTCTCTATCAGCTGTCACCATCTCAGACAGCCAGATACTTCTGAGTCTTTTTTACACAAAGGAAATAAAAAGACCACTAAGTAAAAATGAGGTGTCTGGAGGCTGGACAGCGTATTACCAAAATGTTGATGCATTTATGGCAGTGGTCCTCAACCTTTTTCCTTGGCAGGCCAGATGGGCAGTGCCTGCTCTGTCCAAGGGCAGGATATGACTGGTAGCCCTGTTCCAGCACCCCGGGTGAGTGCAGCAGGGCCCCATCTGGCCAAGAGGAGTGGGCTAGAGAGCAGCCCAGCCTGATCTAGTCCCATGGGGGGAAGAGGCATGCTCTATCCCCAGTCCAGCCCCATGGGAGGGGGAAGAGGGCATGGTCCACTGATGATCTAGCCCCACAGGGGAAGTGGACATCACCTGGCACCAATCCAGCCCGGTGGGGTTGGGAGGCAGGGGGGATGGCTTGGCCCTGATTCAGCCCCACAGGGAGAAGGAGGCATGGCCGGCCCCTAACCTGGCTGCACAGGGAGAAGAAGGCATGGCCCAGCCCCATTCAGCTGGGCAGGGGGGAATGGGAGCATGGCCTGGCACGGAGAGAAGGGGGTATGGCCTGGCCCAGATCTGGCTGTGCTGGCAGAGGAGGCATGGGAATTTGGCAGCTGGGAAGGGTGACCACTGCTGCCCTGCTGCCAAATTTCCCAACCTGTGGGGAGCCCCACAGGCCTGATGCAATGGCTACATGGGCTGCATTTGGCCTGCAGGCCAGAGGTTGAGCACCCCTGATTTAGGGTAAAGAAACATAAAACACTTTTCAACTTTTATCTTCTATATGACTAAAAAAACTGAAGAATAAAATACTGGTGAAAAGTCAAAGTGATAACCATTCCTAAACTAGGGAAAGGCCACTCTCAACTAGAAAAGTACTGACCAACAGCCCTCCTAATATGTACATTTGAATTATAGAACCTACAGAGAATGATAGATGACAGCATAAGAAACTCTGGTAGATGAAAAGGTAGGGTTTATGCCATACAGAAGAACCTGAGATCAAACAGTATCACACACAATTTATCAGTATATAGAGAAGAGTTTTCAAAATAACGAGAAGATTGGGAATGAAAATATCAACTTTACAAAAGCTTATGACACCACATGGCACTTAGGTCTTCCAGTAAAGATATATTAAAAGTTGCTTTGTCAGGTAGTTACCACTGTAGAGACTTTACTCTGTAACAGAGGCCTCCAAGTGATGCTGGAAAAATGCTATGTCAATATTTCAAAGAAATGGACTCCCTTAGTATTTATTCAGTACTTGCCCCAACTATGTGTAATCTATGTACAAATGACATACTAACTAACTATAGTTTGAGATTTACCAAGTGTATTTGTCTTCAATAAAGATAAATGCAAAGTCCTACACTTAGAACAAAAGAACTGCATGCACAAATACAGACTGGGGAATAACTGGTTAAGAATCTGGATTACAGTAGATTACAGTCCCTTCAATCTTTCTTCATAGGGTTCTTGTTTTGGTTTTTTTTCCAAATCTTTTATCATTCTTCTTGCTCACCTCTAGATACACTCCAGTTTGTCTACATCCTGCTTAAATTATGATGGCCAACTTTGGACACAGTATTTCACATGAAGCTTCAGCAGTATCAAGTTGCCGGGAATAACTACCCTCCTGTAATTTACTAACAATATTCCTGTTAATGTCTAGAATGCGATTTGCTTTTTTTTGGCAACTACAGCATATCATTTATTCATACTCATGTTGTGATATCCCCCAGGCCTTTTAGCGTAGCACTGTTGCTCAGACAGTTATTATCCATTTTCTATTTGTCCATATGATTTCTCTTTTGTAAGCACAGTACTTCACACTTTCATTGAATGCCATCTTGTTTAATTTGGACTATCTCTTCAGTTATTCAAGTTCCTTTTGAATTTTGATCTTGTCCTTCAAAATGTGTGCAACTTTCCCCAGTTTGATGTCATCTGCAAAGGTTGTAAATGTATTCCCTTTTAAAACATTAAATAGAATCAGGTCCATGATAGATCTCTGAAAGACCCCACTTACATTTTTATCTTAGTTTAAGCATGAACCATCTACAGTTACTCTTTGGTTGTATTTTTTTTCAACCAGTTATGAATCTATCTCACTGAGATTTTATTCAGACATGGGGTGACCAGGATTAAAACACTGCCATCAGTCATCCTAAAATAGAGCCAAAAATTGTTAATATGTTCTGTATAACACACCTTGAACTCTTGTTACTGACAAATACCTTAGTATCACATAAGCTAGAAATGATCCAGTCCTGGCTAAAGCACAAGACATTATAACAAATGAGTGGACTTCTGCACAGAAAAAGAACAGCTAAGCATTTACCAAGTGTGTCTAATATTTGGAACCAGAAGAATTATTCATATAAAGCTCATGTCTAGTTCTTTAGGAATTATATGAATGCCATTTGGGAACTATAAAACTGAAAAACATTACCAAGAATTTTGTGCTGTAGCCAGGGTTAATATATAAGTAAAGGAAATGGCAAAACAATATCAAAGCTGTCAGCACCTCAACAAGCCTAGACATGCTTATTTGAATCCTTGGAATGGCCAACTATTCCATGGCAGTGAATCCACATAGGCCAGGGGCACTCAGCTCCCAGCCCACAGTGCCCTGTCATCCAGCCCACCAGTTTCCTGCTGCAAAATTTCCAGACCCCTGGAGAGTCCCAGACCCGGCATGCTGGATGAGGTGCCTGATACCAGCATGCAGGATTAGGCAGAGCTGTCTCCAGTCCCCAGAGTCCAAACTCAGCATGCAGGGGGCTGGGAGGGAGTGGCTTCAGTCCCCAGGGCCCAGTCCCACTGTGGGGGGCTGGAAGGGGGAAGTGCCAGGCCCCCAAAAGCCCAATCCCAGTGTACCCCCATTAGGGGGTGATGCCAGGTTCCCAGGGACCTATCCCAGCACACAGGAGCAGAAGGGGGTGGTGCCAGGCCCTCAGAGACCAGTCTCATTGCATGGGGGTGAAAGGAGGTAGTGCCAGCCACAAGGCCTGCTCCTTGCCCTTGGGGCATGGAAGGGGGTGTTGCTGGCACTCAGGGCCCAATCCTGGCATGTGGGACTCTATCCAACCCACAGACCAGCTTCAGTCCACCTATCTGGCCTGTGGGGCCAAAAGGTTGAGCACCACTGACAAACTATACTGGGCCATTTATGAAACACACTTGTTACCTCTCAGCTTCATGTTCTTGGGGAACCCTGGCACAGTATGCAGCCTGTCTGACTCACAAAGGACTCACCCCCTCCCCACCTCTGCCTGAATGAGAACTGGGTAGAGGAAGGACTTACAAAAGACAAGGAAGATACAGTGGGAGATGTACCTAAAGCCCTCCAGACAAGGGTAACAAGAGTGAAGCAACTCCCTAGGTCTCATTTGCATCCGAGATGGAACCGGATGACAACTCATTTAAATGGGAGATGGGACAGGCACCTTCATTAGCATTCAGGATGGAGAACAGAGATTCCAAGGCAAGGACCTCAGGGGAGCACTGCATGATGGGAATCCTTGCTCCAAATGCTAATCAACCCACATCTACACACTTCCAGCTCAGCATTTATCAGACCAATTCTAGTAATGACCCCTCTGCTGGCATCCAAAACACTGAATCTGCCTGTCTGTATTGTGAGCTCCCTCAAAGTAATGCCACCCATAGCCAGGAGTGATCAGTTCCTATTATCCACCACATGAGCCATCATTTACCCCTAAACAAACCTAGTATTCTCCTATGAGCCATTGTTAGTTCTCTACAAAAGCCCCTACCCAAGCTCAAGTTTCTGTCCTGGTGCTTGGATCCAAAAGCTGCATCAGTTCCACTCCTTTTCTGCCTGGAAT
>NW_017728992.1:118106312-118114325 GCF_001723915.1 Gavialis gangeticus | reverse complement strand
ATGCTGAATAGTCCAGCCTGACTCAGATGTGCTCTGTTAACCTGTGTGCTTGTATCTGACTGCACTTTATTGTTGCCCTAATGAACTCAGTTCAAGGCATATGAGGGTGTTAGCCTGTCAATGCTAGATAACCTGGCCTGGCTCAGGTGTGTCCTGTTGATCTGTGTGTGTATGTGTGTACATGTGTTTGACTTATTCTGTTGTTGGAGGAACCCAATCCAATGAAACTGAGTCCTGCAAGATAGCTCCATTGGAGGTGAGGACTTGCAGAAAGGAGAGATACAGCTCCATATGGAAACACAAGTAACACAAGCAGCACATTGATAGAATTACAGAGACCCCCAGAAACGTACTCCTAATAAATGAGCACACCCAAAAGTGATGGGCAAATCTGGTAACACACATTTTTGATCTGAGTAAATGCCCATTCTTAATTGCTTGAAGTATGTTTGATGAATTCAACAAGTTCATCACATACAGTAGAAGCATTAAGACTTTTCAAAGACTGGAGTTCTTGGATGCATCACAAGCAACACTGGAAATCATTTCCCATCTAGAGAGTTTCAGTTGTCAAAATAAATGATATCCAACATGTTATATCAGCTCCTTCCCATTGTGCTACAAACAGATTAGTGAAAAGATTTATTCAGACATTAGTGAAAAGATTTATTCATACATTCAAGCAAGTAATTTGCACCATGACTTTGGTAAAGAGAACTTGCAAACACAAGAGCACAGATTTTCTATTGACCTACAGAAATGCAACCCATATGAATACAAATCAGAGGTGTTATTTATGGGATGTAATTAAGGATCTTGCCTAGACTTGTTAATGTCCAATGTACAGGGAATGTGCTAAGAAACAATGTGATCAAATAGTCATAAATAATTATACCTAATTGCACAGTTTTCCTTTGGGTAAAGAGCACCTGTAAGAGATCTCAGAAATAATTCATGGAAACCTAGCATGATTATATCACAGACTAAACCAGTTTTGTCAACTAGAAGTCATACCTACCACTCATGGGAAAGAGGCATAAACCAGCTTTTAAGCACAGGCTCAATTAGAACATTCTGCCCCAGTGAAACCTGTTGAAAATAAACATTACGGAGGAATTTGTGCTACTTCCAGAGAGCTTCATACCCCTGTCTCTACTACAGGACTACTACTTACAAGACTACAGAGCAGGAATACACTCCTGATGCGATAATACCAGCGAGCGGACATACTTTTCTGGATATTGTTGATATATTCAAGATATCCATAGAGAAGTTGTAAACCATCTCTCAGACTTAGTGGGTAGCATTTAGTGATCGTAACACAGTCGTATTTTTTTGTCTGTCACATTAAGGGAGGAAGAGTATGTAATGTATGAAAATGAAATAGTAATCCTAAGCCATTTTTGAATTGTCCAACACCTGTGTCCTACATTTTAAGATATTAAAACCAAACCAGAGCAATAGTGAGTGTATGTAAATAGGCCTCGGTTGTGGTGTATGTTCAGTAAACACAATTATTTGGACCTCACTGTGCATGTGTAGTTCCTTCCTATGCTTATCCTGTAATGAACAAAAACCAACAAATAAATTGTTTCTCCCATCCCTGGAAATGCATTATTATGAATAGTGAATTTCAAAGCCTAAGTAGGACTGGGAAAATCGGCCCATCTGTGGGGAGTGGCCACAAATTAATGGAACACAAGTTGGGTGATGCCAATCGGAGATAAACCTTCACTTGTGCTGGTATGAGAATCAGTGACAGCTGCAACATACACAAAGGCCATGATCAAGGCTACTTAGTGTCGGTGCCCAGAGCGCCTTGTCACGGTGGGCCGAGACGAGCAAACAGGTGGGATTAGTGGCCAGGAGTCAGAGCGGCCGCGACGCGTGCAGTTTCAAAAGAAGGCTTTTATTTTTCTCTGTACTTACACCACCAGATGGTAAAGTAGCATAGGTCTGGTCAGGCTTGGTTACAAACGGAATGAGACACAATGAACGACACATGAGGCCGAGTCAGTAACGATAACGATGAATGAGATAGCCGTAACGAGTCAAACGAGTGATCGGAAACGTAGAACAAGTTGACCGGAACGTGGTAAATGAGTAATCAGTTCAAGACGGATGATCAATAACGAGTAAACGAGTAACCGGAACAGATGGATGGTCGATAACGAGTGGTCGAGACGAAGACGAACGTTTTCTAGGAAAGGGGTACGCCGGGATACGACGGTGACAGGGAGACCAATGGTTTTTATGAACCAACCAAGATTCTAGGCCTGAGGCAGTCTCTGCTGTAGCAGTCTCTGCTGAGATCTGTCTAGTCTCCTTCAGGTCTGGTCTCCCTCAGATTTTGTCTGGTCTCTGCTGTGGGTGGAGACCGGCTGGCCTTAAATATGATTTAGGCGGCCAATCACATGGCTTCCCCTATGGAAGATTCTAGTCAAGTTATGTCATGCCTAGAACAAGACCGGGCATGCGCATAGTGCCAACTTAGATAACCTCACTGTAAATTTCATAAGGGTCAAGCGTGGGTCATGTTTCAGTCATGCGTACTGGTCTCTTGGGGTTTTTCCATTGACTTGTCTGTACATGTTTAGCTTAACTCAGTGTTATCCAGCACCTTTCTTAAATTTGGTTCTGACATGCCCCCTTGCTGGTAACACAAGAGTTAACACTTAACACTCTAACATTCATCTTCGTCTCTTACATCAGTATTGTGATTAGGTAAACGAGTATATACAAAAACTGATAAATTCATCAACTTTCATTTTAAAAATTGAAATACACAGCAAACTATGGTAATTACTATAACCAAGATGAGTAAGAAAGACAGCAATGGGATAAGCAAATTGAGTAACCAGGATGAAGCATCCCAACCCAACCATTTGAACACCTGGGATAACCAACCCTGCCCAACGTCAGAGATGGCATTTACATCCTTTGCTATTCTCTGAATTTCTGTAACCTGGTCTTGAAGGGGAAGAGAGACGTTGGGAATAGCGATACAGCACATGTCCCTTGACAAATGTAGATACTGGCAAAGACCTTCATGCTGGATGAGTAAGGCATCCAGAGCAAGACAATTTTGGATAGTCATCTGAGAGGTTGCCTGTAACTATTGATCTATCAATTCAAACCCGGTTGTGGTACGGTTTGCGAGAAGTTCAACCTGTTCGGAGAGTTCGGCCATGGCTATTTGGGCTTTTGTAATTGCGTAGCCCCAAAGAAAAAACCCTTCGAAACCCCAACTAAGACCTTGGGTGACTCTCTCCCCATATGTAAGTGAGCTCCATACTGGGATGCTGGAACGTGTGGCGGTGTAGGCTTAGACTCGGTGGGTGAGCTGTCGAGGCCTGTAGAGGTGAACAAAATGAAACAGAACCTAGAAAGCATTGTATACCTGAGAGTGTGGCAGGCAGGGTGGTGTATAGCCACCCATCGGAACACGCCCAAACGAGACCGAATGGTGCAGGTGTAGTTAATTCCGAGCACAGGCCTGGGAAAGGGAATGCGTTTCTTGCTTGTTCAGGTGGGCCGGACTGCCTAACAGGGGGTTTGACGCTGTGGCAAGCAGTGCTCAACAATATCGCCGGTAAGGTGGGGTAATAAAATCCCAACCAGGAATCGTTTCCCAGGGGACCCGGTTGGGTTAGATCAACGGCCAAAGAGGCATTCCACTGGACTAAGGGAGTGGGTTTGATAAGAGGGGACAGGGTGACTACCGATACAGTTTTCTCACCACGGGGCGTGAGAGCGAGATGCCAAGGCTGAGTGACTGAATGAGGGTCCCATGTGAGTGACATATCGGGCCGAGACCAGTCATTGCCTTGAGGGTGTATCCCCCAGGGGATGGCTGAGCAAGCATAAGGGGATCCCCTCTCGAAACAACCCTTACGGGAGGGGTAGGTGGCGTTAGAGAGATCTGTAAGAGTGAAATTACGAGGCCAGGTGAAATCAATAAAGACTGAACCCCCGCCTATGGAAATGTTCATGGAGGTCTTCGGGCCCTTTGATACCTGGTTAAACCAATCCAAAACGTTAAATGGTGATAGGTATGGGGTAAGGACTGGGTCTTCAACGGATAGAGGGATTGGGAGACATGCTGTTAAACCATTTCTCGCCTCACCATCTCCCGTGGCGTTGGCCCAAACTGATAGTAAATACAACACTGCATTGGTTGTGCAGCCGGGATTGGTAACCGGTTCGGCCGACCGTGGGGCAGAACTAAACATAACTAATATATAATACAAAGACAAAGTCACTAGATTCTTGGACGGTGTCATCTCAGTTCTCCCTTTGGTCTGCTGTTGTCTCCACTTGAAGGTGAGCAGCTTCCCCTGTTTCTTTGGGTGATTCATGACACGGGAGTAGGGTGACACACCTTCTTTTGGCCGGTGGCTGACTGTTACACACCTAGGGCTGTCATGAGCTGAAAAACAAATGACACGTGGACAACTTCAGTTCTTAAACTTTTGCGACAAGTCAGTGATGTGCAATGGGTGCAGTAGTGTGCTTTTTATAGTGACTAAGAGTTCACTTAGGGTTCTTGTATCTTTCAGAGCCCGTGGAACTTTCTGGTGAGTTTTGTCTCGGATTTTTTTTTGGACTTGTGCAAGTACAGGTAGGTTTTTCACCTGAGGTTCTTCCGTCACTTCTTCCTTCTTGTTGCGTTCCTTCATGTTTTCTTCCTCTTCCAAGATTTTGTCACGTGTGGCTGGATTGATGTTTCTGTTCTCAACTTCCTTTTTTAGATCCTTCATAGTACCTTGGGCTCCTATTAATTGTAAGTGTAGCTTCTGTTTAGCCGTAGCATTCACCTGACCTCCAGTATCTAGCAGAAACTTCGAAGGTACCATATCTTGTGGTGGCTCGGGGTTTTGTATGTCGACGGTAGCATGCGGTCGAGGATCATGATCAGTAGGTTGTGAAATGCCGCCGGCCCTGGCCGAGCCAAAGGCGACTACTCTTTTTTTGGCTTGTTATTAGTTTCGTTGAATCCAAGAGCGTGTGCGAGGGCCTTCTGCCTTTCATCTCCCAGGGATCTAAGCTGAGCCTTGGTTAAGCCGGACTTGTTGAACAGAAACCCGAACATTGCTCTTTCCGTCGGGGTACGTAGTGGTGGTGAGTCGCAGGTTTGAAGTTGTTGGTTTGCCCATCGAGGACGAGTTGGAGTGTACTCGGTCAGGTAAGCTGATGAAGTGTTCAATTCATTGTCAATGACAGGGAATGCGGTCTTTTGAGCTCTGGGTTTCATGTCTCCTTGAAGTCGTCCTAGTTGTCCTAACACGTGGGCTACGGGACCGTTCACCGAGGGATTAAGGAGTAATCTAGCTGTCAAGTTTTGGCTCCCCCCATATACCTCGGTTGCTGCTTCTACTGCTTCCAGCAAGCAGGGCACATTCCCGGGATTGGTGGCAAATCAATGTGGCCAGGCCCCTTGTGCTTGGGCTGGTGTAAGGTTCAATGCTTGCTGGGCCGGGTTCCACGAAGCATAGGATGAGCCCAGGATCGCATAAACCAAGGCACTTGCATCGGAGTGGTTTGATGCTCCTTCATGCCAGGTATGCACTTTTCTCTGAAGGGCCTCAACTACTAGGGCTAGTAGTGGAATAGGCCAGAGGGTGTCCTCTCCTCCCTTCTTCATGTACCAGACACACCGGGAGAATTCTTGGGCCAGGCTGGGACTCGCTGCGCCCGAAGTTTTCACATGGGCAAGGGACAGGGACCTGGTTTCCTCCCTTGGGTGATAGACGGCCTTGGGGTCCTGCATCACGCAGCCAAAAGTGCTCAGATTGAGCCGGACAGCCCATTCTTTTCCGTTACTGCCGCGGCGGGATAGATACCCATTTATCATGGACGCGGCTGGATTGGCAGCCTGATGGTACACGATGTGTGCCCATAAATCATCCGGGTCGTTGGTCGGACGGCTTCCACTGCACCATGGGCAGTGGCGGATCAACTCTGACTCCAAGCCTCCCATTGATCCTGTTCGTGACGCCATGTCGGCACTCAGACCGCCTTGTCACGGTGGGCTGAGATGAGCGAACAGGTGGGATTAGCGGCGAGGAGTCAGAGCGGCCGGGACGCGTGCAGTTTCAAAAGAAGGCTTTTATTTTTCTCTGTACTTACACCACCAGATGGTAAAGTAGCGTAGGTCTGGTCAGGCTTGGTTACAAATGGAACGAGACACAATGAACGACACACGAGGCCGAGTCGGTAACAATAACGATGAACGAGATAGCCAGAATGAGTCAAATGAGTGATCGGAAACGTAGAACGAATTGACCGGAACGTGGTAAACGAGTAATCAGTTCGAGATGGATGATCAATAACGAGTAAACGAGTAACCGGAATGGATGGATAGTTGATAATGAGTGGTTGATACGAAGACGAACGTTTTCTAGGAAAGGGGTACGCCGGGATACGACGGTGACAGGGAGACCAATGGTTTTTACGAACCAACCAAGATTCTAGGCCTGAGGCAGTCTCCGCTGTAGCAGTCTCTGCTGAGATCTGGTCTAGTCTCCTTCAGGTCTGGTCTCCCTCAGATTTTGTCTGGTCTCTGCTGTGGGTGGAAACCCGCTGGCCTTAAATATGATTTAGGCGGCCAATCACACGGCTTCCCCTATGGAAGATTCTAGTCAAGTTATGTCATGCCTAGAACAAGACCGGGCATGCACATAGTGCCAACTTAGATAACCTCACTGTAAATTTCATAAGGGTCAAGCGTGGGTCATGTTTCAGGCATGCGTACTGGTCTCTTGGGGTTTTTCCATTGACTTGTCTGTACATGTTCAGCTTAACTCAGTGTTATCCAGCACCTTTCTTAAATTTGGTTCTGACACTTAGGAGTGCATTTGTTCAGTGCATTGTTTCAGTTACCACTGGGTGTGGGCAAATATACATCTGGAGCAGGTTCTAAAGAGGAGAGGGGGCTGTTGCTCCAGACAACACAGCAGCTATTATAGCCTAACAGTTACCAGAGAATAACCTGGAAGCAATGCAGATGTAGCAAAGCAGCTCCAACTTCTACCCTGCTTCATCCAGGATTAAAGTTGAAGCAGCTCTGCTACTTTTGTATGGCTCCCTGGTTGTACACACAACTCTTCAAATATAACAGCTGCTGTGCATTCCCAAGCTCTCCCTCTCCCACTGAAACCTCTCCAAGTGCATGTTTGTCAGTGCCTACTGACTTTTTGAAGAAACACACACACACACATCACTTAGCTACCTAACTGGGTAATAGGCCTGTAGGAGTGCTCTGAGCATGCCTACCCTGGATATAGCCCACACAAAACCAGCGTGTGTCCATTCATCCTGGTCGTTGGGACATTCATTTGGAATAGCAGATACCTGGGCTTAAGTTCCTGCTCTGTCTGATTTAGAGCAGGAACTTGAACCCAAATCTACTAGTCCAGAGAAATTCATAACCACTGCTAACTAGATTACTACTGCCTCTTATAATGTGGCTTTCTTTCTGTTTCTCTTTTGACAGGAAAATTTTGTGTGTCTAATTCCAGGACAGTTTCACAGCAGAGGATTTTCCTCAGGACAGCCTATCTTGCAACTTAAGATTTTATAAAGCAGCAGGACACTTAGGGCCTTGTTACATGTTGCACTTCGAGCAGCTCAAATGTTGACAGGAGTTAATGCTAGCTCTAGTTTGGAACAGCCATGCCTTAAGGATAAAAACCTTCTCTGACTGTCCCACTCCTGCACATGTGACTTTCCACTAGAGGCCTGGCGAGCAGGGGCCTGTCTTGGAGCTATATTTGTGAGTTGCCACTACAGGGCTGATGAGCAAGGCTCTGGGTTTTCCGTTTCCCATGGAAACACAGAGAAAACCATGGATTTCCCCTTTTTATCAGAGAAAATGCAGATTTCTCCTTTTAGCAGAGAAACCACAGATTCCCTGCTTTTGCAAACAGCTCTGCAGGTTGGTTGAGCTCCAGCCTGCAAAAGCTGTTTGCAAACAGGGCGGGAAACCCCAGCCCTGCCTGGAGGGGGTGGGGG
>NW_017728992.1:118086278-118101312 GCF_001723915.1 Gavialis gangeticus | reverse complement strand
AGGAAGGGGGGGTGGGGCCTGAGACTCTCAGTCAGCCATGGCTCTGCTTGGCTCAGTTCAGCCTCACTCTTTTCCTGGAGCCTGAGGTAAGCGGGGCTTGCAGGGGGCTGGGGGCCCCTCTGACAGGGCTGGGGGGTTGCAGATCATGGCTGGGGGCACCAGCAGGACTGGGGGAAGCCAGAAGCCAGCCCCGCACTCACCCAAGCAGGCAGCAGCAGTGGAGGAGCTGGCTCCATACTGCTTCTGCTGCAGCTGCCTGCTGTTGGGGGCAGGGAGCTGCAGACTTGGGGCCCTGGCCCCATAGCCCTGGCAGCTGGGGGCCCCTCTGGCAGGGCTGGAGGACAAGAGGCACAAGTAGGGTGGGGGGGAAGTTGTGGGGGCAGTGAGGGGCACCAGCAATATTGGGGGTGCTTTGGGGGCAGTGAGGGGAAGCAGCAAGGCTGGGGGTGCTGCAAGGGGCTTTTAACTTTAATCACGGATTGGGGGGGTTTCATCAGAGAATTTGTGATTTTTTTTTTGTCAAGGAAAACCAGGATTCCTGCTGATGAGTCAGAATGGGCTTTTTATCCCTGCTCTAGGTAGGGTGGGGATGAGAGATGGGTTAGCAGGGGCAGGAATATGAAGCTGGAAGGTGGAGAGTTAATGGGATGGGGTTGGGTAATGAAATGGGAGATGGAAAGGAAATGAGAGTGGGGGAAGGGTAATGAAATGAAGGAAGTCAGCCACTAAAGGGTAAAATAAAGAGAAATTTAAAAAAAAAATTAAAAGAAAAATAGAAAAAGTAGGTTAAAGAAGGTCTCATGTTTTAATTAATTGGGATTTGGGGTTGGGATGCAAGGGATGCTGGTTGTGCTTCCTGAGGTGTCTGGGAGGTGGGAATGGTGAAGGAACATGCTTTTGGGGCAATTACTGCCCCTGCCATGGGAAGGAAGACACAGCTCATAGGGACCTGATCCAGGCCCCTACCTTGTCTCCCCACTCCATCCCTTAGATCAGCATCTCTCTTAACACAGCCTAATCTGCTCCTCCACACAAGAGAGAAAGCTGCTTGTCAGGCATGAGGAGATGATCCAAAGAGCTCTCCACAGTTGCAGGTGCCACCGGTTCCAGAGCCCCTGCCACTGGAAAGTGCTCCTTTGTAATTCAACACCTTGTACAACAGGGACCTATGGGATTGCATCCACTGTACTATTCCTGGCCCAAAAGTGGGTCGCAAGAATATTTCAAACAGTCATGAGCAAGTCCCAGAAAAACACGGGAAAGCACGGGTGTCCCCTTGCAGGCTAGCAACATTCCAGCCAGCAGGGGGCTGCTTGGGATGATTGGAAACAGTGGGCGTACATGCGTCTGCATGCTCATGCAGCCATGTAGGGTTGTTGGAGCAGCCCCAGCCGCTGGATGCAGGTAAGTGTATGAGGCATGGGGGTTGGAGGGCCAGAGCGTGTGTGTGTGAGGTGCCTGCCAGCACTGGGGGAAGGTGGCCAGGTGCCAAGACTGCAGCAGGGCAGAGGGGTGGTGGGAAGGCACCTGCCTTTTCCAGCAGGAGAAGGGAGTGAGGGAAAGCTCCATGGCTGGGCTGGCAGCACCAGGGCTGGTGCCCATGCTCATGGGGGCAGGGAGGCTAGGAGACACTGCTCAGGGTGTGGGAGGAGCCATGACCTGGCTGCCTGGCATGGCAAGTCCAGGAGTCAGCTAAAATTAATGTGTAACAAGACCCTTAGAATTAGCGTTTGTGACACCACTGTACTTTTGAAGATATAGACCAAAGCTCCCATACTTAGGCCTGTTCTGTGTAGGTACTTATATGACACCAATCACTCATAGTCATTAATAAATTTTACCCACAGAGTCCCCATAAGGTAAATTAGTGTTGTGGTGGATTGGCAACAAAGCTAAACTTCAGCTGCCCAAGTTCACAAAGACAGCTCATGGCTGAGCCAGGAATAGAATCAGGCTGAGTCAGGAAACCTGTGTTTCCTGAGTTGCACTGGTACTGCCCTAAGCACCAGACCATGCTGCCTACTCCTTTTTCTTAACCATTTCAATTGTGCTCTACCACCACAAAATTTTACTAGAATGGCAGTAAAATTGGATTATACTGCTGAAGTCTCATGCTCACGAGAGCTCCTATCAGTTCTAATACTGAAGAAAGTAGTAGCTTCAGGGATTCAGATAGGAGATAGGCATAAATCCAACAGTAACCCTATGCATCATTGCAGATTATTTAATATTAGGCATTCCTGCATTTGAATTTCATAGACTTCCAAAAGCATTTTGTTACAGTGGATAGAATGGACATATGGGAATTGCTATGACACTATGGGATCTCTCAGAATTGTGTGAACCTCATTAAAAGTTAGTACAAAAATATGATATCACTCAGTAAAGCAATACATACCATTTGAAGTAAATACAGGCATTAGACAAGGATACACTATGCCAGTCCTGCTTTTTTAATTTGTAATAGATTAGTTAAAGAGAAATGCTACAAAACAATGAAGAGGAATGTGATTGCCTTCTGCATGAGGTCGGAACTTTACACATAACATCCACTTCATGTCTTCCAGTTTGGAGACATGTAGGCCAAAGCAAATAATCTCAGATCTATGTACAGTAAGCTGGGCTAAAAATCAACACCAAAAACACCTACCATATTTCACGGTGCACAAGTTGACATGGTGTATAAGTCGACCCTATTTTTTTGATCCAAAAAGTTAGGAGTTCTATAGATCCGGTGTATAAAAGTCAACCTAACTTTTTGGATCAAAAATATGGGGTCAACTTATACCAGCTCCTGTGCACCCTCACTGCAGGCCAAGCCCCCAGGGGGTGGACATGTACTGCAGCACCACTCGCAGGGGAAGAAGCCAGGCTCAGCGCTCAGGTGGTGCAGCCCAGGCAGTGCTGCTCACAGGGGCTGGGGCTGAGCTCAGTGCTCAGCTTGCACGGCCCTGTCCTCTGCAAGCAGCTCTGCCTGGACTGTGCCAACCTAGCATCAAGCCCAGCACCACTCACAGGAGACAGGGACGAAGCCAGTGCCAGGCTTGGCATCCGGCCAAATGGCATCTCTATGGTGATGGCAAGGCCCATAGGCCACAAGCCCCTCCAAGCCTGGCTTGTGGGCCTTGCCATCACCATGAAGATGCCACTCGGCCGGGTGGTGAGCCTGGCTACATCTCCTATGAGTGGTGCCAGGCTTGGTGCTCGGCTGGCGTGGCCTAGGCAGTGCCGCTTGCAGGGGATGTGGCCACGCCAGCTGAGCGCCAAGCCCATCCCCATCCCCTGAGAGTAGCACTGCTGAGCATGGCGCCGCTCACAGGGGATGGGACCTGGCTTGGTGTCCAACCAAGCATTGTCTCCATGGTGACAGCAAGGCCCACGGCCACGCTTGGGATGGGCCCAAGCCCCATGGCCTCCAGCGACAGGGATGCTGTTGGTAAGTGAACAAGGTTGGGTTGGATTGGGGCTGGGCCGGGGTTTGGCCGGGGCTGGGGGTCAAAACTATTGATATGGTATATAAGTTGAGGTGGAAATTTAAAGGTAAATATTTTAGCTCCAAACGTTGACTTACATACCATGAAATATGATAAATCCTGATGATAAAACACATAATAAGAAATATTAATAGCAATTTCTAGGACTGACATAAAAGAGGTTCAGCACTTTATACAGCTCGGTAGCATATATGACTAGTTACAGGCTTACAATTGTACAACGTTTCCCACAGCAGATGTTGGCTTTAAAAAACTAACATTCATAAACAGTTTATTTTTTCTCCCTTTTCTCCGATTCCCCCCTTTTTAACGAAACAAAACAATATTTGTGGGTAATGTCTCATAGTGACTTTAACCAGCCCATCATACACAATACTGCCAATAGTTAAATTAGAAAATATCTGGCTTCAGTGGAACTAGACTGATTTAACGTGTGCATATATGTGGTCCCATATAGACAGACACAAGTTTACTTAATGACTTTTTATATTTTAAAGTCTTGTCTTCATTTATTAGCATCATGTACTAATTTGGACATTTATTAGTATTTTGTTTTTACATGTAACTGGTTCCAATGCTATTTATGAGATGTAAGTGAAAATTGCAGTCACTCATTCTGCAAGACTAAAAACAGATGTCAGGTTTCTCCCTGTGCAAAGCCTTTATTCTGGGATCCCACAAAAGTACAAAACCATTGCCCCAATTTAAGTAGCTATGAACTATTCAAGATAACACTTTTTTCCCAGGACAGTCAGGGCTAATTCGAGTCAACTGCCATTCAAGTTGTGTCCCTCCTGTTTTGATGCAAATCAAAGCCCAGGACAATCAAAGGAGGATAAACTCAAGGCCTGTTTTTATCCCAGACCAGGCTCTAAAATTTCAAAACAAAGCCTTTCATGAAGTGCTGAAATGAATTTGCATTGTTGCTGTAAGGGTGAACATGGATGACATCCATTTTCTCATTTTGTCTAAACAAAATAGAATGTAAATGGCTGCAAAACACCTTTCCTACACTAATTTATTAAACCAATTTATAGCTGTGATTCCAGCCTATCACCTTCCACACCAGCTGTCCAAGGTGTTAAAAACACTGCATCTTCTAGTGTTAGTAAGCAGTAATTTATCTGAAGTCAAATAATATTCTTATATTATCATATCTAGAGATACTTATAGTTATTGAAAATGTTGAAGCATTTTTCACACAGGGGCGACACTCACCTCTTTCTCTACTAATTCCATGCAGAAAGTTAAACAAGAATTCAAGAAATCATGCAATAGCACTTTTTTGTAAATGATTTAACCTCTGATGTAGAAAGATAGTGTTGCCATCTTGCAGGCCTGAAGGAGAGGTTTCCACATTTTGTGAATGAGTAAGCAAAGAAACAGTTGCATAAAAACAATCTGGGGAATCTGAGCAACAGTAAAGAAGATAATTATTGAGTTTCAGCAGATACCAGACTAGGTGATCATATTCTACCCACCTAAGTTTTTAACTTAAGTTTAAACAGATGACACTCCTCAGCCTTAAGTTGGGTTTTTGGTATAAAACTTATACTCTGCCATATTCCAAAACTGTTGTGAATGAAGTGATCATACCACACGTGGGTGCACGCTCACACTCACACACACACTCACAATATTTATTTAGGATCATTTGGAATCAAATATGTGCTTACAAATATTAAGTGCAAGTAAGGCAAAACGTGGTTGGACACAAGATATGATCAACACTTAAAACCCATGAACAGGCTATAACACTCATCAGCCATGTAACTAACTCGTTATGAAAACATGTGTTTACTATACATACAATGCCATGGGTATTTAAGTATTGACTACTTATTGTGCCAAACCATGCTTTGCCTTAATTCCATGGAGTTTTCATTAACATCACTTCATCTCACATAAGCAAGGTGATCAGGGTCTGGCCACCCTGAAAGAAGAATATCCCTGATTATTCATCCAGTCTTGAAAATATTTTTAATTCAAGCTAATTTACATAAAATAATATTCTCAGTTAAAATATTCAAAAGGTAAAACAAACTCATGGCCACCATAACATGACTAAGCAACAAACCATGTTTGTACATGAGAAATAACAATCTATATAATTAAAATTCAGACTCTGCATCAAAGCAGATGATCGTTCCAAGTTCACAAATCCACAAACATTGGTTTACCTTCTTAGGTAATCAAGATGCAACCTTAAGCCTCAAAAACATATTCTAATATTCTTTATCTTTGTTTAACAGAGGAAAAAATGTGTATTAAACAGGATGTGTGCAAGATAAATTTTGTTATAAAACTGCAATAACAAGAAGCTTTAAAGTCAATCAGACACTGTAAAGTAATTCCACAATGCCTTGGAAAGAACCCAAGATTGCGGGTTCCTAAATATATTCTCTTTGGGTAAATGGAGCTGCCACCCTTAATGTGAACAATGACTATATTCCCTTGATAAATCCAAGGAGCACGCTATAAAACAAGTTTTTACTCTTGATAAGCAAAGCAATGGAAATATATTTGATTTCTTTCAATTACTGCTTGTGAAAGCATTGCAGAAGATGATAGACTCCTGTTTTTTAAACATATCATAGTTGAATTCTTTTTTTAAAAATGGTGTGGGGAACTTGTGTTTGATCACATGATATTTTGAAAATTATTTCAATATTTTTCTAAGCTAAACCCCATATTACAAATGGTTAAGTGCTGTATTTTTGCTGTGATATCTAAATATATGGTTTATATTAAAAAAGAAAGAGCAGATGGTTTGGTTCAAACATCTTTGCCTCGTTGCATAGATAGCAAAGGGGGGAAAGCAAAGTTTACATATATGTTTCAAAACTAATTTTGAGCTCAGTCACACACAAACAATAAAGCTCAAAAAGTGAGATTGCTTCGTGGAATTCATGGAAATTAAAAGAAAGAAAACAAATGTGAGGGAAATTGCTGATATTACATCTTTGAACATTTAAATATCTTTGCATATGCTGTAAAACTCTCCATAGTCTTCATAATCCCCTCAAATTAGTTCAGGATACCAAGACCTTTGCCCCCAGAATTATGGCTTTTTTTTTTTTAAGTAAGGAGCACAATCTTGGTTCTACTCTTAGTTATTTTATAGACTTCATGATTTCAGGCAAATTAACCTTCAGTGCCTAAATTTCATCGTGTTGTGAAGCTTAGAGAGCATTTTAGGCATTTTGATATCTAGAAATCAAATGTTTTTTGTAAGTGTGAAGTCCAGTATTATTGTATTCAGCAGCCACTAATAATTAAATTTCCCGGCAGAATTTAATCTCAGATTCTCAATATCACAACAGAAAATAACACAAGTTTAGTATTAATTACCCAATCAGCTCATATTCACAAAAGATAAAGGACACATCACAGAAACACTCATCATGTTGCATGAGAAAGGTCTTCAATACTCTGATGTTCAGAAAAATAGATGATCAGGAAGCCCATGTCTACGTCCCAACTTGTACCAATTTAATTAAAGGTCTCTTCTGAAACAAATTAATTTAAATTGGGGCAAAGCCCAATGTGGTTACTCTTAAAATTATTTTAAGTTATTCAGATCAATTTATCAAAAATGAGTACCACATTTATTACACATTCTTAACTATATTGGCTACATAACATGTTTAAATAAATGCAACCTCTTCATCTGAACAATAATATCAGACTAAAAGCTTTGGTTCATCTAAATGTAACCTGGGCAGTACTCCAAGAGGTACCCCCCTAGGCTAAGTCACTACCAGCTAGCCCGTCACATCAATTAGTGGTTTTCAAACTTTTTTTTTCGCAGACCACTTGACAATTGCTGAGGGTCTCAGTGGACCACTTAATAAACAATTTTTGTTCTACAAATCAAAGCACACAACTCATATTTTAATATCAGTGATCTTACCTTACAAGTACAGATATTCTTAGTTGTTTTGCAACCTTTCTGCAGACCACGTGAATGGAGCTCAGAGAACCTCTGATCTAAATCATTAGCCCAAGTAGTTTAAATAATGTGTTCAGACAAAAGGAGATTTTGCCACTTTTACTACAGTAAGTAGAAACCAATTTGGTCAGGTTAGTATGTTTTTTTAAAAAAAACTAGCCTTGAGGATTTAATTTAGCTACATTAATACATACCTTTGGTAAAATGATTTAGAGCATCCACAGAGAAATTGATATTAATATAGTTAAATTATGTTAATGGTTTTTAGTTAAATTAGTGCTAATGTAGACAAGCCCAAAGTCATAAATGTTATGTTAAACTAGTATTAAAGGTGATAAAGATAGAAACATCAACTGTTCAGGTTACCTAAAACACTCTTATAAGACCCCATGTTCAGTTGCTTGTAGACATTTGCTGGACTTAGGCTTTATGGTCTGAAATGTTCAATGGCAACTGTGTATCTCAGGCAAAATTATTCTGGAACATTTCAAATAAAAACATTCAACCATGTCTGAGAAGGAGGCCAGGGAAAGAAACATAGCATTCACTCATGATTTTAAAAAAATAAATAATAATTATAATAATGATATAATAATCTTACAGTTATTTTGCTGACTGCCATCTTTGAAACAGGAACCTGACATTTAGCAGGTGGGAGTTGCCTAAAGGGTTAGGGATGTGCCTTTTCCTATCTCCAACAAAATTTGCCCGAAGTTGGCAAATTTGAGCCTCCAGGAGGTGGCGCACAAGGGAAGAAGAAAGTTTGCACATGGCCAAGAAAGACCTGCTAGAATGTGGCAGCCAAGTTCTCTGAAGATACCATCTGTACCCTACACACTCCACTCCAGAGATGCAGGGATCGGGCAGCATTTTTCCTGTAACGGCTCTTCTTGGGTTTGAGTGGTTGCAGTGTTCCCAGATACTGGAATTTAGAGCAGGGTGATGTTTTACTTTGTTCGTGGATGCTTGTTTTGTAGATACACAGGAAAGAAGGGGAAGAAAACATGAGGGAGCTTGACTTGACTATAAATGGATGAGGAGTAAAAAAACTGAAGTGATGCACCAGATGAGTGTCAGGAGCTTGTATGAAGGAAAGATAGATGGTTGTAGGTAAAAAAGTTAAAAGCAGTAGCCAGGGAGAAGAGGAAAGAGTGAGAAACAAGATGCTGACTGAAACATGGATGGGGAGAAAATGGAAAGAAGAAGAGGCAGAAAACAGCAATATAAGTAACAGGAGAGGCAAGGCTCAGTAAAGAAGTTTAGAAACTGGGGGATAAACTAGTAGGGGTGGCAACAGAGGCCACGGACAGGTGCCCTGTTCAAAGTGCTCCATGTGCCTTTGATACAGCAAGGGTGCAGACATTCACAGCAAGTGAAACTCTTCTCCAAAAGGCAAACTGCTTAAAAACTTACCCTGGAAAAAATGAGGAACATTTTTAAAGCATTTATTGAAGCATCTACACCCTGTAATAGAATGCATTAGAAGGTTGTTTGGTCCTCCAAAATCCCACAATGCTCCACCACCCCCTCTCTCACCCCACTGTAAGGATTGGGGTGTAAGCAGGCTTGAGGAGTGTGGGGTCAAACAAGTACTTGAGTATATGGGGAATCCAGATCAGGGGCCAATGCTACATGAAGGTGTCATAACCAGAAGGTCCAAGTCATGTTCCTAGTCTGTAGTGATATCTATGCCCATACTCTAGGCCAGGCCAGAGGTCAGGAGCCAGGGGCAAGAAGGGATCAAGGCACAAGACAGAGATGCTGCTGCGTGTAAGGCAGTGAGCAACAAAACCCCAAATGAAGGGCCTGAGCTTATGTACTAAGCCCAGCCTATCCTGTAGGCCAGGGGTGCTCCTTCCCACCCTCACATTTCCCCCCACACCCCCTATGAGGCTGGCTTGGGGTTGAACCATGATCCCTCTCCCCCTTCCCCAAGAGGGTCAGGCCATGCCCCCTTCCCCCACACCTCTCCATTGTCCTGGGTGCCAGATTGAGACTGCAGCCTGGATCCACCCCATGGATGGACCATGGGATGGACCCATCTAGCTTTCCGGTGCTTTCTGGGCACTACTGCTGTAGATAATGAGCTTAACCCCTGCACTAGTGCTGTTATGCCTGATACCAGGTGAGGTTGGTGAAGGTACAGATTGCCTTCTAATACTCACAAAGACAATGAGTTCTCTCCTAGCCTCAGGTAGCTCCGGAGACTGGAGGCCAAGATGCACATAAAAATTCCTGCTCTAGCTCCTTGGCTGGAGATCACCACCAGTGAATGCCTTTGCCACCATTTGGAAGTACTGCAGACTGGGGGATTATGTACCTGTGCAAAGCTGGAGCATTCCAACTTGGAGCAGTATTTGGCAATAGTATAACTGAGGATGAATAGGGAAATCAGGCAATAGCCCCAGCGCCATCTCTGTGGGGAGCACAAAAGCATTCACTGCTGCAGAGTCACAGATACACAATTGGCACGTCAGAAGCAGGTGCTGCCAGGCATGACACAGCTGCCACAGGAGACTAAAACACTTTGTAAGACTAAAGGAAGCTGCTACATCTCTGGGGATTTGGAGCACTTCCAATGAACATCTGCCCATAGGCAGAATCCAGGGGGAGGAGTATAGTAGCAGAAGGGGACAGGAAAATGCAGAAAGTAACAGGAGCAGGAGATTCTATAGCCACTAAAAAGAGGAGATTTTACCACACCTCTAATCCTCCTATCAAATATGAACTTTCATTTCTACATAGGACAACTTTTACAACCTTTTCTCCTATGCCTGAAGAAGGGTGTTTGTGCCTGAAAGCTTGCAATTAAAGGATTTTTTTTACAAAAATCTAGTTGGTCTAATAAAAGATACCACCTTTACTATGAGTTCTGATTCCTTGTCCCTGACTAGGAACTTGAAATTAAACCAGTTATTTCAGAGCCTCACACAGTCTTTTGCTCCTGATAAATACCTGTGGAACTAGCACTAATAAGGATATTAACAGACATTACAATTTGTACATGCTAAGGCCAAAGAATGTTAGGCAGTATTAAAATTACCAAGTGTTGTGAACAGTCACATGTTAAGAGTTAATACCCTCTCTAAGATCCTCCATCACATTCGCATCTGACTTGTCGCAAGAGGACTGGTTAACAGGGCCGTGGCCAAGTCTACCTGGCTCCTCAGAGGCTCCCCGGTACTCCCCACTTCTCTCCACCCTGCAGCTCACTGGCAGCTCCCCCACTCACCTACCTGCTCCACACTTACCCTCCCTCCCCACAGCCACTTCCTGCTCATCCCCTCTGCATCTTATTGCTCATCCGAAGCTCACCAGCTTACTATCCCCTCCACTTGCTCTACCCCTGCAGCAACCCACTCACTTCCAGCTGCCTGGCTCTCCCTAGCTCTGTGTTAGCCCATGGCAACAGAGTTGTGGATGACAGATCTTGCACATGGGAAGTTCTGGAGTACTGTGTGAAGTTCTGGATCCACATTTTAAAAAGGGCATGGAGAAGTTAAAGAGAGTCCAGAGGTGGAGAACAAAGATGATGAAGGGCTTGAAAAGCAAGCCATACAAGGAGCAGCTGAAGGAACTAGCAGAAAAGGTGTTTAAGAAGGGACATGATAGTCTTCAAATTTTTCAAATAAAGAAAAGGGAAAGCACCTTTCCTTACTTGCTGCATAGAGAACACAGACAAATGGCTTGAAGTAGCAGCGAAGTACATTTAGATTGGCTATCCAGAAAAAATTCATCACTGTTAAAATAGTACAGCAGTGGAATAGACTGTCTAAAGGTACTTGTGGATTCCCCATCACTGGAGAGGTGTTCAAGAAGAGGTTGGACAGCCACTGGTCAGAGATGATCTAGGCATAGCTATGCCTATATTTACCAAAGCAAAGCTTCTGGGCTTCGCTACTTGCTCCCTCCCCGTAAGAAGTGGGCCTTCCCGAGGCTGGTCAGATGTTGGTCTGCCCACCTGTTTCTGGGCTAACCGCCCGCCTCTCACCTGCCACACCTTGTTGGACAATAATTAAGATATTACACCAGTGGGAGGCTACCCATTTTTCTGCCCCGATGCCAGAGGCACTGTATCTGTGTCTCCATTCCTCCCCTACACCACAACCCAAGCCTCGCAGGTGTTCCCTCCAGCTAGCTAGCACTGGGACCCGAGCTCAAGAGTCTCACCAGGACTCTCCCTCTGCACCAGAGCTCCTGGTCCCAGCACCCTCACACTGGGTTTACTCAGTACACACACAAAGCAACATACACCTGGTCCTGTGCCCACACACTGAGCTCCAACCCCTTCCACACTTGCAGGGCTCCAACTTCTCCTCTAGGATCAGGGCTCCAACCTTCCTCTGGGATCAGGGCTCCACCCCTGTCCCCAAGCCTTCCCTGGACAATTCCCTTATCCCTGGCCCCAGGAGCTTCCTTAATAGCTCCCCAAGGCTCAGGGCCCCACCCCCCTGGAGCTTCATGCTGGCTCCTATATGCAGCCTCCACTGCAGAGTTTGGGCACCGCCACAGGTCTCTCTACCAACCTGGGCCCTGCCTCAGTGCTCTGTGGTGAGCCTTGGCCCCCCTTGCTCGATTTCGTCCAGCAGGGATGTGGGAGCTGGGGTTACTAAGGTGCCCCGACCCGCCTTTCACCAGGGTGGTAACTGGCCTCGTATTTCCTGGGGGCTTCCGCACCACTGGGAGCCCCACCAGTTATACTAGCATAAATCAAATCAGATTTGTCCCCTTGATCACAAAAGATGCTGCATAAAATTATATTTTCTTGCTTAATTACTAAATGAAGCATTATCAGCTTAAGACGGTTATTAGTAGAATACTTACTAAAAATTAAATTCAGTCTGTTCCATGCATAGTAGTTAAATGCTTGATGGCCTCAAGTCAGGCTGTTAATACTAGCCAGAATTATTTTTGTTGATGATACCTAGTAGCAGCAGTTTATGCTGTCAGAACTCAACGCGGGATAACTGATTTTACCCTTGCAATTAAACAAAAAGTTCCAGTTCATGAAGAAGTAAGCCTATTTTATTCTTTGAACATTGACATTTTATTAAACTATATAGTAGAAAAGGTTGCATTTTGGTTGGCAAACTGAAGTCTGTCATCATATCTGCTACTCAAAAGGAAAACAAGTCCTTGATAGAAATATCATTTGACTGCATGTGTAATGGATGTTGTTTGATAAGGAAGACCCAAATTGATTTGTTCTTTTAAACTGGTAGACATATGCCTGAACATGAGCACTAGATCTGAACACTCACACCTGACAAACTGCTGACCTAAAAATCCAGAGAGAGAGACATCTTACTTCAAAAATGTGTTTATTACTTTTCCCTCTAGCAGTACTGGCTTTGGAAGCCCTGACCAGCTGATTGTCACACCTATGGGACAGCCTTCTGAAGGTTTAGGATGCTCTTATGCATTTCACACCCTTGCACATGAAGCCTAGTGCAGCATCAGAACCACTCCGCTCCCCCCGCCCTTTCTGTTAGGGATCTAAAAAGTGCTCATACTGGAAGCACATATCCTTTTCAAGCAGCATAATTCCCAAATCGGTGCAGGTGCTGGCAAGAAGGAATAATATGGAGATCACCTAAATACACTGTAACAGAAAGGACCCTTCCACTTAACAGGGAACTGTTTGTGAAAGGAAGGCCTTTTCAGTATATGGACAAAGCTAAAAGAAAAAGAGTTACTAGAAGGACTGCAATTTGCTTTGAAAGGGTAAAATGGCAGAAGACGAACAAAATGCATTTAGTCATTTAGGCAGCTGATCTTGCCCAACATCACTTCATTTAAGAAGACACTGCTAGAGCCTGAGGAGTTGTGGCAGAAAGCGCTCACAGGCCAAGAGATCAGCCATTTTTCTCCTCTATGTTCCCTAGTTAAAACAAAATCAATATTGCAGCTGCTTAAAAGAAAGACACTGCCCATGCAGGAAAGCCAAAAGGAATGGAGAAATGTCTAGAAGTCTGATTTATTTTCACCAGTATAAAACCTGTCAATCCTAGGAAAAAAAGAGCTCCGAGGGTGACACGTAGCCTGGAGACAATTGGTGATGCCTAGGGGGTGCACACGGCTGCACATGCACCCTCTGAGATTGGCCGCTGCCACCACTGCCAGCGGCACCTGAGGGTGGTCGCCACTCGCCACCCCGCCTCGCCACTGACATTGCTGGCGGCGTCTGCGGGCCACTGCTGCCACTCCTGTCAGCATCTGCACATGGTTGCTGACTGCTGCTCAGCACTCACCACTCCCCGCTCCCACTTGCTGCCAACACCACTGCTGTGACCGCCTACGGGAGCTATCCACTCACCACCACCATGCCCCCACCACTGACACTGCCTCTGCCGCCTGCAGGCAGTCGCTGTACCTCCCTCTGCCTCCAGGATCATGCATCGTTCATGCTGGTGACTGTGTCATGTGGGATGAACAGAGGGTCTTTTCTGGATGCCGGTGCAAGCTGACAGGCATGGTTGCTCCCACAGCTGGGCCTGGGCCCAGACTCAGCTGCTCCATCCCAGGTGCAGGCAGAGCTCGAGCACCATGTGGGCCAAGCCTGGCAGAGAAAGGTTTCAATAAGTTACCGATAAGTACAAACAGGCTCCAGGGCTGAGTCCAAGCGGGGTGGCACTCACAAATCCAAGCAGCCACAGTGAAAGCCACCCACTCTGGTGTCCAGCACCCATTTCAAATGCTTCCTGTGATGTGGCCAGTACTTGTAGGTGGAGTTGTCCCACATGTGCAGTCACTCTGCCTCCTCGATGAATGACCACTTCTCTGCCAGCAACAGCACCCTCCATGTGCAGCCTGTGGGGACCACACACCTCCATTGTGAAGTACTAGAAAAATGCATATTAGCCTGTTTTAGGCCACTTCCAGATGAGCGTGGATTTGTGGTATTTGGTGCCACAGACCCGTCTGTGACTCCACACACTGCACGTGCAGGTGTTCCCCCCTCCCCCGCTGCTACCAGGGCCAAAAAAGCCCGTGGCCAAAAAAAGTGGGATGACTACTTGGCCCAAAACCGGAGTGTAGCCAGCCTGAGCCACACCAGTTGCCAGCCAGGCTTCCTGACACAGTTGCAGCCACAGGAGTCCCCCAGGTTGCTGAGTTGCTGGCCCCAACCTCCCCTACCCCATCTGGGGTAACTGGCCATGCACCAGAGTGCACATAGCACAGGAGTTCTCCAGGGAAGTAAATGTCTGCACCCATCTGTGTCCCACCCAATTCTGGTGGGCAAGCTGAGGGACTGCAGCATCGACGAATGCACGGTCACATGGGTGGCAAACTGGCTCCTAGGTGGTGGTGGACGGGTCGATGTTGACTTGGGAGGGTGTGGGCAGCCGAGTCCTCCAGGGCTTGGTCCTTGGGCCGGTGCTGTTCAACATCTTCATTAGCGACCTGGACGAGGGTGTGGAGAGCACCCTGTTCAAGTTCACTGATGACACCAAGCTGTGGGGTAAAGTGAATACACCGGCAGGCAGGGACTGCATACAGGCAGACCTGGATAGGTTAGAGAAGTGGGCGGACCTGAACAGGATGCGGTTCAACAAGGACAAGTGCAGGGTGCTGCACCTTGGGAGAG
>NW_017728992.1:118080903-118081278 GCF_001723915.1 Gavialis gangeticus | reverse complement strand
TTTGGACACACCCTTAATGTGCATTAAATAAAAAGCCAGGTTTTTTTAGTAACACTTAATGCACATTAGCCTATTTTAATACATATTAATTCAATAGCATGGGGCTTTTTACATATTCTCTGGAGGCAGGGAGGGGCAGTGCTTTAATTAAAGTGGCTCAGAGTTACTGAGTATAGTTAGAGCCTCTGAGAGCCTCTCTAATTAAAGTGTCACTATGTCTCCTGTATCAGCATCTCTGTGCTAAGAAAGGAGGCAGGGGTACTTGCATAGGTGATGCGTGGGGAGGAACATGCACCCCCTGAGACTGGCTTCCATCAAAACCGCCAGCAAATGCTCTGAAGCATGAGACCACCACCTATGACACTAGAAAAGCTT
>NW_017728992.1:118069370-118075903 GCF_001723915.1 Gavialis gangeticus | reverse complement strand
GCAGCTTCTGCAAGCAGTCACCACTCACCACCCGCACCCCCCTCACCGCCAACGTCACTGCCAGTGTCTGTGGGCAGTCCCCGCTTGCCGCTCCCTCTCCCCACCCCACCCCTTGCCAACACCACCACCGGTGTCTGCGGGAGGGGTCCCCACTCACCGCTCACCACCGACTACAAATGGTGCCCCTCCAGTCTTGGTAGGCACCAGTCATTCATGCACACTTGAACTAAAGCTCATTCAACAAGCTATAGTTTAAGTGCCCCTATGGCAATTTTTAAGAGTAGGGATGCTGATGCATTAATCAAGTCTACTCTGATGCACTGGAATTCCAGAGCGTCAGACCAGCCTCCGCACTCATGTGTAGGCACCCAGGGTTTTTAGTGACACTTTAATGTGCATTAAAATAGGCTAATGTGCATTAAAAGCGCACATGTAGACGTGCCCTGTGTCTATAAAATGGATGCAGTACTGTAGGAGGCCTGAAACTACAGACATATTTGCTTTCACTGGTACTTAACTGGGTCCCCAGCATGCTTGTTTGTATAGCAGATTGAGCCTCAGTGTAAATATAATAACCTACGGGATACAGAATCTAGGTCTCTGCACAAAGAGATTTTAATAGAAGTTTCCCACTGTGGCTAATACCAGTTCAGCTACATTAGTATCAATGACCCTGGGACCCCAACACAGGTGGCTCTCTGGCTCCTGCAACCTTTTTGGCACCATGCTGATTACATTTGAATTTAATCATCACAGTCCTCTAAATGGCCTCAAAGTCCACTACATGAGATCCTCCAGTCCAGTGTTCTTTGTACTATAGGGGTTATGTACTTTTATATATGTATATGTAAGAAAAAGAAGAAAAACCCTACATAGTTGGTCCAGTAAAACTTATCACCCTAAAAAATCCTTGCCTTTTACATAGGTATAACTTTTACCTAGAAAATGTCCCCTCATTACTAGGATTGTATTAGTATGGATGTAATGTAGTGTTTGTCTACATGGGAAAGTTTTACCAATATAGTTGGGTTTTTCGTTGTAGCAATATAGTTACATCAATATAAACATGATATAGACACCCTTATTCAGTTATATGGGGGGTGTGGAGAGAGTATTGCTAATATTCCTTTTTCCCAGGAACATAAGGCACAAGCTTCCCACTGTACAAGTCATTAGGACCATGTACAGGGACTTTGCCTGAAAAGTCTGTTCTGCAATACTTAGTCTGCATTCACTTGCTCTATAGGCACTTTTAGATTGTTCTACACTGGAAACATGTTTCAGATTCAAGCAGGGTTTGCATTTAAAGCAGAAGAGCTATTCCTGAAAAGTTTCATGTATAGATACTCACGTTCTAGAACAAAAATCTCAGAACGGTGCCTTTTTCTCTTCTAGCTAGATGACATACCCAGTTTCTGCAATGTAACTACTGTCCTTTAAAACCACTTTCTAGTAAACAAGGTCTTGGGGACCTGGAATCCAGACCCTAAGTTATACGGAGAAAATGTTCTTGTGTAGACAAGGCCTCAATCATTTCCCCCTCCAACTTCATAGTTTCATAGTTTCATAGATTTAGGGTCGGAAGGGACCTAGTAGATCTTCTAGCCTGACCCCCCGCCAGGGTGGGAGAACAACAAAACCCCAAAACAAGAAACAGGACTCAAATGAGTCCAGCCAGGTAGGCATCCAGCCTCTTCTTAAAGACCCCCAGGGTAGGGGCCAGCACCACTTCCCTTGGAAGTTGGTTCCAGCTCCTAGCCGCCCTAACTGTGAAGTAGTTTTTGCGGATGTCCAATCTATACCTCCTCTCCATCAACTTGTGCCCATTACTCCTTGTTATGCCAGCGGGCGCTAGGGGAAACAGCGTCTCCCCCAAACCCTTCTGGTCCCCCCTAGTGAGTCTATAGACGGTCACCAGGTCCCCCCTCAGCCTTCTCTTGTGGAGGCTGAATAGGTTCAGGTCCCGCAGTCTCTCACTGTAGGGTCTGCCCTGTTGTCCCCGGATCATGCGGGTGGCCCTCCTCTGGACCCTCTCCATGTTGTCCACATCCCTCTTGAAATGGGGCGCACAGAACTGGACACAATACTCCAGCTGTGGCCTGACCAGCGTCGCGTAGAGGGGGAGGATCACCTCCTTGGCTCTACTCGAGATGCACCTGTGGATGCACGACAAGGTCCGGTTAGCCCTGCCAACCATGACCTCGCATTGTCGGCCCATGTTCATCTTGGAGTCAATAATGACTCCAAGATCTCTTTCTGCCTCCGTGCTCTCAAGTAGGGAGTTCCCCATTGTGTAAGTGTGCTGCTGGTTCCTACTGCCCAAGTGCAGCACCCTGCACTTGTCCGTATTGAAACGCATCCTGTTCCTGTTAGCCCACCCCTGTAACCTATCCAGATCCCTCTGCAATCTCTCACTCCCTGCTAGCGTGCTCACCTCCCCCCAAATTTTGGTGTCATCAGCGAATTTAAACAGGTTACTTTCCACCCCATCATCCAGATCGCTGATGAAGAAATTGAACAGTGCAGGCCCCAGGACCGAGCCCTGGGGGACTCCGCTACCCACCTCCCCCCAACTTACCTTGGAAGGCTGCAGAAAGCAGAATCTCAGCTCCAGAGGTGTTTTTATTGTCTCTCTCTCTGTGTGTGTGTGTGTGTGTGTGTATGCATGTATGTATAGGTATGTGTGTATTGATATATAGATATATACATCTGCACATAGATATATCTATACATTGTATTATAGGTGTAGTGATATAATACAATGTATATACTTTATATCAATACATCTATAATACAATGTATACAGTATATCAATACATTATAGGTGTATTGATATATCTACACATATTTATATGTATATGAATATATAGATGTGTGTATTGATACATATGTGTGTGTGTGTGTTGATTATAAATGTGTGTGTGTTGATTATATAAGTAATGTGTATTTATGTATCTTATTACCAATATTAATATATTAGGGTTTTTTGTGTGCCTGTGTGTGTGCATTCATGGGGGGGAGGGGTGTATATATATGTATATAAAATACATATAATACAATACACACACACACACCGTCAGGACTCCCGTGCCCCTCATCATAACTTTGTGCCCGTGCCCGGGAAGAGCGCTGGGACGACTGGGTTTCCGGACCGGTTGGCTCCTGAACTATCTCGGGGCCGGAGGAAAATGGGGAGACGCGGGAGCGTAGTGAGCTCGCGGTGCCAGTGCGAGAGATGCAGCTGCCCGTCTCCAGCCGCGAGCGGCCCTGCCTGGTGGCGGCGAGCGGGGACACTGGCGGGGCGGCCCTTTTCCGGCCCCGCCTAAGGCGGACGCTGTGTGCGGGGCGGGGCCTTGCGGGAGCCCTGGATCCGCCTGCAGACAAGCGCCGGGGCCAGCAGCCAACGCGCAGCGCGAGAAACCTGCACGTGCCGCGGCTGCTGGCGCGGACGGGAGGGCTGCCCGACAGGCCACGCACCGCTCCCTAACCTGCCTGCGGACAAGAGCCCCGTGTCAACCGCGGGGGGCAGAAAAAGGCGAAACTTGCCGAACAAACGGTCCCGGCTTTGCTTCCGGCTCCAACCGGGGCCCCACCGTGAGCATGGCCGGCCTTCACAGCTCACCCATTTCTGAGCCGGGGCAAGGGAGGAGCAAGGACGAGCCCGGGCGGGAGCCGACCCCCAGCTCCGGGGCAGCTCCACGGAGGGGAGGGCGAAAGACTATAAAAGTCAAGTGCGGAATAAAAATCGTCCGGTTTATTTCCAAGCAGTGTCTGCCAGCTTCGGCCAGCGCCGGGTGTCAGACAGGCTGGACTCAACGAGAACCGCGTCAGCATCATGCTTTCGCTCCGACTTGCATTACCAAGCGAATAGCGATTTAAATACCGTTTTTGTCCCAGCGGATCCGAGTGGGGATCTTGCAAATCCACGTTTAGGATCATTCCTGTGAAAGTATAAGTATAAAGGTATAGGTATATACCCCCAAAACCTGGTCTTCCTGTAAAGGTGACTTTCGATCAATGGGCTCTGCCTGTTCTCAACGGGGTTGCGGGGAGAGATGCATTTACTGTGCCGGCCTTATGTATTTAGGAGGAATATATCAAGGGGTTAAAAACTCGGCGGAAACACGTTTATCCTAACGCTCCAGGGGAGAAACAAGGTCTCCCTATTTTGGGGAGTCATTTGTGAGAGCTGTTGGGTATGACTTTGTAAGCAGGGCAGGCTTATTTAGCTTAATTATGACCATTATCCCCATGGCTGCTTGTCTAGATATCAAGTCAAAAAGTGATAACCCAGGATTTTTTTTTTACCGGACAGAAAACATTTCATAAGTAAAGTTTTCAACTAGCAGTAATCGGGCCTCAGATAAACCTCATTGGCTACGATACTGCCACTGCCCTTGGCTGAAAGGGGGGACAGGACAGAGATGCTTTACTAAATCCGAGTATCCAAATATTTCGTGGGATACTGGCATAAGATACCATACATCAGTGATGTTCGCCATAACGTCTTATTCCCAAAAAAACAGCGGGTGTCTTTGTTGTAAAGTTCCTTGCAACTCCCTGAGCTGGCCTGTGCAAAAATGCAGATGCATAGCCTGGCGGGCATTGAACGTTTTGCCATTTTCGGTCTTTATGACCCCTACTGCCATCCTCTGGCCACGGGATCTTATTTTTTAGAGCGTAACAAAATGGCACTGGATTGCACTGAAATTTCCAGCCTCCTACCGTTACAACGTTGAGAGATGCCCAGTTGACTACGTGTGTGTGCCTTATGTTTGCACCTGTCAAGCCTACAGGCCCCCAAGATACTGCAACATTTGAAAATCTGCTGTAATAATGGACTCTAATAGTTACCAATATTAGTTACCCTACTCCCGAGTTTGCTATTAAGGATTATGTGCACCGAGTTGTGAACACCATGGGGGTTTTGTGTACGAATAGGCATTAACTAGATCTGGTTATATCCATACAAGTGAGCTGCTGTCAAGTGCTGGGAGCAAGGAGAGAAAAGACTGGTGCGAGGTAGCATGCTCCCACAGGCGAGCCACAGCAGCACAGCGATACGGTTTGATTTAAAAACCTGGAGGATAGAAAATTATACTAGGAAAGTAAAATCTTGAGAATTTTTTTTCTTCAAAGTTTATAATAAATAAGATAGACAAACACTAGAAAAATCTTGGCCAATCTTTCCAAGTTCAGTCCTGGTTGCAGCACAGCACTTGCTCACCCACCCTGGAGTCAGAATCCCAACTACACTTAGTTTGGAAAAGGACGCTTAGTTTCACTTGCCCTCCCTACGCAATTCAGGCTCCTAAGCAGGCCTGTCTTCGCCCTCAGCTCCTCTGTTCTGCCCTCTTGCTTCAGGCCAGACATTACTGGAGGGGCCCAACGCTTCCCTCGGCCCCCTTCGGGGCTACGCAGATTGGAGGGGAGCGGGACCTAGTGCTTGAACACAACATCAAGTTATAAAGAACGATTTTAGTAGTCGGGCAGACCACACTGCCTCCATCCACCACAAGGTTTTTTCCTTACGCTATGGGCTCACGACAGCCACGTTACTGTGGCATGCACAGAAGTTGTTTCTACAGAAACATGCACCAAAAAAAAAACAATAAAGTAAAGTAAAATAGAATAATAAGTAAATCTGCGTTGTCAAACGGACAGAGCGAGACCCCTAAGGTCTCAATGCACATTTTCTTACTATGCTTAAGACAACAACCCAGGGATTTCAGCACTGCGTTTCGGGTGCGGCTGACTGCGGTCCCGATTTGCCCCCAGGAAGGGGACCCGCTCCTCCCGTCCTCCCCCGCCCGCCGAGGGAGCCCCATGGCCGAGCGCGCCGCAAGCACCCGGGGGCCTGACTTCACTAGGCTCAGGGCCGAGCCCTGTAAAGACGTGGAGGGCTCCTTTCCCTTCCGCGCTTCCCTACAGGGACCACGGGCTTCCCTGTCGTTCAGTGGCACCGAAAGCTGCGAGCCCAAACGAGGAAGGCGATGGCAGCGACCGGGGGTTGGAGTGAAGAGGGGGCTGCTCCCTGCTGAGGTAACGCGAGGGGGGCCGGCCTGCGGAGACTGGGCCCGAGCCCGGCAGGAGCCGCATGCGGCCGAGCCCCCGCAACGCACCGTTTCGCAGCGCCCAGAGAGAAGAGGCTTGTGGATATAAAATGAGCGGTTTTATTGTCCCCCCCCCCCTTATCTGTAAAAAAGTGCAAAAGGAGCCTGTACAAACCCCGACCTCCGAGAGTATAAAAATAATCAGTCCCAGCCTTCAAACAACCGGGGGGAGAGCAGGAGGAGAAAGGAGGGGAGAGAGGGCGCACTCGTCCCCCGCCGCGGGCCGGGAAGACCCCGGGGCGGAGCCGCGGCCGCCAAGCCGAGCGGGCGCCGGACCCCGCCGCTTCTCCAGATGCAAATAAGTTAGGGATAAATAGGAGCAGGCGCCAGGGCCGAGTCCGAGCGGGGCGGCGCTCACAAGTCCGGGTAGCCGCAGTAGAAGCCGGCGTCCGGCAGCAGCAGCGGCGGCGGCGCGGGGGC
>NW_017728992.1:118063081-118068584 GCF_001723915.1 Gavialis gangeticus | reverse complement strand
GGGCGGCGGCGAGGCCCCGGCAGCGATCGCTCCGTGCCGTGCGAACCGGCGCGGCGCAGTGTGTGTGCCTGGGACTGGAATCGTGAGCGGCGGCGCCCGCCGTGTCCCGAGCCCCGCCTGGCCCTGCAGGCACAGTCCCCACCAGCGCGCGCCGCGCGCACAGACAGCAAAAATCTCAGCCGAGACATCCACCCCCTGCCGCAGGGCCAGGGACAGTGGCAGCAAATATCCTGCGGCTGCCACTATGCTTCGATGTGACTTTAGCTAAAGCCGAGCGCAGTGAGAAGTGGCGAAAACACCCAGAACAGGTGACGCCTCTTCTCCTGTCCCCACTAAGCTCAGCCGCTCGGTGCCCGGGGCAGGCAGCCGTTCACCTTCGTTTCGCGCATGTTTTTTTTTAATCCAGTTCAGAAGTGTTTACCTGCTCACCAGTTTTTCCTTCTTATTTTCTAATGACCCCGCACTGCCAGTGGAAATGTTTAGGGTGTGTGTCTGGTATCCAAGTTGTAGCCCTACTGGTGTAGAAGCAGAAGGTCGTGGCAGAGGTGCTGTCGTTTATCAGACCAACTAGACGTTTGAAAAAACAACAGGGGCGTGTGTCTTACACACGGAATAAGGGGGTGCTCAAGGGGGCGCCTAGTAGTTGTGTTGCTCACGCGAGTAAATTGTTTTTTTTTCACATTAGAGAGAGTTCGGGAGCTGAGACGTAGCCTGAACACAGCCGGCTTGCATGTATGAATTATGAATATAGTCAAGAGACAGCGAGTTGAGCATTTGACAAATCCCTGCTTTGAAAGTCCCGATGTGTGCATGGGCACGTGCACTGTAGCGTACCGCAAACGTGCTCATTTAACGTATAAATTAATCAAAATGACAACGTTTTCGTCAAACCTTGGTTTGTAGTCATCGTTCCCTTACGTGGCGCTATTAAATGCATCAATGCTTATCTGAGACACTGCCGAGCTTTCAGTAGAAGATCAAAGAGACTTATTTGGTTAAGAGCAATCAGGACTCGTAGCAGAGATGATATCTTTTATTAGACCAACGAGATTTTTGCAAAAAAAAAGTCCGAACACTTGTTTGGACGCCAACTTCGGTCAAATGAATCCTCGACTGGCCTAATAAATAAAGGCAGCTTCCCTATTTATTAAATCCAACATTTGATTTCATGTTTCCTATAAAAAATACAGCAAGGGTTCGAGACAGGAGCAAGTGGAGATGCACAAGTGTAGCCGAAGCACCTACCCTTTGGGGTTGGAAACCTCCCGAGGTCATTTGTAAAAAAAAAAAAAAAAAAAAAAAAAATCGTTTCAAGGGCCATATCAGGGCTCAGTTGTACTGGGCAAAGCCCAATGGTCAAATTCCAAATTTCTACTGAGTCACGTATCCCGGTTGTAGCCGTATTGGTCTAAAAGGAATCAGAACTTGTGGTAGAGGTGATATCTTTCATTAGACATTTTTTGTTGTTGTTGCAAAAGTCTAGTTGATCTAATGAAGTGATACCACAAATTTCTACGGATTCAAGTCTGCGTGGCTGTACCGGGGCAATATCCTCCCTCCCAGCCCCACGGCTCTGGGTCTAGGGCTGCTCCTTGGGGTTTACTCTTAGATGTCCCCTGTGTCCCTCACCAGCCCGGGGCGTTGGTGAGGGACACAGGGAGGGACACAACACACTAGCAGACTCTCCCTATGCCTGAAGAGGGGTGTTTGTACCCGAAAGCTTGCAAAGAACATTTTTCCCATCTATTTAATTGATCTAATATCACATCTACCCAACGAACCTTGTATTTTACCAATCGGTTTATTTAACTGAGTACTAGGGACTGTCGGATCGCGTTTCATGTAGAAGGACGGCGCTTATCCCTGCCACAAGCCTTCCAAGCCATTGGCTGCCGGCTGCTTTACAAGCCTTGAAAACAAGCCGCCCAACCAAAACATTTTGGCCTTTCCCTACAAGCTTGGTGGAAACCACTGTTTGGGAAAACACGTCGTTAGGAAGGATCGAGGACCGCAGCTGTAATGTATGGTTGTCCCTTTGGCAGACAAGGTTCTTTGGGTAAATGTGATGTCTTCTATTAGACCAATAAAAGGCAATAGTAATAATTAATAATCATTCAGGAAAACTAATAATCACGTTTGTCCCTTTGGCAGACAAGGTTCTTTGGGTAAATGCGGTATCTCGTATTAGACCAACTAATGAAAAAGCAATAGTAATAATTAAGAATCATTAGTAAAAAGAGAAACTCTGGTTTCTCTTCAGGTCGCATAAATCTTTCGCCTTTTTGCTTAAAAACTAATACCGTTTGTCCCTTTGACGCACAACGTCCTTTGGGTAAATGTGATATCTTTTATTAGACCAACTAATAAAAAGCAATGGTAATAATTAATCACCAATAAAAAGAAAGAATAACAACCGCTTGTCCCTTTAGCAGACAAGGTTCTTTGGGTAAATGTGATATCTTTTGATGGACTAAAAACAAGCGATAGTAATAATAGAATAATAATTCATAAATAATAATAATGTTTGTCCAGACGAGGTTCTTTGGGCAAATGGGATTTTTTTTTATTAGCCCAACTAATACAGAACAATAGTAATAATACTTATCCATAAAAAAAACTAATAATGGTCATGTTCGTCCTTTTGGCTTCCCCGGCGGATACTATTAAAAAGAGGGAGAGAGAATGCATCAAATAAGTCGCTTTTTATAAATCCCACCCAACTGTCCGGCTCGATTCCCATTGCAGTAGCCTGTCTACAACAACGCAGGCATAAATCACAAGACGAATTCAGTGGCACGGCTATTTGAATCCCGCTTTGAAGACGCACGGTCACAGTGTAAGTGCTACAAGAATCCGGCACCCTGATCAGGAACGAAATAACTGATCAAAGGTTTCTGGGCCACTACCCTGAGCCTGTCATATCCGTCCAGCTTTCTGGTCCGCGTTATCTGAATCAGCAGCTAGTTACTGTGCCAGCTGCAATATTCTTTTTTTCTAGTTTCCACGCGCTAGGTGCGCTGGACCCGAAGGGCTCAGGGGCGCCCCGTGCAGCACAGCCGCGCTTTATGGATTTACAGGATCCCTGGGAACTCCTTCAATCCAGCGTCACTCGCGGGAAAGATTTTGTGTTGTTCTTAGTTTGCACGCGTGCATGTGCAGACGAGGAAAGGCAAGGGAGATGTCAGGAAAAGTGAAACGTTAGGTCCCTCTGCTCCGGTCCACCCTCGGGGGATCGGCTACCAGCTGCCGCCGGGCCCGGCCCTCGCCGGGGCAACACTACCCGAGCACGTGGAGAGAGCTGAGCATTTCGTGACTGCTGCAGCACACGCGTGAGTGTCACGCTCGGGGAGAGAAATGCTGCGGAGCAAACGCTGGGAAGCTCGCCAAGGACTGGACACGCTTTACACCGGCTTTCAGGCTGTCATTTCTAGGATCGGGGGGGGAGGGAGGGGGGATCTTCCTCTATCATGAGGTCATAAAGCAAGCAAACCGCCGCTGACTTTGTTTGGGAGGTGAGTGCAAACAGTTTCTACAGCTCATTGATCTGGGATCAAAGTGAGGAAGGTGTGTTTTGATCCCCAGCCGAGAAAGTCCAAACCCTCGCCCGGCCCAGCCCGAGGCCCTTCCAGTAACCCTGGGCAGCACCAGCTGCTCATGCAGCTTTTCCCTGCCCGGGCCGCCGCTCCACGGTCCTCCCCGCCGCTCCACGGTCCTCCCCGCTGGATCTCCAGGGCACCGCTGTGCCCGGAGCTGCTCCGCACTTCATCGGCCTCCGAGGGCCTCGCCGCGCAGCCCAGCCCAGCCCGGCGGGGTCAGCCGGTCACTCTCCCATCCTCGCTATGGCACCGGGTGCATCTCCCCGATGGCCCGCCTGACCTCTCCCACCCGCCGGCGGAGGGGAGAAGTGCGGGCCGGGACTGGCGCGCGGGCCGGGCTCCCTCGCCGCCCGGAGCCGGGCTATTGCCGGGCGGCTGCGAGCGGAGCCCCGGCCCCGCGTTATCAGAGCCGGCCACAAACACCACGTGAAAAGCAGCAAACATCCGGAGGGTTTCCTGCGAGCCGCGCTCTCGCAACAAAAGAGCCCCGCTTTTTAATGTGTATTCTTTACCGCAGCAAAGCGCAGCGAGACAGCTCGTGCCTGCAGCAATCAAAGCCACGCGGCCCGAAACCCTGCAGCCCCACACACCGCCCAGTCAGTAAATACTCAGAATAAGAGTAGCAACAGGAGTAGTGCTAATAGCAGTAGCAATAAGAATACTAGTAGCAGTAACCCTAGCAGTAATAATAGTAGCAGTAGGTATAGTGATAGTAATAGTAAAACAGTACTAGTTGGAATTCTAATAATGGTAATAAAAATACGAATAGCAGTAGTAAGGGTAATCGCAATAGTAGCAGCAATAATAGTAATAAGAATAGTAGTAATAGTAATAAAAGTAGTAGTACTAACAGCAATATCAACAGTAGCAATAATAATAATAATAATAGTGATAAAAGTAGTAGTAACAGTAATCGCAATGCCAATAACAGTAATGATAGTAGCAGTAATATAATAAAAGTAGTAGTGGCAACAGCAACAGCAACAGTAGTAATAGTAGTAAAATAGTAACAGTAACAGTAACAGTAATAACAGTACTAATAGTAGCAGCAATAGTAATAAAAGTAGTAGTCACAATAGTAATAACAGCAATAATAGTAGTAGCAATAGTAAGTAATATAATAAAGGTAGCAGAACAATAATAGCAGTAGTAATAACAGTAATAATAGTAGTGGCAATAGTCATAGTAATATAATAAAAGTAGTAGCAATAACAGAAATAGCAATAGTAGTTAGTAATAGTAGTAACAATAATAGTAGCAATGGTAAGAGTAATAAGAAAGTCGTAGTAAAACAGTAAAGTAATGGCAATAGTAGTGATATTAATCAGAATAGTGATAGTAATAATACAAGTAGCAGTAACAGCAATAGCAATAGTAGTAGTAATAATAGTAATAAGAAGAACAGTAGTGGTAGTGGTAATAATAAAAGTAGTAGTAACAGGAATAGCAATAGTAGTAAGACAGTGGTAGTAATAATAATAAAAAAGTAGTAGTGGCAATAGTAATAGAAGCAGTAGCAATCGTAATAATAAAAGTAGTAGTAACAGTAGCAGTAACAGTAGCAGAAATCACAGTAACAGCAACTGCAGCACAACGACAATGACGTTAACAAAACACTGATAATCTACCCCCGCCCCCCCGCTTGGCCGGCGGCGGCAGGGAGCGGAGCGCAGGGCGGGAGCTGTTGCCAGGCGGCTCCGGGCAGAGGAGCGGAGCGGAGGGCGAGGCGGGGCCCAGCAGCGAGCGCGACCCCGCGCTTCCGCCTCCCGCGCCCCGCAAGCTGCAGGCGGGGCCGCTCCCGCGGAAGCCCGCACTGGGGCCCCGGCCGGGCAGTGGCGTGAACAGACGGTGGGTCTGGAGGGTGCGGGGCTTGGCCAGACAGCGGAGGAGGCACCTTCTCCTGCGGG
>NW_017728992.1:118027100-118061776 GCF_001723915.1 Gavialis gangeticus | reverse complement strand
GCCCGAGGGGCGCGGGCGGCGGCAGCGCGGCCCGTGGCAGGGTCCCGGTGCGGCTGAGCGCGCTGCCAAGGCGGAGACAGCCCTCCCAGCACGCACACTTGGACGGAGTGACTGCGCCTTTCCAGCGGGCGGCGCAGGAGAACCCCCCAACCACACACACATCCCGCCCCTGCCCCTGCACTCCTGCTAACCCGCGGCAGCGCCGGGCACCTGGGACTGGATGAGACTGAAGCTGATTCCTTCTTCCCAGCCTCCTCGGCAACGGGACCTTCAGCAGCCCTGCCCCGAGCCAGGAGGGGGCTGCAAGAGGGATCTGGAGACATGCAAGGCACCTCTATGCATTCATGAATGTACTTCAGGTAATGTGCATTAAGTCTAGCACTTCCCTGCACCTCTATACATGCACACACTGCTCCTGCACATTAACATGGGTGTGCAGACTAAAGTTAGTCCCAAGTCAATAAACACACACACCATGCGTGTCTACACATTCAGTAATGCAATTTAACTATTTCCACATAAATTTCATACCTGCTTTATGCAGGTATCAAATTTAGGCTCAAATAGCGTTGAACAGTCATTTTTAAAGCACAGTAAAGGTGTGCACATGTAGACGTGCTCTTAATGTGCCTTACATGGGACTAATGTGCATTAAATGCATATGTGTAGACACATCTTCTATTGTGAGGTACTACAAAAATGCACATTAGACTATTTTAATGTGAATTAGCTGAAGAGCATGGCTTTTTGTGAAGGTTTAATGCATGTTAAAATAGACTAATGCACATTAAAGCACACATGTAGTCACATCCATGGCTGTAAGAGCAGTGGTTCTCAACCCATCCAGACTCAAGCAGCCCCTGAGTTCTCACTCTTGTTCTGACCATAGGATACTACAGCTGTTCTTCGCCTGACAGCCTTAAGTTAAACCTTCATGCCAACATAACCACAGCCAGGCTGACACTGCTTCAGTGTTTCTGCAACAGCAGGGAAGCCCCAGGGGCACTGCCACTAGGTAGACAAAAGCCTAAGTGTCCCTGAGGGTCAGGCAGAGGCTTAGGCACTCTGAGTGTACCCCAATCAATCGCAGTTGAGCCAAGGCAGCTCTGTTATAGTCAATGGGAAGACCTGCATGGACTTAACTGAGGCTCAGTCTAAGCCTGGAAGCAGCACCTGCCTCAGCCTGGTGCAGACAGGGCTGCAGCTAAAGTGTATCACTCCTTTTATTCTTCCATGGACTCATTACGCTCCCTTTGGTTTCTAGTAGCTAAGGTGATTTCATGTACATGCCCCCTTTTGCAACAAAGGGAATGGGCTTTGTCTGCTTTGATCTGTTTTTAAACTGTGACCAAACATCAAACTATATTTTCAGCATCCCGTCTCACTAATATGCTTGTCTCAGTCTGGGACTTGGTCCTCGGGGATCTGTAAGAGAACAGAATACCCAAGTCCCAGGCACTTAGATCTGTGAGACTGAAAATCAGCAGAAAATTAAATCATGTTCAACTACACACACTAAAAATATATGTTACCAAGAAAAAATGCATTGTACAACTCACAGGACACTTCAAATGCATGAACGTTAATTTTAAATCTTTCTCTCTTGAAACCTTCTGTCCCCATTTGCATTGATATAAATCTGACACAACTGGTGTTTTTTTCCTAGTACAAGTAGAATCAGAAGCTAGTACATTTCCTAGAAATTAAACATGCAGACGGAAGTGACAGTTTTCATTCAGTCTGGCCCCTCTGCTCCCTTTCCCCGCTCCCATTCTGAAAACAGAGCTGGGGATGGGAGGGAGGAGGGCATTGCTAGAGGAAAACGGCTGAAGGCTTGCAGCCAGGAGCTGGATTCCCCAAATCTCCCCCCCACCCCCACTCAACAGCATACTTCTGTTGGGTCTGGGGGATTGTTGGAACTCACAATGCTTCCTGTGAAGTGCCATGAGTTACAACAGGGAGCTATACTTGTCTGAGCCTAAAAACTAAAAGGCATTTATAGATGTGCTGGGGGGGGGGAGGGGAGGCTTTAATTAGCACAGCTTATAGAGCTGCACTAATTAAAAGTTCCTGGAGTGTCATGTGTATCAGTGTCCCTGCGCTGAACCATGGCAGTGGGGTGCTTTGAACTGAAGCACCCCACTGCTGTTTTTCAGCGCGGGGACACTGATAACATGATGCTAGAGTCTGGAGTGCAGTATTTACCACACTCCAGCAGACTCGATCAATCTGAATGTATTGCTACCTGAATGCATTGCTATCAATTGAGTCTGCTCCAACACGCTAGAATTACAGCACATCAGAGCAGCCTCGCTGCATATGTATAGGAGCCCAAAATGACTAGAAATTGGAGTTAAAATGGTTTAGTTCATTTGCTTATGGAAATGAAACTTTAGAAAGTAAAAAGCTGAAGCAGATTCTACTGATTAACATCTATTTGAAAGTGATTGCTCTCAAAGAACCTAATTTCACTGCAGTGAGTGACATGAATGAATGTCCTATCACAGTCACCATGTCGTATAATCATCTCAGAATGCATATATACCATTGCTCTGTTCAGTAAACGCTACAATTTGGATAGAGTCCTCCACTCTGTCAAAATGAATTTGTCACATAATATGCAGTACATGGGAAATCAGATTTTATTTTACATTAACTGGTTGCCATTTGATAAAGCAGTTATTTACATTTGCAAAGCAAGCCATCTACTGCCAGCATTTTAGCATGGGCATATGTCACATTACAAAATGGTTAAATATGTGATCACTGGTTCAAATTTTCAAATGATTACCATCTACATTCGTTGTGATAGATTAATTTGTAGGAATAAAGGGGAGCAAAAAAAAATAGATCCCAGACCTTCCAAGCCAGAACTGAATTAAAAACTTTGGCAAGAAGGACAATATTTGCACAATACTGAATAATAAATACATTTTAAATTATTCAATTAATCACTGTGTTCCTAGTTGTGGAAGTTCTGAATTACCAAGAAAAATATCTCAGTGTGGCATTTCATGGCCAGAAATAAGAGATACTACCATTTCTATCAAAATCCTGTTCTTACTAGATTTTCAGACTGATTCTACTCAAGAAGTTTGGATGAGGATCCAAATTTTAGGTTGCTTATCCAAACCAGAATGCTGAATCATTTTAAGGTTGTATTTTACAAATGACGGTCAGGACAAATGGCCATAAGGTAGTTTATCTTACTTCTCCCTGTCTACATCCAGTAATTTAAACCACTGGGAGCTTCTGACCCATGATGTGTTTTGTCTAGCAAATGGAGTATAGGACTATAACATGCCACAAAGGTGTTTTGTTTTTAATGGTCATTGTTATAACTAAGATGTTTTCTAGCATCTTAGATTCTCCTTAATAAGTATCAATAAAGATAATTTTATTCTATATTTTATTAATATTATAACTCTCATTATATTATTATAACCCCTATTATAACTTGAAAACTAGTGTTGTCCAAGTTTTACTGGCTGCACATCAATATGATATATATTGCTAACCATTATAAATATACATACAGTGGCACACAAAACCTACTTAAACAGGGCTTACGCAGAATTAAGCACAATGTTTCTTCAGAAGGAAGCCCTATAATATTATTCAGTGTTCTGAGCATCGATTTGCATTGGCTAATAGGAGCTGAAGACACTCAAGACTTAATAAATGCATGGCTACAGTAACCAAAAACTCTCTCAGAAAAGAGTAAAAACAAAAGCAAATTAGTGCTATGCGGGTATTTTAATCTAGTCACTCGTTAACTGGGTTTTAGATGCCTCTAGAATTCACGTGGCTGCAGTTAAGAATATCATTTGTACTTGCTTCCCGTCCCTGATCTGTGTATGTTTGAAGAAAGTCCAGGGATTGAAAAAAAACATATTCCCCTGCTCCACTCCCTCCAACATTGCCTTTCATATCGGCATAGTGCCCTTTGAAGGCTGTTTGCTGAAGGGATGAGACAGCAGTTATCACATGGAGCCACATGCTAGAAAAGAGGAACCTAAACAAACCCACACATTAGCAAGAATGAGAAAGATCCCCACTCCTATAGCAAACATGCAAGATCGGAGATGGGCTCAACTCTACTATCTCCCCTCTGTTTACTAATTTCAAGAAGATAAGAAGTAAGCTTACTTAACCTGGCTCCAGGTGAAACTACTGTGGGATTCTCAGCAGAGACCATTATTCACAGGTAATTAATAGGTCTTTTCAGATCTGTGTCTAAGTCTCAAATCCAATAATATTACAAATAAAAATGAACTTGCTGTCACTTGCTGGTCTACATTGAATATATCTATAAATCTCAATAACTGAGCAATCCAGAGTAATTGCTATTTGGAGTTCAGCTCAATCTGCTTGAGAAGCAATTTTATCAGTGCTTATTCACACTAGAGATACAGCTCAGCTCTTCATCACAAAACCAAGGACACTTTAAATTTATAAAGCTATCTAGAGTTTTAGTATCAGCAAGGATAGGCACAGTAATAATTCTGTTTTTACTTCAAATAGTAGGCTGTAACACTGAAAGAAAATAATTATATGCATGAAATAAACTGAGCAACATGTTACAAATTAATCTGTCCAGTTACTACAATGCATAGTGGCGAGTTGGCAAAGTGAAAGCTGGAACTGAAATTCACCCAAACCATTACATATATTTGCCAAAGATCTAGTAGGTCCCCTGAAATTCCCACTGAAACTATGGGAACACTGCTCAAATTCCTTGTTCTTTATTCCAATGAAGTGAAATTGCCAGCAATAATGTAAGACCTGTGCTACCTCAGGAGATGAAGGCAATAGTTGCTGACAACATCAAGTGACTACATTGTACATATTGCTAGGAAGTTCTCAGATACCATAATAACAAGTCCTATATAAAAACGTAGTAGACAACTGCCCAGCCAGTCACCAGCCGGAGCCCACTTTCCCTGACAGCCAGAGGGCATAATATGATCAACCTGCAAGAAGGAGAATGCAAAAAAACCAACCCACCCATAGTCTGTACTGCTGCCAGTTAAGGGAGCTGCCAGAGATGGAACTGTGGTTAGCAAAGTATTGTGGGTTGAGAAAAAGAGAGAGACTGATGGATCTGGGAAAGCAAAATAAGTGAAAATGTTTGGAGGGAAAGTGTATTGGATTAGGGCAGCAATCAGCAGTCTTTTCAGGTTGTTGGCTGCGATCACCCAGCTGGGGTGCTAGGACCTGGCTGCTGCCCCTGTTTCTCTGTGCAGCAGCATGAGGAGAGCTCCACAGCCTCTGCTTCTCCCCAGGGTGTTGTGGGAAGAGTGACTGCCTCCAAAGTCCACCGCTGTCAAACACCACAGAAGCCTCACATGTTCAGACTAGACTAAGTGGTTCTCTGTGAGCTGGATTCAGCCCAGGGCTTGTAGATTGCTAACCCCTGGACTGGGGGATTTCTTCCAGTATTATGAGATTTTTTAATGCAGGAAATGCCATCTGAGGCTGAATATTTCTGGAGGAGACTGTTACTATTGTAGCAATTCACAGTGGTGTTCTCCTTGTATCTGTGACTCCTATTCATGGTGTTAGCTTTTTTTCCCTAAACACAGCCAGACATGATCCATAAAATAAAATGTCATAGTTTATCTATCAAGACCCTTGTCATTGTAAAGAAATAAAACGCACTGCAAATAAAAAACATTCTTAGCCAGGAAGAGGATCAATTCCCACAGCCAGATTAGTTGTTTAAAATCAATGTTTGTGACACTGCAAAAACTGGTAGGTCTTTGGCATCTCTGAGAAGATGAAAGAACTTCAGAACTTTTTCATTCTTTGCTGGGTATACACTAAATATCTTAAAACAGTAAAGTAATGCAGGTGTGTAGCAATGCTTGAAAACCTTTTAAGGGCAGCTGCAGTTTATACCAGCAAATATGTTTTACATCAGTACAATTGCATCTACACTAGGCCTTTTGCTAATAAAGTTCAATACAATGTGTATTCCAGCATTACTATTCCTGAAAATGTTTTGAATATATAGCTGGCCATTTAGAAAATGTTCTTTTTTCATATCTATCTATCTAGATAGATAGATAGATAGATATATATATATATATATATATATATGCTCATTTCTTAACTAACTGTTAAATCATTTTGAAAAATCTTATCTATTTTTGGCAGTGGAGCAATAAACAGATGGTGCCCAGGGCAAACCCTGTGGGAGAGCAGGGAGGGGGTCATGTAGTTCTGGATGGGGACAGGAGGACATGTGGGCTCCAGGTTCGGAGGGTAGGGTTACTGACGTTAGGACTGTTAACAAGCCCCAGCTCCCTGGCTGTTGCTGTTGCAGCTGGGAACTGTTTTGGGGCTCTGTGGCAGGGCACTGTTTGTGCCTGCCACTTTAAGGGCCTGGAGCTGGCACCTGCTAGGTGCCTGATGAGGGCAGTCATTTTGAACCTAGGGCTGCCCTTATAAACAGGGCAGTTTTGCTATTGGGAGAGCAGGTAATAACACTGCCTGGCCAGAGGGCTGCTGGTGTCATCTGGAGGTAAGGGAGGAGCTGTAGGGGATGGTCAGGAAACTTCTCGTCCTGGGTATGACCTAAAACTGCACCCTGCTGGGAGTGGGTGGCCTGGTGGGGCTCCCAGTGGTGTGGGAGCCTCCAGGAAATGCCAGGCCAGTTACCACCCTGGTGAAAGGTGGGCTGGGGTGCCTTAACCCCTAGCCCTCACAACTGGGTGGGTTACCCCTTTGTAGGGTCTGGTGGGTGGACCCCTGGAGAGAGAGAAAAAGCCTGTCTGGACTTCCCCTGACTAGTCAATACTGGGGCCAGGACTGGAAGGGTTGAAGGGCTGGGGGCCCACTGCAAGGAATGCCCAAGAGCTGCGCGCCTGGGGCTCCGACTGGCCTGGAGGTGCACCAGGGCTAGTAGCCAAAGGTCCCAGGGGACCATGCCCAAAGGGGAAGCAGTTCAGGGAACCATGCTGCCTAGTATGATTCATAGATTCATAGATTCATAGATTAAGGGTCGGAAGGGACCTAGTAGATCTTCTAGCCCGACCCCCCGCCAGGGCGGGAGAACAACAAAACCCCAAAACAAGAAACGGGACTCAAATGAGTCCAGCCAGGTAGGCATCCAGCCTCTTCTTAAAGACCCCCAGGGTAGGGGCCAGCACCACTTCCCTTGGAAGTTGGTTCCAGCTCCTAGCCGCCCTAACTGTGAAGTAGTTTTTGCGGATGTCCAATCTATACCTCCTCTCCATCAACTTGTGCCCATTACTCCTTGTTATGCCAGCGGGCGCTAGGGGAAACAGCGTCTCCCCCAAACCCTTCTGGTCCCCCCTAGTGAGTTTATAGACGGTCACCAGGTCCCCCCTCAGCCTTCTCTTGTGGAGGCTGAATAGGTTCAGGTCCCGCAGTCTCTCACTGTAGGGTCTGCCCTGTTGTCCCCGGATCATGCGGGTGGCCCTCCTCTGGACCCTCTCCATGTTGTCCACATCCCTCTTGAAATGGGGCGCACAGAACTGGACACAATACTCCAGCTGTGGCCTGACCAGCGTCGCGTAGAGGGGGAGGATCACCTCCTTGGCTCTACTCGAGATGCCCCTGTGGATGCACGACAAGGTCCGGTTAGCCCTGCCAACGATGACCTCGCATTGTCGGCCCATGTTCATCTTGGAGTCAATAATGAAGGCGGATGAGACCGCCTGAGGGGAAGAATCCAGGCGTGGTTCAATTAGGAGGATTCTGGGGCCCAGTGTGGGGGCTGGTGATGATGATGATAACATCCAGATGCCATCAGCAAGGCTTGGGCTGCGGTGTAGGGGAGGAATGGAGATGCAGATAGCGGCCCCTGGCATCAGGACAGGAAATGGGCAGCCTCCCACTTAATTACATCAATGAACTAATTAATTCCAACAAGGCGTGGTGGGCGAGAAGGCGGGAGTTTAGCCCAGAAACAGGTGGGCAGGCCACAGTGAGATTGGCCTGGAGCAGGCCCCCTGTTACAGGCTCCCAACATGAGTACGCTGTCAGGGCATAGACTCTGTGCGGGTAGGGGGTGATTCCAGCATCCCTTCTATCTTTGTAGCCAGTGCAGGTGCCCCTCTTGTGCACTCCTAGTTACACTATTGATTCTTGGGGATTACCACTTTTGCTTTGCAACCACAAACCTGAAGCATAAACTAGAAAAATCTCAAACTCCACTGGTTACTGTCAACCCAGTTCCAAGCAAAAGCAACGTTCTTTAATGCAAACCACAGCCTTCCTTGTGTGCACCTCCAGTTCACACCAGTAAAATTACACTTGCTGCTAACCATTGCTGATTGATGGGCTAATCCCAAATGTTGACAAGGCCTAAAGAAGAAAAGAGCCCAAATCTTTGGGTAACTGGTTCACTACTGTTGCTAATTCTTAAAGGTTTCTTTCCAGATTGTGGAAGCAGCTCTGAAACACAACCAAAAACACCCTTGTTTAAAATAATTGTATTTTATAGTTAAATCTGGACTTGCAACCACTTTTGGAAAGGTGCAGTGCTGTTAAGATAGGTGTGGCTTTCACTCATTTCCACAGCAACTGAGGGCTACCAATTTTCTGATACCTGTAGACTGGAACCTAAGATAAGCTAGTAGTGGTCAGGCCTATCACTCCTTTACTTACAGAAGCACCAAATTCATCTAAAATTAAAACAAAGAGATAAGATAGAAAGTTATTTAGTTACTAAATCACATACAGGCATGAGTTGGGAATGTGGAGAATCCTTTTGACATCACTGCTTATTAGGTTTTAAGCCTATGGGCAAGTCTCATGTGAGCTCTTTTTATTCTTGAGTACACAAGGTTGTGAAACTCACAATGGACAACTTTTCCACCGATTGGTTAAAATCCAGAATACTTGGTAGTTATCCCTATTAATACACCGTACAACATTCTAGAGCAATCACTTACACTACCATATTAAAACAACTGTAAATTACATTATTTTGGACAATTAAAGAAGAATATTGTGAGACTTCTGTAAGGATAATGGGAGGGCAGAATATCCATTTTATCTCAGTTTTGAAAAAAAAAACTTTAAGTATAATGTTCTTGGAAAAGCAACTTCTAAAAATGACATGATAGCCATCTTTACCATTTCTCAATTCTTTAAGTATGCTCAGTTCTTTAAGTATGCTCAAGGCAAGAGATATCTTTTCCAACAGGCAACCCCACAAAATCAGCCTAAGATCAAACTGAAGGTCAAGCTGTTTTTTCCTGTTGGGTTTTTTTTTGGACTCCATTAACAATAAGTATTCTGAAACTGGAAATTAGATAATACTTCTGTTGATGCATGAGGCAGAATAAACAGCTTATATATTCATAACTATAAACTAGCTATTAAAACCGATGCAAATTGAGACATTCACTAAGAAATCTCAGCAGTAAGCTTAGATGCCTCTGCGTTTTTTGCTGGTTCATTCAATATTAGAGATTCGAGTCAGTCACACACTTCCTTAAAAAACAAACCTTGAAGTAATTTTTTCTGTGTTTAAATGTTGCTTGTGTTCACTTTCCCTATGTATGCTATATACAAAATTATTGGCTGAAGTGTTCAGAAAAACAGCAAATTAAGGAAATCTTGGCAAAATCATGAAAAAGAAAGTTTGAATTCCAGGGCAAATATTCATAGTGATGACTCATTTTCTTAGTTAAGCTTATCCAGTGTGGGAACAGAAATAGCAAAACAACTTGGATGCCCATCAGCCAAAACTAACCAACACACCTTAAACCCAGGCAACTGAATACATGTGCAATGAATCTACAGACCAAGAAGTAGTTATAGAAATAATGTGGCAGAGAATTTCAAATAAAAAATACAATAAAAAAAATCACAGCCTTCTCACAAATAGAAAAAATATAACTGAATTTCTCAAGTAAAGCATTGCTTATTAATCATTTGCTTGGCAGCCTTGAATATTAACCACATCGTAGTGAAATGCTTGGAGTCGGTAGAAGTTACAGGGCAAACTGTGTTCTTACTCCATTAAGGTAAAATCCTGGCACTGCTGAAGCTTGTGGGAAGTTTTGACCTTGACTTGAAGATGGCAAGATTTTCATGCTTGGTCTCACTGGTGCAAAAAGAGCTCTTAATGTGAGTAAGAACAGCCAGATTTGTCTCCAGGTTTGCATTCCATTGCAAACTGTCTTCAAGCTAGAGAAGAAATTTATGATTTTATATCTGAAACAGACATCTTTTTAAACTTCAGGTGTGTCAGAGATACTAACTGAAACTTGAGACTTGGTATTCTTGTTCTAACTATTCACAATTTCCTTCAGTGTCTCCTTACAGTTACCTACAAATAATTAACAATCATGCTATTGCAATTTTCTCATTAATTACAATATTTAAAAGCAAAACTATTTTCCTGAACTGTTCAAGATACAAAATAATGCAACTGAAATCAAAAGGTTACATTTGAAAACCACTGAACAGTAGTGTTCTTTGGAATCAGGTATCCTGATAAGCACAAGTGGATGATTCACTGTGCAAGCCAGTAAAAGCATCTTGCCCTCCTCTGCTACGTGTGTACTTGACACAGATTGTATTTCTTGGGATTAGTCCCAGAATCACAACAAAGAGATATGCAATGATAAGAAAGAGGATTTGTGAGACCAGGCACAAATTTTATGATGCAGCACTAAAACTAAAAAGTAAGATGGTGTCCCAGCAGTAAATCAGGCCACTATAATTGCAGTACAGTTTTATTAAAGCACTATTTTAAATGTATATACTATGCAACTTTAAAATTTGCAGTTGGCTATAGTGGATATTTAATTAGAATAAAAAACAAGTTTATAAAGACCAAAACGATTGATTGCTGATGGTCAGTGACTACATCAAAGCATGGATCATTGCCCATTTTTAACCATACAGAAAAAGGATGGCAAAAGCATAGGGTTGTGTGAAGCTTCAGTCGCTGATTCGATTCGGCAGAGATTCAGCCGGATTCAGCACTGAATCTCCAAATCTGAATCAAATCAGGAGACCCTTTAATCTCTCCAAATTGAATCAGAGAGATTCGGAAAGATTCGGCGTTCGGATATAGACACAACTTTAAATGTTTTTTCTACATACCTCAGGGTACCAGGAGGCTCATGAACACTGCAATGCTGGGGTGGATGCAGCATCCCACAGGAGCGTGAGAGGCTCCCCAGTATGCTCAGCAGCAGACCCAGAAGTGAACCAGAAGCACTTCCGGTCCACTTCCAGGTCCACCGGGGAGCGCGCAGGGGGCCCCCCCGTGCCTTCCCAGCTCAGCAACTGGTGCCTCCTGGGTCTGGGGTGGGGCACCTGGGGTTCCCCTATGGCTGATCGCCAAGCCAGGGAGGCACATTCAGCATTGAACCCGGAAGTGGATTGGCAGTACTTCCACTCCACTTCCAGGTTCACTGTTCCTGTGGGATGCTCCATCCACCCCAGCATCACAGCATTCATGAGCCACACCTGGTACCTCAAAGTGAGTAGAAAAAACATTTAAAGCTGTGTCTATGGCTGTTCACTGATTCTCCGAATCAACATCGGATCTTCAGATTCAGATTCGGCTTAATCAAATGGGGGACAGTGATCCAAATCAATTAATTGAAGCACTGTCCCCGGTTCAGGCCGAATCCAAATGTGAATCAAATACAGCCTGTTTTGCACACTCCTAAAAAGCATATACACATTGATCATGATTCTCTCCACAGTATGAAGAGTGCTTAAGGCAGCGACTGTTCTATATACACACATATCAAGATTTGTCCCCTGAAATTATAAAAAACAAGTCGGAATATATGTTTTACATGATACTTGGATGATAACATAATGCAAACTAGTTATTTTATTTGACTTAGTGTATATTTCAGTGAAAAATATTTTTAGTACAGAATAATCTAGCATTCACCTAAATATCTTCTTGTACAAATGGACTCTCAACTACAATAAGAAGGTGAATTAAACATTGCACTTTGGCATAAGAAGCAATTTGAAAATCTTAACATAAACATCACAAAGTGTTCAAGGTTATGTTTTATTTCTCTTCTGCCAGAATCAATAAATCTATCCTAGTTACAGTATAGTACATGTTGTACTAGTTAATCAGGTAAACCACATGATAGGGTAGTGAAAGTCGTCTTCCAAGAACCAGTTTCTAACCACTACATGTGGATGTTTGAAAAGAAAAAGAAAATTGCTTTTGTCTTAAATGACGATGGAGACTCAGATAGATAAATCTGTTTTATAAACCTTTCCTATTAAATGATAAGTCTAAGAGAATAATGAAAACAAGGGGGTTCTCAACCTGAAGTTGCTAACTGTCTTGTGTATTGTGCTCAGTGGGAAGAGAGTTTTGTCTAGAACCCTACTGTATGAGAAGAGGTCCCAGAAGAGGTTGAAAACTGTTTAAAAGGACTCAGACTGGTACACATCTTACTCTTAGTCACACACACAGGTATTGTATGACCACATGCAACCTTAATCCCTTCCTCAGACTAAATCTGACACTCCGTGTAGGTTAGTTATCTGTATCAGATGCTGAGGAAAGACACTAATGGAGGCAATACTGAGATTGAACACATCTACCTGATGTCCTAGAAGACAGGCAAATAGCTCCCTAACAGGTTGGATTTGTCACTAAGGCTAGGGACAGACATTCAAAAAAAGCCTGAGCCTGAATTGATTCAGTATTTGCAGGTTAATCTAACCTGCAAAGAGTGAATTGGTTTACAAGTGGATAGGCATTCAGCATATGCCTGCAGAGGCTCAAGCCAGAAGACCAGGGGTCCTACAGCAGCCCTCCCTTCCCTTCCACAGTGAAGCTGAGCTGAGGAGGGGGGCGTGGCCAGGCCCTAGTGGCTCCCTGACAGCCAGAAGCAATCTGGGCACACAGGGCTGCCCAGTCTCAGAAGGGAACTCTTTCCCCTCCTCCCTCTCCCCCATCACCTCTATCCCCAGTGTGGAGCTGCAGATGTGGTGCAGAGTCCCAGAGATAGAGGCAGCCAGCACTGCACTGGGAGTGAAGATCACAGCCCCGTGCAGCCTGCTTGGCTGCTTCTATCCCCAGAGCTCCGTGCCGTGCCTGCAGCTCGCTCCCTGGCAGAGAAGCCCTGTGTCTTGCTCTGCAGGAAAGCAGGGGCGGGGCTCCCTCCTGTCCTGGCAGAGTGTGAGCATGTGACTGCACAGTGGGGAGTGGGGGAAGCACCTGGCTCCAGTGCTGGAGCTGCAAGCTCAGGCTTAGAGCCCCAGGGGGCGATAAGGCAGGCTCTGCTGTTTGCCCCAGTGTGGTGCTGGCTGGAGCCACGCCTGCGCTGGGCATGAGCACCCTGACCTCCCTGCCTTCTGCTGCTAGGCAGGGGGTGCTGAAGCCAGGGGGGAGTGTGTGCAGCCAGGGGGAGTTCCCTACACCCCCACCCTGCCCAGCTGAGCTCTGTGCTCAGGGTTGCAGCCATGGGGAGAGTGTGTGCAACCATGGGGGGAGGCCCCTATACCCCCCACCCCACCCTGTGCAGCTGAGCTCCATGCTTCCACTGCCTCTGTGGGAGGAGGAGGAGAAGGAAGAGTTCCCCAAGCATGGAACAGAGCCACCCGCTGCCCCCCTGCCCTGGAGCTGGGCAACATTGCATGGAGCCTCCCCCCACCCCCCAGCTTCACGGTGGCAGGGGGTGGGGAAGGGGAAGAGGAGAAAGAGTCCCTATCCAGGGCCTCACAGAGTCTCCCTCCCCACCCTGGGAGAGAGAAGAGTCCCCCTCCAGCATGGAACAGAGCCCCACCACCTCCCAGGACAACCTACCCAGCATGGCCCCGTTAAAGTGAAGTGGGCAGGGAGAAGAATTAATTCCTCCCTCCTCTCTCCAGCTGGGGTCTGCCAGCTCCAGGGGCCACCGCTACAGCCCTTTCCCCTCTGGTCTCGAGCAGACAGACTGACCCCAGCTGCAGTGGAGGAAGAGAGGAAGGAGGGAAAAATTAACCCCTTCCCTACCCACTTTGCCTTAATGGAGCCATGCCGGCCGGTGTCTGTACTAGGGGTTGTCACTGCTCTGGCTACAGCCCAGAGAGCATCCTGGGGTGCTGGCGGTCTCTGGTTCATCTTAAACCAGCAAGGAGTCTGGGACAGACATTGCATAAACCAGTTTGAGCCAAATCCGTTTAAGTCTGATACTACATTCAACCAGGCTTATCTCAAACCGGTTTCGGCCATTTTGAAATTGGTTTATGTGCACTGAACATCTGGTCTGTTATGTGCACTGAACAGCCAGTGTCTGATCACTTAAACCGGTTTATGTGTAATGTCTGTCCCTAGCCTAAAAAGTGTGAACACTTCTATTTCCTTCTGAATGGACCTATCAGTCAGAGACATCAAATCACCTACCTCTATCCCTCCCTTGTAACTGAGGAGATTCTGTACCCACTTCCTCTAAACACAACCATCACCTGACAATTTCAAATTCCTTTATGAAAGGTAAGCATTATTAACATTATTTTGCATGTGGGGGGAATCTGTGGTACAGATGATAACTGCCATGCTTCAGGTTTCAGTAAAACTGTGAGAGAATATGATCATGAAATCCCTATCCCTGTGGTTCCAAATGCTGATTCACACTGCTTCTGTGGATATGGGTCTTAGTTTGAGTCCATGTTTCTACCACCATGGTACAGCACCATAGAAATCACAATCTCATTAGGTCCATTTGGAAGATTCTCTTAGAAATCAGATTTTTTCCTAAAATAGCCTGGATTTAGATTTGACCACAAGACCTAAAAAAACTGTTGTAGAGGAGTGGAAAAAGGACTAGTTAGTGATCTAAGAAGTAGCTGGAAGAGAGGAAGCCAAAGCAAACTGCACGCCATTATTTATAATTTGCATTTTGTGAACTTTTTTTTGTTACAGCTAAATCAATTTTTCTTGTGAAGATAAACATGAACTGGTCAATCACTCAAGGACAATAAAAATGATCAAGCTGCATAAAAAAAGGTTAAAATAATAGGAAATATAAGGAGAAATTATAAAGATTTCTCTTTAATTATGTGATAGCAACACCGAACTTTTAAGCAATGTTTCTTCTACAACCGGATATGTACATTTTTTTTATTGTTCTGTTTATTTATAGCTCAAGGCCTAACCTCTTGAAGTCCAGTGTCCCAGAAATTAGCACGAAATAAACAATTTAAACAAACTTCCCAGGAGGTTTTTCACAGTTTAACAGGTTGAGGGCAGTCTTCAACACATCAAAAGTCTTTTGTATAATTTTATATTCCTTTTATGTAGTAAGATATTTATTTGCACTTACAGCTGTCTCAGTGCACTGAAGTTACTTACAGACAAGTAACTTATTTAACTGTTCTTGCACTGCCTAAAATGCAAACATTTCTGTACTGAGAGTATAAGTATAAAAACAGTTGATAGCCTAGTAAAGGGAATAATTGCTCCCACCTTTTCTAAAATTAACTTATTATTCTGAGTGTATAAAATTAAAATTGGATGGTGCATTATGCACCAAAGTAAAGTTTTTTTCCAAATGGATGCCTAAAATCAGGCATCTATATTTAGGCACCTGAATGAATGTCCTGAATCTGTCTACATTTTGTTCAAAACAGACAAAATAATGTATAATCCATAGTTCAATTGTGACTTTGTACACTCATGAGTGTAAGGTAAATAAAATTACTCCTTGCATCAGAGAATTATATTTTAATACATTGTTTACATAATACACAACATTGCAGATAGGTCTTTCTGAATATTCATATTTGCATGAAATATAACACTGAAATAATACTGTTAAAATATTGACCATTTTGATATCTAAATATTTTCATTTTTTGCAAGAATAAGGGTCTTGAGATTGGTAGCTTCAAGAAATACCAGTTTAGGTAATTCCTTTTGCTTGATTGTAATTTCACTTACAAATTCAAATGTGTAATGTATACTTCATTACTTTATGTTTTTAACTATTGTGTAGTGCTGCTGTGCAGTATCTAACTGCATATCACCAGAGTAGTGCCAATGTTTTTGTTAAGTAGTTCCCTTATATGTGATTGACAGAGAGTTTTGTGATCCTTTCCGATAAAAGTCCTTTCATAAGGGCGGGTCATTATTGATGGTCTTCAGGAGACTTGCATTAAAATTCAAAGATTGTCCCTTCCCCATAGTAAAACCTACACAGAGAGGAAATTTCCATGATGATTCCCTCATGGATATTTTCCTCATGTTGTTCCTTCTCTGGTGGAAGGCCATGAGGGTTTCCAAGGCCTTGCATGCATCCTAGGAGATGAGGGCAATTGCATCAGCTTTGAGACTCTCCATAGTTGCTGTTCTCCCAGGTTCTTTCTCAAGCTCCCCCAGGTCCTTTACCAGCAAAAAATATATTATGAGCTTGAACATTATATTCTCAAGAGATCTTCAGCAAGAAATCTATGCACGTCTCTCTGGGAAAACTACCTCTTGCCTACTCTCTCTGTCCTTGGTATGGACTGGATGTGCCCAGAACTTTTTCTTGGTTATGATTTTGGTACTAAAGAAATGTCAAAACCACTTCAATTCAGGGATCCCGTTTTGTCTACACACAGCCCAAGATAACTGTTTTGACACCATCCAGGTGTGGGCCTATTGGAGAAGATCTGGGCCAAAATGCTCAAAGGTCACATTCTTGCAAAACTTGGGTTTCAAAATTTCTTTCAGTGACTGTGTCTACATGAGATATTTACTGTGAAGCTGACTAATTAGCTCCATAGTAGACATCTCAGAGTCTACATATACGGACCTGTTTAGCTACAGTAAAGTAGTTGCTAAGTAGTTACTAGTTGCTGCTGCAGAGTTTTTTAGTGTGCAGCAACACACCTGTAGATGCTGATAGGGCTGGCTGGGGCACAAGGATGCTTCAGTGCAGGGGCTGCCTGCTGGGTAGCCCCACAATGGAGCACCTTGTGCCCCAACCAGTCCCTCCATAGCACATTGAGCCAGGTCGGAGCAGCCCTGGGCTGGCAAGCTGTCTCCCCAGGTCCCCTGCCAGAGGGGCTGCTCCGACCTGGCTCGTGCTGAGGTCCTAGGTGCCCATTCAAACACAGAGTTTATTGCTTCAAATGAATTGCAAATGTAGACGCACCCAGTAAAACTCAGAATATTTTAATGAAAAACAGGTCTGTTTTTTGAGCAAGACAGGTTTAACTTCAAAACAGAGTATTCTTGATTTCACATACTTTCATAACTGGATTACCATTTTAATTTATGAAAATGCAATGTTTTTAGAGCTTGAAAACTGTTCAGTCAAAACAGAAGATTCCAACACAAAGTATGAATAGTTTTCTGAAAATATCCCTTCTCCATAATGCATATTATAAGAGTAGCAAGAAAAAGTTATATTTCTAAATGTATTAATTGTTACAGATTTTAATAGAAGTCACTGATTTGATATTCACAGCGTGTATGAATTAAGTTACAAAACCTCAAGCATATTTAAAATAAAAATTCAACTCCAGAGAAATGCAGCAGACAGTAGCCATCTACAGAAGACATAAAAGCAATGAAGGAAAAAAATCACAGGTAATCTTTCTTATTGGGAAAATTAATTAGAAGATTTAGTCATATATTTTTGGTTTCAAACAGAGCCTTCAGATTAGTCTGATTCTTCACAATTTCACTTTCACTTGTGAGACACAAACTATGCTATTTTTGTTGGTCAATAAACTCTTAATGGACAAAGTTAGATATTCCTATTTCAAATCCATAAGCAGCCAGTGACTACAGTTCTTAGTTTACAACAGTAGTACGCAACCTTTGTAGAGTTAAGGCACCTCTTGTTAGACTCAAAGCACCCCTTAGAAAATGCCAGCTCTTAGTTTTCATGCAGAAAAATAACAAGAGCTATTCTTATGTTACAAAGAACTCAAAAAGACCCCAACAGGTCAGAATATTTTTAACACTATGAATTCTTATCTAAAGTCTCTGGATTTATTTTATGAATCAAGTTTTCATACCTAATAGTGCTAGGACCTTGCAGCACCCCAGGGTGGCATTCTCACTGAGAATCACTGATTTACAGTATACAGTAGACCTCAGTGTAGCATAGTCAGTAGTTGCAAATAAATGAAATATTTTGTGTTCAGCTATTAGAAACTTCTGGAACTAAGGAGGAGGGAAGCAGGCTCAGGAATCCTGTTTCTGAAAGAGACTTTTCTTCCTGAATTTAAGTTTTAATATTTAAACATGAAACCAATCACAAGATAAACTACCAAAGGCAACTCTTTAGAAAATGTAGTAATTCTAGTAAAGTATGTTATACTGGTATATGTCCTATTACTTTTTATTAAAGTGGAGTGGATTAGATTATGGTTGAGATTAGCATAGTGAATTGCAATCTAGGAAACATCTGATATAATATGGCTAAAATTCACTGATTACACTGCATGGAAAGAGGATTTAATAAAGTGTGGTCCTCATGTTACTTCTGATTACACAAAATCTTTTTATCAGGTTTTGTTTATGAATTCAGAAACAACTTTTAATGAAAAACACTACTTTTTGTGGGATTTAAACTGAACATACTTCTAGTGTTTCTAGGCTTATCATTTTTAAACTAACAGGTCACTGTTTATTTTGAATAAAATAAAGTTAATAACTATATTTAACAAACATTTGAAAACAATTCTGCTCATATTAACTACATAAAATCAAATCCTTTTCAATTTAATTATGCATCTATCAGTAACCCCACTGGATTCAATACAACAGTTTGAGTACAATGACAAGGATTTGATAACTACATGATGCACTCTTGAAAATTATCCTGACAGAATGAAAAAGGACTTGAAAAGAATAACAAGAAAAGAAAAATAGAATGACCGTGCTTATATTGATACTGCAATTAGTTACATGTACGTACTGAGGGATATGACAGACTACAGGTGATGAACTTCTTCAGTATCTCTAGCCAAACGGGGTTCTGTTTTAAGATGTTTTGCCACATCCTAGAATACTACTTTTAAATGAACTGGCAAAGGTAAATACTTTGGACAATAGTAAGCAAGGAGTGATGACTGCAAAGACATCAAAGCTTCTTTTAGAAGCTTTGAACCTGGGTTAAAATGTCACAGAGGTTCTACCTGAGCGCTGCATTTATCTGTTTAATTTCTTTAGAATCAACAAATAAACTATGTGACAAAGAAGGGAACGAAAAGTTCCAAGATATAAAAATTCTAGTGTTTTAAGCTCATTTTCAGCTAAGCTTCATTTGAAGTTACTACTGTATGTCCATATAACTGTGTGTTGCCCTTATTTTACAATAACTAAACAATTTGTTGAGCAATGTACCAAAAAAAGCAAACATATTTTCTCACAAAAACATACAAAGCATGTTATAGGAAAGAAGAGCATCAGGAAAGAAGACTTATACTTCACCAAAAATGATGCCTAACTCTTCCTACTTAAGCGGTAGCTTGCCCTGACCCAGGAGGATGAACAATGGCATTAATTCAGATATATCCAATAGTATTAAGACTTCCTACAAGTAAAATTGTTAAAAAATAAACTGATGAGGAATTAACAGATTATAGGAGACACCAAGATTTCTAGGACAACATTTTCAAGAAGAGGAACCTGAAGTTGAGAGCTTAAGTCTAAGCAGCTAAGGCATGATATGAAGCTGTACCTGTTTAAATAAAAGGTTTAAGTTAAACCAGTACAGTTTTTGTATGCAGATAAGCCCTAAATAAGCATCCTGACTTTCAAAAGTTCTGAGTGGCTGCAGCTCCCAGAGACCACAAGGGAAAGCTGTTGGTTGTTCAGCAGACCATTTACTTAGGTGCCTAAATAGGGATTTGCCAGCTTGTGCTTAGATTCTACTTTTTTAAGTCTTGGCACTAATCTATTCCATTAAAAAATGTAATGTCTCAAGCCCTTTCACTTTCACACAGTGGAAAGATGGGCAGACACAGCTCCAGTAATTGTTTTTTTCACTTTGCCTGACATTGTCTGAACATCAGCAGATAAGAACACTGACTTCTTCTGTACAATGAGGAGGGTAAGGGAAAGGGAAGGTTAGCTTGCTCATGCTTCTCATAAATAGAAGGGCCCAGGGAAAGAACATTGCAGCTCCTGAAGTGGCCATTTGAGAATGAATATTTGTAACAAGATTTATGGCTTTTTTAAAAGACAAAAATGTGAGAAGAAAAAAAAGCTGCATAAAGAAAATTACTTAAATGTCAACAGTTCTTATATGCATGGATTTCAACCTTTTGTCATGAGACTTAAAGGCCAAGATTTTCAAGACTGGCTACTGATTAAAGAGTTCTGATTTGTATAAGGTGGATGTTTAGTACCTTCTGAAAATTAGGTTCTCTTTGGAGGTTTCAAGCTGGCACTCAAGAACAGAAATACACAATCAATACATTTGAAAAATCTTGGCTATATTCCCAATAACAAGGGTTCAACTTTACACTTAGATCCATACATGCACTGCATCAATAATAAAATGAGATGTTAGGCAGAGCACCTGGTGAAGCATATAAAAGCTAATGCCTCTCTGAATGAGTTGTTCTATAAGATGCCATCCTGTCCTGCCTGCTGTGTAACTTCAGATTGACATAGCTAACGATAAATTCCACAGTTCAGAGATGTCACACCTCTGTGCATTCAGAGAACTTCTATTCATACAAAAATTGAGACCTTTCTGTGAGATGCTTGTATGTATCAGTATAACCGGGGAGGTGATAGTTTTCAAGAGAGCTCAGCATCCTGGAGGATCAAACTGTAAACTAGTACCAGTGTAAGGACTGAAGAGAGGTAGGTGATGCCTCCCAAATTCCAGAGCTATGGGGAATATGAGCTATAGGGGATATGAGCTATATCAGCATAGCTTAACCTGTACTAACCTGTATTCCTCTCACCCATCCCAGCTTCATTCAAGATGTTGTGGCAATGAGAAAGGCAATGCAGCATTATTTAAGAATTTATTTTTCCATGGATATAAATGAAACACTTGATAATTCTTAATAATACTGGGGTGTATATAGCTAGACAGAAAGGAAAATATAGCCTTTGCCCCATGGATATTATAATTGCCTTAAAGAATCAAGAATGTTCATGGAGGGCTTTAAGCACAGTTGCAATAAATACAATTCATACTACTATTAATGTATTCCAACATATACCTTGTTAGTAGAGCAGGTCCCTAGAGCATTCACCCAAAAAGCAGGATTATTACGTTTCCAAATGTTAAGCAGTTTGAATATAACATATGATTAATTTATCACAACATTAAAATGTATTTTTTCCCAAACCTGTTATATATTGGGATCTTTAAGAGGGACATCATTATACCCTGAAGAGTTTATGAATGACATGATGTGTGTATCCTTGTTTGTATGATACTTGGCAACAAGACTACACAGCAGTTCCAACCAGACAGTCTTGCATGAAAGATAAGCAAATTTAGGCAAACAAGCCTTTACGCAGCAATGGAATGCATTGAAAAGGAATCCTGAAAGACTTCCGACATCAGAAGCTATCTGTTGATTTTGGAGCATCTCTATCAATAACAGCAAAACACATTGCAGATGTGCTAACTGTTCATCGGCCTTACCTAGTTATAAAGGAATGTTTTGCTTTTAAAACAGAGAATGAAGAAAATAAAAGGAAATGAAAATAAAATGTCATATTAAGTTCCAAATGATGTTACATTCCTTTTGTTCATTGAACTACTAATTTTACACAAACTTTAATTTTATCGCTATCACAATTCTAGGATGTTATCCAGAATATGCTGCTTTGTCTGTAATGCACAAGAAGATGGAAAACGTCCCTGTATATATGAAAACAAATCTTTGGCAATATTGGTCCCTAATTAGTCCTACATTCTGACTTGCTTATCTCAGAATTTCTTAATGTAGCTTCCATTTTAAAATTTGACAACTACAAAGTAGGCAAAATAATGCAAGATATATTCCTGATGGACTGACAACTGTGGAAGCAGCAATGGGCTGAAAAAATGCCTACTGCAGTCTTTCCAAGCACCAGGCCAGCTGAATACTCTAACAGCAGTTCCCAACCTTGGGTCACAACCCAAATGAGGGTCACGGGGGCAATGTCGGCAGCACTGCACACAAAAGACGAGCCGTGCCATGTGGCAGGAGCTCCCCTGGCCCTGCCCCTGGGCCACCGCCACCGTCACACTCCACTCCCAGCAGTGGGTCATGGCAAAAGAAGGTTGGGAACCACTGCTCTAGAAGGATACTGTTCCTAAAGTAAAAAGTGCACAGAAAAAATGAGAAAGGAGAAGTTTCAAAGTGCTACAAACAAACAGAAATACCTGTTGCAAAGGATAGAAGCAAAGTGAGAAAGGAGAAAGCAGCATGATGTAAAACTGGACTCCAACTTAGACAACATATGAAGCTGTGAAACTTGTAACAAGCTGTGCCACTCTTGAATTGGGCTTGTCAGCCACAAACAGATTCATCAGGCATCTGACTAGACCTCTTTGGTAGTATACATCATGATTCAAAGGCTCAGCGGTTGCCTACTATATTTTATTGCATTATTTGCAATTTTTTTATGTTTTTATGGTACATAAAAGCTCCAGGATCATGAGACAAGCCCTCACTTGAGAATCTGAGATGTCATTTATAAAACAAGTAATTCTCTAGCCCTTGTTACTACAAAGAAAAGCTCAAAAATGTTGCTCAATGTCCAAGAATAAAGAGTGAAGACAAGAAAGTGTGCCCTTCAGGACTTATTTCTAGTGCCACATATGCTATTTCCTCTCATTTAGTATTTCTGAAAAACAAGTATGTCCCAAGTTCCCATACATGATAACACCACAGTGCCCCCTAATCAGAAAAAAAATATTATGACATCCCTGTATTCACCTTGGAGATACCAAAATAAAATATGAATTCCATAATTTTGTTATATACTTTACAATATATTATAATTCTATAGAGTTTATATTATCATGTATATAACACTAAATGTTTTTAAAATTAACTAATTCATAACTTGCTTGGAAACTAAACTATTTTCCTATGAGTTTGGGAAAGTTGCTCTTCTATGCCCTTGTAGTCTAAAAACTCCTGTGGTTATCTTGCAGGCCATTTGATGCTGGAGCCAGTGAGAATCCTTCTTGTGATGCTTTATACTTGATTCTTCTACTAGGATGTCTATTCCAATATCTATCAAGTATTCAAGGTCCTTCCACATCCTACAGATCGTGCATATATTACTATTCTCCACATAGTTTTTTTTTCTACATTGGTAGAGGGTAAATATATTCATAGGTTGGGGGAATATATTCCTAAGAAATATATACCCCTTCCCCATTACATCACATGAACTAGAAGCTATGTCCTCATCATTATCTTGCTCATCAGGTCTTTGATGCTTTTTGATATTCTTGGTCACATTTGGCCAATACATGCCACCTCTGGCTTTCTGGAAGCATGTTTGTCTTCCAGAAGATTTTCAATATCCTTGAGAAAATGTATATTCTCAGTAATTTGGGTGTTAAGATCTGCTTATCTTTATACATTACACTACTTCACCCGTGGTTCATCTCAGTAGTTCTAACATTCATGGTAGGCAGCTTGGGATTCTTCCCTGGTTACCCTAACACAGGGGTGGGCAAAATGGCAGATCCAGCCAGCAGCCAGGCTCCATTTCCCAGTAGCCCCAGCTGTCAGACCTGCTGCCTGGGCACCCCGGCTGTCTGCTGTGCACTCACCGCCAGGGCAGGGCACACAGCTGGGTGGCTGGGATGGGACTGCAGTTAGGAGCAAAATGAGCAGGTGGGGCCACAGTGACCCCAGGATCTTGGGGCAGTAACAGTGGGGGGTGGGGGGGGCTAGGACAGGGCCACAATCTGCTACCCACACATGCCTACAACGAGTGTGGGATCCGTGGCAAGGGCATGCAGGGAGCATATCACAGCTCTGCCCCAGCCCTGGCCCCATGCTGTCACTGCCCCAAGATCCTGGCCCCAGCCCCAGACAGCGGCCCATGTGGCTCTCAGCCGGTCTTCATGGAGGCCCCAGGATCTTGGAGAGGTGATAGAGTAGGGTTGGGGCAGGGCAGAGCCAGGGGCATGCGGGGAGTGCACTGTAGCTCTGTTTCAGTCCCAGACTGTCACTGTCCCAAGATCCCGGGGTCTCCATGGTGATCAGCTGAGAGCCAAGCAGGCAAGGTATGCAGCTGGGCGGGAAGCTGTCTGGGGCTGGGATCTTGGGGCAGTGACAGCATACGGCTGGGGCCAGGGCAGAGCTATGATCTGCTCCCTTCATGCCCCTGTCTGCAGAATCTGTGCCTATCGCAGGGGCATGTGGGCAGCAGATAGTGGCTCTGCCCCAGCCCCACACTGTCACCATCCCAAGATCCCAGTGTCAACCTGACCCTGCCAGCCTGTCTTTCTCACAGCTATGGCCCCATCACAGCCTCCTGGCTGCACTCCCTGCCCATGTGGGTCCCAACCCCAGTGGTGGCGGGGGGGCAGATGGGGTGGGGTGCCCAGACAGCAGGGTGGGGTCCAGCATCAGCAGCACCACTGGGACTGGCTGGAAACTGAGTCTGCTGCAGACTGGATGCAGCCTGCAGGCTATATTTTGCCCACCTCTGTCCTCACAAAATGATAGAAGTCAGCACTTTTAAATCCTTGTCTTCAATAATTCAGATTCTTTCTACATTTTCTGTACGTCTCTGGGTTTCTGTTGGTTTGAGGATCTTACATTCGTGTTCAGTTGCTGTATTTTGTGCTACTAAACTCCTCTATACTTCATGCTACCAAACTCCTCTATAATCAGTCCTTCTCTTGTAGAGCATACTTAAATTATAAAGTTGCAGGAGCACTGAGAAAGCAAACACTGTTCATTAAATGTGTGGTCACTTTCTTTCGCAGTGGTTTCTGTCCTTGAACATAGCTATTGCACTTTTCATATACAAGTATCTTTGCAAGACTTTCCTTCTTTTGATGTGAAAGTTAGTAGCTGTGCCTTTTGTATGTTGATGCTCCGAGCACCAACTCACTGGTGTCTTATTGTATGGTTGCCTCTTTATTCATATTACAGTTTTTCAGGATTAAATAACTGGTCCCAGGTCACTGATACAAAGGTCACCTTCGTCCAGTTGTTGTCTTATGGAGTATCACAGATCTTAGAAGTTTGCAAGAATGTTGTCATATAGCTTACAAATCTGAACAGACTCTGAACTAAGTTAGTATACCTAGATGTAGGCATCTGCTGTAATATTTTTATCTTTTCAGGGTCAGTCTAGTCTTCAGAGGTCAGCAAGTACCCCCTGCATGGTACTACAGTCAGCTGCCATTATCCTCATTTTTATTCAGTTTTAGATGTGCTTCCCTGGGTGTTTCTAGTAGACAGATAGGACTCCAGTCAGGACCTGCCACAGCTTCTACCATGCTGTGTTCAAATCTGTACACCAGAATGTCATCAGGTATGAGATTGATCCCTGTGAGTCCTTTTATATATCTTTTTGATGTCATTGATATTCTTGTGCATCAGTTTTGACCCCAAATAGTTTTCTCAAACATCTGTATTTACCTGCAAGTGTCCAAAATGTGTTGAGGTAGCCTCTTTCCTTATCCAGGAGCACTTCCCAGTATCCATCTCTGGTATCAAGAGTTGCTTGAGTATATGTAAAATACAAAACTTGCCTGGCTTCACAACCACTATTGTGCTGCTCATCCAACTTGGAGGCTTTATGACCAGTGATGACACATACTTTTCCATGTTTTATTACTTCTATTTTTTTTTATTGATGCAGCCTGTGGTATGTGCTGTACTGGCTGACTGATTGTATCTCTTTTTAAGTATTACTAGAGATGTACTGAATTCATGGTGGAAGTGGGCTGCACAGCAGCTCCTTCAATCTTGCAGGTTCTCTTGTGCATCCTCCCCCTGTTGCTGATTGGCTGAGAGGGCCCAGTGGCCCTACTGTTTATTGCTGACCAGCCAGGAGGCAAAAATGGCACCATATTTAAAACTGCAGTTTTTGCCTCCCTGCTGATCAGGTATGAGCAGTAGGGCCCCTACCAATTGGTAGGGGGAAGGAAGGGGCGCAAGGGAACTTGCAAGATTAAAGGAGCTGTCACGTAGCTTACTTCCACTGTGAATTTGGCAGGTCCCTAGGTATACATACCTCGAAGGCATCCCCAGGCCTTGAAATATATCATGATAATCTTTTATCAGTTTCCTTGCAGGAACACTATAATGTATTACCTACTGTAGATAAGGTTTTATTTTGTTCATAAGACTACTGAAAAGGTTATATTTTGTTCATACATCTACTGCATGAAAAACATGTTTTGGATTTAGTGTCACTAGGGTCATGTATGTATCTTTTTTGATTAATGTACTACCTGTACTGCCTGAAATTTCACCCATTTTCCCCATGAGTCTACAGTTACATTCTACTGTAATGTCATTTACATTGCCCCAGTACTCTTCTGATTATATCATATAATTCTAATCTAACTTTTCTCGATTACAATTTTGCTTCCTTTTCTTGCTTAATTTTGAGGAAGTCTTTAGCATATTTACCAATGCCCACTCATGAGGTGACATTTAATTTCCTATTTATTTGCTGCTGCTTTGTCTCTGTATCAGGTGCTAGTTTAAAAAACACCTGTATGTGTTGTTTTACACTGAGTTAATGTAACATACACATAAAAAAACTCATACTTTGAATCACTACTAACTTCCACAATATGGTGCTTTTCCTATTATCATGTTTTTCTTCAGAGTACCCCATATCTGTCTCTGCATTTGTATTTGTGCGTATTTGTGCTTCTGCAAATATGTGAGTAACTTTTTTCTTTTATCTTCATGCTTTCCTTGTAGTGCTTGATAAATTATCTATTAGTTTTACTTATGAACCCATTTGGGTTCAAGCTGGTTCACTAACTTTGTACCTATCTGTAGTGATGGGTAAAGTTAGTGTGGGATTCTCTGACCATTTTTATTTAAGGTTCTGAATTGTTTATCCTTATTACCAATATATCACAAATAACTTCATCTTCTAATTACCTCTTGAAGGTGAATGGAACAATGCAGGGAGCAGAAGACCATCTTCACTCTCACTACCAACTCTGTCATGAGCAGCTATTGTACAATAGCCACATATAGTTCAAAACTGGCACTAATTGAAAGGACAATAATAAAGCTGTACTGATTGCAGTCCTACGAACTCATCCATTCCACCATTTACTTCTTCCATGCTGAAAGCCCTGTAAGAAAAATAGTTTTTTTTACAAAAAATAAGAAGTGGAGGAAAGATGCAGTGGTAAAAAAAATAGAGCTCTTTGATGTAGATAGCAAAGCTCCTGTTAAGCTTATCTGGTACAGGTTTCTAATCAGAACCACAAATTCATAGGACTTGTCCCCAGGCTCCTTCGCTGTGTTTCTTCCCACCCAAACTTTTTTACTCCTCTCCTCCTAGCTTGCTTCTCTGCTCCATACCTAAGCCTCCTTAGCAAGAGGTGCTACTGCTGGAATAGTGCCCACTCTCTTTTCAGGAAATAGTTCATCCCCTTTCCTGCCTGGACAGGCTCACCCCTGCTGCATATTGTAGCTGGAAAGGGGGAATGGCTGTAAGGGAGCTGACCAAATCTTAAAGAGCTGATGTGAGAATTGGAAGGGAAGGGGGTATAATTTCACCCCTCTGGCCTAACAAGCAGAGAGGTAAGGAAGCACTGAGCTAAACTAAGCAGCCATCTCACACTGTTCCCTCTTTACTCCTTCTTCTAAATGATGGGAAGAAACCCATTGCTGTATCCCTTAGGCTTTATGATGGTATGAGGATTGGCAGGGAGGGAATGGGAACTCCCACCCTGCTGAATTCTGACCAATAGTCTTAAATGCAACCTTGCTAACTGACATGCTGAATTACTGTCTTTACCCCATTTATAGTTATTTCTCAGCTATTCAAATTATTTGATTCAGAGATACTTGACAGAGTAAGGAAGGAATGGTCAGGAAATATAACATGAATTCTCTAATTTTGTAAGACTTTCCACAAAACCCCAACCCAATAATAGATACAAAAGTAATCATATAAACTCTGTCACTGGAACCAGTGAAAAAGCCCTGCCACCCCCAAATTATTTATTAAAACAACAGCTTTTATAGGAACGCTCTATTGACTAGCAGGCTTAGCACGTTAGAATAATAAGGAAATTCTGAATTTCCTTTCTTCAGCTGGAATATCTGGAGAGAAGTATCAGCTGGTAAATAAATCAGACTGTGCTATGTATAGCTTTGTTGATTTACATGAGCCACTAGAAAGCACACACCCGGGTTTTGTTTCAAAGGAATTATATTAACAGACAAACTGTCTAATAAGCCTAAAATATTGTCATGGATGAAAAAGGCAAACGAGTTACCTTTTTAGGTTTAGGATTTTTAGAAAAGGTACTTTCTTGTATTTTGACATGATAACCTGATATAAGGGACATCTTACAGCATGCACCCAGAATCACTCTTAGATATGCAAACCACCATCATGGTTTCTTTGCCTGTATCAAGGAGAAGGAATCTGTTTTCCTGGGAGTACTGTGTATTACCTCACAATCATTACAAATTATGCTTTGTATCAGAAAGCAAGAATAATTTGAAAACTAGAAAGAAATTCATTATTCAAAACTGAGTCAAACATGAGCAAAGTTTCTTCCTTACTTGTTTAAACTGTATCTCTTAATAACTTCTGAATGAAGAAAATTACTTTTTTAAACTGTTCTTTGTCGTGATCAAGTGGTAAGAAGGAACATATTTTCTAAGTTTGTTTACTAGTAGAATTAATTATATTTAAATTACAATTAATTACAATTAAATATAAACCTTCAAATGCTCCTGATTTGATCTTATATCTGAAACTATTTTGATCTCACTTAAAAGAATCACTTAAATTACAGGAGTGCCTAGAGGTAATAACTGAGCCACAGAGAGTTTCTGCCCCAAAGGGATATGATCTAGGATGATAAATGGAAGAATGAAATACAATTACCATGTTTTTATAGGCAGCAGACAGGACCACAAAGGAATTAGGTGACTCTCTTATAGTTATGCTCAGAAAGTGGCAGAGCCCAGAATCGAACTTAGGTCTAGTAAGTCACAGTCCAGTGATGTCATTTAGGACCAAGTTACTGATCCTGTTAATGTAGGGTCTTAATTTTGTTACATGAGTAGTCTCACTGAAGTCTGTGAAGTTAAGCATGTACTTATGATAGTTTGGGATCTACATGCCAAAAGGTGCCCTCATTCTTTCTTCACAGTATAAACTTTACATTATTTTTGGATGTGTGGAAGAGGGGAAGAGGGGAAGAGGAAACAGGAACCTGTGACCTTACTGTAATTACAAATTAAGAGTGATGATGAGTTTGCTTTATTGTTTAAAAATACCCCACTCAGAAACATCACCAGAACACGTTTTGTGTGAAATACACTGTTTGATTTTGATCCTGTAAGAGGTCTAGAAATACTGGAATGGTGCTCAGCACCCTGTGTCCTCTATAACACTTCACAGCTCTCTGACTGCAAGTCTTTCAATTCAATGCTCTAGCAAGCTTCAAGGAAAGAGCATATAGATCTACAAATAATGGAAGTATTTCTGAAAAGCATTTGCAGTATTCCATTATTATTCTTTAGTAATACTGTGTGTACAATATAGGCTTCACTTTCCCAGAAGTGCTTACAAGACTCAGGAGTGCACAAAAGGTCTGTGAAATGTGTTTCCCTCACTTCTGGCTCTTTGGTTCCTGGAGCCTCAGGTCACATACAGCTCATAGTTCCTATCAAGTTTTTCCCAAAGGACCTCCAGGCTCCTGCAGGAGCCAACACTTCCCTGGAACAGGAAACTCTATTTACACTGTTGTCTTACAGCCTGGTGCTCATCCATAAAAGGAAAAATACTTTTAGGAACTTATTTTTCTTAACTTACAAAGGACCACATACGTGGTCAAACCTTGCCCAAAACATACATGTTGTAAAACTACATCTTTTATAAAATCTAAGGGCAACAGAAACATTTCCATACATTTAAAAAAGAAGGAACATTTATTTTAAAATAAACAACCATTCCCCTGAAGTGTTTGCTACTCATACCTTATAGCTTTCTGTTACCATATAAGAGCCTGAAAATAAAATTGAGTAAATGCAAATATGAAATTGGACTAGGCTATTTTGACTTCTGGATTAAATAAATGCAAATAGTTAACAATGGCAGAACATCCAACGTATTTTTCCTTACTTAAAAAAATAGTGGCTTTAACAATCTAAGGCTGAGTTGATAATAGAGACCAATAATTTCATTTTTTTAATATATCCAAGTTTGCCTGTCGTCTCAGCAGATCCTTTACTTTATGCACAGGAAAACATGCAGGAAGGGGCACTGGCAAGAGGGAAACACTCTCATGGAACTCAGTGGGCTCTGAGACACTGGATCAAGGGCCCAAGCTCTCACCAGAGTAGTTTGGCTGTTAAATACAGAGGAATCTTGTCTTCTGAACAGGTTCTTCCATTAATGAGATGTGTGGGAAGAATATGTGTTTGAGTAGATTGTCTAAAATGTCTTCTCTACTTTCCTTAAGAGAGAAGAGTTCCCTACTTTCCTTAAGAGACTGCTCTGTGCATCAAGAACAACAGCTCTTTGACATGCTTCTGAAAAAAATTCACAGCTGCCATTTTGCAGAAAAAAAGAAGCTAATTCATCAGTAACAAAAACAGTTAAATTCTGAATTTTGCAAACACTTATGCACGGGCAGGGTTCAAATTACATTCTGACTCTTGGCGGGATCTGCAGCCACAGCAGCTGGAAATTGCTGCTGCTGCTGCTGCCGCTGTCGCCTCAGGCGCAGAGTGGGCCAGGAGGGGCTCTCGTCTCTTATGGGGGAGCTTTCATTTTCTATGGAAGTCTCAGCCCGTGCCCAAACTCCTCCATATTTCAAAGTTATCATGTGGCTAACTTTACTATTATGAGTAATCTCTTTGATTTCAATATAAGATTTAGGCAAAAGCAAAACAGTGCGTTTTTATTCTGTAATAAGAATGCCCATACACAGACTTGTGCCAGAATAACAAAAAGGCAAATTCAATCTGATTTAGTTATTTCTGAGCAGGTCTGCAAGGACCAAACTCACCTGCATTATTTCAGTTTATAACTATGGCTGCTGGCAGCTGTTAAAACAAAATTCCTCAGCTCTCAGACATGCTTGGCAGGACATACAATGTTTGGGAAACGGCATAAAATTCTTCAGATCACAACTACACAACAGCACTGTCTCTAGCCTGATCCTCAGTGTAGCTAAAACTAGGACTATCCAAAACCAATTCAAGTCCCAATTCTAAGCACACCCAAGCTGGTTTGAGACCTGGGCCAACAATAGGCCCTTTAAAGTGCCAGGTCGTGGTAAGACCTAAGGTTTCCTGCAACGAGGCTCTTTAAATATGTGGTGTGGTTTTAAATTGCTGGGTGAAAGGGTTGCAAAGTTTCCTCTGCCTACAGCCCACTGCCAGCATCAGAACCAGAGGAGCCCTGGAAGTTGTTCAGATCTGGGGCTGCCCAGGTCCGAATGCTGGCAATTAGCTGACGGTCAGCATCAGGATGATTGGCCATGCCACACGTTAAATTTATGGTGCCATACAACCAGCCACAAGCACGTTCCGTTTCATGTAGTGGTAGTCATAGTTTATTTATAGCTTTTACTAAAATAATACAATAGAACTAACAATAACATTATATATTATATAATAACAAAATTACATGATTCGTGGTTATTGTTAAAAACATACAACACCATTCTACATTCTATTAATTTAAACAAAAGTAAAATTGAACATAATATATGATGGCACAAAAATAAATAAAATTAAGCAATATTAAATAGTACATTAAAAAACTAAAAGCAGAAGCATTTTATGTGGAAAAGCTTTGTGGCTGGCTTGCCATTTTTTGGCACCATAAATTAGCTGAATGTGGTATGTTACTATTTATGGGACCTGTGTCTCGTCTTCATTCCCCACTTGCAAACGGTTTCTATCACTCTGCTGTCACATCTAAAATTAGACATACATACATTATGTGATTTTTATGAGGATGGGTTGAGAAATACTGATCTAGTCCAACCCCCTGCTCAGAGCAAGACCATCCCCAACTACATCATCCCAGCCAAGGCTTTGTTTACCCAGCTCTTAAAACCCTCCAAGGAAGAAGTTTCTACAATTTCTCTGGGTAGCCTGTTCCAGTGCTTTACTTCCTTCCTAGTCAGAAAGTTTTTCATAATAACCTAAACTTCCCTTTTAGGCCTGTTCCCAACAGGAGTGGGGGGAAGCCAGGCTGGGAAGAGCCCAGCATAGCCCCAGCCTACAGTGGCAGCCTTCCCTGCCCCACGCAGATCCGGGGAACATGCCCCACACCCCCGTGCATCCTGGGGTGCGGATAGTGGCAGGAGCTGCGCCCCCCGCCCCAGATGAGCCACACACAGCTCAGTCCTGTGCCCCACTGGCTATGCAGCACCTGCCCCTCCCCTAGCCCCAGCTCCAGCCATACTTCCTTCCCACCCCTACTGCACCGGGGCACGTGGCCCATGTGCTCCCAGGATCTGTGCAGCAGCAGGAGCCATCACCCCCAATCCACACCCCTCAGAGAGCAATGACAACTCAAGGTGGGTTGGGCATGGGGGTCCTGGGGACTCCATCCTCTCCAGCCGCAGACTTCCTGCAGACTTTCCCAGCCCCCACAGACTTTCCTGCCTGGGGGGGTGCATATATGCACATGCACGTGTGTGATCAGCCCCCCCCAAAAAAAAGATGTCTCCCTCCACCTGTGCTTCTGCCTGAATGTTAATGCCTGGAAGATGTAAAAATCTTGCTCATTGAGGAATCTGGCAAGAATATAAATACCAGTAAGATGTCCAATGCATGACTAAAAGACAGACGCCACACATTTTATGCAAATGGTGCATAAAAACTATAATAATTTACTTGATTTATTCTGTGGATATATCCCTATTCCAAAACTCAGTTTTCAAAGATTCTGTGGTGGTACACCAGCGTAGAAGTGCCTCATGATTGCATATCTCAAGAACATTAAAGAGAGTGTAAATCTTATTTATGAGTATTTGGAGACTCAGTAAACATCTGAATATTTCCTATCCGGTATATAGGAAATGAATAAAGTCCCTTAATATAACTGGGTGTAGCCTAAGGTGAGTAAATGTATGCCTTTGAATATATTGTATTGTATCTCTGTGTCATGTGTTCTTGGTCTATCTTGGCTTTTGTCCATCTCTGTCTCATTCTTGTGGTTTATTCTCATTTCAGCTTCATCATCTCAATTACAAGCTTTTCAAATGGTCTGTTTAGATGTCACATTATGTCATAGTATTGTATACTTATTTCAAGTTGTAAATTAAAGCAACAGTGATGTTTCTCTATTAGCCAAAAGAATTGTTTTCACATGGAAAATACTTAGTACTTACACTCATTTTTTTCCTCAAGGGTTTAGCTTGTGTTTACTTTGGCTGCATCTACACAAGATACCATGGTGCCATGGTGACATACTAGGGCACCGTAGCATCTGTTGGCAAAAACCATGATGCCACTATTACATCACTGTAGCAATACATTCCATCGCTGTAGTGTGTTACTGCGGTGATGTAATGGCCAAAAATGCTCCACTGGCGTGATACAGTATGGGCTGTTACTGCACCATTTTTTGGTGTAGACGCACCCCTTTTGTCTCAAATATGAAGTGTTACCCACTATTGTATGAATTTTATCTTTTCATTAGGATCATTAAAATATATATATTTATTTGACATTTGATTAGAAGAATTTGTTTTATTTGTTTCCTAATCACTTTTTGCTTATTTTATTGATTTTCACAAATGAAATCTCTAAAATGAGAGTGGGTGTGTCTACACATGTAATTAATGTGGTGCAATAAACTCCGGTGCCTACTGCACCGGAGTTTATTGCTCCCAGGTGCATTGTTTGAATGTGTGCCTGGGACCACAGCACAGTGAGCCAAGTTGGAGCAGCCCCATCTGGCAAGGGGCCCAGGGAGTCAGCCTGCCAGCTCGGGACTGCTCCAACCTGGCTCAACGTGCTGCAGAGGGACTGGCTGGGGCACCAAGGTGCTCCAGCACAGGGCTCACCAGCAGGCAACCCCACACTGTTTAATTTATGGATCAAGTACTAAATCATTGGTAAGCATTCATGGTTGTATTTCAAAATAATTTAAAGAAATGAAAATAAACTAACTAGAGTACCTGTCCACTTTTCTACCTGGTAGTGTAGTACTGCTTCCCCTGAATACAGTAAACTCATAAATTAGGCCCCAAAATCATTATTTAAAATACCAGTGAATTGATGAAGAAGTGTGTTGAAGTAAAGTTTTGATTGTATGCTGCCAATGCAGAAAGAGAGTGAGAGAGAAAGAACTAAAACTGACATGCGCCAGACAGGCTCATGGAATTTTCCATTGGACTCACCCAGCCTGTGTCCCCTGGGCGACCCCAAGAGCTGTCAGTCAGGCTGACCTACTTTTCAGCCCTGCGCCTGCTTGGTAACAGCAGAGAGTTCAGGCTCACACATGCTCAGTCAGCTAAGAGCATGATGTCATTCGGCTAGAAAGTTCTTTGAGGGACACATTCTAATTGGCCACCAAATTGTTATATAAGGTTAAGGAGCCC
>NW_017728992.1:117946858-118026674 GCF_001723915.1 Gavialis gangeticus | reverse complement strand
GCGTAAGTCAAATAAACCCACCTTGTTTAAGAAACCATTACGCTTCCGAGCCGCTCAGTACTCCATCGCCAAGAATCCCGCCTGTTTTCGTGGTCAATCGCCACCCCGGCCCACCGTGACACTGGGGCTTGGTTCATCCCCCCGGGACAAAGTGGTATTTATCTTCTGGTGTATAAGCCTTCAGGATGCTCTCCCTTAACTTATTTTAAGGTTTTTTTTCCTCCATAACCATGACAGCTAATAAACTCTTTAAATTGAAAACTGAGATTCTCCAACAATCTCTTTATTTTCTTAAAGCCTCAGCTTTTGCAAAAGGGGGAAAAAAAGTTTCCAAAGCCTGTGATATATTTAAGAAAGTTGACTATACCAATAACCATCACAGGCTGTTGTATGATGTACTGCTACAAGTCATTTTTAAAGAGAGATTTGCTTGTTTGCCTGTCTATATAAGTTCCTTGTTAAGCAGAAACCAGCTTAGTTGCAGAGTAAATGAGAATCTTATTCAAGTATTTATTCTGGACAAACCTTTCATAAGAGTGCCCTGACAAGCTGGATTTTTTGCCTGTTGAAGGAAACATGAACTTTGACCTCCACACCATGAGTTGCAGGGATACTGGTTTAGTGGTCATTTGACCATTTGATAACAGGCAGAGGGCCTAATCCAAAATCCTTTGCAAACAATAGGTAAACATCAATTTAACTGTGTGCGCTTTTGAACTGTTTATTTCACTGCTCTTTAAAAAAATCCTAGAAATTAGCAGGAAACTAATTCAACAGTATTCTGTAGTTCTGTAGAGTATCTTAAGTAAATTTCCCTAAAGCAAAACTGAGATTCATATAGAATGATATATTTTCTATTGGTCTCTGAAATCATCTATGAAATTATATCACATGTATTTAATTTTATATTAAATTCTGTAGTAACAGTGGAGAAAGCATATATGCAGGAAATATATAGTTTACTAAATTCCACAATAGGTGCAAATCTCTATCATTATAATTTTCATAAAAGTGAATATAATTTTCATAATTCAGAAAATTAAATCATTTTGTTTCAGACAAACAGTCTTAAGACCAACAGTCTTCCAAGTACTTTGCAAAGATGTACTATAGGAGGAGGGCTCTTTGTCCACAAACCTTAGTGCCTTATTCTTCGTACATCTATCCAAACAAGTATGTAACTTTTCTCCTTGAATAGTCCACTGAGTTCAGTAGATCATATGCAAATGAGAGATATGCATAAACATACAAATGAGGTATAGTGTCTGCGAAGCAGCCAGAAATAGTGCAATCAATTATGCACTGCCTATCTTCTTACTAGTTCTATGTTGCTGGGTTATTTTTATCATTTCTAGCATTTAGATGATCAACCATTAAATCAGCAAACAATTCTCTGGATGGAAACTAGGTTTTAAAAGCCTTTTACAAGACATTTGTTTTAAGGAGGGACTAAGGAAAGGGTGGAGGCATGAAATATAGTGGAACTGTTGTTGAAAGATTGTAGCCAACACATATATGATGTAACATTATTGGCTTCAAATTTTCATGAGTGATAAATTTAGCTTATGAAGATTAAGATATATTAGGGTAGAATATTACAAACTAAAGACTAATTTTGATTTTCTGAGAAATAATCCCTCAGTAATCTCCTCTTCTCTTTACTTTTTTCACTTTCTCATATGAACTTGTAATATGTTCATCACAGCAATAGGCAGGTATGTACACACAGTTTAAAAAGCAAGAATTATAAAATAGATCTCAATGGAGAAAGCTATTGACTGAATTTTCCTTGGATTTTGCAGGTAAGAAGTAATGCAAAAGCAAGAAGTTTCAGACTTTGGTAATGTGCCCCCCCCAAATAATGGGATAGTTCGGTCTATGTTGGGGATCATTATGTACCTCCCTTAAACTGGGTAGCCATTATTTTTGTACTTTTGTGCTTGTGTTTAAGTTTTAAATGTCTTTCCTGGAACTGTAGATGAACAACACACTTTTAGCATCTGGTGAACTAGGCTATCCCCTATGAAAGTTTCACTTTCGGAAAAAGTTAGTCTTTAGGTACTGCCCTGCACTGCCCTGCCCTGCCTTCTGCCTGACTTGAGCTTAACATGGCTATTTCTCTCTACCCTTAACAAAGTTATATTAAATAACTTTCTAGCTCATGACTGGCTAAAAACAGTCATGTGGTGAGAGAACATTTCTATTGTTGACCCAACTCTATAAACATCTTAATAAACACATCCTGCATATAATATTCTAATTAGCTGTAACAGGATTCACTGATGGTATTATTCATTCAACGTGATAATAATCAGGGTGTGGGGAAGAGGGAAGGATTTTTAACTTAATTTCCTGTGACATCAACAGAAGATCTGTTACATTATGGTACTTCAGCTCATAATGGAGAATTATTCCAGCTGTATCTGATGAAGGCATTCAGAATATATATAGTTATATCACAGTAAAGCATAATATTGACTTGTTTCAATGAATTTCAGAATTTAATCACTCAAAGACAAAGTAAACATTTTTGTATAGACAGTAGCTGACATTATAGTAATATTAATTTAAATTAAATTTAAAGTAATCCAAAACCATTTTAAGTGAATTTACTACTTTTAATTATTTAATTATTGCAGCAGTTAGGAGTTCCACTAATGGACCGGGACCATAAGCAGTAGGTGCTGTATAGATAGCATAGCAAGAAGAGTCTCAGCTCTGAAGAGTTTATTCACTTGGATTTGAGTACTTCAAGATAAAACCTGAAGGATTCAGATACAACTCCACCATTATGTAAAGTTACACTGGCTAAGGCTGTACTTTTAGAAGTGTGTTCCACAGACACTTGATACTGGTTTATAATGAGTTGAATGATCACATACTGGCTCATTGCTACTTGCTTAATTGAACTGGAGTGACAGTTTAAGTCCATTAATTTTTCCAAATATTGTTTTTTTCTATGTAAGCATTACACAGAAATGCAAAACAACCATAGCAGTGATCTGCCTTGCAACTAAAAAAATATGACCAGCTGGCTTGGACACTAATAGGGGAGCAGTGTAGTTGCAGCACCACCTGGTTCACCCTGGATCAGGACCTGGACAAGTACTCAGTGGCTGAAGCCCATGCTATCAGAACCCAGGTTGGCTAGAATGAAAGCTTGGTTAGCTGTGTTTACATAGGTTGCAATCCTTCCTTTTTGGAAAGCTGTGTAGACTTGCATAAGCAGAAGAGAGGGAGGTACAAAAATAACTTCTGTACAGTGGCATAACAGTTAGGACTCAGGGCAAACCCTGCGGGAGGCTGTGTGTGTATCTGGGAGGGGGGCACAGATTGCTGTGAGATTCTGCGAGTGGAGGGTGGAGGTAGTGCACATGGGTCATGAGAACAAGGAAGGCAGGCCATGGGTTCAGGAGGTTGTCGCTTCCAAGAGCAGTAACACAAGGGCAGCAGCTTTACCTATGGTAAGACTCCTACACAGTCCTGGCTGAGATGCTGCTGCCACTGCATGTGCTCTGTCACTATATCCATCCTGGCTATTGCTCTTAAAACAGCAGCAGGAGGAAACTGTTTTGGAGTTCCTGACATGGCAATGCTGCCATGGTGCAGATCTGTATGGGTAGGGGGCAATTCCAGTGCCTGTCCCTTGGCACCTAGGGTGGATGCCCCTCTTGCCCACCCCTAGTATACTACTGCTTCTATATTAAATTGTGGTCTATGCTATGAACAAGTTTGAAGGCTTCTTAACTAGGAAAATGCAAGTACCTGTAATCATAACTAAGAGGTCACTAGAATAAGAGGTGTTTTCTTATTAAAAATGATATTGAACAATATTTGATAACTTTTGGAAAACAGCTAGTTTCTTTCAAATATATTATTGATAGAAATGGGGTGCTTGGTTCAGAACATCAAGGGTTTTTCTGTTTTATTATTAATAAAATACTAACAAAATGTGGCTTCCTAGGACCAAACGCTGAACAATGATGCACCAGAGTGAAGCAGGTCACATAAACAATTCTACTCAGCTTACTCATAACACTGTGAAAGTGCGATTTAGATTTGGATTTGGGTCTTCCTGCACAGATGCAACCACAAGAATGCAATCCAAGTCACTAGTTTTCTTTACATGCATCAGGGTTTGCTGGATTAGGCTCTTTTTTAACCTTTTTATCATGGTACATCACCATCCACAAATGCTGTAGCCAGCCCTGAAAAAAAATCACAAGTTAAATTCACCAGACCAGGAACTTAATTTACTCTCTTGACTTTAACTATACATTATAATGATGCAAACAATATTTGTCTTGTCTCTCAAAAAGAATCACTCCTCAGAGAAAACTGAATGAGCAGAATTTTGCAAGGCTAGCTGCACCTTCTTACTGGAACATCTAGGATCTCCTATTGAAAGAAGAAAACAAACTAATGCATCCAACACTTCACAACAGTGAAAGACAAAGAAATTTTAGCCAAAGACAGTGACCCAACCCCCCACTCTTAAAGCACATGTTGTGGGATCTTTAATGTCCACACAGAAGAAACAGGACCTTCCTTTTTAAGGTTTCATTTTAATTCATTCTACATTATGTTGTAAATTTACTTGGCTAACTATCAGCTGGCTTCCACATTCACATTTTCACGTCTTCATTACTAGCCTACGAAGGATTTAGAATCAACTGATAGGTATAGTGATTCCCTGGTAGTCAGGGAGTTATTGTCATCCAAAAATTGCTTGGAAATCAGGAAGTTGTCGTCATGCAAATTTGTTTTAGGTGCTTGGGGCAGTAATAAGTTAGTCATTCCCCTAGATGTGAAAGTTCAAAGAAAAATGCCAAGGAAAATATTTAAATAAACTCTTACAGTATTTTCATAATTGTAACGTCTTTATCAAAACATGCTCAAAACATATGAACTTTCAGCAAAATGGCTTGTCATTTAGTTTTACTGTTCAGCTGAATGAGAGCTATTTAAACAGTGTAAATGGTCTTGTCAAGGTTCATGTGTTAACATAATATTGCTGTGTTGTAATACAATTTGATTCAACCTGTGTAGGCAAAGTCATGTTATCCTCTGATCATATCGCTGCCTGGAGAAGTATATGAACTGGCACATACAGTGACTGAAATGGGCTACTCTCCTATATAAAGTAACTCCTGTGAAAAAGCAGCTGCAGGACTGGGGTCCATATTTTTAACATAAACACAAAATACCAGGGTATGCAATGGAACAATATTAATATCCCTGCAGGAACTCTAAGTTTTGCATTTATTACATTTATAAAATAACAACTTTACAGCTGCTTTATTAATATAGCTTTGCTTTTAATAACCTTGGAGGGCTAGAAACATGTTAAATGTGGTGCTGCCATGCTATATGTTTTCAGAAAACTGTCATTAGCAGCAAAGGCCTGAACTCAGGATTCTCTACCCATATATCATGATGAAGTGTGAACACAAAATCCTAATTGAAGCCATTTAAATAATTAATTTTATTAAGCACAGGAAACTTTTGCTTTTTAACCCAAGTGTGGCTGACTTCCTTTAGACTAACCACATTGCTTACAGTAATTAGAATTGAACTTAAAAACATTCTTGAATCAGGGTTTCATTCCATTCCCATTTTCAAGATAATTAAATTTATCAAATACATATCTAGCTCAAGTGATGTCTGTGAAGCCATGCCACCTCCTTAGGCAAGATATTCTGATCAGTTTTCTAGATCATAAAACCTAACCATCTAAACTGTCTTGCAACCACTGGACTAAAATATTTTACTGATTCATTATAACAACATTTACTAATAAAAGTATTTAAAAGGCATTTCCCTAGTTTTTAATATGCCAATTTAAAAAAGATACTGAAATAACATCGATTGGTCCTATTTCTCTATCACTGGGCCTTATCATTGCCACATGTGCTGCATTTCAAAAGCAAACCCAGAAAACAGTCATAGCTACATTTACCACAGACAAGTTATTGGGTTTTTTTCCATTGTCCATTTATTTCTATAATTAACCACCTCCATTTTTCTGTACTGTCTCACCTTTGCAATTAATTGTAGTAATCAAAACATCTATCTTTACATTGTATTGACATTTTCCTTTTATTTTATGTACATTGTTTCATTTTCTTTTAAAAGCATTTGGCAGGCTTTACAGAGAGCATAGCTGTATTTTAAAACTTTGACGTAATAAATGAGTGCCCACCCAGTTTTCTGAATTTTGATCAACAATGTAAAGAAAAGAACTGACCCTAAATGTATCTTGTATATACAACTAGTATTGCTATAACACATCCCCACAGTAAATATATCATTACTGATTTTAAACAGGTTTTACTGTAAGATTTTGCTTATTTTACAGAAACCAAACTAGAAACTACTCCCTTTCTCCATGTGACTCATGATTGTGTTGCCCATGACAGAAGGGGCTAAAAATACAATAGATTACTGTATGCAGTGCCTGTAAATCCCAAGAAAGACATGGCTTTAGACATTTATACAGCTAGTCTGGCGACCAAGTGCTGGTGAGTGTGTCAGAAAGTGGTTGGAAAGCGGACAGTTTGTGCTGCTACCGTAAGGACAGGAAGCATTGAGAGTTTCTGCAGCGGTGGCTGGCCTGAGATAATACCATTGTATAACCCAGCTGAGCGACCTCTCCCAGTGCTGAGAGCCCAGAGCCTGGCGTCTGGCTGCTTGGCCCATCGCCAGTCGGTTCTCCAGTCTAGAGGGAGGGCGTGCGTCCCTCCCAAGCAGTTCCCCACACACAGTGCAGGCCACACCTCACCTTGCAAAGGAAATCTGGCTAGAACTCCAGACTTTATGACTTTTTCTTTATGAGTGCCCCTTTTTTTCCATTTCACTGAGGTGGTAGCATTCACGCTGGACTCTGAGGGAGCTATTTTAAAAGTCACAAGCAATAAAGGAGCTGATGACAGGATTATTGGAGAAAATCCTGCTTTGCTGTCCTGTAAATTACAGTCCACTCGCTTTTTAATACTGACAAGCTGCTATCATCACCACAGGCAGCACACATTACAGCATTCGTTTTAACAGACTAATTCTCCAATTGGTTTTTATATTCTATCATCCTGATTTTCATTAGACTTATTTCAGGGTCTGTACTCTGTTTAAACAAGACATTATTCTTAACACACAAAAGAGTTCAAGGATACGGCATCATTGTGCATGTCCCTTGTTCTGATGGTGTCAGACACTGCAAGAAAACATGACCAAAATGTTAGTGGACATTTCGATGATAAACATATGATAGCTTTAAAATCCATGACTCAGTTTGGATACAAGTGTAAACATAGACCTAGCAAGGCCAAGATACTGAACTTTAACTGCAGCTTTTTTCTTTGCAATTTACATCATGGAAAAGGATCAAGCAATCAAGGAAATAAAGTATTGCCAACATTTGCTAGACTAAAACAACAAGTAGGTCCATTGGAATCAACTGGACTACTTAGAGCCCCAATTCAGCAAAGTATTTAATTTAAGAATGTGCTTAAATCCCAGAGAAGTGGATTAAAAATATTCTTAAATGCTTTGCTGAACAGAAACAGTGCTGAACTGGGGTCTCATTAAGAAGTTGCTCAATATAAGAGTTGGAGAAACTAGCTTTTAATATCTCTATATTTCTCATTCCTAATATATTTGTTTGTACATGGGCTTTAGTGTAAGTACTTTTCCAAAAAACATTCATATTTGATTTGTGATTGTTGTTGTTGTAAATTCAGCTTCTAAGACATGTTATTTAGATTCTTTTTTCAATTTTTAAAAGGTGAAAAAGAAGAAAACATCATTTAGGGAAACTCAGTAAAATTAACATGATTTATCAAAAATAGGAATCAACCACACACAAATGTTATTTTGAGCAAAGCAACATATTTAGACCTCTTATTTATTTTAATTAGTTTTGTTATAGCATCACTTTATGGTCTTATTATATCTAAGGCAAATGTTGCCATTGTTTCAGGCTTCCAATTAAAAAAAAAAGGCATCAAAGGACGGTCTGGTATTTTAGGCAATACTTAGGCAGACTAGATGGTAAGTCCCAGAGGGCCTGGAGTCTGGTCCACAAAAGGTGTCATCCACATATTTCATAGCAATTATAAGAGTAAGGACATTTTTTTAATTACAAGTAAAGCCTAAAATCATTAGACTGGATTAAAACTCATGGAACTTACAAAATAGATGTTATTTGCCTTCTTGTTTTGAGCCGTAGGCTTCATTGTTTCAAGCTTTTATCTGTAGCAGCCAGAAACTTACTTAAAAAATAGTTAATACTCAAATTCTCATGTAAGTGCGTAAGTGCAGGTGGCAGGGCTGTAACATAACAAAACAGAAAAACAAAAATCCAATATTTTAAAACAAGGTAATGGGTATGGGGTGGTTCATGAAATATTTTATTACTATGGTCCAGTCATATGCAGTAGCAGAGGGAAGGTGACTCAAATCCAGACAGAGATCAAGCCAGATTTGTACATCAATGTGTTGTGCATATGCAAGGCATTAGCACAAACAAGTTACCACCTGGTAAAGCACGGTAGGGCCTTCCTGTGCATCAGCTGCTCCACAATAATGGCTTGGCTGCATGTTTTTTTTGTTCTGTAATTGAAAGCTAAGCCATTCTAGTTTTGCCTTTTTCCACTTATTCCATTAATTGTATTAACCCTCAAGGGTAGATTGTTCTTGTATCCCTGCCCACAGGTCCAAGTTTTCACAAGTGACAAGAAATCTTGGGTTCCCCACTTAACAAATCTTAAAGGGCCTGGTTTTCAGCTGGTGAATGCTCAGCTCCAAAAGTGAGACACCCACATTTTCACCCACATTGGCCATAAATGATTGGTTTCCTTTGATCAGTATAGGAATTCGGTTCACAGCAAACATGAAGGATTACATACATTCCTCTAGTGCCATGGCTATTGTTTTATGCAGTGACAACACAAAACCTAGCAGCAGTTCACACTATGACCCTTGAGTGACCCTGCTGTACATCACTGATTGTCTCAGCACTGATCCACCTGGTTGTCCATGCAGCCAGTAAATATTTGCCCGAATAGAATAAGGAAATGGCACTTTCGGGCACGGAGCTGGTAACAAGACACAACATCTCAGCTCTGTGTCAACACCGAAAAACAAACAGTGGCTGCTAGCAGGAGAACATCAGCTTTCATGCGATAGACAGTGTACAGCTACTCATGACCGTGACCTACACACTTTATCAGAATTCAGCCTGCACTGTGAAGGCCAGGACTGTCAGGGAGCTGACTGCAAGACAAGCAATAGAGGGGCTTTTTCTCTCAGAACCTAAAAGGAATCATATTTTCTACATGTGTTTCTCTAGTTGCTATTAATTTTTGTCCTTGTTGTGCAGGGAGAAGCAGAGACTGAAACTTAGGTACCATTTTTCATTATGTCATTTCTCCTTTAAAGGTCTGTGCATCTAAATTCTATCTGGCAACCATCTATGCCTCTACCAGGGTTTGAAATACAGGGGGACTCAGTGGGGCTGAGCCCCCCACAAGAGAGGAGAGCCCCCCCATAAGAGACGAGAACCCCCCATAACCCCGCCATAAGAGACAAGAGCCCCAGCCTGCCCCACACTTTCTAAGCAGCTCAGGTGGCGGCAGTGGTTCCTTCCAGCTTCCGGCTGCCAGCACCGCAGACCAATCCCCTCCAAGAGCTGGAGTGTAATTTGAACCTCGGCCTCTACCAGTTGCTCCCAGAAGGTGAAAGCAAAGCAAAGAAAAGAAAAACAGAAAGAAAACAAGCACAAAAACAACCATGGTAAGGCTGCGCACCAGTTTTCTGTACCAGGCGTGCTTCCAGAACTAAGCCACATGAATAGGGGCCTACCCAACTCAAGAAGGCAGCCAGCCAATTTCATGAGCATGCAGCCAGCCACCATTTTCACGGGTTTCTCATAGTGGCCTCCTCCATGCCTCTGATTGGCTATGGGACCCTGATGGCCACGCCCCCTATTGCTGGATGGTGAAGGGCTGTCCACTGTATGGGCCTGCCCCTCACTATTGATTGGCTGAGAGACCTGCCCATCACGTGGTCTGCCCCTTGCCACTGTATGATGGAAAGGGGTGGTGCTGCACAACAGCCAGCCCTCTCCTCCAATTGGTGGAGAGAGGTGGGGCAGAAGGCATCTTGCTGGTAGCCCTTCATGCCAGCAGCCCCTCTCCTCTTTCCCCATGGGGCTGCAGAATTTTACTTTTAGTAAGGTTTTTTCCCTGCAGATTTTTGCAGAGACCAACTGATTTTGTGATTTCCATGGAATCTGCGCAATTGCCATTTCCGTAATTCCCTATACGTGACGCATGAACCACTTTGCTCTAAAGGGGTTACAGTGGAAAACTGGTTTATTCCTCTGATGAAGCGTTTGAATATAGCTTTTGATGATATACCTTGTTTTCATGAAAGGTAGTCGATCACTGACATTCTCCTGACATCATTAGGTAATTAATGGCAATGCATTTTTTTATGTTGTCCCAAACTACTGGTGTGGCTCATAATTTTATATCATCTTCTCCCACTGATTTAAGAGCTTAATTTCTGAAGTCATTCTAATCCCAGAAAGCAGGGTAGAGATGCACCTTATAGACTAAATCAGAGATGCATAAGTTCTTGTAAGCCCAAAATCAGAGAAATGAAATCAAATTGGTGATTCTTATGCATGTTTTTAAGCTAATTGTTCTCAGCCTTTTTAGGCAGAAGCCACCCTTTGACAGATTCAAGGCACCCCTCACTAAACACAAGGCACCCCTTGGAAAATGCCAGCTCTTACTTGTCACTTAATTTTTAGCAACAGCAATACATTTAATAGACCAATTATTCTGTTGCACTAACTTAAGCATGTGCCTAAGGTTAAAAAAATAAAACCCAAGGAAAACAATAACATGAAAAGACCCTTGTAAAAATGAAAGTAAAAAAAAAAATTCTGGTAACTCAGAAGTCCTACCAGACTTACCAAATGTTACAAAGAAAATCTGACAGTCAGAAACTGAGCCTGGGCATCTTGGATCCCTTAAGCAAGGTATATTCATATATATTTTTCTGTAACTTTCTGCATAAAGCACTAAGAATTTATATTCTGCCATTCACAGATTACTTTTCAGCAATAACCCCAGTTATTACGGTAAATAATCATATTAGCTTAGATGTTTAACTTCAATTTTGTTTTAATTGTATTTAAGATTAATGACAAATTAAATTATAGGTAAACTTGAAAAAATATCAAGAGGAGAGACAAAATCAGGCATTCCCCTTCCATTTCTGTCTTGGAGCTCACTTTGGGTCAATCCAAACCAGGTGGAAAAATAAGCAATAGTGAAAGCTATCTTAGCTGAACTGAGGGAGGTCTGAAACATTCTCAGTATTGTTTCTTTCCTTTGGCTAACTCCTTTCAGACGTACAAAAATCTCTCTCTCTCTCTCTTTCTTCCCCACAACCTACACTGTGGCTTAGGTTAATTCCTGAGACTGAAATGGACATTTCAACCTTTCTACTGAAACCTTTAAAAGTTTTCATATTGCCACAAACACTTCACATAGCTCTAACTATTGTGGAAAGTGAATCTTTTAGAAAGAATATAGTAAACTGTATTAGACTCTGCCCTCTTCTGATCATTGGGGGTTTTCTAGAGGAAAAAACCTCAAAACACAAAATAGAACAAAAATAACTTAGGAAAACAGGTTTGACCAGTGGCAGGAAAAATGTTCTTCACTCACATAACCATAACCACTGGACAGGGAGTAAAAGTGACAGAGTAACAGGTGTAGACAGAGGTGCTCTGGTCTTTAACAAACAATAAGTAGTTGGAATCCTTTCATCTCTGACCTTTCACACACACAATCCTCAGTAATACATCTCAGGACCAAGGTGTGATAGCCTGAGTGTTAATTTTAGACCAAGTTGGCGACAGGGAGTTTTATGATCAATATGTTGCAGTAGTTGGTGGCTTCAGAAACTTCAGAAGGTGCTACAGTGAGGTATAGGATCAATATTTAGGTTGGCAGGGCACAGAGATCTCATGGCCTTTTGTCACAGGGCAGAAGCACTGCTGTGACTAGAAGCACATGTCACAGAGAAGACACAAAGCAACACAGAAGAAGCAAAACTTGAAGGCATTTTGATGGCTCAGGCTAGAAGCTGGGGGGCGCTGGAGCGAGCCCTCAGTTGCAGGAAAGCTGTGCTGAGGGGCCCAAGCCCTGCAGGCTACTGAGTACAACTGGGGAGAGGTTTTAACCCCACCCTGGCCTGCAGGGACCCCAGTCGGGGTGTGCCTGGAGTGGGAAGCAACCCCTGCCAGACATTTCCCACCCCCACTCTCAGGGTGTGTGGCCAGCCCCGGCAGCGGCATGAAGTGATTGCAGACAGAGGGGATTTAATTCCCCTCCTCCATCCCCTGTCCCAGTGGCACGGACCCGAGCTAGGCTCTTCCTGGCCGGGGCAGAGCAGCCCCTGCTGCAGCGGCAGGGGCATGGCCAGATGCTAGCCCTGCATGGCCCCCTGAAGTGAAGGGGGTTAATTCCCCCATCCCTCCCCTCTCGCCCTGGAACCCCAGCCAGGGTCTGTCTGTCTGGGGCAGAGAAACTGCTGTCAGGCCTTCCCCCCCACCTTTGCCACTGAGTGGTGGGGGGTATAGCCAGCCCTGGCAGGAGACTCAAGTGAACAGGGGAGGGAGGGGGTTTAAATCCCCCCTCTCTGCCCTGTCCCACCACCCGCACCTGACCAGGCAGACCCTGGCCGGCTTTCCCCAGGGGGAGACAGGATGGAGGGGGGACTATACCTGCCATGTCCCCACCCCTGTCTTGCCATGTTCCCACCCCTGCTGCTGGGCCAGCAAGGGGAGAGCAGACCCTGTGATGGTGTCCCAGAGGGTGCACACCTCTTCCTGATGTAGGGAATGGACTGCAGGCAGAAGCAGGGCAAGCAGAGCTATGGCAGCCTGTGTGGGACAAGCAGCAGCAGTGGTGAGGCTTGAAGGGGTGGCTATGGGGGCTAAGCTAAATTTTGGGGTGGCCATAGCACCCCAAGCCCCCTAGCACCACCACCTCTGCTTGTCCTGCTCAATCTGCGGGAGCACATCCCCCACAACAAGAAGAGGTTTGCATTCCCTGGGACACCATCACAGGGCCTGCTGCCTCATCAGGGTCCCTTGCCAGGCCAGCAGCAGGGGTGGAGATGTGGCCAGATGCTGGCTGGCATGGCCCCCTGTGGTGAAGGGGGCAGGGAGATCATTTATTATACATCAGTGAAATGAAAAAAGGATGCACAAGTAATCTTAATTTATTAATTCTAGGGTGTTTTTGTAAATGTAATTTTTTTAACTGTTCCTTGATGTAATTTCCTCTTTTTAAAGAAAACCCACTGCATAAATAGAAATTTTATGATTTTCAATCTTACTCATATTAGCAAGACCATTGGCAAAGATCAGACCTTTTAGTCTACAGCTTAGACCTCTACTATTTGAGCTAACAGATTAACTGGTAGAGCAAGGACATCAAACTTATTTGGCTCCTTGCAGGCTATATCCAGACTGCAAGGAGCTCCTGGGCCAGATCTAGATATGGCAGTGACAGGAAGGGTGAGCAGTGGTGATGGGGCTTAATGCAGCTGTTGCTCACCCCCTCCCCCCCACTTCCCAAGCTGCATGCTCTCTTGGGCTCTGTAGTGGGGAATTTAATGGCAGCCCCACCCACAAATTTTCAGCCCCTCCAGGAGCCATACAGGCCTGGTGAAACAGTTCTACAGGCCATATATTTGATACCCCTGTGATAGAAGATAATAAACTACAGCTGCTATGAAGATCAAGCACCTAAGAAAGACTAGATAAATTTGCTGGAGAGCTTCCTAGTTATTTACTAACAGCAGAAGTATATAGAAACTTCTATAACCTCTGGTTCAATTCCAAGTTCTGCAAAGGAGAATTCTCCTTCTATTCATGCTCCACGTACTAGTTCCTACTCTCTTTCCTTCTAGCTACTTTCCACCACTTGATTCCCTTCTCCTCTTCTGCACCCATAAACCTATCTTTACTTTTACCCCCTGAAACAACTCCACTCCCTCTCTTCCTCCTCTGGTTCCTGCAAACCCACTCTCAGCTGTCCTCCTGGTTTCCTCACACCACTATATTTGCGTGAAGTTGTTCCCTTCTGTTGTTATGCTCTGGTGGCTTGTATCAGTTCAGTAAAGGGAAAGTAGAGTACAAAGTCAATGGGACTATATGATCTTCATCCGAGAGTGCTGAAGGAGCTGGCCAAAGTCATTGCAGAACCCCTGATGAAACTTTTCCACAACTCATGGCACTCTGGAGAAGTCCCTGATGACTGGAAGAGGGCCAGTGTTGTGCCCATCCACAAGAAGGACAGGAGGGAGGACCCAGATAACTATAAGCCAATTAGCCTAACTTCCATCCTAGTGAAAATCCTAGAAAGTTCATCAAGGAGTCTATCTGTGATAAGCTTGCAGAAGGTAAGATTCTGAATGACAGCCAGCATGGCTTCATCGCGGGCAAGTCTTGCCTTACCAACATCTCCTTCTATGACCAGGTAACTTGTCACTTGGACACATAAGAGCAGGTTGACATTGTATACCTAGTGTAACAGGGGGCCTGCTCCAGGCCGATTTCACTGTGGCCTGCCCCTCCTGTTTCTGGGCTAACCGCCCACCTTCTCACATACCACGCCTAGTTGGTAATTAATTAATAGATGTTAATCAAGTGGGAGGCTGCCCATTACTCTGCCCCGATGCCAGGGGGCACTATCTGCGGCTCTGATCCTCCCCTACACCACAGTCCAAGCCTCGCAGATGGCACCCATAGTTCTCACAATCACCGGCCCCTTGCTGGGCCCCAGAATCCTACTGCTGAACCCTCTATGATCCCTCCATTCTGGCGGCCTAACCCTCCTTCATCCTGGGCAGCATAGCTCCCTAAAATTGCTTCCCCTTCCAGGTGTGGTCCCCCCGGGACCTTTGGCTCACTAGCCCTGGCCCACCTTCAGGCCAGTCAGAACCCCAGGCTGTCAGCTCTTGGGCATTCCTTGCAGTGGGCCCCTGGCCCTTTGACCCTTCCGGTCCTGGCCCTCGCATTGACCAGTCAAGGGAAGTCCAAACAGGCATGAGTCTATGGCCTCATTCTCTTTCTCTGGGGGTCCACCCTCCAGGCCCTACAAAGGGGTAACCCACCCAGTTGTGGGGGCTAGGGGTTTAGGTGCCCTGACTTGTCTTTCACCGGGGTGGTAACTGGCCTGGTATTTCCTGGGGACTCCCGCACCATTGGGAGCCCCAACAGGCCACCCACTCCTGGCAAGGTGCAGTTTTAGGTCATGCCCAGGACCAGGAGCCTCCTGACCATCCCCTACAGCTCCTCCCTTACCTCCAGATGATATCAGCAGCCCTACAGCCAGGCAATATTGTTGCCTGGCCTTCCATCAGCGAAATGCCCTGTTTATATGGGCAGCCCTGAATCTAAAATGGCTGCCTTAATCAGGCACCTGCTGGCTGCTGTCTTCTGGCCCTTAAAGTGGCAGGCACAAACAGTGCCCTGCCACACCTAGACTTCCAAAAGGCCTTTGATCTAATATCCCATGATGTCCTTGCAAGAAAATTGGAGGATTGTGGGCTGAACTCTGAGAGAATCAGGTGGGTGAAAAACTGGCTGCTGGATAGGACCCCGAGAGTTGTAGTGAATAGATCTATGTCATTCTGGTGAGAAGTGGACAGTGGTGTCCTACAGGGGTCCAGTACTTTTCAATATCTTTATTAACAATTTGGATGTGGGGGTGAAGAGCTCATTGGCCAAGTTCGCGGATGACACCAAATTATGGGGAAGTGTAGTCACGCTTGAAGATAGGCTACAGATGCAGGTGAGCCTAGACAGGCTAGCAAGTTGTGTGGATTGGAATCTGATGAAATTCAATGTTGAGAAATGTAAAATGCTCCATCTTGGGATGAGCAACCCCCAACACAGCTACAGGCTTGGTGGCACCAAACTGACTAGCACCACGAATGAAAGGGACCTGGGGATAATAAAAGACCACAGTATAAATATGAGCAGGCAGTGCAATGCTGTAGCCAGTTGGGCAAATAATACTCTGGCATGTATCAATTGATGCATCTCCAGCAAAGCCAAGGAAGTGATTCTTCCACTGTACTCAGCATCCAGTTCTGGGTACCACACTTTAACAAAGACATGGAGAAGCTTGGGAGAGTCCAAAGAGCCACCCATATGGTCAGAGTCTTACATGGCAAGCCATACGAGGAAAGGCTGAGGGATCTGGGACTCTTCAGTCTGAAGAAAAGAAAGCTGAGAGGGGACCTGGTAGCAGCTTACTGCTACACTAGGGGAGTAGATCAAGGGCTCAGTGAACAACTGTTCACCAGGGCACCCAAGGGGAAAACTAGGAGTAATAGCCACAGACTCCTGGAAGACTGACTCAAACGCAACATTAGGAAAAACTTTTTCATGGTCAGGGTGTCCAGACTGTGGAATAAGCTCCCTCCAGAGATGGTGCAATCAGCTACCATGGAAATCTTCAAGAGGAGACTAGACAGTCACCTTGCTGGAATCATCTGACCCCCAGCTGTCTTTCCTTCTTGCTGCAGGGGACTGGACCCAATGATCTTCCGACGCCCCTTCCAGCCTTACAATCTATGAATTTATGAAAGTGACTCATTACCACCTTGCTAATTAAAAATTGCCATTTTAAGTGACATCTACATTAGAACATAAGAAGTGCCATACTGGGTCAGGCCAATGATCTGTCTCCAACAGTGGCAGAAATGGATGCTGTAGGGGAAGAACACTGAACCACATACCTCTAGAACAGGGGTCAGCAACATTTTTGGGCAGTGCCAAAAAAACCCACAACCTTGACTTGTAAAAAGTTGGCATGCCAGTGGTGGATGACTGGGGGGGGCCACAAGGGCTCCAATTCTTGCTGCAGCAGCATGGTCCTGGTCCCTTCCCTGCCATCCGCCCGGAGGCATGTGTACCAAGCAAAATGCCTTTGCATGCCATGCTCTGGCACCCATGCTGGGGGTTGTTCACCCCTGCTCTAGAGCAGTCGTTCTCAACCTTTTTCCTACTGTGTGGAAGCACCTAGGTGGGATGTGACAAGTGCCGTAGCGTCCATCTCAACTGGGACCCCCTTCCCTCAACTCACCTGCCATGACTTGGTGTTACCAGATGAAAAGGAAGGGTTCAGTGGTGATCCTCCTCCTAGGGACCCCAGAGATGGAGGTACTCACAGTCTTGACGTGATGTTCCACAGGGCTCCACCTCCCCTACATCCCATTCACTCACCAACCAATTGGGTGCAGCCTGTGTTGTTCAGCTATGCCCAGTAGACCCCTATTCCCCAGGGGACCGGTGTCGGTGTAGATTCCTGTGGGCTAGCCCGGCTGTTACGACAGCTGGAATCCCAGCCTCAGATGCTGCGGGGCTAGGCTTCCGTTTTCTGGCATCCTCCTCCTCGCCTCTCGGAGGAATGCCTCTAATAATTTTTAGAAATTTAGATAGCTGGGGGTGGGTGTGAAACAGGGTCCTCCCTCCCAGCCTAATGCAGGGACACAATTTTCTCTGCTTTAGATGCCAGCACCGTGCTGCTGCAATGCTCCTGCTGGCCACTGGAGCCTCACCACGCCAGGCGTGTTCCCCGCCAGAATGTTCCTTCTCCACCCCGCTGCTGGGTTCCGGTAGGGCTTTTTAATTTTCCTGTGGCGGTGTCTCCAGCCGCCGCAATTGGCCCAGCGTTTCCCCACCCCGGGAACAGCTGTTTGAAGAGTCAGAGTAATGCTGGCTCATGCAGCCACAGCTCCTGCTTCAGCTCCGGTTGCATTCCCGGAGGTAAGTTTCTCCAGGTGGGGAGGGGTCTGTTCGTGAGGCATGGGGCTCGTGGGGTTTCCCCCATCCCCTTCCAGAGCCTGTGGGGGCTTCTCACCACCACATACGGGAACCCATTTGCAAAGACCCATGGCCTGTTCCAACCCACACATCCCTGGCCTTGATTGTGCCTGCCCCCCAGCCCCTGCCCCCCCTGGGGCATGCTGGTGTCCCTCACTCCCAACCCACAGGCCCCTGTCCCCCCCCTCCCCAGCCCTGCCGGAGGGGTCCCCAGATGCCCACATCCCATTTGGGCCAGAGTGCAGTGGTTGCAGTCGCTCCAGCTCATGTAGATGGCAGTGGAGTGAATCAGGCCCCAGCACAGACTGGAGGGAGGAGGAAGAGAGACTTGTGGCACTCCCCCTGCCCTGGGCTGGGGTTACCACAGTGCCAGGCAGCCTGGTCATGGCTCCTCCTGCCCCCCAAGCAACATCTCCTGGCTGCTCTGTCCCTGCAAGCATGGACACCAGCCCTGGTGCCACCAGCCTAGCCCTGCAGCTCTCCCCCACCCCTTTCCCCCACTGGAAGGGGCAGGCACCTTCCGATCACCCCTCTGCCCTGCCACAGCTTGCAACCCTTTGAAATATTCTTGCAACCCACTTTTGGGTCACAACCCATGGGTTGAGAAATGCTGCTCTAGAGTGATCTATCTTCTATTCAATATCCTCCCTAGCATCAACCATTATTGGTTTAGTGATGCCAGAGGAAACAACTCAAACCATTGTGTTCAATAGCCTTTATAGATCTTATCCATAAATTCATCCAGTCCCTTTTTCAACTTGGCTGTGATATATCTGCCTCCACCCTTTCTGTGGCAATTAATTCAATAATTTAACTATGTACTGCATAACAAAGTACTTTATAAGAAGTGTGTAATTTACTAGTAGTATGTAATTTCTACAGGACATGGCAAAGGTGGTTGAAGAGAGTGAGATATGCAGGAAAATAAGTTATCCCTCCTTTAATCAAGCAGAATATATAAATGACTTGTACCTGTAATAGCAGAAGCAGCTAGATATGGAAAGTTTATGTATAGGAATGTCATTTTCTGCTATGCTAATACATGATGCCATACATACATCATTATAAATTTCAATATATGGCTCAGGTCCTCAGTGAACTTAATTGAGCAGAGCCAGTTTACAATAGCCAAAAAGCAGATCCACATATTCTGTCTACCTATATACACACAAGCAAATAAACACATTTACATATATTGTGTGTTTATAAATAAAACACATTGAACGTAGACATTTCTTGCAGTACAGTAACTGATTTTCAGTGTTCTTATCTTACAGTAAAATCAGGAGAGTGGGAGCTTGACTCACATGCACACTCGCTGACAGATTCTAGACCTCCACAATGTAAGGAAATAAAGTAATGACTTATTAGTGAGGAACTTTTACAGCAGTCAATCCAAGCTTTTCCTAGCCCTAAATAGCATCTACAATATAGCAATGTTAAACTGTTTTTTATTTAAGGTTAATTAAACAGGATTTCAGTGACACTTCTGCACTATTCTTTTCAGAAAACATTCATATACAATTAAGTCTTGGTTTGTTATCTTGGTCCAGACTGCTTTACAAATATTAACTAACTGCATAGACAAAAACTGCACATTGTTCTTTAAGCCTTTGTTCAAGCATGTCTTGGATTAACAACACATATAAACAAACAAATAAAATTAATAATTTCTGACTGCCATCCATGACTTCCTGGTACCTCTAAGTTTTAGAAATGTTATTATTTCACATTACACAAATAATAGAAAAACCATCAATGCTGCATTTAATATTTTGGCCATGCATAATGTTTTGTCTGTTTGCATGAAACAACCTGTGGAGAGCTGATATACACCTAAAAAAATTGTTTTTAGTTTGAGGAAGAGAGGTAGGGCAGACTTTACTGGTGCTATGTTCAGCAACTGAAAGAATTGTGCCACAGCTATAAAAAAAACATTTCTTAAAGAGCTAATTGAAATATATCCAGATAAAAGAACTAGCAAAACTATCTGTAGTGGTTTCTGCTGGGAAATTACAGAACTGTTATATTGTGTACACAGGGCTAATTATCATATAGTCATAGAAAATTAGGGTTGGAAGGGACCTCAGGAGGTCATCTAGTCCTGCTCAAGGTAGGACAATCACCAGCTAGATCATTCCAGCTAGGGCTTTGTCTAGCCAGGCTGTATAACCCTCCAAGGATGGAGATTCCACCACCTCTTTAGGTACCCTGCTCCAGTGCTTCACCACCCTCCTAGTGACAAAGTTTTTCCTAATATCCAACCTAAAGCTCCCTTGCTGCAACTTGAGACTATTGCTCTTTGTTTGTTCTATCATCAGCCACCACTGTGAACAGTCTACCTCTATCCTATTTGGGACCCCACTACAGGTAGTTAAAGGCTGCTATCAAATCCCCACTCAAGTTTCTCTTCTGCAGACTAAATAAGCCCAGTTCCCTCAGCTTCCCATAAGTCATGTGCCCCAGCCCCCTAACGATTTTCATTGCTTCTGCTCATATTTCTATATATCCCAATTACACTACATCACACATTCAGTACCTCAAGATCGGAGCTGTCCAACCACCTTTCATGGCTGCACAGAAGAGGGAGGGCACAACAGAGAGGCTGCACCCTCCTAATGCTGCCTACACAGCAGGGACCTATGTGTCACCAGCACAGCCCGCATAGTGGGAACAGGGCTGGGGGTCCCAGGGACACACCCCCACAGTGTGGTGTGCAGCCCCCAGCTGCAGGGAAATTGGACAGCTGTGGTCTAAATCAAAGATGATATCTCATTCAGTACTGGAATACAAGAATCTTGTCTGTCTAATTTTATAGCATTTCACAAATTCACCATTTTTAACTCAAGCAGGGGTAGAAAACCCCCACCACAGGTGCTTGAGTGTGGCATATGAAGGCATTTTGCTTGGCTCGTGTCCCTTGGGATGGATGATGAGGAAAGGGCTGGGTATGTGCTGCCACAACCAGGATTGGGTACCTCATGGCTCCCCTACCATACACCCCTGGCATGTCAACTTCTTACAAATCGAGGTTGCGGGTGTTTTTGGTACTCTGACCCCAAAATATTGCCAACTCCTGTGGTAGAGTCTGGAATCCTTTTTCCGTAATTATACAATTATTTTCAGAAACTAAGACTTAACACAGGTATTAGGACATTTAATGACAATGTAACCATCACTACAGTCCTATTTTTAAACTATTGCAGTTTATTTAAGAAAATAATTTTACAGTATTTACAAAATATCCTCATTTATCAACAGCTTTAGAAATCCTCCTTGAAAAATAATCACATAACCAGTCATTTATAGCATTTTTACACTTGCTCTGGGGGAGCAGGGGACTTTAATCAGAGTGGCTCCAAGACCTGCTGTAATTAAAGCACCGTGAGCATCTTGTGTATCAGCCTCCCCACACTTCAAAATGGTGGCAGGGGCACTTTATCTAAAGCTCATTGAATATGCTTTAGTTATAGCATTCCTACTGCCATTCTGAAGCGTGGGAATGCTGATACACAGAGATGCAGAGGCTGGTTGGAGCATGGTAATTACCACTCTCCAGCAGACTCAATTCATTGAGTCTTCTCCAACATGCTGTAATTATAGCGCATTAGAGCAGCCTCCCAGTTCATGTACAGGACCCCTTAGAGTTTATTTCATATACCCATCTAGTTTAGTCAAGACATGATGGTTAATCTGATGCCGTAGCTGAGGCCTGGTAAGACATAAACTCACTGTCCAATAGCATCTGCTACAAAGCTAATCCTCTGGTTGTATATAATAATATAAGATAATCCTCTATTATATACATCCAGTGGCATAACTACAGCTGGGTGACTGGGACAGCAGCCCTGGATACCAAATGGGAAGAAGGGGAGTGTGGAAAATAAAGGGTTGCTGCCACTACTGTGTGATCATACCCCCAGCCCAACTGCAAGAAGAAGTCTCCTCTGCCCCATGTGTGGCCCCTGCCCCAGGTGCCTGGCCACATCATTACACCTGTCCTCATTCCTATCATACATGTATTCTATTTGATACATATTCTCCTTCTTTCTGAATAGCTTGCAGCCATAACTTTTGGCTATGGCAATTTTGGTTTAAAAGGTTTTCTGTTTTTAGTGAAATATCTGTTTCTTTCTGTTTAGTTTCATAGACATTAGGGCTGGAAGGGACCTCGGAAGATCATCGAGTCCAGCCCCCTGCCCAAAGGGCTGGAAGTCAGCTGGGGTCATAGGATCCCAGCAAGATAAGCATCCATTTTACTCTTGAAGGTGTTCAATGTAGGTGCTTGAACCACCTCCAATGACAGGCTGTTCCAGACCCGAGGTAGCTCAGACAGTAAAGAAATTCTTCCTTATGTCCAGCCTGAAACGGTCTCGCAGTAGTTTATAAAACTCTTCAACCTCGTCATCCCTTGGGGCACTCTGGTGAACAAACGTTCCCCCAGATACTGGTGGTCACCCCTGATAAACTTATAGGTGGCCATCAGTTAATAATAGGTGGCCATTGGTTAATAATATGGAAGCATTTTGAAGCCAAACTATTATCTTTCTTTAGACTATTTTTAAAGAGTCTGTATTTCAGTTCCATAGTATGAATGTACCTAAAGGCTTCACTGCTAGAAACTTTCCAAACACAGAATGAAAGATAGTGCCTACTCCTATATAGATGAGGCAGACTAAGGATAGGATGGGAAACAAACAGGTGCACCAGTAAGCTATTGAACCAGAGCTAGGATCATCTACTAATTCATTTCTAGTGTCCTGTCTGCTAGACCATACTGCCTCATGTATTGTTCATCTCCTTTTACATTATTTCCACATTCATGAATTGTTCTTACTGGTGGCTCTGATCTGTTTACCTCCTGTTAAGGGTATTCATAGTAACATCACCTCAGCTTGTTTGCACAGTCACTCCCTTATTAGTCATTTGACACCTTTCCACATAGCGACATGCACAAACTCTGGCACATGTTCAGTATGAGGGGAGAGGACCCAATCATGTATTTCAAAACACAAATTTCTCAGTAACTGAGTAAACGGGCAAAATGTCTGAATAAGAAATGCAGGATTTGGCCAACTGTCTAAATTAGTTTAAAGGCACAGAAAAGGACTGTTGCAAGCCCTTACTCAAAGGTCTGATTTACCTGCTTGATGGAGAGAAAGGAAGGTGATAAAGCTATGAACTATGTGAAATGCCAAGTTAATCATGTATACAACTGTAAAGAAAGAGAGAATATGCCTGAAATTGTAAGGAAACAAGCAGCCACTTTCAATTTAAAAAATTCAGTTCTTATGGGGAAACATTGAAGTTCAGTTTCTTAGATTTTAGCTGCCATGGAATAGAATGGCAAGCAAGCAAGAAAGAAAGAAAACCCTGAGACTGCTCATACCAAAGTGAGCATGCTGACATTTTCATGTGGTTCACTAACTTTTCTTTATGGCTACCATAAATTCGACCTGTTATAATTACTGTCAATAAAATTAATGAAATTACAGGCTGCTCAACAAAAGAAATATCAATCTGTAGCTGTTTATTAGGTCAGTAAGACCTTCATTTATCATAGGTACACTTTGTGCAAGGCAGGGATTTGGCTCTCAATTTGTAACTGTTGTAATTTCTTAAAGTTACATTCCAGGATCTCAGAAACGTCCCATATATCGATTCTGCTTGTTTGATCAAGAAAAAGCTTCTCAAATTAAGCAGAACTTTAAGCCTGTTCAAAAGACTCAGAGTGCCTTCAAATCCTGAGCCAAATATAAAAACCTGAGTGCTTCAAAAACAAAATAAACCACATTTTAATGCATGCCTGCTTACAGAAGGGCCCTACCTAGATTCTCTCTCAAAAAAACTGTTTGTAAATTTATAATGCACTGTTTTCTATTACTCCAGAAATTCATATGGTATGGACCCTTTCTTACAAACTATTTAGGATGAAAAGCAGACAAGATGAAAAAAATTGATGTTATGTTTATTCTGTTTTTTTCTTTAAATCAGTCTGAGGGTTTGCAAAGTTCTCTACAGTATTATTACCAAAGGGCTGGAACAACACATATTCAAAAAGTTAAAAATAAACCAACCTTGAAACACTCATGCACAGATATACCCTGCATTTATATCTTAACCATCTTAACATGTCTGAAAATCAATAGGTCTCTTTGGTTTAGTCTGTATAAAATTATGAAGAACCCTGTTCTACAGACTACCTGGTTAATTCTGCATAGGTAGCAGAGAAGAGAGCTTTGTGGTATCCGAATGTAATTAGCAACCCCCATCCAACCTCAAAACTATATGACACTATTCTGAAGTTTCATATAAGAAATTTTGGGGACAGGGGGCAGAGTTCTAAAGCACCCAAGAATTAGGGGGCATTTGTACACATGCTTGCACTGCAGCGCTGGGTGCTTTTAGAAGTGCCTAGCGCTGCGGCACATGCAGTTGTATAAGTGGCAAAATGTGCGTCAGCGCTGAGAAAATGGCAGTGGTGTATTTTAGAACTAAAACACATTAAAGTTGTTTTAGTTCAAAAGATCACTGCCGCCATTTTCTGCACACTGACACGCATTTCACTGCTTATACAACTGCACATCATGCAGTGTAGTGCATGTCAGCTCACACTGGGAGCAGACTTGATTAATTGAGTCTGCTCCAGTGTGCCAGAGATCCACCATGTTGGAGCATGAAAATCTATGTGTATAAATGGTCTTGGATCCTTATTCCCATTTTAAAGTGTCTTATGCTCTTAAAGCCTGAGGGTGTTTCCATAGCACAAAACAATTCTGGGCAGAGATGTTCTACATTAGCTCCTGAACTGGAGCTGCAGCACTTAGCCCACAGAGAACACCACATAAATGCAGCATATCACTTCCATGCACAAGTCTAGTGTGGATTATCTTTGTACAGCCCTGCCTTGCCCCTTACAAACATACCCCAACCTCAATGAAAATCCCATAGGTGCAACTAAAAATTTTGCTCATTATCTTTTAAAAGTTAAGTTGTTCTTGTTATAGCTTCATTAAATGTAGGACATTTGTGGGACTCAAGATTTGCTAAAGAGAATTTTATTTATTTACTCTTCTAGAGCTTTGTTACCTTGTGTCAGAAACGTACACAGAAAAAACTTTAGCTAATGACAGTCAGCCAGCACATTTTCAACTGCAGTTTGCTTTCTCCACAAAGTTCTCGAGTGTTGATCTGCTGAATGTATAGAGACTTAATGCTATACACAGGCCATGTCAAAACCGGGGATTCCAGTCATCAGTGGAACAGCTTTGTTGTGATCCATAGTACAAGCAGGCAAATCCACAATTTTCAACACCTTGTACATGCATTTAACCTAGTACAGAGTGAATGCAAAATACTATCAGACCCATATACCAGTGTTATGCACCCATTGGCCAAGTACAGATAGTAAATAAGCCTGATGCTGAATTGATTCAATCTTTTCAGGTCAGTCTAAGCTGCATAGATTGAACAGATAAGCAAGTGAACAGACATTCACTTCTGATTTTGGAAATGCAGCCACATGCCTGCAGTGGTCCCACCCAGAAACCAAGGGGGCACTGGAGCACATCTCCCTGCTCAACTGTAGCAGACAGCTTGGGCCAAGGCTAGCCCTCCCACCTTGTTAGGTGGGATTTGTGGGGCAGGTGTAAATTATACTGGGATGCTGGGGGACTGTGAGTTAACCTGAATCTGGAGGGGATCTGGGACAGAAGTTCAATAAACCAATTTAACCTAATTCATTTAAGTCTGATACCGCATATGTCCAGGTTTATCTTAAACTGGTTTCAGCCATTTGATAGCAGTTTATGTGCAATGAAATTCTGTTGTGTTACAGATTTGAACTGGTTTCCAGTCACTTATACTGATTTATGCGTAATTTTTATTACCAGGCACCCTCTTTCCCCCTCCCATATCCAGGGCCTGTAGGCAGCTCTATCCTGGCTCTGGACCATTCTGTCACCACTGCAAGATCCCAGCCCTAGGCTCAGAGCAGCTCCCCACCCAGCTGCACTCCCTGCCAGTGCTGCTGGGACTAGTTTGTCACCCTGGCATCATGCTGTCATCGCACTGTCACTACTAGTGTCTCCATGGCAACTGGCCGCAGCAAGGCAGGCAGGGGCTGCTGGGAAATGGAGTCCGCTGCAGCCCCAACCTGGCCTGTGGGCCAGACTCTGCCCACCCTTGGATTAGCTTGACCCACTGAACACATGTATGTATTTGGCTGGGAAAGACCAACTGCTCACCCTGCCCTTTGGGCTGTGCTTTTCCTCCCCAACCATCATCCTGACTGGGCTATTTTTAGCCCTGCAACCTCCCCCCCCCACCACCACCACCAACCCATAGACAGACACCTGCTCTTGTGGACCCATCAACCCCTCCCCATGAACCTGAGACCCAAGCAATCATAAATGGAGAGATAATTTTATTCATAAAGTTTCAACAAGCATCTCCTGACTTCTACAGCACTAGCACCTTTCCCAGAAGCTATTTAAGAAAAGTATCCATCTCCTAACAGTTAAAAAAATCAGAAATAGCAAGAGTGTTTTGATATTTATATTTAGATGTTATGCTTCCTTGAAGCTACTCAATAACTCACCCAAATACAAATTTATCAGTGGACACAGAACATTTTGCCTTATCCAGGAGGAGAGGGGGAAGATTTACAATACACTTGGGCTCCTTTTTATGTATTTTACATAACTAGATCATATCCAAACCTAAGAGTTCTTGGAAAAACTTCCTTGAGGAATTTTCTCACTCTTTTCAGGTGTTTTAATGTACTTTAAGAACATGAATCTAAGACACAGAGAGAGACCAGTATCCAAGAATCCAAACCAAAATCCAAGACAAAAGCACTATTAAATTCTGAGAGTTATCACTAAAATTAGCTTTATCTAAGGGAGGGGACAAAATTCCTGTTCCATAAGGGGGGAAGGTGTCATTCTGCTCTACTACGATCTTCCTAGTTGCTTATGGAGAAGTGCTATCTACTCCTTGCAGCAAAAAGAACTGTAGGCATGACATGACACCTTGCTTCAAAGTAGTAAAGGACAACTGCCTGAAAACTATTTGAAAGTACAAATCTGTTTGTGGAGAGGTTGGCATTCGTTTTTGTTAATTTAAAATATATTTACTTACACTTCAGTGTTGCTTCCAGTTGAGAATCCTAAGGATATCAGAAATCTCTTGCTTTTCCTAGATATTGGCTTTGGGGCTTCAGAGAGTTTATCAGGAAAGATCACATTAAAGAGCACTAGGTTACATTCTGGGATAATTATTTAATTTAGAACAATGAAGTTCTGTTTGGAAATTAGACCTGTCACTTTAAAATATGCCTGCTCCTGATTTAACACTGATTCATGGCACAAGACCCAGTTTCAAAATTACATCAAAATGAGAACAGCTTATTTCAAAGTGACAGGTCAAGTGAACCTCAGCATTTTTAATGAAATAGTTACATTGTGGACTTCACAAAAAGCTGTTTTTGTTAAAAACACAAAGCTTCTTCTCTTAGTAGATTTCCTAAAGCCTCAACAGATTTCTCTCTTAAAAATGACACAAAAAACTTTATGGTACCTTGAAATATTGGACCTTATTATGATGCCACCATCATATTTCTACTACTACAGTGCCTAGGTTTCTGTCACAGTCCAAGAAACTATGTTTGGAATATGTGTTAGTCAGGAGTTAGGCATCTAAATGTCTTTTGGATCTGGGCTTATGTCTCCTTCCTTGCCCCTATAAAAGATTCAGAGGCTGGATCCAGATGTGCAGGCATGTGTGGTTTGTGGCACTGCAAACCACTTTGCAGTGCCACAAACCACCCTAGTTGTACATTAAAATTTGTTACCAAGATTTTCTGGCAGCAAAAAAAAAAAAGAAAGAAAGAAAGAAAGAAAAAGAGCAGTGCAAACCATGCCAAAATTACAGACACTGAGACAAATGCAGAGATGGGGGAGCAGGTAACCCTGGCTGCCTGTTCTCCCATCTCCGTGCACTGTGAAGCCCCCATGCTGAAGCACCCTCCATCCTGCCAGCTGCTCCGTAGCTGGCTGGGGCTCAGTGTGCTCAGCATGGGAGCTCTACAGGGGCTACACAGTGGAGCACCCACACTGAGGCATGAGAAGACAGGGGAGCAGCCAGCCTAGAGCTACCTGCTCCCCCATCTCGAGGCACCCTGTACCCCAGCCAGGCAGGGAGGGGTTGACTGGGGCACAGGGTGCCTCAGCATGGGGGCTCTGCAGAAGGCAGAGATTAGAGAGCAGGCAGCCCAGGTCTCAGCAGGCCTCCATGTGCTGTTTCCCAGCTGGCTGGGGCACAGGGGATAACTAGCCTGTGCTGAGGCACCCTGTGTCCCAGCTAGCCCACCACTCCTGCAGCACATGAAACAGCAGGACAATGTGTCCCACTGCAAAGCACATGGGCACGGGAGTGCACTGGGGCACAAAGTAGTGCAGCAAATTTGTGGCACTATTTATGCTGCTGCAAAAGTACGCCCCTGCTCATGTGGACCCAGCCATATTGTCTTTCAGATTAGGAAAAGGAAGATGTATAACACACACTAAACAGCAGGTTTATGCTGGCAATTTTCATGACATACCAATAAATTCCTCTCAGGTTCTATTATTGTAACATTGTCTTACTTTCCCTTCATACTATTCTATAAGCAGAGTACTTTGTATCTCAGTAGCAGACCAACAGCCTAATTGCATACAGTCCATTCTACCAAGGCTGTCTGATTAGCAGGCCATGGACTGCATGAGGTCCATGAAGTGTTAACCTGAGTTCCCTGAGCTTTCATCCCACTGCTGTTCCCCCTATTGCTCTGGCCACATCAGCAACCAGGGTCTCCAGACTTACCCTCCAGGTTCTGCTTCCTGTGACTGCCCCAGGGGGTGGTGCAGCACATCCCATGGTGCTGGGGGAGCCTATAGTGCAATACAGTGGGAGAGCCCAGGGCCAGTGAGCAGGAGGGGAGCTGCTTTCCCACATGCATGTGCATGGTGCAGTGGTGGGTAGGACACAGTAGCAGCCTGCAGCTACTGCTGGTGCTGCCTGTGGAGGGCATGGTCCCCAGCAATGTAGAAGTTGGACAGCACTGTTCTACACCAACCCATAGGATAAGATCCTGGATAGTGCTGAGCACTAGGGCTATGTGAAATTTCACCACTAGTTTTGTTTTGATGCTGTTTCGACCCATTTCAAGGTTGAAGCAGCAAAATCAGAATGGAACAGATATAGTTGAAACAATCTTGAAAGAAAATGAAGCAAGTCGAAACATTTCGCTTTTTCAAAGCTGTTTCAACATTTTGGCCATAGGCTATAATGGGGAAGGACAAAATAGCAGATAACTGTGTCATTTCTAGCATGATTTGGATGAAACTTGCCGAGATGGTAGCCCCTTCTGAGGGCATGATATTTGCCAAGGTTCAAGGAGATAGGTGCAGGGGGTTTGGGGAAACTGCACCCCAAAATCTTGAAAGCAAAACTCATGTCACGTGTATGTTAAGCTACAGCGGGGTCAAAACTGCAGACATGCTAGCCCTTGCAGAGGCCACAAAGTCTGCCAAGTTTCAAGGAGATAGGTGCAGGAGTTTGAGGGAAACTGTACCTTAAGCTGCAGACAAGTAGAACTCATGACATGGGTTACACTGTGTGTGTTAAGGTGAAGCAGGGTGAGAGCTTCAGGACTGCTAGCGCCTGCTGAGGCCATGAAGCCTGCCAGCTGTCAAGGAGATTGGTGCCGGGCTTCTGGGTTCTGGGGCCCTGCACCCCTAGCTGCTGACAGGTAAAACTTGTGACATGGGTGCTTGTGCAACTGACTGTTTCTGTCTTGGGGCAGGAACAGTGCCTGGCTCTGTACTGATTCTTTCCTCTCCTTAGTGTGTGGTTTTGTAGGTGTTAACCCTTGCTCATTAACTCATTATCCTCGCTAGCTACTGTGTATTGATCTGGTCCCCGAGTGAATCGTGATTGATTGCATAACACAGTGGCTAGCTAACACAAGCACCCATGTCACAAGTTTTGCCTGTCAGCAGCTAGGGGTGCAGGGCCCTAGAACCTCCCTTGTATTATTTAACATTGTTTTGTTAAATAATACAGATCATCCAAACAATTCAAACAGTGAAAAGAGACAAGATATGTTATACTGACAGGACACAATTCATCACACATCCTCTAGCACTCTGACCCCTCCTCCCCCAGTTTTCTAGACGACACATAAACAAGTGTCCTTTCACAGAAAGGGCAGAATGGCTCCAGACCCTGGTCATAGCTTTCAGTAACAAAGCAGGGAAGTGAAAACTCTGGTTTATTTACAAAGTGTACGTGCTACAAGTGACAGAGATAGAAGCTTTTCCCAGGGGGAATTCAAGGAGCATATTAACATGTACCCCTGCTGTATGCCTTTTTCTCTGTTGTTCAGCAGCGAAGGCAGACATCTGTGCATTCACATGAACCTATATGGCATCCTATATGGGTACTTGTAACACATTAGGCCATTGAAAATTGAAGTTAGATTCCTATCTGCATAGAGAAGGAAAATTATTTTCTTCTGTTTAGTGAGCATGTTAGATAATGCATTTCCCACTTGAACAATTATACACAAATTTACAAAGCTTTTATGACTCAGTAACTTTACAGAACATAAATACCAATAGGAATTTCACTGTGTAGTTGGGAAAGTCAACCTTTCAGTTACCCTGAAGAACGTCATTTTGTGTCTTAAAGCTTGTCATTGTTCCAAACGATATAGTTGGTCCAACAAAAGATATTATCAAACAAATCCTTTGTCTTTCGTATTTCCTGGACCATCCTGGCTACAACATTACTAACTCATACAGAGGTAGGTATAAGGCATAAGTGAAAAAACAACAGTGGGAAATATAATAGAAACTAGATGCACTTGCATTATTTATCCCTTAAGTTTTCCTGTACTGCTTTTCCTCACTATAAACCTGCTCTCCATTCCTCCTCATGCTACTAGAACATGAATTATGCCCGTGGGTCAGGCCCAACTCCTGGTGCCATGTCATCCAACCTGCAGTGCTCCCTGTGGATTTGTGGACAGCCCCATGGACTATGCCCCTGTGTGCATGATAGTGCGGGGCCTGATCCCAATGTGCAGGGCTGGGTGCAGCCTGGGTCCCTGGTACCCGATCACAGCACGTGGGACTAGGTAGGGGTGGCACAGAGCCTTGGAGCCCAGTCGTGGTGGGAGGGGATGGAGTGGGGCCTGATCTGACCCTTAGGCTGGTCTCATAATGTTCATCTGTTTCATTGGAACAAAACCTTGAGCACTACAGAACTATGCAAACATACAGTATCATTTATATAATTTCCTGTGGATATTTTTTTTCTAAAAAGATGCTCTGCTTCTAGTAGAAATTCATTTAAAGAAGGCTTATGGCCAGAGGTCAGAGTAGGACTCTCACAAAGGTTGTTCTGGCTTAACAAGTATTAAAATAATTATGTTTTAAGGCTGGCTTTGTCATTAGTGCTTCTCTGAATGGTTCCGACAGAAAAATGTTAAGAAAGAAAATATTGCAAAACATCCATATTTCTGCTTAAAAGGAGTCCTTTTGGGTTCATTAAAATGAACTCCTCCTGAGGGTTAACTGGAGCCATTTGAAAACAAATAGTTTTAAGTCTTTTGAGCACACTTTTAATTAAGCATCTCAAATAACAAGTTTTAAATGCAACTTACCTTTAAGCATTTGGTATATAGATAATTTTCTCAAGAACTCTACTGAAGCCTTGTGACTTTTACAACTCTGTACACTACTATGGTTTAAAGCAGGACTGGCCAACCTGCAACTTTGGTGTCACAAGTGGCATAGGCAGCCTCTGTATGTGGTACATGATGGACTGGGGAGGGGAAAGCAGCACAGTTGGCAGATAGGGCAGAAAGCAGAGCATTAGATCAGGAAGGGAGCACAGGGCAAGAAGCATAAAACAGCGCAGCAGCTTGTTTGGGAAGCATGAGACAGGAACAGAAAGCGGAGCAGCCAATCAGGTAAAGGTAAGGGGTCAAAGAGGCACTTGTGGAGGGTGTGGGGCTAATTTGCCACATGACAGCCAAACAAGTTGGGCACCCCTGCTCTGTACCAAATTGCTTTCAGGGGGTTTACCTAATTTACTATTCTGAGGTATCTGTTTCTGGGCAAAACTGATCTTTCAACCTCTTTGTCTCAATTTCTTCTTCAGAGCTCCTGAAGTCTCGGCTGGAGCTGGGTCCTCCAATTAGGTAAAATGTATGTTCACATCCCTTTCAGGGGAACAGAGCTCCACAGCATTGACACAAAACAAACCAGCAAACAACGAAACCTCTGGCCTTGCTCAATTACTATTTGCTGTGCCTTTTCCAGTTCCTGGGCAATGCAACACCCCAGACCAAGTGGCCTTTCTACCAGAGGCCTCCCTACAACTGGTTCGTAGGGTTGTGTCAAAGGGAAACACTTACCATATGTTTTATTTAGGTCGTAGTAAGTCTTACCATGCCATATTAACAGTTAGAAATAGTTCTGAGCAGTCGCATAGTAATGCTTACTACCACCTCTAAATGTAACATGTGACATGGTGCTAACTGCTTCCAGACTTCAGTGGGGTGCCAGGGCTGGGACCAACAGCCAGTAAGCTGTGCCAGTATTATCTCCACAGGGCAGTCAGATGATAACTGAAGACATATCACTTAATAAAATCTGGAGAGACTGTTCTCCAGAAAAGTCCTAACTTTTCTGCAGCTTGATCACACTTAGCACATGGTCAAGGAAGGTGTGGGTCCCTTACTGCATGAATGTGCAGACACTTGCATTTTAACACATCCTAAGTGTACTGTTAACACATCCTAACTGTAATGTGTGACAAAGCCCTTAGTATGAGCCAGGTTTCTTGCCTCAGCCTATCAGTCTTCTTCAATCAGCCCCCAGCTTCAAGGCTTTCTCCCAGTTAAGGTCAACACTCTCTACAGACTGTAGTAAACAGAGCTAATTCATTAGGGCTAGCTAGCTCCAGAATTCCTTTGCCTTAAAAGGGCAGCTTCCCGGTTACATCCCCTATCCAAGGACCTTTCACACATCCTCAGCTTCTTTTGATCAATTACCTGGGTCTTGAGGTAGCAGCTCCTGTTCCTATAGACACTCTAGCTCTTCTCCAAGCTCACCAACCATTAAAATGAACTCCTTCAGAATCAGCTGAGGAATCCAGTTACTCCAGCTCTGCAGACAGAGGTCAGAATATATAGTCTCCTATAGCCTCCTTTTTGGGGGGGCTCCAGCAGTGTTCATGCCCTGTATTAAGTCTTCAGTTCAATCTTCAGTTCACTGGCACTTATTTTTGCCTGGGCCTCATGCAATTCTGCTACCAGACCATACATTACTACCTGTTGGAGCTACAGGACCTGCTCTGAGGTAACCAGAATTTCTTGAAGCTTTTTGATCAAATTAACTTGGCCCCCACACTTCCAGTTCAGATGTAGCCTTCTGTCATGCCTAAGCTTCCTCCTTCTCCATGGTATATGCCAGACTTGTCCTTCTGCAGCACCTCCTCCTGGAGAAACCTAGGGTTGCAGCTTCTCCATCATACGAGTGAAGTTGCATGTTCCACTTAGATCATACTAAGGGCACTTAAAATTGAAGTGTCCACACATTAAACGTTGTTAATTTGTGTGACATGCCCTCCGAGCATCTCAGTTGTGCCACTTCAGGTGAGGGTTAACTCTGGGCCATGCTACGTAGCTTGTGTAAGGGTAGTTTCAGTCTACTCCACAGATCTAAAACAAGCAGTTTACGGCAGTCCTCCAGCCTCCCAGGATGCACTGCTCCCAGCCCCTACCCCTCCACCCAGAGTAGGGGTAGAGCCCAGCTAGCTGCACCTCTGCTCACCAGCCCTTTAGTGGCAAATTAGAGCTATGCAGGCAAGGAACTATATTAATCCTTATGTTGCATTACTCACAGTACATTCAAACGACTACTTTGTTGTTTCCCTTGTTTACAGCCTGCCCTCCTCTTTCCCAGTTAGCCCCTAGCAGCAGTGCTTTCTCCCACTTACATCCAACATCCAGTACAGACTGTAGCAGGCCAGCTAACCACAGGGCTGCTTTCCATTAAAGCAACAGTCTACCCTGCTACAGGGAAAAATTACCAACTTGCTCAAGAAACTATCACTTCTATGAACTGCAGATAGAAATCTGAAGATTTAACAATGTAGCCGAATTGTATTTTCAGTTACACTGGTACAGTTGCCACTGCACCAAAGCATCAACTCCTGGTATGTTCATTAAAAGCTAAAACTTAATTACAGAGGTACTAATCATGGCTACACAATAAAAGTATATACCACATCTCCATCATAGCATCTTTATGATCTGAGTTTTACCTTTAAAACAGGGCTTTAGTCTTTTTGCATGAGGAATGCAGCATCTCTCACCAAACTGATGTTAGTCTTTGAGCAGACAATGAATTTTATGAGAATTTATAAATGTGTTTTAAAACTGAACATTTTAAACTCGATCCTACACATTTTGGCACTTGGGGTTAGATCATTTTTTGTTCTAAATGGTCTCAACAGAGGAAAAAAAGAGGCTTTCCAGGTAAAACTAATGAAATAAGTGAAAGGGTTTTTTTATTTTATACTAGGTTCTCGACCTATGAAGTAAATTAGTAGCAAAAATTCTCTTTTACACAAGCATGTACATTTGTTATATATCACCTTATTTTTGTTTATTGACTGCAGCTGTTTTATAGGAAATTGTGTATAATACAGCTCATTATACTTAAACTGTTCCAAGGGAAATGGCCAAAAGCATACATAAATGACAAGGATATTCATCAGACACTAGCAGATGCAACATGGATGTTGTGATTAAGATTTTAACACATTTCAGAGCCCTGCTGCCTCAGATAGTTTTGTGATGACGTACTCACTCATCTATTTCCCCTTAGTGTTTATGTTGGAAGGATGGCACGTTATTTTGAAACAAATGAAGAAAAAAGTAGACTGCAAAGGAAACAGCAGTAACTGGTCCCTACGTGGGCCATTTAACTCTGCCATGTGTGTGTAGTCTACACAAACCAAGGCTTAAAACAATGAACAAGGCATGATAATAACTTAAGTCTAATTTATTTTTTAGGATACATTGTATATTATGGCCCTATAGCCTAATGAAGCCAGTGGGAATCTTTCCACAGTCTTTAGTTAAGTCTTCTTGCAAAGCCAGCTGAACAGGTCTGTAACACCTCCCTGTTTATACTGGTTATAAAGGAGGCGAACTCCATTCTCCAGTGCACCAGGGAGTGGAGCTGTGCATTTACCAGCACTTTACCCCTTCTTCCTGTGTTTCTCCATTGGGAAAAATATTTTTACAATGAGACATTTTAATTATGGGTACAGAGATGGATTTGAGACAAAAAGGGGATGAAAATGAAATTCTTACTCTTTCCAACCATCACCAGTATGTGGATCCCAGGACAGGGCATAGTCAACCCCTAAACAGCAAAGTATAGTGCTAGACACCATTTGCACAATCCTGCCACTCCACTGCTTTAGAAATGTACAGTTTTTTTAAGACTGAAGACTATTAATTGTGGTTTATCAATAGTATTTGATATGAACCAAACCCTACAAAAATTAAAGCTGGAACAATTAAAGCTGGTCCATTTCTCATGTATATTTGAAAGACTTAAATCCTCATAAAAGATGAAACTGTGATACCCTCTGCAGCACACAGGGATTCTTTTTCTTTGTAGAAGTGGCAAAAATTACCTCAGATGTCTGTACATGACCACACAGAGCCTGGGAAACAAGCAGGAAGAACTGGAAGTCATCACAGAGTCCCACAACTATGATGTGATTGGAATAACAGAGACTTGGTGAGATTGCTCACATGACTGGAGTACTGTCATAGATGGGTAAAAACTGTTCAGGAGAGAAGAGGGGAGGGAAGAAGAGGAGGAGGAGTCGCACTCTATGTTAAAGAGCCATATGATTGCTTAGAGCTCCAGTATGAAAAAAGTCTTGGGGTTAAGGTTAGAGGGAAGAGCAACAAGGACGATGTTGTGGTGGGTGTGTGCTATAGACTACCAGACCAGGAAGATGAAGTCAGTGGTAACACATAGGGTATACATGGGGGGATATGTACACCTCTTGAGAGTACTGGTGCACCTCCTGACAGGCCACACTCCCCACTTAGGCAACAGGCGGGGGGGCAGGCAGGAGCACTGGTGCCCCCCCTGTAACTACTGGCTGGGGAGTGGGAGCGCCAGATGAAGTGCCGCAGCCACTTTCGGGAGCACTGTGGCTGCTTCCCGGTTGGTATGATTGGCTGCGGGGGACCCTCCCACCCCCCAGTTGATGAGATTGGCTGCAGGGGGACCCCCCTCAGTCACTGACTGGTTGCTGGGGTGGCATGTGCCCCCCTGACTAAGGTGGCACCAATCACCCATGAGTGAGGTAGATGAGGTTTTGTTTAGAACACTATAGAAGTTTCCAGATCACAGGCCCTGGTTCTTATAGGAGACGTCAGTCACCCTGACATCTGGGAAGGCAATACAGCAGTACACAGGCAATCTAGGAAGTTTTTGGAGAGCACTGGGGACAACTTCCTGGTGCAAATGTTGGAAAGGGCAACTAGAGGCCATGCTCTTCTTGATATGCTGCTCACAAACAGGGAAGAATTGGTGGGGAATGTAGTAGTGGATGGCAACTTAGGCAGGGGTGATCATGAGATGATAAAGTTCAGGATCCTGACAAAAGGATGAAAGAAGAGGAGCAGAGTAAAGACCCCGGTGCTTCAGAAAAGCAGACTTTGACTCCCTCAGGGAACTGATGGACAGGATCTCCTGCGGGGGGCAGTCTGAGTGGGAAAGGAGTCCAGGACAGCTGACTGTATTTTAAAGAAACCTTACTGAGTGCACAGGAACAAACCATCCCAATATGCAGGAAGAATAGCAAATAAGGCAGGCAACCAGCTTGGTTTACCAGAGAACTCTTCAGTGAGCTGAAACACAAAAAGGAAGTTTACAAGAAGTGGAAGCTTGGACAGGTGATTAGGAAGGAGTATAAGAATATTGCTTGGGCATGCAGGAATTAAATCAGGAAGGCCAAAGCGCAATTAGAGTTGCAGCTAGCAAGTGTCATGAAGGGCAACAAGAAGGGTTTCTACAAGTATGTCAGCAACAAAAGGAAGGTCAGGAAAAGTGTGGGTCCCTCACTGAATGGGGGAGGCAACCTAGTGACAGATGAGGAGGAAAATGTGAAGTAATCAATGCCTTTTTTACCCTGGTTTTCACAGGCAAGGTCTGCTCCCAGACTACTGTGCTGAACAGCACAGTTTGGGGAGATGGTGAGCAGCCCTTAGTGGTGAAAGAACAGATTAGGAACTATTTAGAAAAGCCTAATGTGCACAAGTCCATGGGGCCAGATGTAATGCATCCAAAGATGCTGAGGGAGTTGGCTGGTGCGATTGCAGAGCTGCTGGCAATTATATTTGAAAACTCATGGCAATTGGGGGAGGTTCTGGATGATTGGAAATGGGCAAATATAGTGTCCATCCTTAAGAAAGGGAAGAAGGAGGATCTGAGGAACTACAGACCAATCATTCCCTGAAAAAAATCACGAATCAGGTCTGCAAAGAATCCATTTCTAAGCACTTGGAGAAGAAGGGGATTAGGAACAGTCAGCATGGATTCTCAAGGGCAAGTCATAGAAAATTAGGGTTGGAAGTGACCTCAGAAGGTCATCTAGTCCAACCCCCTGCTCAAAGCAGGACCATCCCCAACTATGTTATCCCAGCCAAGTCTTTGTCTAGTTGGGTCTTGAAAACCCCCAAAGATGGAGCTTCCACCACCTCTCTGGGTAACCTGTTCCAGTGTTTTACTACCCTCATAGTGAGAAAATTCTTCCTAATATCTAACCTAAACTTCCCTTGCTGCAACTTGAGACTGTTGCTCCTTGTTCTGTCATCTGCCACCACTGAGAACAGTCTGGCTCCATCCTCTTTTGAACTCCATTTCAGGAAGTTGAAGGCTGGTATTAAGTCCCCTCAGTCTCCTCTTCTCTAGACTAAATAAGCCCAGTTCTCTCAGCCTTTCCTCATAAGTCATGTGCCCCCAGCCCACACCACCACCACTTTTGTTGCCCTCCACTGGACTCTCTCCAATTTGTTCACATCCTTTCTGAAGTCCAAAAATGAACACAGTACTCCAGATACGGCCTCACCAGTGTTGAATAGAGGGGAATAATCACTTCCCTTGACCTACTGGCAACACACCTACCAATGTAGCCCAATATGCCATTAGCCTTCTTGGCAACAAGGGCACATTGCTGGCTCATGTTCAGTTTACTGTCCACTGTAACCCCCAGGTCCTCTTCTGAAGAGCTGCTGCCGAGTCAGTCAGCCCCCAGCCTGTACCCATGCATGGAATTGTTCCTTCCTAAGTGCAGGAGACTTAGGTTGGCAGATGGATGCCTTTTTCTGCCACAGAAGGGAGTTTCCAACCACCACCACCACCCATTGCTTCTTCTTGGTGGCAGTTGTTTTGATCTTTCCCACCTTGGGGAAACCTAGCTTGTCCCCCTCCACCAATGGAATGTGCTCCTTACCCCAAGGTGGTAGGGCTCCAGATCTATTCTCCAGACAAACTGCTGCAGGTTGAGATAAAGATTTCTGCTTGCTGCCAGAGGTCACAAGCTTCCAGCTTCCACCTTCCTGGGAGTCTGTGTCCTATCCTCTAGTGCTGCCTCTGGCAGTTCTTCCTTCACACTCCCAGAGGTCTCCTCCAGCATCGAATAGATGAACTCCTCATGACGGAGGATGCTTTGGAGCCTTGCCACCCCCTTCTGTAGCTCTCTTGCCTGTTCCCTGAGAGAGACCACCAGGAGACACTGCTCGCACTGCAGGCAATCCCCCAACTGGCCATCACCAGAAGGAACCTGCAAGCCAGTCTCCACAGACCCAAACCTGGACCTGGGTGGAGGCTTCGATGGTAAGTGGTCCTGCATGGACAGAAAGCTCACAGGTGCAAGCAGCGGCAGTGGCAATGGCTCTGGCATTGTGACATCCTCCAGCCATTTCCCTGGGTCTCTTAATCTTCCTCTTCTCTCTTACAGCCCTTCTTCCAAGCACACCCTCCCTAGTGAACTCACCTGAGATCTGGTCTGTTTACTGTCCCTTGGCCCCAAAAGGTTCCTTTTTTCCTGCTTCCTCATACCAACCTGAAAGGCTATAACATCAAAGGGGGGGTGGGGCATGCAAACTAGCCTGAGAACTGACCAGCAAACTGCTTGCCCTCTTTGCTGCCCCTATGCACAGAAATTAATCATTAACAATCTGGAAGATGGGATGGATTGCACTTTGGCAAGTTCACGGATGACACCAAGCTGGGGGGGAGTAGTAGATACACTGGAGGGTAAGGTTAGGATTCACAGTGACCTAGACAAATTGGAGGATGGGGCCAAAAGAAATGAGGACACAAGTGCTATGTCCTGCACTTAAGACAGAAGAATCCTATGCATCACTGCAGACTTGGGACCAGCTGGATTGCTGGATTCTGCAGCTCTGCAGAAAAGGACCTGGGGGCTACAGTGGACAATGAGCTGGATATGTGGCTACAGTGTGTCCTTGCTGCCAAGAAGGCCAATAGCATATTGGGCTGCATTAGTAGCAGCATTGCCAGCAGATTGAGGGAAGTAATTATTCTCCCCTCTATTCTGCACCGTTGAGGCCACATCTAGAGTACTGTGTCCAGTTTTGGGACTCCCACTACACAAAGGATATGAACAAGTTGGAGAGAGTTCAGCAGAGGGCAACAAAAGAGGCCTGGGACACATGACTTCTCAGGATAGGCTGAGGGAACTGGGCTTATTTAGTCTGGAGAAGAAAAGACTGAGGAAGGATTTGATAGCAGCCTTCAACTACCTGAAGAGTGGTTCCAAAGAGGATGGAGATAGAGTAGATGCTTCTCAGGGAAATCTCAGGATGTCATCCTCCTTCTGTAGTCGGTCTTGATGAGGCTGCAGCTGGAGTACTGCATCCAATTCTGGGCTCCACAATTCAAGAAGGATGTGGAGAAGCTTGAGAGAGTCCAAAGGAGAGCCACATGCATGATCAGAGGGCAAGAGAACAGGCCTTATAAAGAGAGACTGAGAGCCACAGGACTCTTCAGCCTGGAAAAGCACAGGCTCAGGGATGACCTGGTGGCAGCCTATAAGTGTATAAGGGGTGTGCATCAGGATCTGGGGTAACACCTGTTCACCAGAGTGCTCCAAGGGATGACAAGGTCCAACAGTCACAAACTCTTCCAAGTCTGTTTTAGGCTGGACATAAGGAAAAACTTATTTACAGTCTGAACCCCCAAGGCCTGGAATAGACTCCCTCCAGAGGCAGTGCAAGCACCTCTTCTGGACCCTTTTAAGAAATGTTTGGATGCTTATTTTGCTGGGATTCTTTGATTCTAGGTGACTTCCTGCCCCTGGGACATGGGGCTGGACTTGAGGTCCCTTCCAGCCTTAATGTTCTGAGTGGTGCCAGATGACAGAACAAGGAGCAATAGTTTCAAGTTGAAGCAAGGGAAATTTAGGTTGGATATTAGGAAAAACTCTCTCACTAGGAGGTTGGTGAATCACTGGAAATGGGTTGCCTAGAGAGGTGGTGGAATCTCCATCTTTGGAGGTTTTCAAGGCCTGGCTTGACAAAGCCCTTGCTGGAATGATCCAGTTGGGGATGGCCCTGCTTTGAGCAGGTTGTTGGACTAGACCCTTGAGGTCCCTTCCAACCCTAATTTTCTATGATTCTATGAAAATTTAACCACAGGTTTTGTATGGAGAAGTTTTGCCATATTTAAAGAAAAACGCAACTTTCAATATATTTTTGAAGCATAGACACAAATTGGGCCTAGTACCTCAGTAATTTTCTTACTACTATCATATAGGATAACTAACACCCTCAGCAAGTAATGTGGGCTCCGAATATCAGTTAAAACACTGCAATTTTATACTGCAAGCTTTCAGTACTGTGGGTTACCATCCTTGGTTCCAGATATATATGGAACAGCTCAAGATCCAGGTCCTTGTTACAGTTAGGGACTGAACTCAGGGATGGATGCAGAGGCACTTTGGTGGCATGGTCACATGCTACCTTTCAGACCATGCTGCAGGAACATCAGTGAGGGACTTTAAGTCCCCAGAGCAGGTAAGTATTCCCCCACCACATAATCAGCTGCACAACCCCTTTTGTGCCATTCTTTGCTCTTCCACCCACTGCTACAACTGTCCCACCTGTCCCTACCTTAGCTATGAGTGGGAGAATCACTAGAACCATTTCTTGCCTGCTCTAGCCAACTGTGTAGGGATAGGCAACCCCTGGCACAGGTGCCAGAGTGTGGCAGGTAAAGGCATTTTCCTTGGTGCACGTGCATTGGGGAGGATGGTGGGGAAGAGGCTGGGGCTGTGCTGTCACAACAAGGATTGAGTCCCTTGCGGTTTCCCTGCCATCTGCCCCAGCACATCAACATCTTATATGTTGAGGTTGTGGGTGTTTTTGGCACTCTGGCCATAAACATCCCTGACCCCTGGTGTAGAGACTGGGCTCAGCTGGAAGCAGAGGCAAGCAGGTCCCACTATACCAGGCAGGGAAGAGGCTCAGGGAGGGGGAACCTGCCCGCTACCACTGTCCCCAGCTGAGCCTGGATCCATGTACAGCTCAGCTGGAGTGAGGAAGGAGTGGCTTTGGAGCTTCCCCCACCCCCAACTAGGGGATGAGCACAGAGTGAAAAGGAGAGGGTGGTGGAATGCCTTTTTAAAAAAAAGTCCCTGGCTGCTGGTTCTGCAACATGGTCTGCCCACTATGGTGGGGAGGAAGGAGCTGGAAGAGGGGATACAGCATCCTTGGCAGCATTGGTTACTGCTCTTGTACCCCCTTTACAAAATCCTGGATCCACCCATGGCTCAACTAATGTAATTTTGATTAACATAAAAAATATTCTATATGCCCATGTTCTATACAAGGTTTTGTGCTGACCAGAGATTACTGTTCCATCCTGGAAATCTTCAGCTCCCTTTTAAGAGTAACTGTTACACTACCAGAGCAGTGAAAGGAGATAGAGCAGAGGGGCAAGATTTAGATGCTAGAGTCTCTAGAAGGAGTGCATTATTCTATCAAAGCTGATTTAAACCTTCAGCATTCCTAGGTTTCTCTGTTTTATGAAGACTGCTCATCTTTCATGGTACTTTAGAAACAAATATACTATACTCCTCAAGGACTTCAATTGTATATTTTTGTAAGAGAAAAAGTTAGGCATGCTCTCCCTGTGCTTTTCTAAACCCCACTTAAAATACCCCACTTAAAATACTAACAGGGCCTAAACCTGCATTTTTATTTACACCACTGGTCTTTATTGAAACTAAGAGGAAGAAAAGCAGTCAGAAAAACATTTGCTGTTCATATGTATGTTTGTTTAAAAGCTGACAAAATGTGACCCAGATGTCTGAAGTACTGAAGGAAAAGACACTATACAAAGGTCCTGTTAAACTCTACTGACTTCAGCAGAGTGTATGGGTATACTAAATTGGTGTATGTAGGATCAACATCTGCCCTGAGAGCAACTGTCCTTGCTCAATGCTGAAAATAAGTTCTACTGTAATACAAAATGTAATTATGTCTCTGTAGGAAGGAACACATCCGGAACGATCACAAAGTTGGTTGTAATCGATGACCTTTTCCGAAATACCTTGAACTGTTTCTTTTGTTAATTGGACCTTCTAAAAGTATACTGGGAGCCATAGGATTCTGGCTTGTACCCATTTTAAACACTGCTTATCGCACGGAGCTACAAACTGTTATCAGATGACCCTGTGCTCATACACAAACACAACCACTATCAGGCACAGACATGCCATAATCTGGCAATAACTTTAAAAAACAGAAACAAACACAATATGTAGGGAATATTAATAAACTCAAGGAATTCTGGCACAGAATAAGATTACTAATAAACCTTCAGAGGGAAATACAGTATGACATGATAAAAAAAAACCCTTTTCACTTATGGGATAAAATAACCTAAATAATTTAAAGCCATACTAAGGCTTTTCTTAAAATGATCTAAAATTCTACCAATTTGCTATGGTCTTGCAGATGTGATAGTTACCTTCCTGTTGTTTTAGGACCCTAATTTGCCTAAGGAGTTATTACATGAACCATTGCAGGAATCAGTGTCTTTTCCCGTGTAAGTTTTCCTTCCCATGTTTTGGAAGAACATAAGAGTGACAAGAAATGTTGTTACTAAATTGGATACAAGTCAAAGCAACAGGAAGACATTACAGCACAGATGGATTCTAAGGGCCAGGTTTTCAAAAGTTCTCAGCACCAGTAATAGCAGGCAAGATTAAGAGCTCAGCACCCATTTAGGAATCAAAATGAAGTGGCCAGATTTTCAGAAGCAGTCGGTATACAACAGCTCCTGTTGCTATTAATGGAGACTGGGAATTTCAGATGGTTGCAAAGCATACTCGGGACAACAAGACTGAATTGTTTCTTCTTACAGCACCTTTCACATAATAACATCACTCCTGCACAAAGATGCTTATATAGGTTCAGGCCCATCTAAAGTTAGTGGAACTTTTGCCGTCTCCTGTAAAATGAGGGTGATATATTAACCTTACAGGAAAGTTATGAGAACAAAATCCACTCGCAACTGTAAGGCAAGCTATATTGGTGGTAGGGGTCATATAAGTTGCCTAGATAGGTCAGAACAAAAAGCCTAATTCTGTAAAAGAGCTATGCAAAAGAATAGTGTGTGATGAGCTTTTGGTTAAATAAATCAATGGCTTTTATCAAAAAGATGATACATGCCGCCTAACTTTTCCATGAGGATGGAATGTACAATATAAAGCTAATTAAACTGCACTCATGTAAGAGTATATTGAAGCTGTCTGATGAACAACTCGCTACTTGTCCTCATGTCAGCTCAATTCCATTGGTTGGTGTGATGGTGGAGCCAACCCAAGGCTCTGCCCAAACCAGCCTTTTCTATTTACCTCTCTGGCATGAGCATGCAGTGCAAAATATGAAAGGGTTGTTCTCACACTGCACTCAGTCCCAATAAACAGGGGTACTAATGTAGCTATGCAACTAGAAGAATAGGATTTGGTCACATTAGGGACAAGTACTCTCCACCTCTTACAGAGTACATGACAAAAGTATTCTGTCTTGATATTACTGTCAGTTTAGAATGTTATATATTGTTTTAAAATCCTCTCTCCTTTTTTGGGTCAAACCCCATATCACATTCATGTTAAATCATTGTATTTAAAATCCAGAAGCTTTACTTGGCAAGTGTGTGTGGCATTAATAATGATCAATTTGAAATTCAGTTTACAAGTGTGGAAATGAGTAGGATTCTATTTAAATCATTCAAGTCCTTTCTTACCTTGTCCCCTGACTTGATGCAAGAGTTCTTGGAAATCTTCAGGCTTCGACATTTTAGAGCTACGCTTACTTGTGAGAGTGTGGAATGTTTTAAACTACACAATACTATTTTCTTTAATATTTCAATCATATTTTCTTTCCTGAAGACCACACTGGTTTATCTGCCAACATAGCCAGACTGTCACTTCTTTACATTAAAGAATAATTTTATATTGGATGACCTATTTTGGATGGGTTTTTCATACTGATGCTTTAATAAAGATGCTCTTGCCCTAGAAGCCTCATCAGTACCATCGCATTACTAATTATAGTATTCCAGCTGACTAATCAGGAAACTGGCCATGCAGAAACGGGATGAGGTTATGACTCCAAAATATTGTTATCTTTTTTTTTCTTCTCAGAAGAGACTGGCTGAGGAAATCCCAACTGGGAGTTTTTTTCTCTTCCAAATGAAAGGTATGTGGAGGTGCACAACTTTCTTGATCACACACAAACTCTGACAGCCTGTACTCCCTTTTAACAGTGAAATGAATCCACTCACATTTTGTTAGTACTATTTAAATTTTGAATTTCAGTAGAATACTGAGGCTGGGATAGATGCTATACATATTACATTGGAAAATAGAGTTCTTTCCTGAGATATAATCTAAGACATATAAAAATGCCACTGAAAAAGAAGGTGAAGAGATAGTCACATACATACAGTTTTCACATATGCATTCATGTACATGTTCTAGTTTCATTTAGCAATACCATTACAAAATTCAAGTGGTAAAAATCATGAAATCACAACCCTCCAAAATGGTGACTAACAAAATATAGTAGTGCTTTAATAATATTATAATTGTTCTCCTTTTCATTTACCTTCTTAATTCTCCAACTGCCAAGTTATCCAAAAAAAACATTTTTTAGAAGTCACTGATTTCAGGTGTTGACCCTAATAAATGAAGGTGCCAATCTGGGAATGCAAAAGTTTGGCACAAAAAATGATCACTTCTTAAATTTTTGTCATTAATATTTTTTATGATTTACTTTCCAATATCCATTTTAGGATGACACCACTTTTATAGTCAGTACTTTTTAATGCAAAAAATCATCTCAAAAGGATGAAAGACTAAGTTAATGGTCATCACTCTAGAATTTGATTTTGTTAATGAAGTTTTCTTCATTAACAAAAGCCAAAGAGCTGAACTTTGCTCTCAATCCTATTCAGGTAAATCCAGACCAATACCTACATACGAAACCAAATCTTAAGTAGAAATGAGTACACCCACTTAATGTGTGTAAACCAGAGACATCTAAAAGTCTGTAGGATCGTAATTTTTATGTTTTTAAAAAGATAACTGTAGATGGATTTGTTATCAATTTCTGGAAAAATCAGCACATGGATGATGTGGAATGTGATAAAAAACTTAAAGGACGGTGGCATAATTTATAACAATTAGTATGGTTTTATAGAAAATTGATCTCATCAAGGAACCCTGATATTTTTTGTGGTGATTATAAGCTGAATAACTATGTTGCGTGATATACCTTGACTTCTGGCATAGTCTTACATGACATTCCAGACACAAAAGATTAGTACCACACAAAATCACAATACTCCTTATTAAATGAATTAAAGTTAGTTAACAGATAGATGTATGGCAGAAGCAGGGCAGAGTGATACTTTAGAGACTAACTGATTCAGAGATGCATAAGCTTTCATAGGCAATAGACTACTTCTTCAAATATTATCGCAAGGATGGCAACACAGTGTGTTGATGAAGTGATTGTATATATTATAATAATATGATAATATTATTAAAGCACTACTCTACTTTGTCAGTCACCATTTTGGGGGTTGTGATTTGATTAAGCTTCCTGATCCACCAAAGTTAACAGGAGCTTTCCCTTTGACAGAAGAGGGGTTTGATGAAGCTTTAAACTATTTTGTCACACTTCTCCTAAATCTGAATTAACTTGGAAACAAAAAGTTTGTCTTGCACAGGTGGAGCTTTGTGTCTATGTCATTTAGAGTTTAATCTCACTGGATTCATAATTTCCTCCTGTATTTCTCACAATTACTCCATCTCCTTCTTATACTTTTGATTTATCACTTTCCTTAGTGGTGCAACACAGTGAGTCAGATTCCTTATTGTAACTTTTTAAAGAGAAGAGGTGTGGGTAGTTATGTTGATTTCGGCACATAGGGTCAAATTGTCATTTAATGCAGAACTGAGCCTCAAAAACTTACCCTTTTTCATCAGTTTCTCTCTTTAAAATATTTTAAATGTTGTATCTAAAAAGGGAGTGAGAGTGTCAATAGGAAATAACTGAGCGCTACGGATGATAGTTGTTTGTAAATATAAAGGCAAGGAGATTTCCATTTATGGAATATAAGTCATTCCAAGTGACATAGCCAGTACAGTGTCAAGTTTTTTGCTGCGATAAGGCTAGAAGCAGGAAGTCATGAGAGGTCAGGAAGGAAATACTATCAGGCCTGAGAGGGGACAGAATAGTAAAGGGAGCAATACAGTCTCATGTATTCAAGCTATGTAACAACTGCACTATTTTCCAAAGATAAACTTAGAAGTAGAAAATCTGAACAACTGTCCCATTAAGCTTATGGAAAAAAAATCTTTGATCACTGCATTTGCTATTTAGCCCTACACCTAAAGCACAAAGGAAAGTACAATTTCACATAAACATTTGTTCTGGGACAGACACCAGCTTGTTTATAGCAATTCAGTTTGACCCTAGATGTTCTGAAGGAAATGGCTCTAATACTCAATTTAATCCATTATGCCACAGCTGAAGTCCAGTGGTTTAGCTTGTATTGGCGTGTTTTCAAATGTCACCTGTTTCCCAGTATACTGCCTGATGGAAAAAAGGGCATAATGCCAGTTAAGGAGAAGGGGAAAGATCTTGTAAGTTCTAACAAGCTAATTAAAGACAAAAGTAGAAATTTGTACCAGATTACAACATCAAAGATTTTCAGAACAATTTTATGCATATAGCTAGAGCTGATTAAGAAATGATTTTTCTATACCATGAAGCTTTTCAAGCTTTCAAAAATTGTCCGGGGATAAAGCCACAGACCTGAAACTTTGGAGTGAAACCAAAGCCTTTTATTACATTTATTTATATGTTTGTTTATTTATTGTAGAAAAACAGAGAGTAATGGAGTTTTTCTTCAGAAAAAAACAAAGCACTGGCCATCAGGACACTTCCTAGGACAGTGGAGAGGAGACCAATGTTTTCTGCTCTGCCCTCCTCCCACGCACTAGGCTGGGGTCTGACCATCAGATTTTTGGCTGTTCTGAAGTGGGTCTCTCTCAAACAGGAACAAGGACTGGAGAGCAGATATGAGTTAAACCATGGTAGATGGCTCCTCTTTTACTGAAGGCTCAGCTACTGCAGGTACATTTTCATCTACTGCTGGTTAATAGTAGGGTGCTACTGTGGATCAGCTAATGTGTGACATAGGGGGCTGTTACATATTACAATTAGTACATGCCTGTGCTAATACATACAGTATTAAAGTTAGAATGTACTCTGAGCAGTTGTACATTAAAGCTTAATACCATCTCTGACCTGCACAGCTTGGAGCTGCAGCTGGAGGCCTGGGAGCAAGGGCATAGCTAGGAGCCAGAATGCCTGGATTCTGCCTCTCCATAACTCTTTATTTGTCATGTTAGCCGCCATAGTACTTAGAAGCTAAATGAGAATGGGGCCCAACTGTTCATAAGGACCATGCAAATGTGGAATAAAAGTGCCCTAAAGAATTGGCAGTATAACTAGACAGAAGTAGGCAAACCTTTGATGAAGCAACGTAGCAAATTAGATCAGAGAAGAAAAAGTATGCAAATTATGAGGAACAGCAGTAAGCGAGCTGCTGGGGTTTCCCCTAAACACATCCTAGGTTCAAATCCTAGGTCCCACTGGAAGCAAGCAGAAAGGACTCAGAGCTCTTAAAAAATAAGAAAGCCCAACCTACAGGAATAAAATGCATGGTGCTGTCTTTGAAAGTTAACTGAGGCCAAGAAGTGATAATGTTTTACCCCATTTGCACTGGTAGAAAGGCTGGCAAGCTCCATGCTCCTTCTGTGCAAACTCCCCTCCCAGCAAGGAAAATGGACAAGGAAAATGTTTTTAACCATCACATTTTGAATGAGCTCAAGGAGGCCAGATAGGAGGCAGCAATAATGACTCTTATTTCAACAATGTAGTCCACGCACAACACTTGAAGCTTCTGTATACTGTCAGTTCCTAGAACCATGTTACTATGCGAGTCTTAGCCTTCAGTGCCAGATTTTGGCTTAAGCTACAGCTTAGGGCCTCACAATATGAGCGGCCTCTAAATAAGAAAAAAAACTGACTCAATATCAAGTTTTATAATAATCAGATGTTAAATAAAGGAGATATGGGAAAATGACCCTCTAAATATGGACATTTTCATTCTAATATGATAAAAATATCCATCTATATGGCTCCAAGGTTATTATTCATATTGAGTTCATAAATCTGTTTTGTGTTAGATTATAATTTTTTCTTTGTGCCTTCACCTTTGTATATATGCAAATATAAAGCTTTCATATTTATATTTTCAGTGTCCTTTCTGTGAGAACAATAAAGTATTATTTTTATTGTATGGGACCTCTTAAACTGAACATAGTTTAGGGCCTCAGCATGTCATAACCCAGCACTGTTAGCCTTCACTATTTAAAAAAGTAATTAAGCCTCAGAGTTTTAAAGAAAAGCTAAAAATATCATTCCCAATGGCTCACAAGATGGAGGGCAAATGAAAGGAAATCACCATGTATTATTTTTGAAATCTCATGAGTCCTATGTAAATTTCTTGAACTGGCAGGGATGGGAGGCTGACTCATGATATGTGAACATTAGGGGCTGGCATCTTTTACTTCAAGATGGGCCTGAACTGCAAATTTGCCGGATTCAGGGAGGCTTGGACCCATTTTTTTTTCTAAAAACAATACTTTTATACAGGATTTTAATTATACTTTGACCCTTGGGGAAGGGGGCAGGAGGTTGGGTCTGCAGCAGTGGCAGCTGGAAGGAGTTGCCGCTGCCACTGCCGCCACCTGAGCTGCTCAGAAAGGCACTGGGCAGACTGGGGGCTGACCAGCCCATGGGAGATTCTCATCTCTTATGGGGGGGCTCAGCCTCCCAAGCTCCCCCATAATTCAAATCCTGCTTTTATAATGAGGCTGGTAGACAAATCAGGACAAGCATGGGAATATTTGTCTGTCCGTCCATCCAGGAATACCCAGAGACCAGGTTCAAATTTCTTGGCTACCCAATATATTTCCTCTCTGTCAAAGCCATTATATTTCCACAAAATAAGTTGGCTTTGACAAACTTTCATTTAATCAATAAAATTCCAGACAGTTCTATTCAGACCCAGGCAAGGACATGAAGATCTTGCTATCAAAGATACGAAGGCAGAGGCATTACTTGAACAGACTGGAAATATTGCTTGAACAATGCATAATTTCATCTATTTGAAAGCTTAGAGCTTCTTTTTGCCAAATACTTTGGAGAAAGGTGAAAAGAAGTTCATTTTCATAACAATATATTACCTATATTACCTGCCAAGGTCAGCAAGACCTTTACTTCTCTGAATAAGTATGCTGGGGCAAATAAAATAGCTTAGGACTTAGCTTTAACTGATGAACCACTCTTTAGGCTTTTGAAAACTAGCATACGGGAGAATGTAGGGTTAAATACAGCATCATTTATTCCCATGTGAACCCATTGATTTCATTGTGTTTTTATGGGTATAACTGATGGAAGAATTTCATCCATGGCATGTCACTTGTTTGTTTAAAGACAGTTCTTTGTTTCTTTCATTATCAACAAAGCTCTGTGATAATTTCATAATGGGACAATTGGTTGAGGTTGGCAAATAAAGACAACATTTTGGCAAAGCGTACACTGGGTTTCAGCAAACTTAGTAAATGTATGGTCGGCACTGCAAATCCCTGAGCTTTTTTATGAAGAAGAAAACCAAGCAAAATGGCAGATTACGTAGAATTTCACTTTCATAGATTTCACAGTTGTTAGGGCTGGAAGGGACCTCGGAAGATCATCGAGTCCAGCCCTCAGCCCCAGGGTCAGGAAGTCAGCTACAGTCAAAGGGTCCCAGCAAGATAGACATTCAAATGGTTCTTAAAAGAGTCCAGAGTAGGTTCTTGCATCACCTCTGGAGGGAGTCTATTCCAGGACTTGGGGGCTCGGACAGCATAGAAGTTTTTCCTTATGTCCAGCATAAAACAGTCTTGGAGGAGTTTATGACCATTGGATCTTGTCATCCCTTGGGGTGTTCTGGTGAACAGGCTTTCCCCCAGATCCTGATGTACACCCCTTATACACTTATAGGCAGCCACCGGATCACCCCTGAGCCTGCACTTTTCCAGGCTGAAGAGTCCCATGGCTCTCAGCCTGTCATCGTAAGGCCTGTTCTCTTGCCCTCTGATCATGCATGTGGCTGTCCTCTGGACTCTCTCAAGCTTCTCCACATCCTTTTAAAATTGTGGAGCCCAGAATTGGATGCAGTACTCCAGCAGCTGTCTCCCACCCTGGGATCTGCTTGAGAACTGGCAGCCAGAGTTTTGCTCACTTTACCAGTATTACAATACAGTATACAAAAACCACTTTGTATTTTATATTTACTTGAATGTGAATATCAAAATGAATCTTAGAGAAAGCCAAAACATGTGCTGTAAAAGCCTTCCCCCAAAGCTGTGAAAATCAAAACGTTGTGGTTTCTTTATAGATTTACTAAGAATTCTGTAGGATACATACATCTCCCTCCCCATTTATGGCATGCGTATACAAAAGGGAACTCCAATGTTTTAATAAAAAAGAATAAAAGGTTTGTGCACATTTGGTGGAATTTTAAAGGTCACTTAAGTGTTGCCCTGAATTTGTTTCCACAGAAATCAGTACAAGTGCTTTGGGAAAGTTTATGCTGTCTTTCCATTCACTGCAGACAAAAATCAACAATACTTTCTGCGCAAATAAGGTGCAAAATTAAGTTTCTCTAATGCACAATGCAAAACTAAAAGAAAACCCACTCACTACTTGCTATGTTTCCCCATCCTTCATTGCCAGTATCCTTGATGAAAGATTCTCAAACAGGAGGCCCCACACTACCAGTGGAGGTGCCCTGGAAGTTTGGCTATAGGGAGGGATCAGCTGACTTTACCTAAATCATTTCCAGCTCCAGCTGTTCTACATATGCTAGCTTCAATGGGCATAGCAGTAGAGCCACATTAGCAAAGTGTTTCTGGTAAGCTATATGGCTATGCGGAGAGACAAAGGTAAATAGGCCAGGCATAGAGCTATTTGAATGTGCTACTTCTGTTCCAAAGCAAATGCATGCAGAGCTAGATCAGATGTCTTTGTAGCATGCCTACAACTGGACAAAGCAAGAGGTACATAGAGGGACTGAACGGGGCCAGAAAGGGAGTTGGCTGTGAGGCTGTGCAGGGAGTTTTGCAGGAGGTAGGCTGTGGGGGGACAACTGACAGAGGACTTTGCAGGAGTGGAGAACAGTGGGTTATAGGGCTGTGAAGGGGGCTGCTAGAGGTAAGCTGCAGGTTCAAAAAGGTTGAGGATCACCACCTTAAAATAGAGAAATAGACAAATCTTACACAATGGCTCTGTAGGACCCATTTGTTGTCCCCATCAGATAGTGCTTCTCAGTTTTGTAGGGTGATTAAAAGACTTTTTCTGTCCATGTAAATAACTGGGAGGTGTCTTTTAATCCACTGTCTATGGAAATATTAGCAACCAATACATGACAACACATACCAAAAGCATCAATTACAATGAAGTTATAATAAAATTAGGAAAAATGATCAAGTATGGAGCCAAATGAGATGACCCTCTAATACAGGAGGAGCAGAATTAATGATATACAAAAGAAGCAAAACTAAACTAAACAACTAAAGGATGTTTTGGGGAGTTCTCTTAAAAGGGAGTTAATATAAATTGTTGTTTGAAATAGGTTTTGCTGTATTATGATAGACTTCAGTGAAGCTCTTTAGCCCAATGACTAGTTAAATAATACTATGTTGTAGTTTCTGCTCTTGTTCACAGTCTTTTAGAAGAAAAAAGAAGTTCAAGCAAAAGTTTATACTGACGTGCCAAATCAAGTGTTTAGGTGGCATTAAAAATGTCAGGGCCCGATAGCAATTTGTAATTCAGATATTCAACAGCAGAAATGCAGAGGTAGGTCACTTTTTATTTGTTTGATATGAATCATGTTCAAGTCATACCCTGGCCTATGATACAGATCTCTCATGCTTGAATATGGAATGGGATGCAAGAAAACAGGTCTTTCAACATGCATTGTTTGATTAAGCATCATTATTCCTTTACTTCAAGGTAATATGAAGTGCAAAGAAAAACTATTGCAATTCCAATAGATGCATCTTCTCTCCTTTAGTTAGTTATACACAACCATAGTAAAACCCTCTTTTATTCTGCCTGGAGGAAAGAGATAGCTGGAAGGAGTTTGTAAATATTTTGGGAAACAGCTTTTGAGATTATATTGCGTACCATTAGAATATGATTTGGAATTTAAAATGTTTCCAGGAGACCTCATAGCTAAATATCTAAAGCTGCAAAATTCCCCCAAGCATTTCTTCATTCCACTGTGCATTTTCTCAAGTAGTACACCTTCTCCTCTGCCAGCTATTTCTTTCCACACAAAAAGGCTTCAACCTTAATCTGTAGGACTGTTCCTTGTTTTAAATAAAATTAATTTTAACGATCAAGAAAAGTTCTAAGTCATTGATAGCACTGGAACCTATCAACTTTGTCTAACCACAAAACAACTAGCAGCAGCACTATTCAGTAGGGCTGTGCGAATTTTGCCGACTGTTTTGCTTCGACACTGTTTTGACTCATTTCGAGTTCAAAACAGTGAAATCTAATTCAAAACAGCCTCGAAACAAAACGAGGCTAGTTGAAATGTTTCAAAAGTTTTGGATTTCGAAGCAGCCAGCAGCGAGGTGGAGAGAGACAGGGGAGAACCAGGGCTGTGCTCCCAGCAGCAGCCGGGAGTGCAGTCCTGGCTCTCCCCCTTTCCCACCGCTGGGCTGCGGGAACCCAATAACAGTGCAGGGGAAGGGAACTGAGCTTACCACTGTGATCGGGCTGGGGAAAGGAACTGAGCCTGATGCAGATGGAAAAATATCGTACTAATCCTTCTTGTTCTTGTTCTCATCCCTCTCATCATCTAAAAAATAATCCCTGCTGTCATATAAAAACAGCTAGAAAGATAGTCATGACCTTAAAGTATAACATATTGTAACAAATGATGGAGGAACACCCTTAACTGGAGGAAGAAAGTGGCACTTTGTGGAATTTCAGTGTTCTCACCTATACTCCATTATCCCCACACTTCTCTGCATTCTATATATTTGAGCAGATGAAGATATAGAATGTGGTGCCCTAATCTGCCCCAGATAGCTAAAATAAGTCATTATGCAGAACTATGTGATAGAACATGAGCACGCTTATGGGGAGCAAAGCAGCTGTCCATGTATATTCTCTGGGATTAAGGCAAATGGACTACATCCCACAGTCCTGATCTATCTAATATCAGCAACATAACTTTTTTCTCATTATCATCAGTAGGGGTCCAGACTTTGCCCTTCTCTTTAAACATATGATCACTGTCTGACATAACTAATGCAGTGCTTATGCTATACCCAATTGCAATTCTAATTGGTAAGGGGCAAAAAAATCTGTAACCAATTCCTCGTTCAAATCTTGTCTATATTTGCAAGCCAACATATCAAATTAAACAGTTATCAGTAATTGGATAAATTATCAGCATCTCCATTACAAAGGCCAGGGTATTTATTAATCTTTTTATTTATTCAGGTATTCATTTCATTTATATGTCATCCTTCCCAGGAAAGGCTCAGGGTGGCTTATGGTAAGAGAACAGAATAACTTATGAAACATACGAATGCCAAGAGAACAAAACAACTTAAAAGGCAACTAAACTATCAACATAAAACAGAGACCACCTGAACTCCCTCCCTCCCATCCCTTAATCTGTTTTCCATCTGCATCTAGCCAAGAGATGGTAGCCTTTTCTTGCAGATGTGGACTGTGCTACTGTGGCTTTACATCTAGACTGGACTATTGGAATGTGCTGTCCACTGAGTACTGATCACTTAACTGAACATGTTAAGTCTCAATTCACAAAGCCATTATCTGACACTGAAAGCGTCTACACAAGACACTTAATGTGCAGTAGAATAATTCTACTATGCATTAACATCACAGAAAGACCGTGCACTAGCACTACTGCACAGTAGCCCCAATTACTGCGCATTTAGTTAGTACCTCATATTAGAGGTACTAAACTTAATGCACAGTAACAACAGCACATTAATGCATATAGAGATGTGCTCACTGGCACCTGGATTTAGCTGGAAAGGGATTTAGCACTTCCATACCACCAAAGAAGAAGAAAAGTTCAAGTTGAGGTTTTAAAGAGTCTAGGGATTTTAAAAATCACTTTACTAACTAAACATTTTTAGTAATCTTGTCCTAAGACTGTCATTGAGACTGAATGGAAGAAATTGGCTAAAGAGTGGTTAGATTGGATTGCATAACAGTGCCATAACAGTGCTCAAGTTTGCTTTGCTGGGCTTCCATGTAAATTGTGTTATAGAACAGTGATTCCAAAATGGGTCCACAGAGTACTGGTGGCCCACAAGGTCATGTTAAATAACTGACAAATCTCACTGCCCCCTTCTTTTACAATTAAAAGTTTGGTGGTAAGAGTGCATGATGGTCTGAAAAATGGCAAGCATTGACAGTGGTCCATTGGTCCAAAAACTGAGAAGCTAGTGTTCTAGATTATGGACAGGTATTTGTGAAAATATTAATGAGTTATTAGAGTTCTACAGCTTTTATCACAAATGTTTATTCTTTCCAAAATATGTACTATCCATGGGTCATCATTTACTATTTGTCAATCTCTTGTTTAAAAAGCCTCAGTCATCAAATCACAGGGTAAAAGCAGCATTATGTTAGTTCATTCATGTTAGTAAACACAAAGAATGAACAAGGAACAGCAAATACACAGAGCAAACATTTCACAAACAACTCATGGGTGGGGATCTACTTAACAAATACTTATGAATAGTAAATTCGTTTGAAAAAAAAATATCAAAACTGGTTTGGCAAACCAAAAATTGTGCTAGTATCTCAATCAGCTTGTACCATCTATTTGAAGGTTGAGACAGCTTCTTTCTGTATCTGTTTTACAGAATTTTGCATGAAGTATAAATACTTCCAACTCAAAATTATTTTCACATGGGAAAACAAAGCATCATCCCTTTTTGCTGTTTAGTATTGAACAATTTACTGTAATATATTTCTGAGAAAGTTAACAGGAAAAAGCAGCAGTTGACACTTGGCAGAAATATAGACATTTATGTAGATTATAAACAGAATGATCTATCACTTTTAGCAAATATATTCCAAAACAAAAGACATTAAGTCGTAGCCTTCATGGCAAAACATAGATGGCAGGAAGAGATCAAAGAAATCCTGCTATTTGCTACGTGAGTAGAATTGGTGAAATTACTATACAAGGAAGAGTCTTATATAAAATTAGCATTGATATGTTTATCCTTGTTTTGAATACAGCTTTGTTTGAATTGAGAAAGAATCATAAAGCAGCCAACAGTGCCAAATAGTGGGTGTCACTTTTTGCTCCATTATGTTTCCAGGAAAAATTAATTTCCAACCCTTTCCATAAATAATTATTCTACACTTGTATCCATTCAAAAGCATCACAGAAAAATATAACTTTATTCCTTTTATCTTAATTACTGTGAGGATGATGTTTCCCTGTTAAATGTGTATAAATCTATGCCATTTGAAAAATAGAAGAGACTGAAATCTAAAGCATTCATCTGATTAAAAGAGATAAACTATATTTAAATGTGTTGGAAGCTTGCTTACTTCAGTTTTTCCTCTTTCCTTTTTATTCACTATTTAAAAAAGGCACTTTTTAAAGATTTAAGTCAGTAGTTCCCAACCTTTTTTATATTGTGGGACAGCAAACTCACTTAAAAAATTTTGGCGAACCAGGTATAGAAACAATCTAATTTACATATTAAAATTTACTTTACATATTTATCTTTAATTTTTACATGGGTGGTGGGTTGTGAGGATCAGATCAGGTTGGGGCACCACAGCCACGAGCACTGGAGGACCTGCAAGGGAGGGGACTGCACAGGTGGTGGCCCAGGGGGACCCAGCTGGGGCTGCCTGGGAAGAAGTGGCTCTGCTGCCTTCCCTAGGAGCAAGCAGCAGAGCTGCCTCCCTGCCCTCTGCCCCAGGGCATTTCCCTGCCCACATCAACCAGCTCCCAGCAGTGGGCAGGACTGGGGGGTCCTGCCCAGCCTGACATGGGGCCCAGTACCTGCACAGGCAGTGCCTCACTGGGGGCAGCCAAGGTGGTAGGAGTGGGATGGGGAGTATGGAGCCAGATGCCTCCCTCCTGGGGCTGCCCCACCACCCAGCTTTAACCCAGGTGGACAAATGACCCAGCAGCCAACGCTTTGAGCCCAATACCAGGCCATGGCTTGGTGGTTGGGAATCTCTGGTTTACGTGACCAAATCTGGAACCTTAAGTGGTACCAATAATGGATGATTTCCTTCACTTCAAGAGAGGGGTTTTCTCCTTTTGGCTTATTTCTTGGGGCTCCACCTTCCCTACACCCATTCCCTACACCAACTGTGGTGTTAAACAAGTGGGGTTTCCCACAACGAGATCAATGATGTAGCCTGCAGCCATCAGTATTGAGCTGCATGCAGGACTGCAAAGTTAAATTGTAAGTATAAAAAATTTGACTATTCCTCTTTAAAGTCATATTAATGTTGCCGAGTTTAGAGTGGTAACATTATCGGCAAAATCCAAAAGTCCCTTGACACTCTCAAATCAGATTAATTTTTACAAATAATTGACATATACTAAAACACTTTTAGCATGTCTGATCCTCATGTATAACCCCCCTGCCTCCCCCCAAAAAAACTCCAAACCACATGAACAAAAATACTAAATATTTCACAGCACCCTGTACCTGGGGCTTTGCAAGGTTCAGACTCACATGACCAATTCAGGTTGCTGTCAACAGGTCTGCAGGCCTGCAGTCATCTTAAGTCTTCAGGTTTGTCTGCCCTGTGAGTGAGAACTCCTCTAAGTCCTCCCTTGACAAATTCTCCCCATTGAACTCCAGAGCCTCTTGCTTCTCAGCTTACTGAAACTTGCAGCAGTCCCTGTAGTCTCTAAGCTGGAGTGGGATGGAGGCAGCTGCAAGAGGCTTTCTGTTTCCAAAACTGGTATAAAAATGCAGGACGCTCTCACTGGGGCCTCTGGCATGCTGCTCCTCACTGGGCCACATCCAACTTGCCCTGCTCACTTAAACGATTGTGTAGGCCATCAGGCTTGCCTACTCACTCTCCTTGACTGACCCTGGTGCAGCCTTTTGGGCCTCTCCTGTGACCCTTATCTGTACAGTGACCAGTCAATTCACCTTGCCCTGAGCAGAGGTTGGACCCCAGCCCCTCTCCAGGTAACTCATTACTCTCGCTCTGTCCTTAGAGCTAGAGCTAACTGCTCATCCTTTTGACCCAACACTCTGCCTCACCACATCTGAGGACTTACCAGGGTCTCAGCTTCTGGCCCAACTGCAGTCTTAGGCATCTGTTGACTTTCCTTGGCCTATCTGCCATCTCCCTGGGGCTTCAACTCCTGCCCGCCTCTAGGGGCTTTCAACTATGCCCTCTCACCAAAGTCTTCCACATGTACCCTGCTCACTGGGGCCTCCAGGGTCTTGCACCCCATGAGGCTCAGGTGTCTAGAGATGTGCCTGGCCCCCGTACCTGTCCCTAGGTCTGGGTAACCAACCAGAATGGGGGGACTGGGGTTTTAAGGGATCCTCCTCACCTTCCACTGAGGAGGTAACTGGCCTGGCATTTCTGAGGAATTGTCCCGCTATGGACAGCCCTATTACATCACCCTTCCCCTGCAGGGTGCAATTTTCGGTCTTAACCAGGACCAATGCAGGCCTGTCTTGGTCTTACCCCTACTGGGCTATGTGTTGTTCTTTGGCCTGCTGTCTCACTGAGCCTTCTTCCCCTAGACAGTGATCCCTGCCCCCAATTGAGGGAACCTTCAGCTTCCTTAGGCCCTGACCCCGCCTCCAGGCCAGTCAGGGTGTCAGATAGCCCATCATGACCCCTCACATTGGCTTTCATTGCCCTTCAGCCTTCCGGCCCTGGCCCTCTTGCATTTACCAGTTGGGGTGTTCCGGCCACAGCACCACAGCAGCCAGACTCCTTAGGCATTAGGAGCCCTCTCCTGGGCCCCACTGTACAGCCATCTCACTCTGGCCTTACCCAGAGCCCCAGAGGTTTTAATAACATGGCTCTGCTCTCAACTGGGATCACCTGTACCCCAGGTCTCACTCCTGCCTGTTCCACATCAGGGGACTTGCCTAGCCCATGTGTAGGCCTGCAAACCATAAGTCCCTTCCCAGGCTGGGTCTGGTTCTATTTATGCCCTAAGCCTTCTCTCTGGGGCTTGGGACCTCACTGGGCCCCTAGGAACCTCCTACCATCCCCATAGCTTCTCTCTTACCATGGGTGTTCCATGAACAGCAGTTCAGCTGGGTGTTGTTGCTCCTTTGCCTGCCTGTAGCAGACTGCTGGCTCAGCCCTGTGGGCCTGGATCTAAAATGGCTGCCTCATCAAGGCTGGCCCACACCTGCCAGCTGCCTGCTCTCAGCCTTAAAGTGGCAGGTGCCCAAAGGTGCTCTGCCTTAGTTGTCATCTTTGGGTACATACAGGTGTTACATTTAGATTGACCTAACTGGGTTTAGGTCAATTTAAATGCCCAATCATGCAGGCAGCCATAGGATTTAATTTGGCCAAAAAATGGTGTGCCCAATCTAAGTTAATGTGTCTCATGAGGTCCACTAACTTAGATCAGGAAAGGTTTAACCCAATCTAGAAATAGATTAACCAGATCTCTAGAACACCTGCATGAATACATGGCAGAGCTCCAGGGCTGGGAAAGTCCAGCCACTTACCCCAGCCCTGGGATTGTGATAGTCCCACCCTACCCAAGATGCTGACTAGGCTATTTTTATCCCCGACCTCCCTCTCAATTGGACAACTCCCCCACCTCCCCATTGACCCAGTCCCCTCCCCTTGCAGACCCCCTGAGCCTGCCTGTCCCTTCCCCAACTCCAAGTTACTTACTTACATTGGGTTGCCCATGGTACTCCCAGGAGCAGCAAATACCTGAATATATTGCTCCTGGCAGCAGCAAACTGCTGTACACACTTCTGGTTGAGGTCTAGGTGGCTTAAAGTAAAATGTCTAGACCTACCCTGTGCATGGTGAATGTTTGTTTGCACCCTTTGTCGGTTCAATGAAAGCCCTTATCATGTCTAATTTGGCCTGGCCTCCAAGTCTGTGCTACTTTTACAAGTATTCAAATGGGCACTTGTCATGTGGTGCAGACCATTTCATGTGCATCTTCCTAGTTTGCAGATTCATTTCCAGGATTTGACTTGGGGTGTGCACCTCTGGTCATGGGAGCAACAGAAAATGGAGTTTGGAGACCAGTGGGGTGGGAGGGGGGGTGCAACTGAGATACTGGCTTTTACTTTAGCAATCCTTAGAATGGGAAAAAAGCTGTGGTAGAATTAAGAGAAACTTTAGAAATAAAATACTCCAAAAAGTATGAGAAAAGGGTTTGATTGTTTGTTTGTTTGTTTGTTTGCTTGCTTGCTTGCTTGCTTTTTATCCCTTGCATTTAAACTAAACAAAAATCTAAGGTTTAAAATAAAGTATTAGGAGGAGTAAAAGCATTTGAGTAGTGGCTAGGAAATGTTGGCCCATGGTGGTCAACACAGTTGTTCTCACATAACTGCTACAATAAATTCTTAATACTATGAGAAAGAACCATCCAGGGAAAGGTTGAAATAACAAGCATATTAGCAGGCTTAAAGAATCCCACCACCCCACACTCACTAGCATGACAGATAACCAGAGCCCACCCATGCTGGAGAAACCTGGTTAGGTATTGTTCTTTGTTTTCATAATAGAAGCAATACATTAGGCCTCTTACAAAGCTTTTAGTACTCTTTAACTAAATCAAATAATTTTTCATGAATAGTTTCTCTAAACTAGATAGGCTTCTTATCTGTACTATCACAATGTGATGACTGGCATATACACTGATGTTTGTAGCAGAAGGAACATAAATTCTGAATGTCAGTTAAAATTTATGAGAAGTGTGGCCCCCTGTTCAAGCCCAGGACAAAACTCTTGTTAAGCTAGATGAAATGAAGATTGGACTCTTAGAATTTCTTAGTAAATCACTGCATATTTATTCTAATCAATAATCCTGTTTATCTGAAATTTCAAAATTTAGGCATGAGTTCAGAAAGAAAATATCTGTTAAATTAAAATTAAGCATTTCAGGATAAAAAAAAATCTGCTTATAGATTACTGACCTTGCATGCGTCCAAAAGTGTCACACATCCATATATGGACCCTGTCTGCTAGGTTTTGCCTTTGAATCAACAATTTAGTCAAAAGGTATGTTAAACCTCATTTGGCCAGACTGGTCTTTATCAGTTATACCCATACATCAGAGGAAGCCCAATAGCAGTTAATGTGCCTTCTGAAGTCAATTATAATCACTTAAATCCTGCCAGTTTCACCTAGTTTAATTGGTTATGTGCTTCTATCAGCTAATAAACACTTTTAGCAATCTAAAAGCCTTCTGAAATCTATCATCAAAATCAAAGACATGCTTATCTATAGAGAAAACAGTGACTTTAGTCAACATTTTCAAATCTAATAAGAGCCTAAAGTTATACTACCAAAGCTGTATTTAGGCATCTATTTAGATACAGTCTGATTTTCAGAGGAGCAGACTAAATCCAAATCTCATTTAATTTAATGGGCATGGCAGGTGTTTGCAAGAATATAGAGTTGCTTGGCCTGTCAGAAAAACTTTGGATTATTCCTGAAATTACTAAATGTGGATTCACTAGCATAGATTTTGGCTGTGGAATTGGAAAGTTTAAATTTTTAAATTAAATGTGATTTAGTGATAATTTGTAAACTAAGGATAAAGGCTGCTCTCATTCCCAAAGACATTTAACTTCATTCATGAATCAGAGATTTGGAGTATGTATTTAAGGAGGAAACTGACATGATAATTATATACCCAGGCATTGCTTTTAATCACATCCTCTTGCACAGATTTGAAGTAAGTGCTTTCACAAGGTGCTGTGTTAGCACATCAGGATATTTCCCAATATTTCTGTTAAAATAGAATATTGGTATTTAACTACCGCCAAAGAACAGTTTTAACGGCACTTTTGCTGCTATTATTTTGGTACCATCATATATTCTAAGATTGTAATCTGCTGTAATCAAGTACATAGTTGTATAATGAATAAACTGTATAGCACATTTAAATAACTGTAGTATCTAGAAGATGTATATCGTTTTAATAGATTATGATGTATTCTGAAGTAAATTTTCACTATTAACTCAAGTCCTGTTCTACAGCTATCCTAGGATGGACTAGGCACACAGTTTCAAAAAGCACTGTCCTCTAAAAATTTCATTGAATAAAGGAATGTAGAACTGATCATGAGGTCACTGAATCTAGATCCCTGCTATCACAGGTAACCACTTCATATAAGCTGCTTCTTAAGCTGAGAAAGCATTTGACAAACTACACCAGAGGTTCCCAACCACCAGGCTGCAGCCTGGTACTGGCCTGCAAAGGGTTGGGTCCCAGGTCATGGCACAAGCCTCCCATTCAGACCCCTGTCTTTCTGTCTCCGAGAGTGGCTTCTGCCACCGGCAGTCACAAGCGGGTTTAAAGCTGGGCAGCGGGGCAATCCCAGGAGGGAGGCAGCCATCTCCATATGCCCCATCCCACACCCATGCTGATCTGCAGTATAAAAAATGTTGGGAACCACTGAACTAAGCTATCTCCTATGAAAGATTACACCTCTCTGAACCAGTTAGTCTAGGGACAAATGTTACACATAAACCAGTATAAGTGATCAGAAACCAGTTCAAATCTGTAACACAACAGAAGTTCAGCAAATGTAAACCACTTTCAAAATAGCCCTAACTGATTTAAGATAAACCTGGATGAATGTAGTATCAGACTGAACTGATTTAGCTTAAATCAGTTTATTAAATTTCTGTTCCATATCCCCTCCAGATTCAAGTCAACTCTCAGTCCCTAGGCATCTCAGGACGCTTTGCACCTCCCCAGCAAACCTCCTCCCTGGAGGATGGGCAGGCCCAAGCTGTCTGTTCCAGCCAAACAGAGGTGTGTTCTAGCACCCCCCAGCTTCTGGCATAAGCCACTGCAGGCATGTGGCTGCATTTCCAGAATCAGAAGTGAATGTCTGTTTGCTTGCTTATCAATTCAATCTAAACAATTTAGACTAACCTGTGAAGACTGAATCGATTCAGCCTCAAACTCTGGAAAAACAGTTGAAGGGTGAGACTTAAATTGCTTTGAGCTATCTAGCTCATCCTCTTGAATCATTTCTTGTGTACATTATCTCATTTTTGTCCACTCTACTGCAGTTTCTAGTATCCTGAGTGACTGGACTTCCACTAGTTCCATTAAACAGCTTCTTTTAAGAAAGAATGAATAATCTGGAAATGCTTAAATCTGACAGATTGTTAAATACATATAAGTTCTCAAACCACAAGCATTAAGCTATTGACCCTGATTTCATCTTTGTATTTAGATGGGTTCATTTTCATTAGTAAAATACATGGTCACAATTAATTTCCTATTGGCACTACTGCAGAGAGGCATCTGGTGGGTATGCATGGAGCAGCATCTGAAAGAAGAGAATTTCTTTGGACTCAGGCTGGGCTTTGGGGAGAGGGTGTACTTCCTTCTGTTGAAAACAGCAAATTTAATACAGTTAACTGTGAATGAACATAGCATTTAACAGGAGAAGGAAAAGAACTACATTTGAAAACATTGCCAAAAATAAAACTGTAAGTATGTCTGTAAGTTCTTTTAGCTTTCCTGCTTCCCCCACCTTCATAGGATACACACAGATGTTTGAGGAAGTTATATCATATTAAAAATGGCCACCCCATCTAACTTAGTTCACCCAGGTGCAGACTTTACACTTTGATCCCTAGTTAGCTCAATCTGTGATATAGAGAAGTTCAGGAAGGTTAGATTGGTCCAAAAATGGTCCAACCTGATCTAAGATAACTGTACTTCAGAGGTAGTCTAACTTAAATCAGGTCTGGTGAGAGAGATCTAACTGAACTTATGTACAGTCCCCAGTGCATCCACAGGTATATTTTTAGCTCCCCTGCCCTTTGCCCCAGCTTCAGATGGACAACTTGTCCCCACCATGAACCAGCCAGTTCACACTATCCTGCAAGCGGCTTCTGGTGCCAGGAGCTGATGGAAGTAAGTTGGAATAGGGGGAGGGGCAGGTTGTTCATCAGGGGTTGGTGGGGAGGGAGGCTTAAAATAGCCCTTGGTCATGGGGGGGGGAAGATCCTCATGCCCCCCAAGCTTCCCTACAGACCCCACTAACCCCCCTGGTCAAGCCAAAGCCTCCCCTACAAACCCTACCAAAACCCCCAGATCCACTTTCACTGTGGACCCTGCTTCTCACCCACCTTGATCCCCCCAAAACCTGTCAGACCACATGGACTCCCCCTTCATGGACCCCACTAGCCTCTTGATCACCCCAATCCCCCCACGGACCCTGCTATACCCCCCTACCCACAACCCCTCCCACTAGTTGCCCCCATCCTGACTTAACTTAGATAGGGTGGCCATTTTTAACTCAATCTAACCAACCCTTAACCTCCCCAAATGCCCGCACATACCCAAAATAACTATATAATTTGGTCTTCTTATGGCTCTAGTGGCTATAATCAAGCTGCTTCTCAGCACTTGGGCCTGATTTCTTGTGGTCTATAAAAATCTCATAGCATCTTTCATATGTATAGGTTTGTTAACCCTGGTAAATCCTAGCTAAATATCATCCATTTAATTCTGCCTATCTGGAATTTATCTGCATTTACAACCAGATAAGCATTCCTCATTCTTGTCTTGAACCATGTTGTTATGTTGCCATATACTGTCAAACTATTACCATAAGAGGCTCCAGCAGTAGAAGATATTACAGGGTATCTGTGGCAGGTGTAAAGCCACAAGGGAGAACTTACCCAGACTAGGTGATGAGTGGAGCCAGTAAGACGCTGCACCAACCTGGGAGCACGGTGGAAGTGAAGCTGTGACAGCAAAAAATGCTGTGCCAAAGGAGAGGGGAAAAAAAGAACAACGGATCTGGAAGGAGCTGGCTCCCACGCCAACATGGGCAAGCTTTATGGTAGCGTGCCAGCGCCAATTTACTAGCCAGCCCCTTGAAGCTGGGTTATAAAGCCTGGCAGAGAGACAAGGGGAACAGGAAGTGCATTCCCCAGTGGGACCAGAGTGGCCTGAAGCAGAGCAGAGCCCCACTAAGGGAAAGTGGTGGCTTCTCCAGGATGGACAGGAAGATTGAAGGAAGGTATCAGGAGAGGCGGGACATACCGTCTTCCTTCCAATTAAACAAATTTATTCCAGCTAGACGTGGCAGGAAAGAACCCCTAAGGACCTTCCAGAACCTAACCCAGTAACAAACTGTCCTTTCCCCAAGCTACAGTGAAGCCGGAAAAATCCATACGACCAAGGTGCACTGGTGAGTGGCACAGGAAATTACAGTATCACACAAAGTTAACCCCACACAGAGCCAAAGTCTACCACATCATGTCAGCTTTCCAGAAGACAAAGATGTAATAGAGAAATTCTTTGCCCTGTGCAGGGGTGGTGTACAGAACAGGCTGCCAGCAGTGGGAATAGCAGATGGCTGGTACCTGCAACAGCTTCCATTTTTATATGCCCCTCTTAACCTCCTGTACTTCCCCTGCAAGTCAGTACCCAGGACTGCTGTCCCCATCACACTTTCTTAATTATGGTAATGCCAAAAGCAACATCTATCAAGTCAAATTTTCAAAAGTGCCATCTCTAGATGAAACTCCCTTTTGACTGCTGGGGACAGAGCTAGGTCACACTCAGCCCTTTTGAAAATTCTACCTTCATACCACAAAACTAACACTGTGCCTTTTTCTGACTGTCACAGGTATCTGCTCTAGCCCCTCTGTGCCATTTATTCCTGCCATCTCATCATGATGAAGAGGGTGGAGTCCTATTGCCAGGGTAAGGGGCGGATGTACACAAACAGGCAGATCAGATCCTTGCACTCACAGACATTTCCACATCAGGACCTTATTTTATAAATTTTGGCATGAGCCATGGCTGGGGAGGGAGGTTAGGGGCTGGTTATCTATGAAACTTCAAACATGTACATATGTGCACAACAAAACCAGAATTTATCCCATGGATTGGGTGAACATATTAGTTTAATTCTATGGTCTCAATATTGTGTTTAATACGTTACATTTGCAAACATTTTTGGATGGAATGTTGTCTAAATGAACAATAGCATTCTTATAAAAAAAGAAGATAATTTAGAAGGTATGTTAAACAGGATTTGGGGCATAAATGTTATTCTACAGTTCTGAACAAGAAGTAAGTGCAGCTTAAGATAAATATCAATTTGTGGATAGATACCTTTCTCATTTTAAAACACTTTCTAGGATATAGCTTAGTGAAGACTACAAATCAGTGCATGGTTGTTGTGCAGGTGCTACTGTCCATTCTTTGTTCTTTTTAAAAAGTTGCTACTTTCCATAGTTCATAACATTATTTCAGGAAAAATAATGCTTTCACTCAACAGATAAGTTGCTGAAAAGAAATAGAAATATGTTTATAAATTAAGTTATATGTAACCAGCATATTTTCAAGTCAAGGACAGACAAGTGAATCTTTTATTGACAAAGAAGCACTTCAAAGCTTTCAGAATGTCCTCTCAACCTAATTTAGTTTGCTAGTCTGGTTACCCTTCTAAGAAGTTTAAGAGATGAAAGACAAGCTAATCCACTACACTCTCTCCCTCCTGGTTATACATGCAGCAACAGTACAATGGCATCTTGATTAGAAGTAAATCAGGCATGAAGTGCAGCAAGTTTTCCACAGAAGAGATGTAGATTAGTATTGTTTTAGGAGGGACTCCCATCAAACCTAATCAAGGTGCTGCTATCAGGTGCTAACATTCTCTTTCCCCTTCAAACAGTACAACAACAAACAAACATGGTCTACTGTCCTGCTCCAAAATATCTTAGGTTCATCGGGAATCACATACTCTTCAAAGAAGGAATATGAAAAAAGTACTATCATATGCCAGCACATACATTTACAGGATTTACATGTGATGACATTGCTTTCAAAAGCAATGATAATAGCCCATTTCCTCTCTTGGTTTTGTTTTGAAAAATTAGCAACATTTTCTTTTTATTAGCAAGAGAGTGCTGATGGAAAAGTCTCCATCTATGTCAAGGCAAGTGTTCATAATGATGCTAATAGAACTGTAGTCCATAAGCAAACTACCAAACTGAGTGGTTAACCAGAATGTAAGGTAAACTTAAAGCATATCATCTTGCACTTGCTGTTATGGGTATGAGTCTGAGCTATGGAATGATTGGATCATTGTTTCACACTAAACAAAGAAAAGCCCAACAATAATATTTGTTGTAAATTGCCATAATTAAAAATGAGGCTGCACTGATGTACATCAGGTAAAAGCCTAGCCAAAAATCTGCATGTTTTCATCTTGTTTTCAGGGGTGACACACAACCAGGCACAACTTGGTTATCTATACACACATGACGCTTGTGGGGACAGAAATTACACATAAATCAGTATAAGTGATTGGAAACTGGTTCAAATCTGTAACACAACAGAAGTTCAGTGCACATAAACCACTTTCAAAATGGCTGAAACCTACTTAAGATAAACCTGGGTGGATGTAGTATCAGACTTAACTGATTTAAATTAAATTGTTTTCTTGAACTTCTGTCTCCGATCCCCTCCAGGTTCAAGTTAACTCAGTCTCCCAGTGTCCCAGGATGCTCTGCACCTCTCCTGAATGAGCACCCCCCTTGCAGGGTTGGCAGGCTAGCTTTGGCCCAAGCTGTCTGCTCCAGTCCAGCAGGAAGGCTTTGCTTTAGCGCCCCCCAGCTTCTAGCCTTGGCCACTGTAGGCATGTGGCTGCATTTCCAGAATCAAAAATGAATGTCTGTTCAATCTACACATCTTTGACTAACCTGAAAAGATTGAATCAATTCAGTCTTGGACCTTTTGACTGTCTGTACTTAGTCATGAAGCCTAGTTAAAGGCTTTTAGAACATTCTCTTTCCAAAGGGTGCTAATCCTGCTAGAAAGTATGGAAGTCCCATAAGAAGTCAGTTGGCCCAACCAGCCCTGCCATTCTTTTTCAACTAACACTTACAATAAAAGGTCTGGTTAGGGGAAGCATCAGATTGGATTGATATTTAGGCAGCGTCTTCACTGTCAAAAAGGGTGTGTATTTTACAGAGAGATAACTAACATACTTGAGCTGTCTCGCTATAATATCATAGTGGAGACATTTGATAGTGATGCAGCTAGACCGATTCAAAATGAGGTGATTGGCGGAGGTACATATTGACCTCACCCAGGCATACTAGAGTAAAAACTGGCTGCATACTATCTCCACCATGAGAGAAAATTTTTATGAGTTACCTCTTTGTTAAAACCCCAGCTTTCTTAGCATTGAAGACACAGCTTGAGAGTGATTTGAATTCAACCTAGTGCAGAGGGGCAGCAGTGGACCTATCTATTAAGTTCCACAAGTTACATTTTGCTGACTTAGGAGGGCCCTTACGTTGGCCCATTGTGCAAGGATTCCTTTGACCCATTATTCGCAGTGCCCAATTAAAGGTGAAAAAAAATCTTCATGAATATTTGTGATGACCTTAATTCTTTATTCACTTAACACTCTTCTTTTAAGAAGTCCCCCTCTCCTTATTCTAGTAATGCTTTCCATTTATACTGTAGTGTTCACATGGGTGATTATTTCAATAGTATTCCCTACACATAACAAACAGGATTTGAATCAAAAGCCTAGATCCCAGTACTCTTAATTTAAGGGAAGTTTGGGTCCCTATATTGCTCTCTGGCCTATCTATTCTAGGTCATGCTGTATCACCTTGACCATATATGACCATACAATAATATCTCATGATTTTTACTGTATTCATCAGTTTGAGGCAGGGAAAGTACTATTGTACCCATTACAGACTATGTAATTTACCTGAAGTCACACAAGAAGACTTGGCAGACCAGGAAATTGAACACAGGTCTCCTAAATTCTGGTTCATTCCCCAATCATGGGATTATCCTTAAATCCAAACCATCAGTTGGAATGCAGGAATTGATTTGCATTTATCAGTGAACTGTCTTTTAGATCACCATGCAAACATTTACAAGTTTCATGTTAAATACATAAGCAGTCTTATTGCAATCAATGGGGCTCTCATAGATTTGAAATTTAGCACATGCATAAAAGTTTGCATAATCAGAGCCTAAGGGTATATCTATATGGCATGATTTAATGCCACAGAAAGATCTCTAAATGAGCTCTGAACAAGCAGTACCCTGTACTGGAAACAGTCTAGCCAGTGGTGCTAATTAGATCTGCTGAAAAGCAGGCATCAATAGCTTGGGTGGAGCACTATGCTGATGAAACTAGACTGCTTCTGGTCTCCCAGCTGACTCATTCAGACCTACTTCAAGTATCTCTATATGGAACTGTGTAGATGTACTTTTAATTCTTAAGGAAAGCACAATGAACCTGAAAAAATATGTCACAAAGACAATGCATGCAAATGAAGTTAGGAAGTTAAGTATATGTACTAAAAACTTTGTATAGTCCATTGCTACTTCTCTTAATTGATGCCCCTCATCATTCTATTTGGTTTCTTTCAAATGATCTTCATTACTCCTGTCTTTGCTCACTGTCCTCCCTCTTTCCTTTTAAAATTCCTTTTCTTAGTGCATTATTCAGGAGCCTGTAACTTAATCTCCAGTCCCATGCATGCTCTTCCTCACTGCCTGCCTCATTTATCAGTACTCTTTGTCCACAGTAGCTTTTTGGTAAATCTCTTGGTTCTTTGGAGCTAGGGGAGGTCTACCCTGCAAACATAGTTGCACAAATGCAGCTAGACTGCTTAGGGTTTAGGAGGAAGTCAGCATAGAGCAGTACATCGTGTTGAAGTACACTGTGACTTAGTACAGATTTTAGACACCTATAAAAAGAGAAAACAAATTCTCACTTTCCCAGAGGCCGTTCACTGAAATATTTATAAAGTGCTTTGAGTGGCTTGGAAGGAAATGTTAAATAAGCTTCAAGTTTTATTACTAGCATTTCAGACTGCATGAAGAATGGAAATGGGTCACCAAACTCAGCAGCAATCTACTGGTTATTCGTTGTTTTATTTTTCCCCTCTTGCCTCTTAAGTAATAAAGTCTCTTGTGTCCAATAATTTGTGATAGATGTGTCTTGGAGACATATAAGAACTCCCAGATAGGATCAGACCCATAATCCATTTGGTATCTGGTTTTTTGACAGTGATTAGTAAGAGGCTTGAAAGAAAAATATAAGGAAATTCCATTGAAGGTTTCCATTAGCCGTCAGTTAGAGACTGGCATATTCTCTAAATGAATACATCTTACCTACAGACATGTGTTTAAAACTCATGATATAACTCTGGATTTTCTCATTTTCCATATACATGCCTAATTCTTTTTCCACACATGAAACACAACGATGAATAGAAGGTAATGATCTTTCACATTGTCCATATGAGATCTGCTTATTGATAAAATAAATAGAAGGGTGGAAGGAGAAGACATGCATGCTTGCTGTTGAAGAAAAGCCTGTTTGCACATAATAGTGGAGAAATTATAGAACATTTTATCCATACAAAAAATATGACCTCTGTAGTTCTGCCAGGGTCAATAAGACCTGTGGTAATCTACCAAGTCAGTCCTAGTTATGCAAGTTAAATGCTTTAGTGGTTGATTTAATTATGAGCCTAATATTGTTTACAAATTTTCCAAAAAATTCAGCAAAGAGAACGTGTAACATGATCACAAAGATTGGCTCCTGCCCTTTTCCTAACTCTCTCAGTACCTCTCTTGATCACTTCTATCCCTCCTCTTACTACTTCTCCCATACCTGCCTCATAAGTGTTCAGAGATTCATTCCAATTTCTAAGAGAGCAAAGAATGCAGATTATGTAACATATAGAGGAAAGGGCTGCATATAGCACCTAATTTGTGAAAAACCCATGAAATACAAATAAAGAAAAGGTTGATACATTTCTGGAGCTTTAAAGAATAAAAAGATTTAAAAAGAAAAGGTTAAAGATGAAAAATAAGTGATTCACATTTTACCACATCCTTTAATGCTACAACTGCAAATGTTTTGATAATGACATCAATTGTCCTTCACATACCCCTTTCATCTGCTTATCTTTCAAAGGTATCCACACCTCCTTGCATTCTGCCCCTTGGGAAACTGAAATGACCTTCCAAAATCTATTTGTCAAGCCTCCACCCTCTCCTTATTTAAATCCCCCTAAAGACCCATATGGTAGCATCATTTACAAAAAGCAGGTGTGTTTACACTGAAATTACCTGTGACCTTATTTCTATACCTCGTGTCTCTCTCATTGCCCCTTTCCGCCCCCACACATACAAACACACACACTCCACATTCCCATTTCCTGATGCTGATTCGCCTCTTTCATGAGCCACTCAACATCAGAAATAAACTAATTAAATTCAATTGAGCCCAACCCTCAGCTGAGGTAAGACAATGCAATATCATTCATTTCAATCAAAAGATAACGTTTTACACCAGCTGAGCATAGAGCCCGATCCTAATTTGTCAGCTCCATCATTTATACAGTGAGCTAAATGGAGCCAGGAACCATTATTCATATGCTTTTTGTTGAGTACCCAGTACACCCCACAAGGGTTATATCACAAACAATAGACAATAATATCTCTGATGTTGCCATTTAAAAAAAAAAAGAGCTAAGTCTGACTGCAGAAACTATTGAAGTATCGCCCTCCTCCCCATCACTGGGAAGATCCTCCCTCAAATTCTGCTAAACCGACTGCTCCCTTTTGCTGAGGAAATCCTTCTCAAGTCTCAATCTTGAGGCCATCATGAGGCACCATAGACATGATTTTTGCAGCCTGGAAGATTCAGGAAAAATGCTAAAAACAACACCAGGAATTGTACATGGCGATTATTGATCTGACCAAAGCTTTCGTCGCTGTTAACCATGAGGCTCTGTGGAAGATCTTATTGAAGCTTGGCTGCCCAGGGAAATTTATCACCATCCTAAGACTACTTCATGACCAAATGACTGCTTCCATCCTATGCAGTGACTCTGCTATGGAGCCCTTTGCTATACGAACTGGCATCAAGCAGGACTGCATGATTGCACCAATTCGGTTTTCCGTCTTTCTTGCAGTCATCAAGATGCTTATCCATGACCATCTGCCACACGGCATCAGCATTGGGTACAGGACAGATGGGAACCTTTTCAATCTCTCCCACCTCCATGACAAAACCAAAGTCACCTCGGCCTCAATTGTTGAACTTCAGTAGTACACCGATGATTGTGCTGTCATGGCACTTATAGAGAAAGACCTACAAATGGCCCTTAACTGCTTCTCTGAAGCATACCAGTGCCTGAGATTGACCTTTAATATTGGAAAAAAAAGGTTCTTCACCAGCCTGCTCCAGGCCGATCAATTCCTTTAGCAAAGTTCCTTGTTAACAGACAGGATCTGGAGAAACACTTTGCATACCTCTGCAGCCATCTCTTTAAGAAGGAGATCCAGAATAGGATCCATGTGCCAGCTCTGCCTTTGGAAAACTGTAGTATTGTGTGTTCAACAATCCCACCATCAGGACTTGATCAAAGCTCCTATTATCTCAACTCTTCTCTATGGCTGTGAAGGTTGGGTGACCTACAGAGACCACCTGAAAAGCGTGGAACACCATCACCAGCACTACCTCTGGAAGATTCTTGGTATAAAGTGAAAGGATCATTGCACAAATGCCTGAGACCTCACCGATGCTAACACCACCAGTATGGAAGTGCTGATTATTCAACATCAACTGGTGGACAAGGCACTGCGTGCACATGCCTGATGTATGTTTACCAAAATAACTGCTATACTCCCATCTCAGCCGATGAGAAAGGGCATGCAGGGGCCAGAGGAAATGCTTCAAGGACACTCTTAAAAAGAACATTAAGAAGTGTGGCATTGACACCATAAATTGGGAAAAACTAGCCTGGGATAGGGCTATATGGCAACCTCTTGTAAGAGAAGGTACATCTTACTTCAAGGAAAACCATCTTGCCTTGGAGGCAAAAAAATGACAGAAACAGAAGGAAAAGAAACAAAATCAAGAAATCTGTGGTCTGACCCTTCCTTTAACCATCATCTGTGGCATTTGCCAGAGAGTCTGTGGCTCTAAGTTTGGCCTTCTTAGCTCTCAATGGACCCGTTTACAATCCTTTGCTTGACATCTGGGAGCGATCATCTTCTACCATGAGAGATCACTACCACTGCCTCTGCCAACAACTTTTTTCTTCAGATCCGGACAAGATGGTTTTCCCATCTTAACCAAATATATTTTTTGGAGAAAAGAATTTGTTTTATTAAATGTGGTTAATATACAATCTGTCTTAATTGATTAAACCTGTGTGAATCACATCAGGTATTTTTTTTCTTAAAAGGTTCAGCACATAGATTCCCTAAACATAATGAATACAGTTCTGACTCACCTTTATTAGAAAATCCTCTTCTTTTAAAACAATTATAAGCTTACTTTTGATCCTGTAGATGGCTTAAGACTAGTTTCACTATATTTGGAATACTGCTTAGTGTTCAATACCAAAATGAATGAGGTCCTATGGCTTTCCTGTCCTCAGAATTTTGAAGATCCATCCATAAATAGGTTATACTTACACACCTCAGAAAAACTCATATAAAATTAATTTGGTTTGCATAATGCTGAACGAAAGGCAGCAAGAGTTCATATATCAAATTAAGCGGGGGGGGGCTCTGAGGGAGGAGTTTGCTTTCCATATGCATTTCATAATACATTCTTCTTTCTTAAGAATAAATCTTTCTGAGAAACTTGTAGGAACATGAAGAAAACTTGTAGGAACATGGGAGCAGGCAGCCGCCAGGTGGCTAATTGCAGCAGCCATTTTCAAATGCAAGCCAACTATATGAAGAGGGCAGTTGGCTGCTAGCAAGAGATGCAGCAACATCAGCCAACTGAGCTCCTGCTTGGGGACATGGAGGTAAAGGAAGTGGAGACTCCTGTTGTCCTGAATAAGATGTGAAACTGCACCCGGCTGGGAAAAGGTGGCCTGGTGGGGCTCCTAGTGGCATGGGAGCTCCCAGGAAATGCCATGCCAGTTACCTCCCTGAAGGGTGGGAAGGGGCACCTTATAACCCCAGGCCCACATCCCTGGTGGTGTTCCAGCAGAGCAGGGGGAGTCCAGGCTCATTAGGAGTCCTGAGGCAGAGTCCAGGCCAGAGGAGGGACCTGGAGCTGTGCCCAGGCAGCAGGGTAAAGCCTGGGCCATGAGTAGAGACCCTGAGAGAGAGGGGCGATGGAGAGCAAGAGATCCTGAGAGAGAGGCCCTGGGAGTGGGTGAGTAAGTAGAGGCCCTGAGAGAGGGGCATAGTGAAGAGGGAAGAGGCCCAGTGGAGCCTTGGAGGCCTGGCAAGGGGCCAGGAGCGAAGTAGGCTAACAGTTGTAGAGCTGCTCAGCAAACGTTCAGGTGAGGGCAGTGGGAGATGCCTGACAGACTGTACTGGGGCTGACTGAGGTGTGGAGAGACAAGCCTGAAGCCAGGTGAGGTCAGGCAGTATGAATGTGGCCCAGGAGAGAGGGCAGCATGAAAGAGGTTGGGTGAGAGCCAGCAGAATGACCAAGAGAGGGATGGCATGAGAGTGGCCATCCACGGTAGTATGGTAGAGCTACAACTTTGTGCCCAGTTTGCTCCAGGCCTATGCCAGAGAGGTAACACACAGTGGAACATCTGCGAGGCATGGGGCATGTACAGAGATGGTCAGAGCACGTACTTACGGCCCTAGTCATCAGGGCATACAAAAAGTAATCTGCTCAAGTAACAGCTGAACTTTTTTTTCATCAAGGCATGGCAGAAAAGTGGAGCAAGCCGACTGCCCAGAGATGGGGGAAGACTAGAGGCAAAGACCTGGCAGGGGAGGTAACCCTGTTACAGTAACCAAATCCAGGATGATCTTCAAATGTTTGTTTTCTCCTGACCTCAAGGTCTTCTCTACATGACCTTAGTATTTTACAATGTGTAGGAAGAATTAACTACCCGAAGAAGATTTTTGTTTGTTTATTTGTAAACTGTGCAGATCTTCTTTGGGTAGCTAAATACATGCTCTGCACCTAAGTCAGCCCCAGCATAGTCTGTCAGGCAACTCCCACTGCCCTCACCTGAACATTTGCTGTGAGAACATTTGCTGTCCCACTGCCATGCAGGCATAGATCAAGGGGAAATGCTGGGGTATAGCTGCATCCAGTGCCATAGCAAGGATGTTTGGCACCTGGGGCAAGCCCACAGTGGCAGCCTGCCCTCACCCCACACATGGATCTGGGGGCTACATGTGCCCCCCATGCTTGCCCGGGGGTTTACAGCAGCAGCAGAAGCCATCCCCCTATCCCCAGGCCCCCTCCCAACAAGCTGCTTGCAGCTCAGCCCTGCACTCCACCCTAGCTGAGCAGTGCCTGTTGGTGCCCCTTTGCTTGAGCGCAGAGGCGGTCACCCCACTTACCCCTCCTTTGCTATGGTACTGGTTGCACCCCCCTTTAGCTGTTCAATTCATTGGTTCAAAGTAGCATCTGCTAAAGCAGCTGCTTTGGCATGGCTCTGGGATCCCAGAGGTGAATGCTGCCTCTGCTTGCTCTCTCTTCTCCCCTGCTACCAAATTCAACAGTGTGAAAGGGTAAGTGGCACTGAGGTTCACCTCTAGGGTACCAGAACCATAGCAAAACAGCAGCACCAGCAAAAGACTCACTGAGGAGCCACGGAGCTGAGAGAGCTCACTGTGCATACACTGCACAGACAAAGGTGGGTGTCACTGCACCCCCTTACTCCCATCTCTTGAATCTGCCCATGCTCATTCCCTATAGCTCTGTTTCTACTGCCTCCAAACAGAGTGGGTAGGGAAGCTGCCCACCAGAGTTCTGCCCCACAATGTGTTGGGTTCAATGGAAAACCTAGACTGAAGGTAACCCATTTCAAACAGCTGTTCCAAATCCCAAGTATGGAATCCTGAGATCTACAGGTCATTCCAGATTACACAACACTGTGTAACACTGGGTTGGCTGCAAGTAACTCTCAACAAGATCTAGTTTCATGTCTCATCAGAGCATCTCATAGCACATCATTGCACCAGCCTATGAGTAGAGCTCATCTTATCCAATTTATGATGGAATGAAGCAGTTATTTAGCATCACACAATAGAAATATTTAACAGGTTAGACAGAAAGTGAAGTTTCCACGTTCACTAATGACTGAAAATTTCCAACAACACTTTTTAGAAAGAACCTTAAGATAATTTTTGTAGAATCAAGAGGCACCTATACACATGACAAGCAGACTCTATTAATTGAGGCTGCTGCAAGTCTGCTGGAGTGTGCTAATTAGTGTGCTCCAGCAGCCTCCACATCATGTGTATTCCTTGTCCTCATGTTTCAGAATGGCAGCAGGGGCACTTTTAATTAAAGCTCACTACCCCCCTCCCCCATGTGCATAGACACCCAAGAACTTTCCATACAAATAAACTGCAGAGAAAGCTACAAAAAAAGAGGAAAATGATTGTTCCATCTCTAACTAATTGTTTAGCTTGCCAATAAAATCAGACCTCAGTTCTTGATAGCTATTCCCTTATAGCCACTAATAATGGCTACTAATGTCAAAAGAAGTTGTTGTGGATTGCATTGGAAGAAGGGGAGAATCAGCCCAATAACAAAGAAAACATTTTTAACTGAAATACTTAGTGCAGTGGTATCAAACTCATTCAGCCCTGTGGGCTACATAAAGGACCTGGGGCAGGTATAGCATAGGCACCACATGCAGCACAAACTATGCATCAGTGCTGTGCATGGTATGCAACATATGACAGGCTGGTCTAAGGGCTGGTCTAAAACCCACAGGCAGCACTGCAGTCCAGATGTACAACATCACCTTACAACACTAACACAATGCCATACCATACCCTGGATTTGTCTTGGTGGTCTCACATCTAAGTACTGCTCCATCTCAGCCCTTCTGGGTTTCTGGATCCAATCAGATCAATACAAAGTAATAGGGCTTAGTGTACTATTATGGTGACACCACTTTTTGTTGCTTCTTGGGGATAACCCACTTTCAGCCCTTAAACTGATTTATGTTCACAAATTGCATGAAAGAAAACACAAAAGAACTCAGAGAAAATGTTGGGCATTCTCTATCATGCATACTTTTCAGGTTAAGATCTGTTTCCTAGCTGTGAGGCAAATCTGTAGGTCTCAATCCCCTGGGAGAGCTCCCCTTCTTAAGGCAGTTCGTTCCTTACATGTTGCATTCAGCCAGCGGAAGGTGGACAGAAAGCAGTGAAGGCCGCAGAACCGCAGGCTCCATGAAGAATGGAGAGCTAATTGTGTGAAGCTGTAACTATAGCTCCCCAGGGAGAAGGATGGAGGAGGGGAGACAGCAAGGAGTGGTCATGGGGAGAGTTGGTAAAGCCTAAATCAGATTAAGATCTCTTTCCCTCTCTCCAGCCTTGTTAGCTGCAGGTGGGTCTCACCCACTCCCTGCCTTGAAATTGTCAGCAAGCCAATGCTGGGTACAGCAGCCAAGAAATTACTGATGATATGTAAGCAGTATTTTTTCCAGATTTTCTTTCCTGCCCTTCCGCAAGAAAAACAAACAAAAAGGAGAACTCCAACAAACATGACAGGAAAAATAACACTTGTATGGGATTGATATTGAAATGTGCTACTCCTCTGCCTCCCAACTGGAGAATGGCCCCACCACCTCAGTCCTCCCCCATCAAGGTAAGATGGAAAAGGGGCTCCTTCAAAGGTTGATCTCTGCTGAAGACACACCAAGAATAACAAAACACAATCACAAAGCAAACAGGTCCCTGCAGCAGAGAAGAGGGTTGCAGTGAGAGATAGTGGCAACACAGCTTATGTTAATGCTAGGGTACGTTTAGACTCTACAGGAGAAAAGCAAAGCTAATATCCAGTCACCTCTTCTTCTGATCTGCAGCTTAATTAACTACTGAACTATTATAATACTAAACTATTAAAAAGCTGGCCCACAACTGTATCATACAAAATGAACCCCAAACAGAACCAAGGTCCACCTCATCATGCCAGTGGCTCTCCAAAAGTCAGGTGTGTAAGAGACCAATCCAGTGCCCTGTGAGATGGTGGTACATGACACAGGTTGCTGGCAGTGGGAGTAGCAGATAGCTGGCAGGTGTGACAGCTTCTATTTTTACATGTCTCCCCACCCCCATTTCTACCCTCAAGTCAGCACCCAGGACTGCTGTCCCAGTCACCCCTTCTTAATTATGGTAATACCAAAAGCAACATCTTTGTGATTGTCACTACTGACACCTGCTCTAGCCCCTCTGGGCCATTTATTCCTGCCATCTCATCAGGATGAAGAAGGTGGGGTCCCACTGCCAGGTTAAAGGGCAGACATACACAAACAAGCAGATCAGATCCTTGCACTCACAGACATTGCTACATCAGGCCCTTACTTTATAATTTTTGGCATTAGCCATGGCTGGGGAGGGAGGTTGGGGGCTCCTTATCTATGCAACTTCAGACATGTACCTATGTGCACAACAAAACCAAACTTTAGCTCATGGATTGGGTTAACATTTTAGCTTAATTCTATGATCTCTCTCTCTCTTTATTTTCCCTCTTTCTTGGATAATCTCAGGATACAGGATCAACGAGTTAGTGCTGGAAACACTGTTTTGGTCATGGAGACATGCTCCCAAGGATAGATTTATTAGTGTTTTGTTCAGTTCAGTGTTAAGTAATCCAAACAATAAACCCCTTGTACAATCCTGCAAAGCCTAAAAATCCTGCCGTTGCATAAATAGGCGAGACAATTTTTAAAAATATGCTTTGGTTTTTCATACTATACTCCCAGAAAATACTCAACTCACCTATGACTTATTAAAAGAAAAAACATTTTAAGTCCTCAAGTTGACTACAATTAAAAATGTGAATAAATAAACGGACTCTGCAGGTTAGTTTTAATATATTTTGGCAGTCACACTGGTTGCTACAGCTACTGATAATTCTGGAAAATACTACCTCTTCTAAACCTCTATTTTTATATGCTCTTCCCTTTAAATACTATTAGCTTTCTATGGTACAAGTATCCTATGTGTTGTCTCTGTCCAAAGATCATTTTTTAATCTTATCTTTTGTAATTTGTGCAAAAATTCTTCAGCTTTTTTAGGTCCATGTCAGAACCACTACTTGCTACCTCTCAGATAGATTATTCAAAAACTGTCTCAATTTTAGCAGCTCAAATTTAGGGAGGCCCTAACCCTGCAAATTAATCCTTGTTACTAGACAAAGGCCCACTAAAATAAGTGGGTCAAATTCTGTGCTTAGAAAGATTTTGGGCCAACTACCACTGGTGTTTACACTGTCTAAAAATGGATGTGAAATCAAAATGAGATTCTCTGGGACTACTTACGTTTATAAGTAACTGACTGGAAAGTCAGTGTCATCAGGACTGGCCCTTGGTATTTAGCTGGGTCTATCCCTAATGCTTACCCCTGCACAGTGAAGACAAAGAGACTAAATTGGATGCCTAACTTTAAACATGAGAAAATGCCTTTGCTAAATCAGGCTCTAAATAAGCAATACATATTTTGCTATCTTGAAAAAACATGTGAAACTAATACAACTGAAAAGCAAAACTGCCCAGCTGTTAAAATATGATAATTAAGTCATACCCCCTTCATAAAATTCTAAGTGACCAGACATAGAACAGTCAAACATATGACCAACCAGAGGAATAAAGCATATCTGTTCTTGCAACCAGCATAAGCTAATATGATCAGAAAGTTAGTCTACTTTGCAGCAATCCAGAATATAATGGGCACATCTACACAAGACACTAAGGGTGCAGTACACTAAAGGGCCCGCACTGTTCAACATCTTCATCAGTGACTTGGACGAGGGGGTGGAAAGCACCCTGTTCAAATTTGCTGATGACACTAAGATGTGGGGGGATGTGGGCACACTAGA
>NW_017728992.1:117938374-117946312 GCF_001723915.1 Gavialis gangeticus | reverse complement strand
GGTGAACACCTTGCTGGGGTCGTTTGACCCCAGTACACTTTCCTGCCATGGCAGGGGGTCGGACTAGATGATCTTCTCAGGTCCCTTCCGACCCTAGAAACTATGAAACTATGAAACTATGAATTCTACTGCGCATTAGCATGTCACAGCAAAAGCTGTGCTAATGCTCAATAGAATTAATCTACTGAGCATCTGCTGAGCATCTAGTGTCTCAAAAAATGTGTGCCAGTAGTTACTGTGTATTTAGCTAGTACTTCTAATAGCAGGTACTAACTGAATACACAGTAACTGCCGGCACATGGGTTTTTTGTGACGCTAATGCTCAGTAGACTAATTACAGGGCTACTGTAATTACAGGTACTAAACTGAATGCACAGTAACCACAGTGCATTAATAAATGTGTAGATGTATCCATTGTGAGATAGTCAGTGCTGCTTTTTAGTATAAGAAAATAAGTCATTATAAGAAAAAAGCACAACCCAACAATTGATACTTTCCCCCCACTCTTTCCTTTAAAAAAAGAAAGAAAGAAATTACACACATACACACACACACACACACAAAGGTATGTAGAAGCTCATACTTCTATAAATAGGAATTGGCATTTAAGAATAGAAATTGCTGGCGGAAAAACCTTTCAATAATACATGTGCTATTGAAAGGTAAATTGGGAATTTCCCCTTCACTCCCACCATAGTCTTTCATACAAATCCTTCACCACACACAACTCACTATTAATATAGCCATGGGCAACTGGTGCTTCCCAAGTCTGGGCGGGGCACCAGTGGGGCATGATTGCGGGGGGGGTCCCGCAGCAGCCAGCTGGCAGCTGGTGGCACAGCAAAAGTGCCGGCACAGCGACAGCAGAAGAGCCAGTTTCAGGGAGGGCACTAGTGCTCTCCATGCCCCCACAAGCAGCTGGAGTGCTCACTGTCAGGGGGGGCACCACTGCTCTCAGGGGGGGCACATGCCCCACCCCATAACCCCTTACTCATCACCTATGAATATAGTAGTCATTGCACTAGGGTAAAAAAAAACTCTAAACCACTCTTTGGAAGTGTTGCATAGATGAGAGAAGGGTGATTGTATTATAAGGACTTATGTCACCCCCTGATGGAGGTACCCATTTTTGCCCACTGTCTGTACTCAGTCTGTTTCAGTCCTGGCTAGGAAGTCTTAGATCATCATTTCAAGCCATACAACTCATGATTTTGGTTCTGGAAATCAGGTTTTCGAACATCAGCGAAGATGATACTGAATTTTGCCCTTAAATATTTAAGTGATAGCTTGTAAGTGATCACTTATAAGTGTGCTCTATTTCACCATTATCCTGCTTGCCTTAGTAAGGGAAGTTTCATTGACCCATAAGCAGATCAATTAAGGTCTACAGATCTTTGGTGCTTTAAAAAAATCTTTTCTCTTTTGTCACAATTGTCATTTTTTGCTGCCATTTCTTGCATGGCTTATACAGGAATAATCAGTCAGAATTAAACAGAAATTTGCCCCACAGTTGCCTACCTACATAAGGCTGTGATGCTACTTAAAATTGTGGGATGAACCCACCACATTTCCTCTGGCCACAGAGGGCTTTTCTCAGTGGAACAGTACAAGTTCTAATGTGCATAAAAGAGATGACTTGATGCAGGAACTGTTTACCCTCTGTACGGGATGAGAGTCAGCAACACACAAGCTTTCTATAGGAGCAAGAAGCAGGGTAAACCAGAAAATGGGTAAACCAGGCTATGTAGCTGGCAAGTCTAAAACAGTGTGGATCTTTCTCTCTTCTCAGCCCATCTGCCCCCTCACCATGAAGAAGGGGGTAACGTGCAAAAGATTTAATGGAGGCTTGTCTGATTTACTGTCGAAGCAGTTTTATAAACTCATACACCTTGCAGGGAAATCTACTTAGCACCTTGACAGAATAAGCAATTCATTATGAGCACTAGCCTCTAAATTTGGCCCTTAAATAGCTGAATAGTGAGAGGGGGCTAAATGATGTAGCAGGTCTAGGCCTTTTCTATGTTAACACAATTATGCAGACAGATCATCCCTCACAGCCAGCATAACTGTCTGCAGAACCCACCCTCCCTTCTTGAAGTGAACTACACTACACTTCTGTAGTGTAGCTTTGGCAGCAAAATAACTCTTTCTGCCAGCAGAACTGCATCCACACAAGATCTCCTGCCTTAGCAAGGCAGGTTCAAGGCACAATCTTCCCTGACTAAATCATCCCGGCCAAGTGTCTGTCTAACCTGCTCTTGAAAACTTCCACAGATTCCATAGCTTTTCTAGTTAAAGGAGCATACGTAAAGGAACAGCAGTCCCTGTAACACAGACTTAATCTTAGGGTAAGCCCTGTACAGTGAGATGAATTTCATTTTAAGGATCTGGAAAATATGGGTTTTTTTATTCACATGCAATTAAAAAGCATCCAAAACTGTTAAAAGGCTAGATACTATCACTCCATACTTGATATTATTACCTAGGTTTAACCATACCAAGGAATTGCTCCCCACCAGAAAATGTATATATCAAATTATAAATTCCTAATGAAATAAAATATTTATGACAGTATACTTCTACGCATCAAATACAGTTAAGGCAAACTGATTAACAAATATATAGCCTTCTGCTCTGTGGCTAGCTACCAAAAGACAGAAGCACTCTGATTATGAAATTAAAGAATACCATGTACCAAAATGCTGCACCACTATGACAGTTTCATCTTCTCGTTACTCGGGACTTTGTATGTCTGGTCTGTCATCATATGCTTGTCTTCATATTAGAAACCTCTCAGAGTAGGGATCATAGCTTCTTCTATAAGTTGAGTACCTTGCCAATGTAAATTGTACATGATGAAAAGATACATAAGACTGACTTGAAAACAACCTCAGCTCTTGTTTGTGACTGCAATCACGTTCTGAAATATTTCATATACTGCAGATTTCTCTTTCTGCAATCTTAATGCTACATGCTGCAGCACTATTGAAGTCCAGTTTCAGGGTGCTAATAAAACAGGATTTTGGAATCTGTCCATTTTGTCACACCACCCATATGAAAACCTTGAAGCACACTGTTGCCATGGTTATCCTGTCAGACTGGAATCAAGTTAGCCTTAACTGGAGCAAATTTTGATAAGATGGCCTATAAAGTAGGAAGCCATAGAATTAATCCATAATAAGATGTTGTTCAAGATTTTCCAGCTCTCTAGTCATTTTACTATATGAACCAATTTGTGTTAGAACTGAGTCTCATGAATGCCTAATTTCAATCAGTTCAAACCTGTTCCTTCTAGCATACACTGTTCTTCCTTTTTTTTTTTTTGTAAAAATCAAACATCAGGCTAGTGTCAGTATTTTAAATGAAGCTGCTTCCAGACAGCCAAATAAGCCAGGACTTTTAGGCTCTTGTCTATGGAGCAAGACACCTGAAAGCCTTGGGAGCATTCGTTTCCCAGCATTAGGGCTCCTGAAAGCCCTGAGAGACCCAACTCTAAGCAGAGTCATGTGCCCCAGGATCCCAATAAGCTACTCAGTGAAATTTCATTCTGGTCAGTTCACGGCTGAGTTGCAGGGGAGCACGTTTCTGAATCATGCAAATGTCAGCATTTCCAAAACAAAATTGTCCTGGAGTTTACAGACCATATTTGTTTCAGCCTACTTTGGATTTTGAGAAAAATACCACCTGAGAACTGGAAATCCCACTCTTTGGCCAGCATTAGTCAGCACCCTGGCCCTGTCAGCAAGTGCAAAAAACTTCCCTATCATTTGCACCCTGTGCCCAGAGGACTGTAAAAGTGCTCCTTCACAGAGTGCCTAAGCTGGAAGCTACCCAAAGGGCATAAGGGAGGTGGGCCGTAACCTCACCACGTTACATCATTGTCCATAGGACTTGCTGTGGAAAGAGACAGCTGCTGCTCCATACTAAGGGGTGGTGATATTTGCTCAAATGTATGACACAAAATTTGAGAAAAATGATATCCTTTGAGATACACTGCACTCCCAGGGGCTCCTCTGAGTTGAATGGCTTCAAAGTGCCACCAGTGAGAGCTAGTTTGTCCAGCACAAAGTCTGACTGTATTGATTCCAGGGTCCATTTCCCTCTCTAAGTTAGGTGACCAATACCAAAATGAGATCATAATAATACAATATCCAGATCCCACATAAAAGGAAATAAAATTAGTATTTGTTTCCTACAAAGAGCACCCCAAAATGCTGATATAAATGAAGAATATCCCCACTGCAATCAAAGGATTGCCACTTGCAGAAAACCAGAGTAAGATTAGATTCGGGCCCCTGCTATTCACTTAATCCTTCTTGCGTAAACACCACCTGAAATATCACAAGGCAGGGTTGGGACATCTTATTTCATTACCTTTGCTAAACTGGAATCTGGGGACTTTTTATGATCTCACTTACTCTGGCTTTCCACTGAAATTATTCCACTGACCTTGGTGAAATTACTCCTGTGAGTTCAGAACCTACTCTTGGAAAGTGCCAGCATCATGCTGACACGATCCCAAAACTGGAAATATCTTTCTATCTTTAGATATGTATCATATTACCAGCATCTACCTTTCCCAGACCCATAGCCTACAACTGGTCACATATACAGCCAATAGGAAAAGGGCATACCCTTGTAAATCAAAACAGATCAAGTCTGAGTAGCATAAACAGCAACATGCTAAGTTTGTTCATCACACGACCTCAGGCTCCAAACAAAAGGGCATGGGTGGGGCCCAAAGACCAGTCCAAGTGCCGGGTGGGTCCATGTTTCACAAAAGATAAGAACCTATGCTATAAAAAAGTCTTTGTAAAGCTGTCCTTTGTGATACTGGATGGGTGGGGGGGAAATAATCTGTGCACATGGGCTGAGGGGTGGTGCACACATATACGTTTACTGGCACATGCTTGGGATATGTGCATTACTCACCAATATTTATTGCCAAAAGAATGTCAATAAGAATGCCCTTCTACCTCAAACAATTATATGTTTATTTTATTATACATATTTGTCTCATGTTTTTAACCTGGATTTTTGATACTCACTGGTTATTGCTATAAGTGATATTTCTGAGCTGCTGTCATTGAGATTAACAAGGATTAGGTTTTGGATGAGATCATCAACAGTTGCCATGCGTCCGCTAAAACCTATATGTCCTCACACTTCAGGGCACAAGCCAACTACTAACTCCTGGCATTTAGGATGAAGCTTCCCCTGTGAAGCTTCAATAATTGTCTACTAAAGCTTTCTTTTAGAACATCCAGTGCAGGTTAATATTGAAGACAGAAAATAACAGTCTGTTTGTGGCTCAATGGCATCATGTGGCAGGACAATTATTATACTCTTACCTCTCTATCTATGTATTCAGGCTGTGTTCATCCCTGTGACAACTAAATTGCAAAGTTCAGATATATGTCTCCATCTTTATGTGAACTTCATTGGAGTTTGGCGGCATTATTTAAATCCAGGTTTTTCTTTCAACCTAAAAGGAGCCAACACTGAAGTTTAAATCTAATCTGTATTCAGACTTCTAAAACTTTATGATTGTTCAGGTCTATCTTTAGGACAGGGATTGTATCCCCAAGAAAGAGATTAATGATGCCCATATAAAGTCAGTGGAAGTAACTGTTTGAAATTTATTCAACGATTTTTTCAAATCTATTTTGTAAGCTGTATACAAACTTCAGTAATTCAATTAACTATTTCACTTCTACCGCTTTTCCACACCTTCTAAGAAGATATATCCATATCTCTAAAAGGAAAGCATATTCCTTTCAAGAAGACTAAAAGAAGTAAATAAGAAAACACAGGGGTCCATTCATCCTGAAAAAGTCAGCCAGACCTAAAGACTAGCTGTATTCTCTTAAACTGATGCTACACGATTGTCAACCCATTCTTTTCTATACTTGTTTTGTAATGATTTGCCCTTATTCCTATCCTGAGATACATTCTTGAGTTCTGCATCAATATGAAGTGAGATATACATTCATCTGTATTGCTCCTCAGATACATTTAGTAGTTTCAAAGAAGTAAAAAAGGCAATATTTCCAAGGGCCTTCTCTATTAAGCTACGGAAGAATGGCATTCAGGGGGTTACACAATACATTCACATTTCTCCTGCTCTCCACAAAGAGAGGAAAGAAGCAGAAGGCTTACATAGGCTAATGAAATATGGGAAAAGTTTGTGTACAAGCAAAGAAAAGTCTTGTCCTTTTTTGTTGCCAATAATAATACTTTGTTTCCTATTTGTGCTGTATAATGGTCAGAAAGAAAAACAAGTGACACTATTTGCTTGTAACATTTTTTTGGTATTTCCCAAAGATGCCACTTGAGAAGTAATGTAACAATGCCACAGGGTTCATACTATGTATGAACTATTCAGAGTTAACATTTATAGTGATGGACGTAGCTTCTTTGCTTCTGTTTGGGATCCTTCAAAACCTGCTTACTTTAGAACTCAGGTAACCCATTTTCTTTGGGGAATCAGACTTGCAAATCTAGTCATCACAAACCCAGCTAGAGCTCTTTATTTGCAAAGTAAATCCACTTAAGTCTTCTTTAGTATTTAAAGCCTAACTATTGTCTAAATAACAAAGAATGTGTGGGAGGAAGGGGGGCAATGGTGTGCCTGTGCATAGGTATGACAGATATTTTTTTCTAATAACAGGACAGAGGTCAAAATCAGCTTTAAAATAAGGAGGAGATGGGACTCCTTTTGAAAGCAACGAAAGTTGTTCTTCACATTTGCTAGGGTTCAATATGGCCCAGGAAGTGGTTGACACACTTGGATTTTAACACACTTGGATCTTAATAAAACTGCCTTTCAGAACAGTGTAAAATAGCATTCAGACCCCCTGTGAACTACTATTCTGTTACAACAGGTGCCAAAATCCCTAAGAATAGCTGGGAAACACCACCTCCGAACCAAGAAACAGTGTCAGATGAACACTAAGATAAAATAACAACTTGATGAGTTCTCAGTGGGTCTCGCCAGGCACCTCATGCAGAGCTGAGCTTTCAGGCAAGGCCCTGTCTCCCTATGTGGTGTTGTTTGTGCTTCCTGAAAGCCAGCTTCTCTGCTGGTGTTTTATGTTCTTCTCTTCTAAGCTGTACATATATTAGTATGACAGCCTGTTCTGGCACATTAATTCAATATCATGGTGACAACTTTCCTGGAATGGATTTTCAAAGTATTTCATAGAGATTCCAAAATATGTTTAAGCTCCTACTTCATATATGCAATAAGTAATACCTTCCATATTACATAATATTTCCCTTCAGTTCACGGCTCAGCACTTCTAAATTTGAAGATAGGCAATATTCCCATGCAAATTTCCACGGAATTTACTTTGACAACAGTGCAAAAGTAGCAATGCCATTTAGACCATCTGCAAATTGCTATACTTTGCTATAACAGGTACCAAAACCTTTAAGGGCAAGTACAGATTTGGGGAGGTTAAGGGGAGGGTAGAGCAACTTGAAAATGGCCACCCAATCTAAGGTAAGTTTGGATGAGGGGCTAGTGAATGGGGTTTGGGGGCTCAGAGAGGCTAGCAGGGTCTGCAGGAGGGATTGGGGAGGATTGGTGGGCAGGTGGCATCTTCAGGGGTCATCAGATGGGCAAGCAAGGTAAATGGAGAGATTGGGGGGCATGTGGGCTCCATGAGAGAATTGGGGAGGTAGGCAACCTCTATGGAGGGATTGGGGGAACAGGTGGGGTCTGCAGGAGGCATTGGGGGGGGATCATCAGGTCCTTGGGGGGGTGGGGAGCTCTTTCTCCCACCTCCAGGAATAGGGGCTATTTTTAGTCCCCCAGCCCCAAATGAAGCACTCCCCTACATCCCTCCAACCCCAATTTACTTCTGTTGGTTCTCAGCACCAGGAGTGGCTTGTGAGATGGGGAGAGGGGGTGGGGGGCTATGTGGGTGGGGGGAG
>NW_017728992.1:117933196-117938300 GCF_001723915.1 Gavialis gangeticus | reverse complement strand
GGGGCTGGCTGGTCCATAGGGAGAGTTGTCCACCTGGGGCTTAGGAGGAGGAAATGAAGGGGACTAAAACAGACCACTGCTGGTAGGGCAGATAGGGAAAATGCAGCACTGGGGCTGGGGCTGGGACTGGGGCTAGCAGCTGGGATTTCCTAGTCCCAGAATTGGTCTGGAAACTATACAGAAGTTCAGTTAGATTGGTCTTGCTGGACCTGATCTCAGTTAGACTACCTCAGAGGTACACTTAACTTAGATTGAGTCAGCCATTTTTAGACCAATCTAACTGTTCTGAACTTCTGTACAGTTCACACTTAGATTGAACTAACTAGGAATGTAAGTGTAAGGTCCACACCTGTATGAACTACATTAGATCAAGTGGCCATTTTTAACATGATCTAATCTCCCCCTAACCTCTCCAAATGTCTGTATGTACCCTAAGAGGAAAATCTCTCAGACTGGGAATTGAACACTGCAGTAAAATACCAATCTGAGAAGTTAGATTCAGATCTAACTTCATAGATGCACAGCTAGATGCTGAGCTCCCCAGCCCCTTATATTTTAGGCACCTGATTTTGAACAAAGAATTCACTAATGCGATTTGGCACCTAAGCTGCCCATACTTTGAATGGATACAGTTAGGTTCCTAGGCATGGGATTCACAGCATTCAGCACAAGTGGGGAACACCAGAGCCAGCTAACAGGAACAGTAAAAGAGAAGGGTGTCTTGATGTTCCACTTCTTTCCTAAATCTAGTTGCCTATGTAAGGAAAGCTGTCTTGACCACTGGTGGCAGTGGTTGTACTACTGATCTTTGGCACAGCAGCCTAGTAGTTAGAGTGTTCACTCGGGAAGTGGGAGATCATGGCTATGGGCCCTTCTCAGTCTAAGGGGGTTCAAGTGCACATCTTCCACTTCCCAGGAAAGTGCCCTAACCTTCAAGGTAGAGGGCAGGTGAATTGAGGGCAATCCCCAGCACCCCTGATGAAGCTAGGCACATACATATGAAACTGGGTACATACATATAACAACAGCATTAGGAGCAGAGATCAGAACCTAGGACTTCTCCCCCCTCTCAGGGGAGTGCCCTGATCATCACTGTTACAGAGTAGTCTTGCTGGCCTATCTTTTACACTCCTTTCTGCCCAGTGGCTCCATTTCCTCAGGAAGAACAGAAAATCCTTTGCCACAGCCTAGGTTGGTAGATAGGCAGTCTTGAGAAGTGTGGGCATGAATTCTCTCAGGCTAAAAGGGACCTGGAATCCAGGCCTTTCATTTCATGGTGACTGCTCTAACTACTAGGCTAACCACTGCTCTAACTACTAGACAAAAGGTCACCCACACACCATTGCATTGTTTCTGAAGGAAATAGCTATGAGTGCTGAACTCTGTGCTGTTGTGGCTTCTCTAAGCTCACCTACCAGCCTGAGTGGAGACTCTACTGTGTGCAATGGCTGGAGCTTAGGTCCCTTAGTAATTTTACAGATCAATATTTTGGGATGTAGGAGTTGTTGGGCAGTTATGACTTTGGCACATACCAGTACATTTTGCCCAAGTCCCTTTCTAGGGACCTAAGTTCCTTTCTAAATTTTATTCTTGATATCTTTAGCCTGATGCCTCATAAATCAGTCTAAATCCTGGTACCTTGATTCTGGTAGTGCTCATGTTCTTCAAATAGACATCCACTAGGCACTAGCCTCCAAAGTGTCACTAATGTAATGCTCCTTTCAAGAATCTATAAAAGCTGAAAGCCCTTTCATGGTGTTCTGGAGTGCAAAACCCATACCTGGTCACAACTGTGCCTACACTTCAGGTATGTCTATAGTTAAGTCAGGAACTAAAACTACAGCATATGTGCACAATCCTATGTACCTAAAATCTGCTAGCTTTAAACTTTGCAGTGAAGCCAGGGTGGCATGGGCTTTGGCACAGGGTATACAAACCCACCCAGGATCCTGGATACTGATTTGGGTGGTTAGTCAACAGTGACACTTAAGTCACTGCACCTTTGCATCTGTTGCTACCCAAGCCAGCTAGGCAAAAGTGTCTTGTAATGTGCCACGTGTGCTATAATCTCCCCTCCAGACTGCAGGGTAGACATGGCTATAAGTTTTGTTTACAAGGAATGGGAGACTTAGTTACAAAATGGCTGTCTCCTGTTTTGCATACAGAAGGAATAAAAGTCACGGAATAGATGGGATGTATCTCTGTTCCAACTAACTCATCTGAAACTTCAATTAGTCTAGAATTTAAGGTGACAGAGAGATCCGCAGTACAACTAGTAAAATGAGCATTTATATCTATTCATTCCATGCTTATAATGGTGATATTTTGTAGCCTACCTTGAGGATGATCAAATGTAAAGGAACCATGAGGGAAGCTATTTCCAGAGCCAAGTATACACCTCAGCCAAAAATGTCCTGTTGCGAGTCCCCTCTTGTATAAACCAAGAGGGTGCTATTTAATCATGCATGCTGAAATATGGCATTTGTTACACATTTACATGTGGACACAGCAACTTTGTAAGTAACTGGAAACCAAGCCATTTACAGTTTTGGAGCTCCAACCTAATGACAAACTTTACCCAGAAATCACAAGTAGCCAGTGCAAATGGCAAAGCACCAGTATAATGTGCTCATCACAATAAACACTTATTAGGCACTTACAAAAAGCACAGAGCCTCAAGCAGTCATTTGCCTTGCTGTGATTTAAGTCTGGCCCTGTTTTGTAATACCTACAAAAGCTATCATGTATTAAAGAAAGCCCACACAGGGCTAGATGTTATGGAAATTAATTGCTAACACTGCTGACCAGCTCCATTGTTTAAAGCAGTGCCCTCTCAGACTTCAGCAATAATTCAACAGTGAAATAAACAGCCCTGATCTGATAGCTATGGAAATTAGATAAAGTGCACAATAGCTGTGAAGATAGGAATATTTCATGAGGAGCCATATATCAGCTTCTTCCTGATTTAAGTTCCTTCTGATTACTCGTTGTTAATATCCACCATTAACATAATGAGGTAGAAAGAAAGGCAAAGGTATTTTTCAAACAGAACCTTCTTTCCAACATTACAAACGTATATGTGCCTTGAGATGGATAACAACTTAGTACAGTACTTACCCTCATCATACCATTATACAATGATATGATGCAATTTTTTTATAAGCAACTTCCACTAAATCCTACAGTTACTTAAAAAAAAAAACCCTGCAGTTCTTGTCTTCACAATTTTTTCAGTATTAATTGTATACCTCAATCATCTCCTCCACTATAAAGCTATTGTCCTGCTACCTATAAAGGATATTTGTTAAACTGCTGCTCTCTGGCCTAATTCTTCTGCCCCTGAAATCAAAAGCATTTCTCTTGGGAGGCCATAGTAGGATTCCTTTGAAAGCCTACCCTAGATTTAAAATATAAACCTGACATAATAGAATTAAGATCAGCCATTTATATTTTATTCAATAGATATTTCTAAAATGAAATAACAATTTATTTCAAAACAAGTCAAGTCAAACCCCTTAAAAAGTAAAGAAAAATCACATGCATCTATGGCTTAACATGATTCCCATGCTTTGGTTCGGACTGGACTCTTTATGGAAATGTTGCTAAGAAGGTCAACTGCAGTTGCCAAACCAAAAAGAAGTGGTGGATAACATGAGGAAAGAAAGAAGTTTGATGTTCACTCTCAGATCTTGTTACGTGAGTTACAATGGTATCTGCGATGTACCATGCCCACACCTTGTTCTAAAACACTTCAGATCACAAACCCTACATATCACACTGAGTAAATGTTTTTATTTGTGCTTCTTGCTGCTCTTAAAAGTAAATAGATCTGGAGTTCTGAAAGTCTCCAGGGTTTTTAAGGATATTCTGTAAAACCCTGATCAAGCCATCAGGCCCCAACCCCGGGGATTTATACAGGCACAAGAGTGCACTCTTGGCAGGTCTGGGAGCCCAAAGAAACCACTTGTTAAGCTGACATATTGTAATAGGTGCTTTTTATTTAAATAAGTTTAATTGGTTAGTTGATACAAATTTAAAACAAAAATTCAGACTTTAAAATCATTATAAATCACTGTTTAGTCATTGTAAACTCAATATTGAAACAGATTTATCAGAACAGTGAGAAAAGACTACAGTCTCTCTGCCTTTAACAAAGCCAGTCAACTCTGCAGACCCCCAATAACTTTCCAGTATTTACTAGGATCTAGCTTTACTCTGGTGCACAGCATCTCCATGGGTTTTAATAGCAGAGATTAGCACAGGACTTTAATAGTCTGTTATATATATGACTTCAACCTCTTAAATTAGAAAAAACTAACAGAAATTTGGAGGTTTCCTTAAAAACTTCCATTTTTTTGGAACTGTTTTTGTACTGATATAAATTTATGGTACCACCAAAAGAAACGTTTATTTTCACCCTTACATCTTCAGTAACACTGATTTCAATAGCATTTTTGTACCTTATCTGGGAACACCCTTACTTTCAAATGTTCAGTTTTTCTTTTAGGGTCAGGGGAAAGAAACCCTGATTCAGTTGACCTTAGAAAGCCCACAAGAAGAAAGAAGATTGCTTCATTTATCTGATGGTGAGTAAGGAGGCCATAACACCTCTTACTGCTCATTCCACCAAGTCTCCACCTCTTACGGCTCATTCCACCAAGTCTCTTCTTTCTTTCCCACCAGCAGCAACCCTGGCATTGCAAAACTTGAAGTCAACTAGAGTATGGTTCTCTTTCTTCTGCAGATGTTAAACTGTGTGGGAGGGCCCTCTGGGAACATTAGGGACCCATGAAAATGAATGAAGTAGAACAGATAGCTGATAATTGACTGGTAAAGGATATTCGACTTCAATCTAAACTGTGGCCCAGCTACAACTCCCCCATAACAGAGGAAAATCCTTTTCTCTACTGCAGTGTAAATCTAGACTAGCTCTACAAATTGGACTGAATTGATGCTGGCAGAGTTTAAAGAGTTTGCAGGGAAAAGAAGCCCCCATTGGAACCTGCATAGGAACCTGCACAGTTGCTAATGCAAAAGATCAGGACTTGGGTGACCACCAGTATCTGGGGGAACATTTGTTCACCAGAGCGCCCCAAGGGATGAC
>NW_017728992.1:117926220-117928196 GCF_001723915.1 Gavialis gangeticus | reverse complement strand
TGTAAATCTAGACTAGCTCTACAAATTGGACTGAATTGATGCTGGATTTACATCAGCGTAACAGAGCAGGACTTGGCCCCAAATACTTCTTGCTGATCTGGTCCCGAAATAAAACATTTTTTATTACATGAAGCTTAAAAAAGTGATTTACCTTCAAATTATAAAATGTAAGATGAAACTAAATTAAAAGAAAATAAGGCAGAGTATTATTGGTCAAAAGAGCCAAATTGTGATGTATCTTAATTAGTAGCTGTTAAAATCCAACAGTATTATTCCAAATTGGGAGTGTCTATAATTTGATATTGCTATGGCACAGTGCTTTAGCACTTCCTTTTGGCACTGCACTTAACCTGAGGGAGTATGCCGCTACAGCACCGTAGCTGGCAATCATGTGCAGACACATGTGATCGCTATGTTGCGGCATACAGCGCATACAGCGGCATACAGTGACATAGCGCATTGCTACATTGCCATAGGGCAACGAATAGACATATTCATTTAAAGTAAAATAGTGGAAACCAATATCTGGCCTACAACATTAATGTTTATTTCTAAGAGGTACTGGCTTCAGAAAACTCTTTTGTAAATGATCCTTCTCATCCAACATGGCAAATTTCTTCAGAAAAATATCAAAAGTTTTGAAATAGTTTTTATAGAAGCAGTTTGAAAACTATTTTTTCAAAACAAACTATTACAAAAAATACACTGGCTCTGATCTTAAGTATTTTCCATGTGTTTTATATTAAACTCTAATTGTGAATTAGAATGATTAAATTTTACTTAAATGTTATTTTGTACATATTTGAAAATGTGCTCAAGCCTTAAAACTCTTACTCAGGTTTGAAGGCGCAGTGAAAACAGCAGGGCAATACCAATAAACATGTATTACAGGACTTGGCCCCAGTGTCTTGCAGTATGAAATTCATCAATCCAGATTATTCTTTGAAAACATCTGCAATATTATGTGAATGCAGAGTAGCTCTTGGGTTGCATCATTAGCTTCAGTTTCTGGAATGACTAAAATCCCCTGAGCTACAATTGATCATGATGCTTATGCTTGGGAAATCCTTTAAAGAATCTGTTAAAGTAATTAAACTACTGTCCTCAATTTAATCTTTAAGGTTGTCCAGCCAGCATTTAGTCACAGTAGTCTTCTAGGTCAGACAGGAAAAGAATTGACGTCATTGCAAAACGCCACTGCGTAAGTATCTCTGAAAAAATGGCAGCCAAGTGTACACAGTTGGATAATCAGATGCTGTGAATAACATTCTGCTGAACAGGTGAGCTTGGGGAATTTGGCACTTCAGACTTGTACTAATGATGTCCTTGTGTAAACGATCAAAGATCCACGATACACTTTCTCTGACATAACACATTTAACTAACTTATCAAGATGTTTCCTCTCTCCAGAAAATCAGCCAGCCTATTAGGAATGATAATTTGGCACACAGTATGCTCAAGGGACAAATACGATAAGGGATGTTTCATACAAAGAGGCTTCCACCACTAGTCACTTATGTCAATTTGCAGCTAAAAACAGAGATGCATAAAAATAAACATTAACTCTTCACCCTGAACAATTAAGCTAGCAAAACAGGCACAGTGTAAATAGACACAAAGCTAGCCAGCTTCAGCTCTCCAACTGTTACTTTCAAAAAGGAAAGCCAAGTAGCAGGGAGAAAGTCATATAGATCAGGAGTTGGCAGCCTACTCTGCATGGGCCAGATTCAGCCTGCAAAACCACTGGAATGAGCCCACATACCTGGGGCTTCAATGGCAGGTACTGGTACTCTTATGGCGACACTAAAGAGCAGTATCATGCCAAGGAAGTTTGGTGCGTGGGGCAAAGCCCGCAACAGCAGCCCACCCTCACCCCATGCACAGATCTGGGGGAACATGCCCCCCCACGCTTGCCTGGGAGTGCACACAGCAGTGAGAGCCGCCTTCCCCCTGTCCCCATGCCCCCCACCCCCACA
>NW_017728992.1:117912028-117926050 GCF_001723915.1 Gavialis gangeticus | reverse complement strand
TGTCCCCATGCCCCCCACCCCCACAAATGAGCCACTTGACTCCATCCCATGCCCTGCCCCAGCTGGACAGCACCTGTTGGTACCCCTTTGCTTCAGCACCTGGGGTGGTCACCCCACTCACCTTACCCTTCCTACAGCACTGCTGCAGAGACAAGTGTCAGCAGCAGCTGGGTCCTGCTGCCTCCTCTGACCCAGGTCTTGCCTGCCTCTGACCCAGGGTGGGTCATTCCAGCCCACAGCTGGAAAAGTTTGCCTATCCCCAATATAAATAATTTCCTATTCGGTGTTCTTAAAATTTAAAACCCAGTAAAAAAGCTTGAGCCTAAAGGAATCAACTTAGTTCACAACAAGATCCAAATTCCAGCTTTCTCATAATATAACAGAGTCCAGAGTAGAAGTTCCAGTTCAGGCCCATTTTTTGAAGGTACCCAGTTGAAAGGGAAGGTTCTGCTAGCTGAAAGAGTGGAGAGAGCAGGAAGGACTCAGTATTCAGGGCATTAACCTAAAACTTGAGTGATGTAGGCTCAACTTCCTGTTCCATCTCAGACTTCTTTTGTACCTTGGGCAAGTTACTTTGCTTGTCTATGACTCCGTGACCCATCTGAAATATGTCTGTATTAAATAGAAATAATAATAGCATTGTCCTCCTTCCCAGAACTGTTTTGAGGATAAATACATTGAAGTAGAAGTAGCTAAACCTGTGACATGCTGTGCCACAATTATCACGGGCAGGCTCTGTGCCTGGCTTGCAGCAGATTCGGTGAGAGCAGGGAACACAGCAACGGATAGGGCAGAACAGTAGATCAGGCAGAGGAAGGGGATTGTACTGGCACTCAGGAAAGCTGTGGGGTTTAATCTGCCAAAAAGGTTGGCCCCACTGCATTAAGGAAACCTTTAGTTGCACAGATACAGTAGAGGGCACTGTATCTGAGTCAGCTAATCAAAAATTGCAGGTTAATGCTCATTTACTTCAACATCTGAAAAAACTTACATCCCCACATGATTTTTCCAGCCCTAAAGAATGTAGACCCAACAGGCATGTTAAATGTTCCACCAAGCATCCGGTACTTTAGCAAAGAAAACTGTCCTAAACTGTTCCAAAAAAGACATCTCCCTCCAATGTCAGCTGACCCTTGGAGAAACGAGTGAATGCTCAACCGACGGTGAAATGACTGAATGCCCATGAAGTAGCTTTATGTAGTACAGGGATTCTGAATTACAGCTGGAGTTAGTAGTATAATTAGGGGTGGGCGAACAGGAGGGACATGAGCCCCAAGTGCTGCTCAAAAGAGGAGGGGGCTGGGATAGCAGCAGTGGGGCATCTCACCCTCCCATCCCTCACTCCAGAAGCCTGCACCATCCATTCAGCAGGTTTGGCAGCAACAGGCGGGGCAGAGACACAGATCAAAAAATATAGGGTGTGGAGAGGGGGAGGTGTCAAAGGGCAAACCTACACAAGGACTAGGGACAGACATTCAAAAAACCGGAGCCTGAATTGATTCAATCTTTGCAGGTTAGTTTAACCTGCCTAGATAGAACCAATTTGGAAGTGAGTAGACATGCACTGTTAACTCTGGAAATGCAGGCACATGCCTCCAGTGGCTCAGGTGAGAAGCTGGGTGGCACTAGAGCAGCCCTCGGCTGCAGGGACACTGTGTTAGGGGGATGTGACCATGCCGGGCAGTAGCCTGGAGTGAAGTGGCCTGGAGTGAAGTGGCCACTTTAATTCACCACTCCCTGTCCCACCAGCACGGACCCAAGCTGGGGTATGCTGGGCACTGACCCCTCGCTGCTGCAGTGGCAGAGATGAGGGCACAGCCAGATGCTGTCCTGCATGGCACAGAGGCAGAGGGGGAAGGGAAGGGTATTATTCCCCACTCCACCCGCTCTGCCCCCAGGGGACCAGAGCAGGGTCTGCCATCCCTGACTGCTGCTGCTTATTGCTCCCTGCATGGGGCGAGTGGCAGGATAAGCCCCCTCCTGCCCCCTCCAGTGGATTCCAGAGGGAGGGGGGAAATAACCTCCCTCCTTGCCCCTCCACCTAAGGGGGCTATGCCCACTGGCTGTGCCCCCGGCCTTGCTGCTGGAGTGGCAAGGGGGCAGGGCCCTTGATGGGGACAGCACCCCTCATCATAGTGGCACCACCCACCCCATGCAGGGAGCAATCAGTGGTGGCAGTTGGGATGGTAGACTTTGCTAATGTCCCCCCTCCCTGCCCCCCACCTAAGGGGCCATGGCAACTGGCCTCTGGCCATGCCCTGACCCCAGCCTGCCACTGAAGCAGTGAGGGGGGAGCAACCCTAATGGGGGCAGCTCCCCCTGTCATGGTGTCCCAGAGAGTGAGCTTCTCCCCAGTAGGGAGGCTGTGCTGTGGCAGGGGGCGGGGGGAGGAAGCTGCCACGGACCATGTGGGACAAGTGGTGGCAGCGCTAGGGGGTTTGGGGGGCTATGGCCACTGCTTCGAGCCTTGGTGCCATCACTTGTCCCACACAATCCATGGCAACTCTGACTCCCTGCTCTCACCCTGCCCTCAGCATGCCCCCCACCTCCTCCCCCCCCACCAAGAAGAGACTCATGCTCCCCAGACACCGTGCTGGAGGATGCCACCCCCATCAAGGGCCCTGCCCCCTTGCCAATCCAGCAGCAGGGGCAGGGGCAGGTGCAGGGGTGCAGACAGAGGCCAGCTGGCAGGACCCCTTAGGCAAGTTATTCCCCCCTCCCTCCAGCATCTGGCAGAAGGGGGCTTATCACTCACTCCATGCAAGAAGTGAGTGGTGGCAGCAGCGGTCAGGGCTGGCAGACCCTGGCTGCAGTCTCCTGGGATCAGAGGAGGCAGAGTTGGGAATAACCACTCTCCCTGCCCCCACTGCCTCAGGGGACCATGCTGGCTGGCATCTGGCCATGCCCCCACCCCCACAGCAGTAAGTGGGGAGCATCTGGCAGACCCTGACTCACGTCCATGCTGGTGGGACAGGAAGCAGGGAATTAAACCCCCTTCCTGGCCAATTCACTCCAGGCTCCTGGCAGGGTTGGCCAAGGCCCTGCCACTGGAGCAGCCAGCAGACAAATGCCTAACAGGTCTGTGCTGGTGAGATGGGGGAACAGGGGCAGGGCCAGCCCTGCTCCGCTGAAAGCCCAGCCCAGCCCAGAGAGCATGCTATGATGCTGGGGGATGCTGGTTTAATTTAAACCAGGAAGGGGTCTGGGACGGAAGTTGCATAAACCAGTTTGAGCTCAGTCAGTTAAGTCTGATACAACATTCAACCAGGTTTATCTCAAACTGGTTTTGGCCAGTTTGAAATTGGTTTATGTGCACTGAACTTATGTTTTGTTACAGGTTCTCATCACTTAAACTGGTTTATGTGTAACTTCTGTCCCTAGCCAAGATGTTTACTGCAGCATTAGCTTGGCAGTAAATGCCTGGCATCTGCATGTGCAGTGCTATTAAACAGGAGTTAACTAATTAACTCCACAGTAGGTTAGTACTTATAAATACAAGTGCTATTCTGCCATAGAGTTCTTTACTCCACAGCACCACACATGTAGACACTGAAGCAGCTGGCTGGTGCACAAGGGTGCCTCAGTGTGGGGGCTGCCTACCAGTTAGCCCTGCACTGGAGCACCCTCACATCCCAGCCGGTTGCTTCACAGCACATTGAGCTGGGCAGGAGCAGCCCCAGGCTCGCAGGCTTACCACAAAGGTACCCTGCCAGCCAGGGCTGCTCTGACTTATCTCAATGTGCTGAAGTCCTGGGCACACATTTAAACAGCACACCTGGGAGCAATAATCTCCAATGCAATAAACACCAGAGTATGTTGCTTTGCATTAATAGCACATGTCAACATGCCTAGAGAGGATGAAATTACTCTCTCCCTTTTTTGCCATTGAAAACCCTTTTTTAAAAATGGTCACTCAAATAAACCTCAGTGACTAAAAACCATAGGTGACATCTCCCCCTGTAGCAGCTGACATCTGGCCACTGCCCTGCACCATGTGCTACCACCCTGCTGGGTGCAGAACTAGCCAATTATGCCTCTGACTGGTTTATTTCTTTACAAGAGAATATCTAGTGAATTATTATTTGTACAGCATCCTGCCCTGATAATGCAAAGGGACTGTATAGCTACCCTAAACAGCTAACAGGGGATTTCCCCATGGGAGGGTAGAAGTGTCCCAAAGCCAATATAACCAATCCTTGGCCACACTTTCCTAGACTTGCATGAAGGGCATGCAGAGGTGGAAAAAAGATGTGATCGCAGGACAGGGCACTTCAGTAATTTTACTTGGAGATGTCTTTGCAACTGGTAAAGCTTAGAGTAGTCCGTGACTCCAATTTGTGAGCATAAATCTATAAATCTGGCCATTTTATTTTAGGCATCCAGTCTTGAAATGCTTGTCCTCATGCAATAGTCAAAAATGCATTTTAACTCCAGACAAGCAAATTGCTGCTGTAGAAGGAAAACAAACATTACCATTCAGCTTTAAATTTGGTTGGACAAGACTCTGTTATCCTTAGAGAACTGCACCCACCATAATAAAAATACTTTATTGTACCAGTATTTCTATTTCCAGGTACGACTGTTTTGTTGTGAAAAACGAGATGCACAGTAGGCCAAAATTAAGCAAATTTTCTTTAGTCTTATGTAATTTTCTTTAGTCTTCTTAATCTTCCTAACATATCAAACCTATCCAAAAAACACCCCCAAAAGAACCAGTACAGATGGGTGATACTGCACCCAATACCGCATTGCCACGTGCAAGACCATGCATGCCAATATACAACATGTGTGTCTGTCACCTCTCTAAGCACTTTTACATTTACATATCAATGACGTTTGTTTCTTAAATCACAAATGAGCAGGCTGTTTGGTAACTCGACTGAATGGTCATTTAACTTCCCTAATGAGTAAAAAGAGAGACATATTTTTCACTATCAAAAATGTAAATACCTGATATTATATTAAGGCTCTGTAGGAGGTAAGGGAACACGGAATTACTTTATCAAAGGATTTGGAAATAGATGCAAAACTCAGGCTTTTGGAAGCATAAGGTGCCTAGATATGCAGAAAAGCAGTGAATGTGAGCATTTAAAGGGTTTCCAAGAGCTGAAAATGAAGCTTCTTTTTATTCAGTTTTGAGTTAAGAGTCTCCTTTTCCATTCCTTTGTGGTTTAACAGCAACACATTCAATTCACCATGAGTGTATTACAGTTTACTACTTCAGAAACTTTAATTATGAACCTTGGGGTTCATAGGCAGAATTTATATCAGGTGAATGAAACGAGTATTTTTCTCTATTTCAGTCAAATGCAATTATGATGTGGTGCTTGGTTATAAATTACATGACTTATTTCTACAAAACTGGAGAATATTAACATTCCATCTAGACAAGAAATATTGCCTTAAATGACAAGGTGCAGCCCTCAGTGCTTATACTTCGGACAAGTACATTGAACAGCTGGAACTTAAAATATACAGTTTTTTATGTGAAATGTGAAGCCAACAACCTTACTAATTCAGATTTTGTTTTGTGAGAGGTAGTTAGCCAGGTTAGTCTGGCAGAATACCTTCTAGTAAGGGTAGCATCTTAGAAATGAACATAGGCTTTCATAGGCAACAGCGTACTTCATCAGTAGATTTTATTATGAATTTTTGAAAATTGCTCAGATTTTTTCTACGAAAGAATATTTCTGCAATTTTTAAACCCAGAATACTGAGGGAGGTTTACAAATAGGTAAATGTGTTTTCGACAGAAATATTTTTTTAAGAAGAAACATATAAAAATTCACATTTCAGGCACTTTTGAAAAAAACATTTGAGAGGAATTTTTAAAAAATATCTAGGTCATGAAATGCCAACAACACAAAAAAGTGTTTTAGGCAAAATATTGCAATTGTTTGCAACTTTTAGCCATGGTTGGATGAAATGCTAGAAATAAGACTCTTAAGTGTGAAGGTGTTCATGACTGAAAAATCTGTTAAACTGACAGAACATGAAGTACAGCGTGGATATTGCGTCCTGGACTCTCGTATCATTCTTGCCCCAAAAGCCTGGCTTTCAGCCTGCAGTAATAGGAGGTGCTTAACTGATTACCAATTACAAAGAGTACTTTTGGATCTTAAAGTTTAATTGCTGATAGAAAAAGTACAGCATGTGCTGTAAACTGCATTTTTTATTCAAAAGGAGAAAGCATCCAGACAATGCATATAAGTTATGTGCATAAAGCCAACTGAACGATAATTGGTGATGTTCACAGAATTCTCTTTCACTTTTTTTTTTGAAGCTTTCACCCAACTTGTTCCAGAGTCAGAGTCACCAAAGCCGTCTCGCTGATGCTGGCAATGTCAAAAGCTAGTGGCAATCAACACCCCTGATTTAAGAACCCATGACAACTTCAGCTTTACCGCAGACAGTAGGTAAGCCTGTCAGTGATATGAATAAAACAGATGAATGAATGCAGCAGTCTGTCACATGTGCTTTATGTGCAACAAAGGTAAATTTAAGTTGAGCTAAGGATGTTTTAAGAGCAAGTGTACAAAGCTGAGCTTCTGAATAGGTATTATGTCCTATCAAGGACTCATTGTTTCACAGATCCTATACCTAACAATGCTTCATTGTGAAGGCTCCAAAGATCTGTGCATTAAATACCAGTTTTTCAGACCCTTTCCCATTTCCACTGTCCTCTAGTGCTGCAAACACTGGCATATTCCTGCTACAGACGTACCAGAGTGCTCATCTGTGGCTGCATGGCTAATGAGAGCTTTATGAAATGGATAGGGAAACAGTTCGTCATTGGTTTTATTTCAGCATGAATTGTGTTCCATCAGGCCCAAAGAAACCTGGACCTAGGACTTTTGAGATCTGCTGGGAAACTCGCTTCAGACTTCTACTGTTTCATCTGGATGGATATTTCACAAGGAAGCCAGGACAGAGATCACTGCTTCAGGTCGCTTCTGATTAACAGTCATATTAGATATCCAAATTCACCATGCAAAATGTGGGATACAGCCTTCTGTAGAATGGAAAACATTGGTTCATGGGACAATATGAGTGAAGTGGACATTATTCACTTTGACAGACTGCTCTGAAGACAGGAGCACAGAGAAACAAAGGGTTGTGTCCTTGTTGGCAACTACTAGTGTCTGAAAAGGCTGCCTTCTACTTGCTAAAAATGAATGGATATTGAGAACAAAATTAACAACAGATATTGGCATCATGGTTCAGAAATGCCAGTGGAGAGATCTCTAATCTCTGCTGCCAAGAAGGTGAGATCTAGCAAAGGACTTTTAAAGCCCAAGAAATAAAAACTGCAAGAAATTTCCAATTCTCAGCAGTTCCAATTTCCCATGCATGGGATGAGCCTGGTGGAGGGCTAGCCTGGGGGAGGGGGGGCGGCACATATTGTCACTTCATGCAGCCATAGGTGGAAAATCCAACCAAAATCTTAATCTCTCCTTTCTGTAGTGCAGTTCACAGCCTAAAAGTCTTTGGTAGCAGCATGGGGGGAGGAAAGAGGAGTTTTAGGGGACAAGAGGCCCCTAAAGCCATTGTAAAGACCCTAGGGCTTCAGCAAAGTGGTCTTGTGTGTCTGATGGCTTCCAAAATTCTGTACGGATATTTCCCTTCTGTGCAGAAGGGAAAATAAAATCACTACTTCTTTTGCAGGCAGCAGAGTGGGAAGGTGGGGAAAGAATTTACTTTCTTCCTATTGAAGAATGTCAGGTGTTTCCCAAGGGGAACATCATAGACACCATGTCCCATAGGGGTTTTGTGTGATTGCTGAGTGGTTCTAAGAAAGGAACAGTACATTAAGGCTAGCAAGGCCATTGGATATATGAATAATACATTTATATAGCTAGGAAAAGCAATTACTGTAAAGCAGCAACCAGTAAAACAAAAAATGTGGGCGCTTGACAAAAAAGAGTTCGCTAAGCTAGCTGGCATCTATCTAAGGGACTCCCAGTAGCACACCTCAAACTCTATAACTGACTGTCTGAAACAGCTTTCTATCGAGTGCACGTGGTTCCAAACCATCACTGCAGTGACAAGAATTATTTGAAATTGGCATTAAGACACGAGAATGCAGAAACAATCTCTGGTTTCTTTAAGGGCTATTGAATGCATCTGAGGTTTCTAGGACTTCAGGTCTGTGAGCTGGACTCATTGGTTTCTGGTCCTGCATCATGTATTTAAACACAGGCAGTGTAAGTACTTCTCAAAATCTACATTTTACACATACATTTGGTTTCCCCAGACAAGTTGAAAAATAGTGATGCTACATATTAGTATGTAAAGGTTTGCTGATGTATATTTGGGCGTGTTCAAGTATATTTTTATAGTAATAAGGGTTGGGGTTCCTGTCTATACCAAAGACTCTAACAGCATTTGAAAAACATAATACAATTTAACAGTGTTACAGAACTATTAAATACCTTGGTAGAGGCTGGGGTTAGAGGACATTTTCATCACCAAACTTATCTTGATGCCACTCTGAACTATGTTAAATAGCCAGGATTTACATATGATTTTAGATCAAAATCCTCATGTCCATCAGGGAAATTGCCCATTGCCAAAAATCAGTACAGATGAATCAGTTCTTAAGGCAAGTTAACTGTGAGTAGAAACAGCCCTAATTTCTTTAGTTTATAATAGTAGCTGAACCACAGTCAACACTTGCTCAACTCCAGCCATTTAACAATATGCAATAAGAGAAATTCAGCAATAAGCAGTTTTCTTGGTGTGAATCTACATTAAGAAACCATACAATAAATACAGTCCATTTTAGTTGGTCAGGTTGTTAAGAGTAACAACAGCAATGGTAACAACATTGTTAGGCCTTGACTAGCATTAGACCACAATACCAAAATTTAATATATAGAAGTTCACTGTAAAATAACCATACATGATGATGATCAGTGAGGAAGAAGAGGGGGGAGTTAATCTGAACTGAATGCGAATGAAACACATAGCAGGGGTATTTCCTCCTAAAAAAAAAGTGATGGCAAATATTTAGGGCCCAGTTCAACCACCCTTACTTTACACCCTCATACGATGGAGGACTTTAGTGTAGTGGATTCTATTACTGGCATGTCATAAATTTCATCTCCAAGTACTACTTGCCAAATTTTATTAAATTTCATTTTCTTACTTTTACCTTATTTCTCCCCCCCACCACAAAAGCCTTCAGATAGAGTAAGAAAGTGGAGTGCTATCAAAAGATTTTGCTTCCTGATTTACACCCACATACATACCTGACTCTTAGTCTTATTTTCTTTACAGCTGTAAAGAGCTCAGCAGTTTCACCTGATAAGCTTTACTTGGCTTCATTCACCATCCTCAAGTTTAGCTTTGAATCCGGGTTCAGGATGAAATCATTCAAACCTGTTGACTTATGTCTGGTTCTGGTACAAAACTATAAATCAGCCTGGGCTTGCTCCAGCCAGGGCTGGCCTAGCACAGTTCCCACTCTCATTAGGACAGAAACTTCTACCACAGAAATGCCACCTGTTTGGTTTGGTTTTTTTCCCCTCCTTTGTGTGTTTGTTTCTAAACTCTGAGCCATTAAGTGGTCCTGAATTTGCTGTCTTCTCTCTGCCCTCCCCCAAACTGTAGATTTTGTTGTATTATTTGTAACTGCTCTTAATATTTTATCCAGCTCTGGATGGGATTTTTCCCAACTCAAGCTATTTCTTTAATTCATTACTAAGAGACAAAAAGACAGGCTCGGGATGTACCTCATAGACTAAACAGTACAGTACAAAGACTCATTCCTGGCATAGCTGAAGTCAAGGGAAAATTACCCCCGACCTGACTTCAGTGACTGCAGGATCAGGCCACAAATCCTTGAAAAACTACAAGCCCAATTTATTTCAGATTTAAATTTTACTACATTTCAATAACTTGCATATGACTGAAGGACTGTGAGATAAACTTAACCCCCCCCCACCAAAATAACAACTTTGATGCTCTGAGGGAAGGTCATTTTCTAGGAGTTCACGTCACTATCTATTAGCCCAGCTCACAAAATACACAATGGGAAGTGATACTGCCCTGGCTGCAAACAATGCCTTTGAAAAACTTCAAACAATTTCTTGGTAAACAATGCATCCGGGTAATTACATTTTCTAATCTGAAATTGAGCTGCGACATTGTTTCAGGTAATGTGTGAATCATGTTAAAGGGTTTCCCCTCTGCTAGTCCTTCCTAGATTATCTAGGCAGTGACCAGTCTAAGGATGGAGACCAAAACTTGATGAAGTATTGTACTGGCACTGCAGGTAGTGGCTCCACTGCCTGTCCCTCAGACATGCAATGCCTCCTCTATCAGCTGCTACTGTTAGGATGCCAGCTAATTAGGCAATTAAAAAAAGAACTGATGGAATATTGACACAGTACCTAATACCTCATGATCCTTAAGTCATCCTTTCTGGGGCATGAGCCTGCAAATGGGACAACCTGGCTGCCTCTACTAACTGCCTCTCTGAATAATGCCCAGTCAAAGTGGGAGAGACATCTTAGCTTAGCAGGAAAAGGCAAACAAGGCTTTAATACCTTTGCACTTGCTAATGAACACAAATGATTTAAAACACAATAAGAGTCTCCCACCATTTTTCAGCTGAGTTCCCATGTAATGAACTAGCTGTCAGAATCATCACTTCAAACTGGGATTGTGTTAACAAACTAGTCTAACAGTATTGTACACAGCATGATTAAATAATTATTGAGTAGGCAGCACTGGTTTCTACAATTCTTCTACAGCAATTGCAGTAAATATGAATCCCAGACTGCTGTTTTGTTCTACAGTTCCTTGCCCTACATGCAATCTGTTCATAGCTCAATTTATCATTGCCTTGGATATCTACCAGCTATGATTGTCATGATTAAATCAGTATTAACTTAATTACAAAAGGCTTTACTCAAGATAATAAAGGAGGGATCCCAAATAGTGAGAATTGCAGTGTTGAAGACGTCTGGCAAATTTATCCCAAACACTTTAAACCATATTTTCCCTTCCTTCTAGGCTTTGCCTTTTTAAGACTGAGATGCAAGATATATGAGTTTTGTCAAATCACAGAAATTAGATCAGTCTGTCACCTCGTACTCTGGGATTTCAAGCTACTTTCCTGCATGTTTGTGTTCTACCTTATGCCTTTCATGAACATCTATCAATGCTGCATAGGGTCTGTATTTTCAAATTTATCCCAAATCTCAAACACAGTGCTCTTTCAAAATAAAGGCTTATTTTGAGATTTATTGTCATTCCTCATTCAGATCACCCTTCCTGCAAAATGAGCAGAGGACATCAGGATTTCGCTCAGTAAAGCTATTTATTTCAGGCTTTACTATATAACATAATACCATAATATTATTGCCCTAGTTATGACTGAGATGGCACTTCCATTCTAACTCTCAATTCTATTTCCCAAAGCCTTGGAAAACATTATTTGATCGAGAATGGTTCAGCTTTCACTGTATTTAAAAGCATCAGGCCTTTTATAATTAGGCCTATCAACCACATATTGCTGATAACTACAGATGATGTAAGCCTATGTGATCAGGTCTCTCAAAAGACCTTTAAAATAATGTCAAATATTTCTACACATTCTTGAGTACATCATCTGCAAGTCAGTGCTGTAAATTATACATAAGATGAAGAGAAGGCAGGGCAGAGTGGCTCCTCATAGACTAATTCAGAGAGGCATAAGCTTTCATAAGCAATAGCTGACAGCCTTACACAGCTAACTACCTCTCTCTGCACATAAGACAGAGGGCCAAAGGACAATAATGTTTCAGGTAGAAAACTCTACCTGTTCAGGATTTGTTTGAAGTTTGCTGAAAGGTCTGGGAACTTGCATGAGTCTCACAGTAACCCTGTCCTGAATTTTCAGTACTGTGACTCATTATCTAGTCTCTCATTGGGAGTCTGACAGGATTTTTACCACCCTAGGTAGGTGCAAAGGATTTGCTCTCAACAGATTTGTTTTTGACCTCCAAAATATACCCTCCCCATAGACTCCATTGCTCCTGCTTAGACTGCTGAAGACAGAAAGCAAAAAGTATGCACTATAGCAGTGGTCCCCAAACTCTGACAGATTGTACACCACCAGTTTAAAATGATAAAACCTTAAGTACCACTGGCACATTTTTGTCATATAAAGTAATTATAATAAATCGATTAACATGTACCATTAACAGGTTGTCTGTGTACCGCAGATTGGGAACCACTGGTCTATAGGACAGTTAGCCCTCTACTTTTTTATGTCTGGATCTCAGAAATAGTCATAGACACTACATTTGTCCAAATTTCTCACACACGCAGATCCAGAAGTTCCTCTTATTCTCCAGTGACAGATATATGACCTTTGCAAGGAAACCACTCTCTTCACCACAAAGGAACAGTCAGGCTAGGGACAGCAGTTACATATAAACCACTTTAAGTCATCAGAAACTGTTTTAAACCTGTAACAGAAAATGGCTGAAACTGGTTTACGATAAATCTGGTTGAATGTAGTATTAGATGTAGCTGATTTGGGTCAAACTGGTTTATGAAACTTCTGTCCCAGACCCCTTCCTGGTTCAAGTTAAATCACAGTCCCCCAGCATGCTTTCCAGCCCTGGGCTGTGCTGTGCTTTCTGCTGTAGCAAATAAGGGTTGTCGGGAGGAAGGCAAGGACTGCCCTCTCACCTGCACCTCCAGGCAAACCCCAGGTGGAACCTGGGACCTGGGAGTGGGGTTAAACACCCTTTGGCCCACTCAAACTTAATGCTGGCTGTGACTGTGGACTACAAATCCCAGAGGCACCTAGAAGCAAGAGGAAGAAGTGATGAGCAACCCTGCAGAGTCCTGATGTTGCAAGTCTGGACTGCAAATCCCAAAGACCTTGGAGGCAGCAGGAAGAGGAAGTAAACACACAGCCCACGCTGGCTACATGCCAAAGAGCCATGCTCTAGTGCCCCCTGGCTTGTGGACTCAGTCACTGCAGGCATGTGGCTGCATTTCCTGAATCAAAAGTAATGTGTGTCCAGTTATTTCTCAGTTTAATCTCTGCATCTTAGACTAACCTTCAAAGACTGAACTGATACAGTCTCGGGCTTTCTGACTGTCTACCCTTCCTGCATGCGCATACAGTGGTAAGGGAGCTGACCTGCTGTAGTCTCAATAAGTGGCTGCACTAGCTAAAAATGTAGATGTCATGCCCCCAAATCCATAGTGCTATCTAATGCTTTTGAGGATTTTTTTTAAAAATAAAATTGTTTCCGGGGCCAAATCAGTTCCCAAATTTCAACTGAACTGAGCTCAATCATTCAAGCCCGTGTGGTGCAACTATTGGCAAATATCCCACTGCTTTTGATAGACCCAGAGGTTACTAAATTATTCTATGAATCCATGGGTGTTTCCTTCAATTACCCCAGGGGGACAACCACTTTTTTCTGTTCACTGTGCTGTCTATCAGTCTCTGTTGCCTCTGGGGACCGCACCAGGAAGAAACATATCTGTGACACTCTTGTGCGTGAGATTTTCCCCTCTTGACTAGGAAAATCCTAGAATAAGGTCTTCATGTGCTCATCTCAGCATGGGTCCATACACAATCAGGAGCACTTTCATCTCTTTACCTAGGAGCTCCAAACAAAAGCATGAACCTGTGTCTGGGAAAGGTCTTTTTTCTCCCTGGGCAAACTCCATTCCTTACTGACTGTTCTCTTCTGTTGCATTTCTAATCCCTCCCCCATTAAGATAATTTGGCAACTGCTATACAACTTTGCACCCTACCCAAGCTGCAACTTCAGCCTCTCACATAATTCTTTTCTGATGTCTAAAGCACTTTCTTCTTTAAAGGAAATTCCAGCCCACAGGACTTTAACAGTGGTTTGGCCTGGTATTTCTGTCACCTCATATTATTGATAGTCAGCTTTTTCTAAGTTTTCCCTGCCCCTCTTCACTATCCCTGCAAACACTAGCCTTTTAGACCAGAGTGCTGTCTTTAGGAAGTCAGGGCAGGAACTTAAAAATAATAACTAAATG
>NW_017728992.1:117900227-117907028 GCF_001723915.1 Gavialis gangeticus | reverse complement strand
CCCCTCTTCACTATCCCTGCAAACACTAGCCTTTTAGACCAGAGTGCTGTCTTTAGGAAGTCAGGGCAGGAACTTAAAAATAATAACTAAATGTCAACCTTCTTGATATCTGGACCATGGCTAGTTCTCTTGGCCTAAAAGCCCTTGACTCTCAGATCTCAAATCTGTGTGTCCCCTGACACTGTTACACCAGCACCACTGTAAGGACACTAATTTTGCTTACAAATACTGTTCCTGGGGTCCTTTAGAGTAGAGCCTTGTGTTCTTTCTTCTTGAGCCTTGTACATACAAGGAAGCAACAACCTTATTGCAGACTTGCAGAACAGCAAACAGCAGTTCTCAGGAAAATCAACTGGCTTTTCAAGGTGAGCAAAAAAGGAGAAATCCCACCAGGAACTGACTAAAATCAGCTAAACAAAGCTCCCTTTCTGTACCTCTTCTACAGTAACCTGTTCTAGGGTGACCCTTTACACTGATAAGCTGGGAGTCAGTTCAAAACTGCTCATCTAGTGCAGAAAGCTGACAGAAAGCTTTCTGATTAGAGGAAAAGAATTATAGGAATCAGCTTGTACCACAGTGACACTCAGGCATGTTACCAAGAATAAGAACTTAAGAAGAATGGTCAGGCCCCTGTAAAAGTCAATGCACTGGGGGAGTGATTGATGATTGTACTCATTTTGTATTAGTTGGATGAAATCAAAAAGAAAGCTTGAGAAAAAGGACATGAACCAGTTAGGTCGGGCAAGGGTGCCTTCCTGGGCTACAGGATCTAACCAATAATGCAACCTTCTTACCACAATTCTTATAATGTCTGCAGGACTGAAAATGCATCCAGTGCATATCAGAGTATACATTGCCGCCAAGGTGCTTGCACTGTGAAGCTCCAAGTTTTCATTAAGCAGGGGCCCAGTTTGTGCAGAGCTCCATCAGGCAGGTATTTCTTCCTTTAACTCTTCTGACAATCAAGTTCAACCTACCCAGCCTACTGAAAGAACTCACCTAAAAATCTCCTGCTTCAAGAAAAAGTGATGCTATCTTGGTTTTCATCAGCTTTTCTTGTTGCCTAATTTTCTTCCTGTATGCAAGGTCCCAGATGGTTCTGGCATTAACCAGTTTCCAGAATACTGCTTACATCGTTGGTGACGCTGAGTTCTATGAACAAAAAGTCTCCAATTAATAACACAAAACTCTTTTTTCCTCTAAGATGGGGATGGATAAGAACAAGAAAAAACACAGGGTCAAAATTATTGCCATCCACTATCCCTAATATACTCTATCTAGGGCAAGAAACCAACCATAATATCAGCTACCAAGTTAACTGTAGGAGGTGGTAGACAGGAGGAAAGAATCAACTTCTAAGAATAAAACATTAAGATTTACATTTTAAGATTCCACTATAAAATAGGAAGTGTCCAATTATTTGTGGGGGATACTATTACCTTCTACATGCATCTTCTTATAAAATGATTTAATTATCTTTTAAAAAGTCCTTTATTGAACCAAGCAATCCTTTTCTCATACATATATATATATATATGCAAATTACCATATTTCCCCAGATCCACAACGAATCTAAATTTAAGATGATCTCCCCCATTAATCAGATTCTATACATGGAAAATTTATTAATGCATTATAATTTTCCATATATCGAATCTAATTATTGGAGAGCCATCTTAAATTCATTTCCCCCCTCCCACCCCCACCCAACAGCTGCAGGGGGGCAGGAAGTGGGAGAGGCGGTAGGGAGGCAGGTGGTGGGAGGAAGGGTCAAGCAGCTTGACCCCTGCCACCTTGCTCCTTCCTCCCATGCCACCTGTTCCCCTGCCCCTACTCCCACACTTGTCCCCCCTGCTATCTGCCCCCAGCATCTTCTCACCCCCCCCACCACAAGCCTGCACCTTGTGGTACCTACCCTTCTGCTGCTACTTACCCTTTGGCAGGGCTCTGGCTCTGCTCCAGTCTAGGTCACAGAGTACATGTTTGCTCCAGCTATAGCCCATCCTGGTAGCAGTGGTGGTGGTGACAGCAGTTCTAGCCCAGGCTCTAACTCCAGGACCCAACTGGAGTTTCCACAGTCGCAAGCACTATTACCATGCTGGGCTCGGATGGGCCTGGGGTAAACACATGCTGTATGCTAGAACCATAGGGTAAGAAAGGGTGGGGGCAGAGGAAACAAGGGGGCAGGCGGGGGTTGGAAGAAACTGTGGCTCTGCCCTTGACATGGAAACTTCTGAAATAGACCTGATTTTAAGGGTATTCAACACCTTCTGAAAAACAAGGCCCTTAAAATAGCCTCAGGTTTACAGTCAAATATTAAGACTCACAAAAAAAACACTAGTGACCTTTGACATTTTTTAGCTTAAACATATTCAGCTGTTCCCTAAACATATTGCAATCCAGTTCATACAGATTTTGAACACATACTGCCAATCCCTCATGATCAACAGCAAGACTCCCAAGGGGTTAGGGTTAGGTCCAAAGCTACCAAGCTTAGCAAAAGAATAATGCAATGACATTTTAAAGTCTTCACACTAAAACAAAGAGAAGTAATTAAAGGGTCTGTATTTTAAAAGTGAAAATTAAGACTAGATTTTGACTTTGGTTTCTTCCATGCTACCTTTATGCCAGTACAGTGAGCAGTTTCTGTAAATACAATAGAAACTCTGCCACTTTGAAGATAAGCCCTTGCAGTTAGCTTAAAACAATAATTCTGTACTTTCTTTCCTGTTTCTAGATTTATTTTAAGTATTAGTATAAAATGTCAGAGTCTGGTAGCAGCCAAATCAGTTTGTATAAAAATCGACTGCCTGTTTGCAGTATATTACGGGCTATATTTGACACAGGAAAGCACTTAATCATGAATGCTATCAGCACACCACACCCATCTTTGTAAGTGCCTTATAAGCTAGATTTATCACTATGAACTTAAACTAGATAGAGACAAGTAATAATGAATAATGTAGCCCCCTTCTGAGGAATTAGGGTTAAAAGTGTACTATCCACAATGTGACTGCCAAATGAAAGGTTCTGCTGCCACATGAATGTAATTAATACCAATAGAAACAATGCGCTCAATTCTCCTCTACTTCATATTGATGTAAATTAGGTTCAACTCAGCTGAAATCAGTTGAGCTACAGCCAGGTACAGAGAAGAGAAAAAAGATTATTACTCAGATGTACAAAACACAAAGGTATCCAGACTCTTGTTTTTGTTATTTTACACCCAGAGTTTCATTTCATAATTCATATGGCAGTGTTGGCCATAAAAATTAATCATGAGTTTATCTTAACAATTATGGTATTTTTATTTTACTTTAAATAGCTATTTTTGCCCTGTTTTCTGATTTTGCAGGATAATTCACTTTTTTTTGCACTTTTTTTTAGGCAGTGAGCATTTCAAGAAATGATCTAAAACATGCAAAACAGACACATGAAAGGGAGGAACCTTCTTTTTGTGTTGACTGAAGAGAACGGCATTTCACTGAAGACTCCTTTGCCTCATCCAGATGAGCGCAGTTGTGAGGTATGTGGCACTGCAGTTGTGAGGTCTGTGTGTGGCACCACAGACCCGTCTGCAGCACCACATATCTCACATTCAGAAGTTTCCTACACTGCTGCCTTGCAGTGTGTGGGGGAGGGGTCAAAAAAACCTGCGTTGAAAAAAAGTGGGGCAGTGCACTCAGGGACAGTGTGCACCACCCAAAACTGGAACCTGGCTAGCTGGAGCCATGCTTCAGCTGCCAGCCAGACTCCAAGCTGCAGGAGCAACGCAGCTGCAGCTTTCCCAGCCCCCAGAACCCCAGGTAAGGCTGCTGGGGCCAGCAACTGCGCTAGATCCAGCCTCCCCTACCCCATCCGAGATAACCTGCCACGTGCCAGAGGGTGAGTGGCATGGGCATTCTCTGGGGACAACTAGCAGCAGCACAAGATGTCCCACTACTAGTCGTCCCTGGGGCACCAAACGTTCATAAGGCTCTTATGCTCACCAGCCTACTTCCCACAACCTAAAAAAGACCATCTCTGCCCAGCTACACAGTCATGGCACTCCCAAGCCACCATGAGAGTTGCCAGTGTTTCATTTTGGTGCAACAGAAGACATTCTGGAAATTTTATTCTGGATATCCAAATCTTCCATGCACATGTTGCAGAATAACTAACTATAGATGTTCATGAAAATAGGAATCCAAATACCTACTTGTGATGCTTGCTTATACTAACCACAGTTAAGTCAGCACAGTAGGCTCCTTTTAAAAATCTGGGCCATTACAGATGGACTTAGTTAAAACAAGTGTTGGAATGTAAACTGGACTTGGGTAAGACATGATAGCTAAGCACTTTTCCAAAGTTAAAGAAATCTTTATACCTTGTCCATTTTGAGTGTCCAAAATATATTTACTGAAGTAATTTTAAACCCTCATATGTTTTACAAACTGATTACACACTGTTAATGGATCTATTCACCAACATGATATATCTACATCTTTAACGGTTCTCTACACATTCAGGTAAAGGTGCAATGGGTTCTAATGTGTGATCCACACAGTCGTGTCTCCTGCCATGTCACATGTCCATGGCAGGAGGTGCAATTGTGGGATCATGCATTATATCCCACTGCACCTTATTGCTGATGCCTAGGCTTCCCCTTCACCAGCAAGAAGCAATTTCCTCCAGCTGGAAGCCCCCTCAGTTGAGGGGCTCCCAGCTGCAGGGGGACCCCATGCACTCTTGGGGCTGGGGAACTGCAGCTGCCGTAGTCTCTTCCCCCTATACTTCACACACCCCTGAGGCTGAGGGATCATGGAAGCCATAATCCTGCAGCCCCAGGGGTTTCATGAACCCCCAAGACAGCTGCAACTTCAGCTGCCAGGACTGAGCTGGGTCCTGGCACCCAGCATCCATAGCTGTGAGAGACTGTGTCCCAATGCTACCAGGACCCAGTCAGCAGCTGCTGGGGCTGAGTCCCCTCGGCTGCAGGACTCCCAGTTCCAGCTGGGCATGGTGCAACCCTGTGGCTGAGAGCCCTGTCTCACTTGGTTAAAAAAAAAAAAGAAAAGAAAAGAAAAAGAAAAGAAAAGAAAAGAAAAGAAATGGACTAAATTAGGTCCAGAAGTCCATCTCAATCCAGAGACACAGGCTAGGACTCAAGAAAGTGCTGAACACTGCTTCCATTGAAATTTGACAAGATGGTTTAACTAGGACTTTGACTCTATCCTGGTATATCTAATCTCCCTTTCTGGCGGGGAATACATTATACCAGTACAAGCACTGGTCTAACTACATCAGCAGTGGGGTTGGGAGTTTCACCATGCTGACATAGTTAAGGTCATTGCATTTTTGTTTGCAAAGATTACTTACATGGGAAAACATCCTATACTCCTGTCAGGGAGGAGGGGAGCACTTACTTATTAAGCAGAGTCAGGAAGGGAATAAAAAATTATGGTAACAAAAGTGGAATGAGACTAGGAGGATGGTTACAAGGAATCAGAATAATGAAGGGAGCATGAAGCAAATGAGAGTTGTAGGGAGTTGTGGGCTGCCAACACAGGATGTTAGGAAGATAGGGTCATTAAGAGGAAGGGGAAATCACACATAGACTGAGAGTGTGTAGGTTCCTCTGAACGATGGAAAAAGCCCAAAAGCAAGGAAAGATGCACCAGTATCATGATCTGAAGGAGTCTGATTCATGGTTGGCAATTGAGATAATTCGGTTCCCACTTACCTGTGGGTTTCCAAGTTTTCATTCCCCACTGTAGGAAGCTTTTTGATCAGGTTCTATCATGTGATCATATTTGTCCACAACTTATTCTAATAACACTCCATGCTATACAGGCAAAAAAGAAAAAGTTATGCCTAATTATTCTTTTAAAGCTTTAGATATCATTTCTAGTTTTCCTCATAAAACCTTTAAATATTTTAAAAGTACAAAGGAGAGCCCAAACCTAATACTACTCTTATTTTTATTTATTTTAAATAAGTATTTATTTACTAACTTGATATTTTTAAAAAAATAATTAAAAATTAATTACATGACATGGTATCTAAAATATTGGGGGCTGGACCTTAAAACCCAAGGGATTCCTACTAGTGTTATATTCCCACATACTTAATAATGGCAAGCCACACCACCTTCAATCATTTTTGTTAGCATACCTTTGGATGTTAAATCCCTAGCAGCTGCTCTCAGGCATGTCAGAGACTAAGGACCTGAAACAGACTCACCCATTAACTTCCAGGTTTGGAATGTGCCTGTAGGCTTGGGTGAATGGGATGGCAGAGAGTGTTCAGATCTCTTGCTACCAGGACACACTACTACAATGGTGTAGACAATCCCACAGAAAGCAAAAATCTCACCCTGCACTGGCCCCTTCGTGCAAGAAAAAGAAGCTGGGAGAGGTAAAAAAAAAAAAAGCAGCTCTGAAAGCCATGGCTCTCCTCAACACAAGAGCAGCACAAGCCATGGCTATCTTCAGCAAAAAGCATGTTGCTGTCCTCTGAAGACTCCCTCATAAACGTTTCTATAGGTTATCTGATGAGGGTACAGGGTCACAACTCAGTGCTAGATGTTCCAGACAGCAGTGGCCTACAGAAGCCACTGAGAAACAAGTTTGCAGATATGTTCAATGATATTGCAAAGTGTACCTCGGTTCCAGGGTTTCACATACCCTTGAGCTTGCAAAGTCTGCCTCAGAGCCATATGCAACCCAAATGATATGGCTACTTCCACGTATGAAGTTTCATAGTTTGTAGGATCGGAAGGGACCTGAGCAGATTATCGAGTCTGACCCCCTGCCATGGCAG
>NW_017728992.1:117873216-117897199 GCF_001723915.1 Gavialis gangeticus | reverse complement strand
CGCCTATGATGATCACTCGACGCTTTTTCCTCTGGGACTGCTTAGCTCCTTCGGCCTGCTCGGATCATGGAGAGTGTGGAGTTGCCTCCACTCTAGTTGTCTACTCTCCTTCCTTCTCCTCCAGAGTTGCCAGGGCCTTGTACCTGTTCTCCAGCTGGACTGGAGGAACTGTTACTGCTGTGTTACGAGCAGCCCTGGTTCTGGAAGTGACCGTCTACCACTCTGCAGTGGAGAGTACTTCCCGAGGTGCTTCTTCCTTGGGTGTGTGGCCCTACAGGGAAAGGAAATAGCCATCAATTTCATCCTCCGCCTCTCTGATTCCCTTCAGCCTGCTAACCTCTTCCTGGAGCTCCCTCACCTGCACCTCCAGGGCCCTGAGGCAGGCGCCTGCAGGACAGGTGTAGGGGTCCCTAATCCCTGCCCCCCCGGGCCTTGCTGGGCAACTCCTGCAGGCCAGGGCGCGGGGGAAAGCCAGCCCCCCCCATGGGCTCTGTCTAGGTGGAGGCCTCAGACAAGCCCTGGGTAGGCTGCGCCGCCTGGGCAGGGGCCCTGGCAGCACTCCGTATAGACACCATCATAGGAGTTGCTGCTTGTTTATGGCTTAGTGTGGTGCCTTCGCCCTGCCCTAGCAGGAGTCTCCCTCCTGGCCCTTCCTGCTTGTCCGCCGGCATGAACGCAGATGCAAACACTGGCGCGCTCTTACAAAGTGCGCCTTTTTGCGCGCTCTGTTTGCGCAGCTCGGGAGCACGGCTCCCTACCGGCTTAGCTAAAAGGGATCTGGGGGGCTTCCCCTCCGGATCCAGCACAGCTGCGTCTGGTCCCTTTGCCCACTTACTTTAGGGGGATCAGCTGCTGCTGCCCCTGCTGCTGGCTCCGCTGCTGCTGCATCCACCTCTGCTTCGGGTTGGGTAAGGGAGCACACGTGCATGCGGGACACACATATGCCTGGATTCCTTCTCCCCTCCCTGCTTCTGGCTCCCAAGTGCTGGGAGCTACATCAAACCATGGCTTCTAAGGGCCGCGGTTTGAATTTCCCTCCACTGCCCCAACAGCCAATCAGGCACTCCGGTCTTCCCAGAAGTGCCTGCCGGCAGTCCCGCCCCCTATGCTCCCCCACTGGGGGGATCCGGTGCCTCCTGAGCCTGCTCCCCAAGAGTTAACCCCAGGGATGCTACCTGGCTTGGGGGGACAGTCCCCCCTAGCACTCCCCCTGTTTGCGAGCTCTGTTCATGTGGCGCAGCTTGGGAGCGTGGCTCCCTACCGGCTCAGCTAAGGCTTCCCCTTCGGATCTGGCTCAGCTACGTCTGGTCCTCTGCCCACTTACCTTAGAAAGTGCAGTATCCAAAGCCAGAACTAAGATTCTGGGGAATATACTGAGGTCTCTTAATGCCTAATTATCTTGAGCTACTCTAGTAATATTTTTATGGTTGTGGAAAAAAACTTGTCTCTCCTTCCAAATCACTGCAGGCTTGTCTACGTCACTGAAGTGGCATGGCTCAGTAAGGGGATCCCAACATATCTGACCCTCCTGGCATTCAAAAACCCTGAGCCTAAATTGATTCAATCTTCGCAGGTTAAACTAACCTGCAAAGCTTGAACTGATTTGGAGGTGGATAGACATTCCCTTGTCATTCCAGAAATGCAGGTACATAGAATCATAGGGTTGGAAGGGACCCCAAAGAATCATTGGGTCCAGCCCCCTGCACGAACAGGGAAGACATCTAGGGTCAGACAGCCCCAACCAGGTGACTGTCCAGTCTTCTCTTGAAGACCTCTAGGGTAGATGATTGCACCACCTCTGCAGGGAGCTTGTTCCATAGTCTGGACACCCTAGTTGTAAAGAAGCCTGTAGTGGTTCAGGCTGTAAGCTGGGGGGGCACTAGAGCAGCCCTCCTTTTCCTTCCACACTGCTGAGCTGAGGAGGGCCAGGCCCCAGCACAATGCTCTGATTAGGGAGTGGTTCTTCCCCCCCAACCCCCACAATTAATAACAGAGCATTGAGTTACACAGCAAGGAGTTACACAGGGAGTTATTAGCATATATTAGCCCATCAAACAAAACAAAAACCTCTCTCATTAATTCAAGCTTTTATAAACAACTTTTTCCAAGGAAAGAATGGAAGGACATTACCGGATACCTGTTGATTAGCTCCAAAAAGCCCTAAGCTGACACTGTGCTGTCTGCCTTTGTCCTGTCTCCCACAGCATGGACCATAGCCAGCATGTGGTATGATAGCTAATGCTAAGAGGTGTCTGTGTAAGGCAGAGGGGAGGAGAGAATCCTTGATTTAGCAAGGAGTGGTTGGTGGGGAGGGGGAGCAGGAGGAAGCCAGGCAGCTGCCACTGTACCTGCAGTCTCTGCCAGAGCTCCAGCCACGGAGCGGAGGGGAGGGGCCAACCGTGCTGGGCTGGAGCAGGGAGAAAGGAGCAGAGCCTCTCCCAGAACTGCAAAGCATCTGGAATGCTGGGTGTAAGGGAGGAGAGCCGGAGCCAGGGCCGGGCTGGGAGAGAGCCCAGTCGGGCACGAGCCGACACCACTTGCACGTGGTGGTCAGCGGCGAGCGGCAGGAATTTGAACCCTGCAGGAACCCGGAAGTGGAAGGTGCTGCGGCCACCCGGGCCCATTCAAAAGGAGCACCGGCACGGGCAGAAGGGGCCGGTGTTGACAGAGCCGGGAGAGCCGGGTCCAACGGCGGCAGCTGCAGCAGCAGAGCCGGGAGAGCCGGGTCCGATGGCGGCAGCGACAGAGCCGGGAGAGCCGGGTCCGACAGCGGCAGCAGCGGCCAAGTAGACAGGTCCGATGGCGGCGGAGGCGGCGGAGCCGAGCAAGTTGGGTCCAGCAGCGGTGGCCAGGTAGACGGGTCCGACAGCGGCAGGGTAGCCAGATCCGGGAGAGCCGGGTCCGACAGCGGCCGCGGCAGCGGAGACAGGGCCGGGAGAGCCGAGCCTGACAGCGGCAGCCAGGTAGACGGGTCTGATGGCGGCGGAGGCGGCCGAGCCAAAAGCGACAGGTCCAGAGACATAGGAGACAAGCAAGCTAGGCCCGGAGGCAGTGGAGCGGCCAGAAACAGGCCCAAGGCAGGGCGACTGGGAGCAGTGGAGCCTGGGACGGCGGCATCGGAGGCGACGGAGGCGGACACTGCTGAGGCGAGGAGAGGTACGGAAGCCGCAGTGCCCCAGCGGACCAGGGCCTGCGGACGGAGCGGTTTGACATTTTTGGGGTAAGCGGGACCCCGGGGCAGGGGTCTGCACACAAGGCGGGAGGCCTAAGAAGGGCGAAGAAGCCAAGGCACCGCGGGGTGTGGCACAAAGGCCCGTAGGGGAGCAGGACCGGGATTTTGCGGTCCCCTTTTTTTCCCTACATTTTTTGGACGTCTCGTACTTTATCGTGGGGGAGAGGCCTGTGGCCCACCCAAGTACCAGAGGCCAGGGCGAGGGTGTAGGGGTGGAGGAGCCCTCTGGACACCAGCATCCGGGGCCAAGCCGGACAGCAACGAAGGTCTCATCACCAGACGGTACGCGCTGTACCAACTGAACAGCATATCAGATAACTTCAAGTCGTGGCAGGTAAGGCAGGCGCGTACGCCCGTCCGGGTGGGGTGAGCCTTCACTGTGAGTGGGGGAGTGGCCACGGTCCCTTCCCCAAGGACCTGGGAAGGGAGGGACACAGCCTAAGAGAATCCACCTACACTGGGGGACTCAGGTTTAACTTAAACCAGGAAGGGATCTGGGACAGATATTGCATAAACCAGTTTGACCCAAATCAGTTGAGCCTCATACTACATTCAGCCAGGTTTATCTCAAACCAGTTTCAGCCATTTTCAAACTGGTTTATGTGCAATGAACACCTGTTCTGTTACGTTTAAACCAGTTTCTGATCACTTAAATCAGTTTATGTGAAATGTCTGTTTCTAGCCCCTGAGGCAACAGGCATGGTCCAGTCCCAGAAGTTCCCCTAAGAAGCTATTTGGCTCATGCCCTGTGCCTCCTCTTAGGTGTGCTAGAAACAAAGTGTTTATAAAAGAGACAGAGGCACAAGCTCAGAGCAGCCTTACCAATATTTCCAGTTTGGAATGGGCCTGCAATGTTGGACAGATGGGAGATATGTGAGCACTTCCAGCTTTGTATGTTCCTTTCTCCTTACATTTCAGCCACTGCCAAGCTGTCAACCCAGCCAGGCAGATGAACCATTCCTACTTTTTGGCAACACCTTTATTGCAGTAAGATAAAAGTTAAAGGGAATGAGACAGCATCGCAGTAGAGGTTTCTTGGGAGGGGTGTTGTTCCTCACAAAGGAAGTCAGGCATGTGGCCATTGCTGTGGATTCCCCAGATGCAGACTGGTGTTTGTAGTGCATGGCAAGCAGGGTAGGAGCCAGCACCACGGCCCTTGGAAGTTGGTTCCAGATCCTAGACGCCCTGACAGTGAAGTAACAAATCCTGATGTCTAGTCTGAATTTACCCTCTGCTAGCTTGTGACCGTTATTTCTAGTCACTCCTGGTAGTGTTCAGGGGAACAGGGACTCCCCCAATGCCTGCTGGTCCCCTCTGACTGGTTTGTAACAGGCCACTAGATCCCCCCTCAGCCTTCTCTTGTGGAGGCTGAACAGGTTCAGGTCCCATAGCCTCTCCTCATACGGCCTGCTCTGCTGCCCCCTGATCATGCGACTGGCCCTCCTCTGGACCCTCTCCATGCTGTCCACATCCCTCCTGAAGTGCGGTACCCAGAACTAGATGCAGTACTCTAGCTGTGGCCTGACCAGTGTCTTATAGAGGAGGAGGATCACCTCCTTGGACCTGCTTGAGATGCATCTGTGGATGCACGACAAGGTATGGTTGGTGTTCCTGACTGCATCCCCACACTGCTGACCCATGTTCATTTTGGCATCAATGATGACTCCAAGATCCTTTACAGCCTCTGCACTGACGAGGAGGGAGTTCCCCAACCTGTAGGTATCGTGCTGGTTCTTCCTCCCCAGGTGCATCACTTTGCACTTGTCCATGTTGAAACCCATCCTGTTCTCATCCGCCCACCTCTGTAACCTGTTAAATAGTTGTTAAGTTAAATAGGTGTTAAGCAAAAGAGAACCAAAAAACCCATTAAGTTACAAACAATAATCAAAAATCCCTTCCCCTCAGTTGCTCAGCTTTCCCTTTTGTGTTGTCATTATTTCACTTTAGTTCTTCAATCACAGTTTTCCAGGACAGAGAAGACCTGATTTTTCTAACATAAAAAAACCAACAGGGAAAAACATTCTGAAAAAAAGCTGTCACTTCTCCTTCCTACACTATAAAGCACCAGAAACAGAGCACACACCCATTTTCTGTCCTGTGCAGGTCACCTTTAAATAAACTAGACCCTGGTGGCTGCATGAAGCCCTGGCCTATTGAGCCGTGTGTAAAGATGTGCTAGAGGTTTTCCTTCTTTCCCTTGGGTAGGATGTAAAGGATTCCTATCTTCATAACTGGCATTCCTATTAGATTAGGTCATTTTATAACTGAGACAGTAATGTACAATGCATCTTGTTCAAACACCAGTAGATTGACTTTATTCTTTTAACTATGTAAATATTACAGCACTTGTTGGATAGAAAAAAGGATGCAGCTTACAAAACTGGAAGATATGCATTAAAAGTAGACTCGCCTCAGTTGATAATGGAAAGTTACAAGAGGCATTTCTCCTATTCTTATCCATGACATTCCCTAGGTTAATTATCAACATGTGTAACCATGGAGAATGTAGTTCCATCGTTTAGCTTTGAATGAGATGAATTCCAGAATGGGGTTGTGACAAAACGCTCAAGTGTCGGGGTGCTCCCTGAGATGCGCCCTGGACTTGTGTAAACTTGTTGGTCCCCCACACTGCTGAATGATACTCCCAGCCCAGGCAATTAATTTGGCCAGAAATCATGATTTACCATGAGCACTTTTGTAGTGTAACAGAAAAGCAAAAGGGTTTATTAGAAACAAAAGCAAATGGTATTAAAAAAAAAGAAAAAAAATGAAAAAGTGATCAAATGCCTTAATAACAGAGTACAGTAAAACAATACTGACTACTTCTTTACCTTAAATTCAAACCACCACCTAGCCCTCCTAAATATCCCTGTGAAAGTTTCCTGGAGTCAGCCATCACAGTTAGCGCCCTCACACAAGGACCTCCATTCCCCACTCTGTAGCCACCCCATGATGGTCACCACCTCCAGAGCATTTTGTCCAGCCTCCACTGCCCCCACCAACCTTCAGGGGAGAAAGAGAATCATCTAGAGTGTGCCTGCCTGTGCATCCATGACAGGTATAAAAGTGCGCAATAGTGAAATGTCTTATTTATTTGCCCTAGTAATAAACAGTATAGCAGGAATTAAGAAGCCCTCTGTGTTGTTTGCTATTCTTCAAAAGAAGTCCAGGTGATTCCCTATGGGGGGCAAGGGGGTCTTTAGAACAGCCTGTCAGACCTACACACTACCATATCAAGGTCTAATGTGAAGTGAGCTTGTTAGTTGAAGGCAATTAGCAGGAAATACAAGCACCTGTCAAGACTGGATCTGTGCTCAAGTCACAAAAGTCTGGATCCAGATTTTGAAGACTCAGAAATATGGAGAGTTTCAGTATCTGGTTCTAACTAAACTTAATTAGAGATAGGTTTTAATTTTGCTACTTGAGTTCAGATTCAGGTCCATGGGCAACTGGTGCCACCTTAGTCAGGGGAGCATATGTCCCCCCAGTGACCAGGGAAGGGGGTCTCCCCATGGCCAATCTCACCAACCGGGGGAAAGTCCCCCGTGGCCAATCTCACTTAAGGGGGTGGAGGGGGGGCCATGGTGCTCCCACTTCCTGGCCAGCGTTCACAGGGGGGGCACTGGCATTCCCACCTGCCCCCCCGCCTGTCACCTAAGCAGTGAGTGCAGCCTGTCACGGGTGCACCGGTGGTCTCAGGGGGTGCGCCGGTGGTCTCTCTCTTCATTAGTTGCCATACAGCCTACATATCCCCATTTTATAACTGAAGTCTTTGCTATCAATATGCAAGCAGGATCCTTACCCTACTGCCTTAAACAGATAAATCAGCTCCTTTCTCAGTCCAATGTTATACTTCACAAAAACAACCTTGAATTCACAACAAACCAAAACCCTTTTTCCTTTCTAAACAGAAGAAAAAGAATAGTTTTGGCTCTGAAATTCTCCCCCCAACAAAACAAACCACCAACTCCTCATTAACTGATCATCAAATCCAGGTGGCCACTGGCCTCCCAGCCAAGCAGACTATTATCCACTGACTACCTGCATCTGGGTTCCAAGCATTTCCTCACAGATCCCTAAGTGTATGACTTTACACTCCATATTGCTAAATTTTATTTCATGTCTAGTATTCCATTATGCAAGATTATCTAAATCTTCCATTAAATAATCTAGTTCTTCATGTAGGCATTCCCAGCCACAGTTTAGTGCCATCTGCAAATGCCATGCATTGCTAATTAAAATGTTAAGCAGGACAGGTCTCAAGCCTTATTCCTAAAGAACACCATCCCCAAAGTAACCAAAGCAGCCTAGCTGTGGAAAAAGGACTGGATAGCAGGCAGTCTGAGGTTTGCAGGAACTAGGAGGAGAGTCAAGACATCCTGGAAGGGGACTAATATTGGCAATAGCTCAAGGACAATATTGTGAGAAAGGAACCAGATCTTATATTGGACTGCCATCAGGGCTGGATAAAGAAGTGTATTTCTCACAGTTTGTAGTTGGTAAATAAAAGGTGCCCAAGATACTTGCACTGTTTGATTGTGACAGCCCTAGGAAAAGAAATTATCTTACCTACAGATATTCTGGGGAACTCAACAAGGGCTTGCGCTGGATGAATATAGGACCAGAACCAAAAGAGCACACAACACAGAAGAGTTCATAGAAGCCTAATATTTCATCTGAAGTTCTGCTTCTGTGCATGCTTCAGGTCATTATTTTGGAACTTCACTCATGTCTAAGGCCATTTAAGATTCACAACGCAGACGTCTCTTTCCCTAAATGCTCTGAGGGACTCAGTTTGATCTAAGAGCGCTCTGACAATACAGAGCATAGCAGCTATGCTCACTTTCATTCAGAAACATGGCTAGAGACAGAGGCAACAACAGCTTTTATGTAATAGCATGGTGGTTAGAGTCTATATCTAGGTAGTATGAGATCTTGGTTCAAGGTACTCCTCAGCCAGAGAGGGCTTGAACCTAGATTTCCTGCTTTCCAGAAGAATGACCTAACCACCAAGTGAGGGGCAAGACATTAGAAGAAAATCCAAATATCTGAGTTGGTCTAATAAGAGATATCAGATTTACCCAAAGAACTTTGTCTGCCTTAGAAGAAAATCTGCATTACAGACTGTGAATCCAGGACTGTTTATATATTTTATTCAGTGACTGTTTACATACAAAATGCATAAGCAGTCCTGAGAACAGGAACCAGACCCCAGAACCCTGGTCTGCTGTTGGGTCCCTTGTCAGTGAGCTACAGAGTCAGGTTTCCTCTTGCTTGTTTTCTCTCTGGCCCGATGCAATCTTGACTCCACCGTGGCTCAGCTTCAACAAGAAAAGGGGATGGTGGGCCTCAGCCAGGCCTAGCAGTTTGAGAACATGAAGGAAGGTGGTTCACATATTTGAATGAGAAGAATGAGCAAGTCATCTGTACCCAAAAGGACAATTCCAGCACCTAAGTGCAGGAGTAGATTTCAGGCTGCAAATCCCAGCATCTCACAGATGTCAACTCAGGGCTGCAGGTAGGCACCTAAATCCACCAGACAGGCTGGATTTCGGATACACTTCTCTCTTCAGGGTTTCCTTTTGACTTTAGACATCCCATTCAGCATGTTGTATGTTGTAAATCCCAAGTCACCTCATTCACTATATAGGGTGTCTAACTTGGGTTTGTGAATTCCACTCCCCATGCTGGGTGCCTAATTGCCTTTGAGGATCTGGGTCTAGAGACTTTGGAATACCTACACCAATGCCTCTAAATGTGTAGTTTACCCTGCTTGCTCCCAGGCACCAGGGGTAGGATGCACCACAAAACCCTGAAGTGGAGTGTGTTACAATACAATTCCAGTCTCAGAGTCAAATACAAACCATGTCCTCAGCTTCCAGGCAAATCTTCCAGTCTGGATCCAAAGTGATCCAGGTTCTGCAAGGTAGTTCTCACAGCAGGCACACTTTATTTCTTCATTATGCTGAAATGAGAGGCATGTGTGCACAACACTTTAAAGCCGGCTAAATGGTGTTGCACTGCTTTAATGGTGTTAGTACTTGCACATCTCAGCGGCATATTGCACATTAATTCTAGCCACTGTCAGAAATTCGGCAGCATAATGTACCTTAAATGACTTGGGGCGCAGCCCCTACAGCCATGGAGCAAAGCACTGGGCTCTGTGTGGCTCCATGGCTCTGTAGGAAGCCCTGCAGTCAGCCTGGCAGCAATCTGGGAAAGCAGGCTCTGCCCAAGAAAAGCAGCAAGCCTGATCTTTTTTTTTTTCACGCGCTGGAGCCAGCCTGCCTGCCTGAGCTGGGGGCCTGGTGCTTCCCTCCACAGCTGCGGTGCCCCCTGGGACTGCCGAAGCCAGTGGGTGCCACCTGGGGGTGGCAGGGGCTGCTGCTGCCACGGAGGGAAGCACCAGACCCCCCACAATCCAGGGACCGCTGCACCTGCCGGCAGCTCACCTTCCCCTCCCCGCTGGAGAGGCAGGTAAGTCAGCAGACATGGGGGTTTAACCAACCCTAAATTGAAGCAGTGTTTTTTAAAACCTACCGCTTCAATTTAGGGACCCTGTTTCATCTACACACACCCTTATTAGTTGCCAAATCCACAGGACTACATCCAATTCTCCCTGTTTATACCTGTTTCTCCACTAAGCTCCAAGTGATTCAACTGAATGTGTGAAAAAGCTAGACTGCTTGCCACTAGTGGAAACCTTCTTAATAGCTTCAAACAGCCACTGAGCTTGCCAAGTCACTACCATATCATTGCTCAATTATCTCTAGGCCGGAGCTTCTCAACTGTTTTAGACTCAAGAATATCCCTTGTTAGGTCAGCAGCATAACTTGGAAGGAGGTGAGCGGGACACTAGTCCGGGGTCCTTGTTCAGAGGAATGCCCCTACACAAAAAGGAAAATGCTTGCTTTCCCATCCCTGCCCCCCACCACCCCGGGTGCCAAAATGTAATGTTAGCCTCTGCTCAACACATTCAGAAAATGCAAGCTCTTAGCTTTAGCTTGTTTTTTAACTTTGAAAAATAATAGGAAAAGACCACAGCAGGTCAGAATGTTCTTGATGCTATCAATTCCTATTTGAAATCCCTGGGTTTGTCTTGTGAATCATGTGTCAATGTTTGCACACCCTTAAAAGGATCTCGCAGTACCCAGGGTGCTGTGGCACCCTGGTTGAGAATCACTGTTTTGGGCCCTCCTAAAGTGTCCTGTCTTATCTTTAGCAGGGCAAGGACCAACATTTGGAAACAGTTAGAGCATCTCACTAGATCCAGAGTTACGAGTGCAAAGTTCAGCTGCAAATGAATATCTGGTTATTTGGGCTCGGAAATGGTATGTGGATGGATGTGGTGCTAGCCACTTCACTCTCTACTCACTTCCTGTATGCTATTAACTAGAGTGTGGTATGCTCCGACCATGACAGTCTGATGGAGCCCCCTCCCCCTGGTGCTGGTGGATCTTTTATTTGTTTATATCTTTTACCAGAGTTTTGATACAGGTCTTATTTTCCTCCAAGACTGGATCTGGGGTGAAAGCCTTGTCCTGTTGTGTTCAGGAACTTCTCTACTATCAAAAGCTTCAAAAATTCAAATGCACTGTAAGGAGGTTCCAGGGTATAAGAATGACTGCAAAATAATTAAGAGGTAATTTCCTTCCAATTGTTGTTCTCTCATGAATTGAAATTACACAGGGATACAATGCATCTTTAGCACAGTTTCCCTTCAGAAATATTGTGCAGAAAACTATGCTGCTGCCTGGAGCTAAGGGATGTCTCAAGACTGCTGTCTTAATTTATGGCTGAATTTGATGAGATTATATTTGCAATGTCCATCTATAGAAGAGACAGGTTATCTAACAACTGTATTATTCCCGTTGAATTGGATAAAAGCACTACCTTTGCTTGTTACATATCTACTGGTAGGGGAAAATGATGCAGGCTCAAACAAGAGAAGCTGCTCTTTGAACACTTGCCTTGGAAGCTGGGAGAATGATTTTCCTGTTTCACCAGTGACCTCTCCCAATAAATACATTTATTAATTTCCATGTATTGTTGTTGACTGCATGAGTTGTGCAGTTTATCTGTTCATAAAAAATACCATGTTGCTAATGGAGATCCATTTTTATAACCCTATTTATGTTTGGCTACAGTTATTTTCTATCATGGTAGCTAGGTATTCTTTCTCTGCATGCCTTCAGTAGCATTGCATACAAGTTTGGAGGCTACTCACTGTTGTTTTTTATTGTTTGTGGACCTGGTTTATACCATTTGGGATTAAAATATGCAATTGTAAAGGGAAAGTGGATCAGATTTCTGTCTACCTGCCCTCCCTTCCAAAACAAATTTCCTAATGTATAGGTGCCTTAAGTGCTAAAGAGCACAAGTCCCTATAGTGGGTTCAGATCAAAGCACAGAAGCCTGATATTTACTGTAGGTAAAAGAGCTGAAAATCCTTTAACCTGATGTTGATGTTGGTTAGGGTCTGAAACTAGGCTTGCATAGGCAGCCAAAGGACATTTGGGGGAATAGTGGTATCCTGGGTGATAGCCAGAGCTGCCCTCCCCAGCAGTAGAGTGGCAGCAATTACAGTGAGGCATGCCTACCCAGCACCTGCTACTTTGATGGATGTACTTGGTCAAAGCACCTGAACAGAGGCCGTGGCAGCAAAGAGCATCAGGGTCCTCCATGGTTCGCCTCCCTACCTAGCTGCTGCCATGGTTGACTGATGTAGGTAGTTGAGCCGTTAGATGGCAGCACTAGGTAAGTCACCCTTCCCAATTGACTAGAATAGGTGGTAGCTCCCCTGGGCTGGGTGGCCTGTGACTAAACATCTGTCAATTGTTTGGAATTTCAGTTAACTTTCAGTAGTTACGGTTTTCTTTAAAGTTTGTGTTGGTTCCCTTTTGCCCTGTTGTAAATCCTGTTTGAGTTGAGCATTGCTTGTGAGTAGAGAAGTGTATTCACTAGTTTAGCTCAGAGCATGGGGTTAATAATACCAAGTTTGCAGGTTGGATTCCTCGTTGGACTAAATGAACTCTTGAGGTCCCTTCCAGCCTTACTTCTCTATAATCTATGAACACCCCATTAAAAACTGTTTTCCCAGATTTGAGAGTAGGGACTTTAGCCAGGTATTAAAAGTTTGTATTACACCCTTCAACTTGAACCCAGCCCTTCTTACTGCCATTCAGTGCTTGGCAGAAGGATTACATTTTTATTCTATACACTCTTTTGCAAGGGGGTTAAATTGCCCACATAATGCAAGTCACAAACTACAATTTGAGATTTCATTTTTACATAAAAGATATTCAAATAAAGCTGCTTGTTGCATTGAACTCCAAATTAGCACTCCTTGTATGTTGGAAATAGGCATAATATATACAAAATTAGCCTGCTGTTGGTTAACATCAACAGTGAGCAGAACAAGTATATGGATTTTGTACTCTACCTTTTGATGTAAAGGGGCTCAATTGCTCAAAGGTTCTGAAGTCACTTTGTATCTCTGGTCCAGTCCTGTAATATCTCATCTTAAGATAAAAATTAAAACGCTTGTTTATGCTGTAATTATAATGAGATCTACTGGGACAAATTCTAGGTGTAATTCCATAGATTTCAGTAAAGTTGGTGTAGGAATAAATTTAATGTTATGGACTCTATAATGAACCTTCAGAACATCCTGTGTATTCAGGATCTTGGGAATGAAGCTACTTAAATTTCTCAGAATGGTCAGATTTACCACAGATAACTATTAAACTACAATCAAGGTGTCCAAATGATATGTATGACCATTCAAGAACACTCAAGATTTGGACAACTCAAGAACATTATACATATGTATAATTTGTAGATGTCTGTCCAGTGAACATATTCCAGAAGAAAAATCTAACTCCACAGTTCTACCCACCTTTACTTTTTAATTGTGTTCAAATCTTCTTCTCACAATAGGCAAATTAACACAATGGTAAATTGTCCTAGTGACCCATTATCAGGAGTTCAGAATGGCAGACACCGACAGGGAACTGAAACACTGGTGAATTAAAACACAGAGGTAAATTATCACATTTGGTGAATGAACCAGAATGTATTGCATTTATTTCTAATTAGTTCAGTTAAGGATAATACCTATATCCTTGTGGTTTTGTTTTTCTTCTTGTTCATATTTATAACATCTAAAACCTTTCCAGTGTTGCTATTTTCTTATTTAATTCACCCAATTAGACAGTCTTAAATACTTGAGGCAATATGTAGCAGGAGGCTTGGTGTTCCTGCTACTCTAAGTGAAGGCAGGAGGGGGTGAGAACCAGCCTGCAGGTATGACAGGGGCAAATTAGAGAATCACCAGATCAGAAGGAGCTAGACTTGAAGCATAGAAGCCCAGGGCCTGAGACAGGCTGTTTAGTCCTGAAGGCTAGGGAGAGAAGAGCTCCTGTCTCGTACGGCTGCAACAGGGTTCCTGGCTAATATCTGAGCTGGGGGTAGGCAATACTGGAGCTTTGAGGATGGAAGTAAGGAGAGGAGGAGGTCCCAAGGGGCCTGGGAACACAGAATAGAGGACCTGGGGCCCAGAGGGAGAGAACAGGACCCCAGGAGGGATGAGCATCAGCAGGGCCAGGGCACAGAGATGGGAGCCAAAAGCCAAAGAGGCCAGGGAAGCCCATTAATCTCAACTGACCTAGGAGTAGGGACAGGGATCAGGGAAAGGAACCAAAGACCAGGGTCCCAGCTGGAGACTGGGGGGGACCAAGGAGCCTGTAGCCCAAGAGGGGAACATGTTATCAGGACCAGGGGAGCCATACTTTGAGAGAAGAGAAGGAAGAGTGACATTTGAGAGGCATAAGCATGGGTACTGGGAGGAAGAAGCCTATGTTATTGGCCTTTAAGGTGATGAGCAGCAACACTGGTGCTCTTGAGGCGATCTGATTTGGGAAGCCCTGGGGCAGCCTCCCTATTCCTGAAAGGATCACTTTATCAAGGTGTAGCAGGTGAGGAAAAGAGAGATAGCCCAACTCTTTGTGTGCAGAGGGGGCTCTGGGGCATCATGGCCCCCCTGGAGTAGAACCTGCTACACAAACCTTCTCTGCCACTGTTACTATTGCTGTTGCTGCTCACTGTGTGAAACAGGATGCAAGTCACGTTCAAGTCCAGGTATGTCATCCAAAATGCAGCCATTCTAATGGAAATACAGTGGAAAAGTTCATAAAGGGGTTAAAGAACACTTTTGATATGTTTGATCAGGGCTTTTTAAAAATGTGTTTAATGTTGACAGTGGTCTCCATCTTGGGTGGCATCCCAGCCACTTTCCAGGCTTACAAGGTAGTGTCTCCAGTTTCATCTGTGCATGAACTCACTTAAGCAGGGGATTCTTCAAGTGATACAGTGTCACCATCTACATTATTCCCTCACAGAAGCCATCATGGGAAATAAGGTATGACTCAAATGCTCTGAGATAGAGAAATATCTTCCAGGTGCCATAATAGTCCATTGGAGCTGGTACAGTTCTTCTTGCTGCATTATCAGCACTGGTAGACCAGCTACTGCAGCTTTTCTACAGGAACTGGGAATAGCACAGACTGCTCAGATATGCCATATGCTCCTTTGCTCTGGATTTGGCCAATAAATTCAATGTGCTTTATGAAAATAAAATCCCTTCTTATTCCCCCTCAGCATACCTTTTCCCCCCTCCATCTACAAACTAGAGTTTTGTCCAGATGCTCCCTTACATAGCATTTTAAAAACAGTTTTACTTTTATTTTGGTTAATAGCTTTGCTGTGTTGGCACTCTCTCTCTTTCTGAGGCTTTTATTGGTCTTATTGTGTAAGGTGCCTTGGGATCCTCGCATCCTGTATATTGTATGGCATTGTGTTGAACAGGAGGTACAAAAACTAAAAGCAGATCTCCTCCTACCCATATGCGTCTTTTCTTTTACAGGTTTTCCTGGAAGTTGTGTGTGGGGAGAAGGGAAGAGGTAAATCGTGGCTTGGCTGAAACTGCCGGACACTGAATTGCCTAAAGTTGCCTCACACCTTTTCCTTTCTTTTACATAACGCGAAAGTTTTCAAAAGTAACCAAATGACTTGGGACTTTATGGTTCATTGACTTCAAGTGAGGCTTAGACACCTATACATGATCTTTGGAAATGGTACTTATGCACTTTTGAAAAGCTTTCCCTCTAATTATAGATGGGGACCCTAGCAGTGCTGCTTTAGCTTAGGTTGCAGCATGTTAATGTCATCCTATCACAGTGTTTGACTACCCATGCCACCTGCAGCACACTTTCCCCTACCCCAGTCTTGCCTCTTAACTCACAAAAAAGGCCCTTTTGAAAGATCATACACCTTGGTTTTGAACCAAATAAGAAATGCTGTTGAAATAGGCATTTTGAATAAAATAAAGGAAGCAAGAAGGGGAAAAAAAGATTCACACAATATTTTTTCCACACAATACATGGTTTACACTTGTATTGGAGCAATGGACTGTTTGAGTCAATTCTCATTTTATTTAGACCCCTTAACCTAGTAAAGGTACTAGGGGTTTTCAAGTTAAACATCAAAGTTCAGACCTTGCTTAGTAACTAAATTATAATGCTTTGGAGATCTATGATTTATTTGTAGACATGGTTTATCACACTCTGAACCAGCAGGAGTAAGCAGTGCTGTAGAGGTAGCACAAATAGCCCTGAAGGGCAAAGGCCAACATCTTGGCAGCTACTTTTTGGGTGATATGGGCATAATCTGTGAAGTGCCAAGTAGCTTATGAAAAGTGGTTTGTATCCTTTTCACCAACTTGTTCTGCTGGAAATCAAGGATGCTCAGACCTGGAAGAGGCTAGTTACCTTGTAGGAACAGACCTTCAAGAGTCTGTCCAGCTCTCTTCAGCCAGAAGGCTGGCTAATAAGTGTATGAAGCTATGGTACATAAGCAGAGGAGGTGGAAGTGAGGGGGTTCACTGGGAAGCCTACCAGGGGGACCTACTGGATCTGACCAGCCTGTGATAAACATTGGAAGAGAGAATCTTCTGCTTCCTGAGGCTTTTCATTTGCAAAAATATACTGTATATATATTGAAAATAAGCCTAACAGTCTCAGAGAACTACATCTTAAGGGTTCTGCAACTGCTGTCATTTGCCTTCCTATAGGTTTCTAATTCTTTCTATGCTGTTCTAGATAGATGGAATATGTTATATTATAACTTCCTCATTAACATCAAGAGCTGTGATTATACAGTAATGTTACCATGGGCTTCAAAGGCATAAACCTAAATATAATCTTACAGTACCTTGTTAGAATACAAAGCACATCCTCTAATACATTTTTTTTGTTTGCATAAAATGCAGTACAATAATGGTTCACTTGACCTTTGCTCCCTGTATAGTTCATTTTAACATTGTTTGAAGAGTGCAGTTTGCAGGGCACAGGTGCTCTGTTCCTTGTTGGACAGTGAGCTTCAGCCATTACAATTTAGTGCAGCACTTTCCACCCCTCCCCACCCCCCTCTAGGCAGCTGTACTCAGGGGACTGCTTTTGTGGTCCACCAGGAATTTCCTGTGATAGAATATCAGAAGCCTACTGGTGACTAGTAGGAGGTGACTTCACAGGGCAAAAGTTCCCTTTCTACAATAAACAGTCTCAGTGTTGCTGTGTAGATTTCCTACACAGACTTGACAGCAATGAGCAACTTGTCATCTTGACACCGAATGGCTCAGGGAAGGATAAACTTAAACATTTATAAGTTTATCACTTCAAAAGCAAAAGTTGTCTCTGAACTCAAAATAATACATCTCCCCAAGAAATGGAACAATTCACATGCTAGGTAGAACATTTGAAAAACAAATCTCAACTAAAAAGACAATAAAAGCAAGAAAAGTCATGCTTAAGGATGGGACATGCCCTGTGCTCCCTGTAGCTCTGGGTATGAGAGTACGCACTGAAAGTGCTGTTCTATATATCCATCTTCATACTGGATTAGGAACATGGTATGCTTGGGCTGCTGGTGCAACTGAGCAAAGCACAGTTGAATTTACAAACTAAAATAGCTTTGGACAATCGATACATTAATTTCCTTTGGAAAGTATGTGTGTTATAACAGAGACTAGCACTGGTGAAGTAGTAGAATATAACATTACCTTTTGCTATTTAAGGAGCAGCAGCACCATCAACAGTACCACCTGTTTGGAAAACAGAAAATACTGATAGAAAAATAAGCCTGCAGACAGAAATTCAACTGCATCTCTGATTTGCTTGGTACACCCACAAAAGGCAGCAAGGGCTGCTTTAGAAAGATCTCTGAGCATCTCAGATAGCAAAGATGGCCAGGGTCCCATCTTTCCCAGAGTAGAGTTTAGAGCTGATATTTCTGTTCTTCCTTGGCCAGGGATTCCTTCCATGTTCTACAATGAGAAACCCCTTTAGTGGCTGTTTAGGCAAGGTTTATGGTTCCTTTGTGATGTTGGGCAGGATCTCATTTGTCTGTCCAGGATCTTGTCTCTATCCTGAAAACACAGTTCTCAGTTTAAAATGTCAAAGAGGTGCCTATCATAACGGCTAGATGCCCACTGGGATCAGGCAGATGGGAGCTATGTACCTACCTTTCTTACATGTGCTTGCACCACAACTAACAGTGCCATTGTCCTGTTTTCCTTTTCCTGAAAGAAGAAGGACATTTATAGGAACACAGAGCAACACTGGGAATGATTAACACTACTTTCCTTGTGCTCTTGTATTTATTCTCATTTGGTCATTCCCATATCTTTGATTTATCCCTGTGACAGCTTTCTATTTTTGTGCATAGATCTGTGAACTGATGGAGCCAGCCCTCCTTAGGAGTTCACTTCCTTCACTACAAGAAGCAGCTCTGCCTTTGTGTTTTTGGAATGTGGCATTTCTCTTTACATTCCCAAATAAAGTTTTTCCAAATACTTCAAAGAAATTGCAGACAGTGTAATTTCTACAGATGTAGACATCCTCTTTGGAGATCTAAATACGAAGTGCAACAAGGTGAATGTTATAACCAATTCATGATGCAATGAAATCAGAGCCTCTCCTGCTATCAGTGTATTAAACAAACTAAGATTAATATTAATGGAAGTAACATGCACATACAGAAAACAAATCTGTAGGTCAAGAATATTTTTTTGTATCTAAGATTAGGATTTTTGATAGGTCTCTTTTTCTGAGAGAGTTCACATGCATCAGTCACTATGTACTTAACAGGAAAGAACCAGTTTGGTTAGCTTTTTCCTGTTTTACAGCAAGCAGAACACTGTATTCCATTTTGATGGACCGTGACATCCCATGGCATTTAAAAACTTTACTCAAACTGCAAGACAGCCATATTTTACACTCAGCAGGAGACTAGGAAGAAGTGTGAGGCTAGGGTTATTCTGACTCTGGACAGACTGTCAAACTTGTTGCTAGGAACACTGGGACATTCTCTGCCAGTTCATGTGATCCTGAAATAAATTGGAAGATTGCCTCAGCTGGGTGTTTTTCTTTACCTCATATTAAAGAGGCCCTTCTTACTGAGAAAGCTTTTAAATTGTAATGAAATCTGCAGTTGTGTTTTTAGCTGGTGTTCTTCCCTGTATTGTGTAATATGATGAAGTTAATGAGAGCCTTGTGCATGGGAGAATAATTTCTTCTTCCTTGACCCCAAAGCAACTAAGTTGCAAAGACTCAGCTGAGTAGGTGGAGCAGGCTTACTGATGTTCAGGGACTCTCCTTTTAACCTATGTCACATGCGTCAGATGAACACGTGCTGTGTTCATCTGAAACTGCACTGGCAGAGTTTAGGGGCTCATGTTCTTTAGTCTTTTTTTTGCCACTTAAGAGGAGTTATTTAGGAAGGAACAAATTGTTCCTTCTCTGAGTTCATGATTTCATTGACAATGGTACAGATCTAGAGTATCTCCACTGACTTCCACTGAGATCAGCTGGATTCACTGAGCTACAATGCAAAACACATTATGCATCACTATTATTTGGAAGAGTGCATGGTTCTTTTTATAGCTGGCTAACTCCAGGTAAATCCACCGTTCAGTAGAGAAGGAAGTAGTTGTTTAGCCAAGGCCCCATTTTCTTTTTCACTTCCACACTCGCTTTAGGTTAACTAGAGGCTTTCATTTGAAATGGGCTGGGCCAAAGAGATATTGTAAGAACCCTCTACAATTTCTGTAAAGTGGAAGGTCCCTTGCACTTCACACCAGAGCTGAATATGAGCTGGGTGCAGTTTAGTTCTTCATGTGTCAAAAGATCAACGGTCCTCCCAAACCTAGCAGTCCAGCAGGCAGTGTGTCTGTGTCCATGAACGATGCATGCCTCCAGCAGCTGGGAGGGTACAGAGGTGGTGGGAGCGCGGCAGGGGTAAGGAGGAGCTCCCACAGAAGGTGGGGGATGGGGAGGATGGTGGGTGTTGGGAAGGATGGTGATCGCTGACCAGGGGTCAGCAACCACCCACAGATGCCACCATGGTCCCCCTATCCCTTTTTGTAGGGGGTGCACTGCCATGCCCAGGGGGTGCATATACACCCCTGTGCACCCCCTACATAGTGCCCCTGTTTGTATCTATATTGTTAATGACACAAAAAGCAGCACTATCATGTTCAACTGCCATTGACTCCCCAGCCACTTACAGCTGGAACAGTTAGGGGGCAGCCTTTAGTGGGTAACAGGGCAGGTCTTCAATTCATGCCTCTGGAGCAAGACATTTTAATCGCACCAGCCATGTCTACACATGACATTTACTGCAGAGTTGACTAATTAGTTCTGCAGTAAATGTCTCGCATCTATACTTGCAGTGCTATTAGGCAGGAGTAAACTAATTAACTCTGCAGCGGGACAGTACTTGTTTTTTAGTCTGCAGCATCGTACATGCAGATGCTCCGATGGCTGGCTGCGGTGCCAGTGTACTTCAGTGCGGGGACTGCCTCCCAGCTAGCACTGCACGGAAGCACCCTCACGTCCCTGCCAGGCCCTTCGCCGCAGGTTGAGCTGGGTCAGAGCAGCTCCGGGCTGGTGGGCTGACAGGCTGACCTCCCCGACTCCCTGCTAGCCAGAGCTGCTCCAACCTAGCTCAACATGCTGTGTTCCTGGGCACATGTGTAAACACGGCACCTGAGAAGCAATGTCACACCACAGTTTATTACTTCAACCTAATTGCACATGCAGATATGCACACTGCCATCCCACCCCCTCTTTATGCATAGTTAATGGCTGAGCAGGTTCTTTATAATGGTATCTAGCCATACAATACACATCATCAACAGCAATATCTATAGGAAATAAGTCAGTCAAACCCTTGTTACTTGTTTCAGTCTAGCAGGTAAGATAAATAATAGTTCAGAGAACTTCTTGGATCATCCAGTCAGCCCCTGCATTGCATTGTCTGATAGCTCATTGCCTTTCACAAGGTATAAGCTGCAGCTACCAAGCTCTTCAGTGGCCCTCTTGTGCAAAATGGCAACCATACTAAGGACATATTTTTTGTGAAGCATAAAGAAAGAAAAGTACACCCTTGCATTTCCAAACTGCCAGCCCCAAATTCCCACTGAAAAGTTTAAATGAAACTGAGGGAGATCAAATTTCCATGTAAGGATTATGCAGGAAAAGAATCCAATATAACTGTCAGATCTTGCTCTTGACCTCTTTCTGAAAAGTTAATAAAGTCTACCACTTTGTCACTGGTAGAGAATCTTTTTGGTGAGAGGTTTCCTAATCTTACAGAAAATATTTCATTGTATTAAAAACTAAGATGTTAATTGTACTCAGCCTTTAGATCAGTTGTTTTGCTACATTAGAGTCATCTGTGTTATAGCACATATAGTTATATGTGCTAATGGTGAAGATTGCTAGTTTTGAGGACCTTGATGTACTTTCTTTAAAGAACCAAAAAAATCCCAGAGAGGGCGGCACATTTCCTGTCTATTATGCATCTCCTCAGAGGTGGTATTTTGAGGAGACAAAGCTCAGTGAATTTAACTGGAACATAATCTGGAATACTGACTCTGCATTTGAGGAGTTCAGACAAGGCTGAGAATAGATTGAATATATTGCTATAACAGGTCCAAAACAAAATCCCAAATGGAAACTCGTCAGTCTGGGGAATTTCAAATCCAAAACCAGGCCTTGCAATGTAGTCTAGTCTTTACAAAAGTGGATATGAAGAGTAAGCAAGTGTTTCACACATTAGAAGTAGCCTGGACTACATTGTCTTCTAAAACTGGCTAAGCTTTAAAATACAAGATGGAAAACCTATATACCAGATAGATACAATTATATTTGTGCCACTGGGCACGTCTACACATTGCCTTATGATGACATTGTTACTGTGCTGTGCTTTAGTACTTCCAAAAGCTCATACTGAGTTGTATGTGCACTGCACAGTTATTTTTAGCCACTATTTCGCTGTAGCGGCGCACTATAATCAGGGAGCGGCATGCCACTATGGTGAAGTAGTTGCTGGTCACGTGTAAACACCTGTGGATGCTATGGTGCCATAGCACATCAATTACTTCATTTTAAGGCAGAAACAGAAAAGGGGGAACTGCACTGTTTAACTTTTGTTCTTTACAATGAGCTCCTCTTGGGAATGAGTTCACCTCAATATCAAGTAAACATCATGTTCAGGAAAAGAACACACAGAACAATTCCTAGGTAATGGTCTAAGAAAGATGCCAATCCCTCCACAACGCCCCATACAAATTGAGGACTAACGTATGGCATTTTCACTTACACGGAGCAATAAATTTGCCAGTGTCTCTGTATGACTATTCAGAAAGTAACGTACTGAATAAAGCATAGTCTGAGCCTAAAGCAATAGCAAATTGTGGAATTCAAATATACTAAGTTTATAAAATGTTTTTCTGCATTGTATAAGCTATGAAGAAAAGGAGGAAATGCATCTTTACAAGGGCTCTTAGTGTATTATCTTAATGATTTTTTTCTTAATGAGTAAAATGGTTCACTAAAAATTATTGCATTGTGATGAAAGTATTCGTCCTATCATTTCTGGCTACTCCAATATCCTCCACAATTATAATTCTTAACACAAGGAAATGCAGTAGTAGTTCAGAGCCAGGGTTTGAATTATGGGGGAGCTCATGGGGCTGCCTCCCCCCAAGAGATGAGAGCCCCCTGTAAGATTTGAAAATCATAACGGGGGTGGGGGGCTCCAATTTTATTAGGGCATTGTGATGGGCAGCCCAGTTGTTTTTTTTTTTTTGCAGCGCCCCCCCAGGGTCAAAGTGTAATTTTAACCCTATTCAGAATAAGAGAATTCCCATTAATTCAGCATTATCTGTTAGAACGACCCAAAAGAGTTTCTTTGCATCATTAATGTTCGTACATGGCTGAAAGTGTTAAAAGCTTTCATTATTTAGAAAAAGCCCTTGCAGGGCAGATGTATTTTCTATTGTTTAATGGCATTTGTTTTGTTGCAAAATGTTTTGCAGCTGGAATGACAATCCCTCTCTTTTACAAGAGATGAACAGAGTTTTCCCAATTTATAGAAAGTTTGAATTAAATACTTAACCAAAAAAAAAAAAAATAGAATTTGCTTGCTACTAGAACTAAAAAAGGAGGAACAGCAATTCCAGATGCCTGGGATAGAGAAGCCTGGGGTAACATCTCCCCCTAGTGTTCACTATGTGTTTTAAAAATCTTAGCCTCCTTTTCCAGATTCTTATGGGAATCCAGGTATCTTTTGAACATTTGATCATAATTCCTGCTTTCTTTATAAATGTAGAATTTACTTATATGCTTTTACCTATATGCCATGCGCTGACCTGCATGACATCACAGTCCATGGGATTTTAAAAAGCCAAAACAGTATTCAGGTCCAGGTCTGATGTAAGATGCATGGGTGAAAACCCTTCACACCCCTGTGAAGCCAGGACCCCATCAGATCCTCCAGAGGACCCTGACCCGATCCCCCAGTGCAGAGCCAGGAGGTGGGCAGGGCCTGCGGCGGGTGGGCATTAGGTGATGGGGCAGCTGAGTGGAGCCAAGGAGGGTCATGCCCCACCCTGACTCCAATTTAGCCCAGCCCCCTAGGGAACCATACAATGAGCTGCACAATTGGGCACATTTGCTCTTCTCCTCTTGGGAGGGAGGCCTGCAGTAAACTCCCACGTAATTGAGCATTCTCAGGAGAACTGACAGAGAGAGCTAGCACTAAAGACATGATTGTCATGGGTGACTTCAACTACCCAGACATCTGTTGGGAAGACCATTCGGCCACCTCCAGCACATCAGCCAACTTCCTGGCAACAACAGATGATCAGTTTCTGACAGGTTGTGGAAGGGTCTACTAGGGGCAAGGCCACTCTGCATTTAGTGCTGACCATGGGGAGGACATTATATGCAATGTAAGGATTGATGGTAGTCTAGGCGACTGACCACGACCTGATAAGGTTCACCATCCACCATAAGACTGGGAAGTTAGCCACCAGAACAGAAGTCCTAAATTTCAAGAAGGCAGGTTTTGGTAAACTCAGGAGGCTCGTTAGAGAGGCCCTCTGCAACCAGCAACTGGACAATTTGGGAGTGTAGAAACAATGGTGCTTCCTTAAAGAGGCAATTCTCACAGCTCAAAAACAGGCCATCTCCACACGGGCATAAAGTCGGAAAGGAACCAGGAGACCTGCTCGGCTCACCGGGGATATTAGGGAACTATGGAAGAAGAAAAAAGTAGCATATATACACAGTGGAGGAATGACTCAGCAACCAGGGAGGAATACACCTGTAAAAAAAAAAAAAAAAAAAA
>NW_017728992.1:117867765-117873206 GCF_001723915.1 Gavialis gangeticus | reverse complement strand
AAAAAAAAAAAAAAAAAAAAAAATTGCCAGGGCCTGCAGACATGAGACACAGAAAGCTAAGGCTGGCATGGAGATCAAACTAGCAACCGGTGTAAGAGGCAACAAGAAGTCCTTCTACAGATACATAGGGAGCAAGAAAAAACATAGGGCTCCACTGTGGGACCGCTACTGAATACCCAGGGGCAGCCCACAGTCAATGCCCATGAAAACACAGAACTCCCAAATACATACTTTGCTTCAATATTCCTGAAATCCAACGGGGGCTGCTCACCTGATCAGAGGCCCAGGGAACAAGAGAAAGGTAATAGTCCACATGAAATCAGCCCACAACAGGTTAGGGATCTTCTACAACACTTGGACATTTTCAAATCTGCTGGGCCAGACAGCCTGCACCCTAGAGCCCTGAAAGAACTGGGCAAACTTATAGCAGTGCCACTCACCAAGCTGTTTGAAGAGTCGTGGAACTCAGGAGTGGTCCTGGATGACTGGAAGAGGGCCAATGTGGTGCCCATTTTTCAGAAAGGGAAGAGGGATGACCCCACAAACTACAGACCAGTCAGTCTGACCTCAGTCCTGGGTAAAAATCTTTGAAAAGCTGGTTAAAGAGGCCATCAATTACAAGCAGGTAATGGATGGGGTGTTAAAAATAACCAGTACAGCTTTATCGAGGGTAGATCATGCCTGACAAACCTTGTGTCCTTCTACGACTAGGTAACCAACCATCTGGATAAGGGATATGAGGTTGATGTCATCTACTTGGGGCGTGTGGGTTTTAAAAAACACTGCTTCAATTTAGGGCTGATTAAACCCGTGTCATGCACCCCAGCCCGCCCCCGCTAACTTACCTACCTCTCCAGCAGGGAGGGGAGGGCGAGCTGCCAGTGGGTGGAGCAGTCCCTGGGCTGTAGGGGGAGCTGGTGCCCTCCCCTCCCCGGCAGCACCCACATACAGGCACTCAGCTTGGGTGGTCTTGGGGGGCCCTGCAGCCGTGAAGAGAAGCACTGGGCCCCCATGCATCTCAGGCAGGCTCCAAAGGGGGGGGGGGGGGAAAGAGAATAGATCAGGCTTGCCACTTTTCTTGGCTGGAGCCTGCCTTCCCAGGCTGCTGCCAGACTGCCTGCACAGGCTTCCTGCAGAGCCGTGGAGTTGCATGGAGCCCAGTGCTTCACTCCACAGCTGTAGGAGCAGCAAACTAAAACTCCTTCGAGGAGTTTGTTTGCTGTGCCCTAAGTCATTTAAGACATGTTAAGCCACCAAATTTCCTACAGCAACTGGAATTAATGCGCAATATGCCACTGAGGCAAGCAAACACTGACACCATTAAAGTGGTGCAAAAGCATTTAGCCTGCTTTAAAATGTCATGCACACACGCCTCTTGTTTAGTCTACACTTGGCCAGCTTGACTCCGTCTCCCATGGGATTCTCTCTAACAAAGTTCTCCTAGGTAGAAATGAAAGTTCATATTACTTTCATTTCTACCCAAGAGAACTTTTACAGTCTTTTCTCCTATGCCTGAAGAAGGGTGCTTGTGCCCAAAAGTTTGCAATTAAAGAATTTTTTTTGGCAAAAATGTAGTTGGTCTAAAAAAAAGATATCACCTCTACCATGAGTTCTGATCCCGTTTGCCTCTAGACCAATGAGGCTACAACCTGGATACCCAACTCATAATGGCTGATTTTTTTTTGCATGGTCTATAAACAGCCAAAGCTACAGATCTCTGCCTATAACCCACCACACCCTCTCCACCTCTTGCAATTTTCCACTTCATCTTTGTCATCTAAGACATTCAGTTCTTCCAAAACCTCTCAATAACACTCAGCTTGCCAACTGTTCTTCTGTCTGGACCACCAGATAGATGCACTAGTAAACCTTCTAAACAGATGGTAAGTAGGTTATCTACCAACTCAACCCACTTCTATCCTGAGCAAATTGGCTCTTTTGCATCCTTTAATATAGCTGGTTTGCTTACTACTTCACTCCTAAGCAAAGGCAGTTACATTTTATTAACCGTAGGCAAAAAAAAGACTGGTCTTTGCTTTTATTTACTTTTGAGAGAAAGACAGAAGAGACCCAATGGTGCAATGCTGAGAATATCTATGTTTGAGAAGAAAACTGAGGTAAAAGTTCGTTTGATAATTGTTATTTCTGTGACCAAAAAAAAAAAAAAAGGTAAATTCTAGGAAAGGATAAGCGTATATATTCTTCTCAGAGAAGACTCGGGACTCTTCTTTAGAGTAAAAATGCTCCCCCAGGCTAGGAGTAGCTACCAGCTTCTTGCTTCATCACCAGTGAAGAAACAGGTATACATACAAAAATGTTACTCCTTGATAGAGCAAGATTGTTGATAGGAAAGTATGTCATCTTGCTGAGGTCACAGCATTGTTTTATATCTGTCTATAGGTTGCAACTGGGGAGACCTTTGCACTTGTGGAAAACTTCACTGAAGAACTGAAATACAGGGGGGAAATGGGAAATTAGAACAAACCAACTTCCAGGAGTCAAGTGTTGTAGACTGCAATTTTGTGAATCGAGTCATTTTTTGACAGGACAATTTCAGAAAGTTAGGTTTAGGTGAAAATAAGAGGTTCCAATTGTAACTGATTATTTAACCTTAAATAAAAATTACCATTACGATTGAAACTGTATTCCTTACAACAAAACTCCACTACTTCCCCATGGCTGTTAGAAGTAACTTTTAAAATTCCTGTAACTGAAAGTTATTTGCAGGGCAGGAGATAGGGGGAAGCTCTTTTCCCCATTCAGTCTTTTTTGTAGAACACATTGCGTTAAGTTGATGTCACTATATTACCCCTTTCCTCTTGTACGCAGAAGGGTCTCTCTCATAGCAACAGGGGAGAGAAATCCTAGGAAAACATTTTGTAATGCTACAAAACACACTCTATCAAGACAGTCACAGAGATTCAATGTTCCCTTAATTCTGACAGGTTTTGACAGGTAGCTACCTTTTAGCACTGGTGTACATAAGCTTTGGCTAAAGCAAGCTAGCACAGGAAATTTCTGTGGTTGTATCTGTAGCTGAACATATTGCCAACTATTGGACTGAATGGGTATATGAATAGCCATTGCTGATGTTCACATGCATTAAGCTTTCATCAAATAAAAAGATGTCCTCAAAGCATGCCATGTGATTACTGGAGGAAGCTTGGTCAACACATTGAAGTTTGCTCCTTAGAAGGCAACATTGTCCCAAGAATTGATACTAGGAAATATTACGTTAGTGAGAAAACGGTCACAGTATTACATTTCTTCAAAGACAGAACACTCCTCAATGTTAAGGAAAAATCTGTGGGTCTGTCTACAGTGTTGTCGTTGCTGTGACTGAAGGACTGAAGGCTACACAGGCATAGTGGAATATCTTATCTAACTCAGGTACTACTAATAGCCTACCCACAGCCGCCCAGATCTCATTGAAGGTTGCAAAACCTGTCCAAGAAGTTGGGTCAACTTTGGGCAATTAGCCAATACTTAGCAGTGTAGCTACAGCAGAACAGAGCCCATACTACTCCAGGCAGTTTAAAGATCATCTTGGAGACATCTACATGAGCTGCAAAGATGACATACCTTATGCGCAATAGAGTTAAAGGAAGAAAGATTGGGAACTTTTGGGGGTGCTAGTCTGAGACTTGGGACACTTGACTTTAGTTTCCACAGATTTCTTGAGCAACTTAGGGCAAGTTTCTAAGCCCAGATCCAAAAGAGAACTTGGACAAAAAGCCTTCGAAACTCTTTAAGACTGTGATTCTCAAAACCCCATCTATCCCCATAAGCACTTGTTTTACTTTAAAAAGCACCAGGAACAAGGACCAGAACCCAGGACTCTCCCATTCCCACCAGCCTACAGTCAGGCTCCCTTCTTAAGTTCTCTCTGCCTCACTGAGCCTTTTTCCATAATGGCCCAAGTGACAGAGTCTGTTAGCAACAACCCACACTTCACTTGGTTGTGGGGAGTAGGTTTGAAAACCCTTGGGCCAAGTAAGGAATTGATCCCAGATCTTCCTTTGCTTAGTGTAAAATAATGTACAAAGACCTGTCGTGTGGGTTTTCATTTCAGATCTATCAAAATCATTCTAATTCACCTCTTGAAAGTTTACATTCCAATTTTCAATTTGAAAAAAATAGATTTAAAGATTTCATCGCAAATTCAGGATATAGAAAATTTTGCAAAATCTCAACAAAAAAACAGCAGCCTGAATTATTCTCTGCAATCATAGGAATTATTAATCACTGCAATCATGGGAAGATTAATGGTGCAGGGTTTTGTTTTGTTTTTTTAAGATCAAAATACATTCCCCACAACAGCATAAGGAAAAAGGAACATCTTGCACTTATTGTATAAATAACTGAAAACAATGTGATCATGTAATAAACCATCCTTTACCTCAAAAGTAAATGAGAATGAGTCATTAGATACCTGATACTGCTCTCCCTGCACATCCAAAAATTTCCATTAAAGCTACTATCTATATTTAAATATTCATAAATTTGAGTGCTATTGGTTAGTTTGATTGGCCAAGTTACAGAGTATAAAGGTGTTCAGTGATTAGATGAGTAAGACCCCCAAAACATCAATTTTTCCAAATAAATAGAATTATGTCCTAGTTTAAATACCCCTTTTTAGTAGTATTTTAAATTTTCACTCAAATTCATTGGTTTTTGCAAATATATTTGGTACCCGTCTTGTTCATGGGCCTATTTACAGGAAGAAATCCAAAGCAGGAGGAGGGACTGACAAAGAGCTCTCCCCTGGCCCACGGTCTCCTCATTCTAGAGGTTGAGAGACATTCAAGAAATCATTCTCTCTAGCCTCTCAGGTTCCAGAGATTGCTGACAACAGCAGATCACAAAGAGCTGTACTCCAATCACTATGGCCATTTTTAAATCACTTCTTCAGCCATGAATTTCTACATGCACACCGCCTGTAGTGCTTTAAGCATTACATCTATCCATGGCCCCAAATGGACTTTCAAATGTAAAGCTCTAAGTTTCTGTGTCAAATAGTGAGAAAATATACCAAATGTATACTATTGTAGTTAATATATTTGTTCACTGGTAAAGCACTGATCTCTGATTTTAACTCACTAGCCAAATATCTATTTAGATCAATGCTCTTCAATCCAGAATAACAAACTTTCTTGTCGTAAACACAGTTATCTGGAGAATGAAAGGATGATGGATTTTTTTTTGGCAGTGACACAGCATCTTCAGTTTTTTCCTCAGCTATAATGAATCAGTTCAGGAGTAATCAAACCTCTTCTGAACAGAAGTTTGGAGTCTTGGGTCTCAGTGCAGGATAACAAATTAAAAGAAAAGCCTAACCAAATATAGACAAAAAAACCACTGTTAGTTTTCAGGAGCACTTCGGAGACTTAAAGGGGGGGGGGGGGGGGGGAAAAAAAAACTAAAGTTCTTAAAGGGGGCCC
>NW_017728992.1:117864105-117867674 GCF_001723915.1 Gavialis gangeticus | reverse complement strand
GGGGGGGGGGGGGAGGGGAACAAAAAACTATAGTTCTGTAAGGTGGTCCCCATGCAGGCAAACTCTTTGACCACATGAAACCTCAATGAAGTCAGGGGTAGAGGGTACCTGTGGTACTTTACTTAGAGAATAAGAAGATCCACCACCCACCCACAAAGATTTCTACAGTCCATGAATAAAATCAGTTGTACCAAAATTGGGCAATTCTCTGTTCAAGAACAGCTCCTCAGCTGGTGGAAGTTATTACAGCTCCACAGATCTGACAATGTACCATAGCTGTGCTCTACTGCAAATAGTCTAGATGGGTTCTCAGTCTTTTTTGTTCATTTGTTTGGTTTTTGTAATCAGATGCACAAAGGCTTGCCATTTTGTATGGGTTTCTGCATATGCATTTTAGGCTTTTAGAGAAAGAACCTTTAGTAAACCTAACTATTTATGCTGTTCCTTAAAAAGAAAATAAGAATAAATCAAACCAACTACAAATATATAAGAGATGTTGTTAATCTTTATTCGAGTGAACAGAAGTACAAGTAAGATGAGGAGAGACCTCTGAACAGAATATATAGCTTTTTCATTGCATCTTTGCAACATATACTATAAAGAGGCAAAGAGCAAATGGGAAACGGTGTTCACTCCATTTCTTATGCCCGAGCCCTGGCAATGCTGCCTCCTCCTTCCTTATTTCTTCATTTCACCCTGGTGATTCAATTAAGCCCTGGGGTCTAATTAGAACTACTAGGAAGAAAGAGGAAATAAAAATCAAGCTAGAAAGATTAGGATATTTTTCACACTCTGGAGATTGTACAGTAATCTCTTAAGGAATGTTATTGTTTGAATCATTTAACCAGGTTTGAACAGTGCCCTAAAAAAAAGCTTGCTCTCTATAGAAAATTAAGTGGCTAGGAGGGAATGGTTTAGGTATCCATATCTCACTTTTCCAAGAACTCTGGCTAAATCAATTTTCTGAATGTTTTTACTGAAATGGATACCAGTGAAGCAGCTGTTGGCATTTTAATAAGTAACATCAAGCCTCTCTCAGAGTTAATGGGGGAAGGGACAGAAAGAAATCACTTCACAACAACTCATTTTTGTTAAAATGTTAACACTAAATTACTTTTCTGGAAAATTTAAATGGTTTAAATCCTACAGGTTAGAGTCAGAGTCAATTTGTAGCAGTATTTAACTTGCTTGAAAATCTAGATCTCTACCAATTCCATTAATGAGGTCTCCCCCTTTCAAAATTAAAGAATAGTTTTGGAAGTGGTCTTATTTAAGTCACTGTGTGTAACTAATAAGTTTTGTTTAGTAACTTTAGGTCAATGAAAAAAAAACTCAGTAGCAATGCCAGGGAACTCTGCAGCTATTATCATAGATAATGTCTACTTAGAAAATAGTATTTAGCCAACATATTTCTTCAAAACATTATTCAATTCAGGTTTCATTAAAGCAGGAATCATTTTCTGTCTGGGTTAGGTGCTAGGTCAAAACAAAGACACTCACTCACTCAAGTAAGAACAAGTCTATTAAACTGAAGTATGACATGGAGCATATATAGCTCAGGAGATTATGCCTTCATGGCTCCTTTCTCCACACAAGCCTCTAACACAACACCCCCAGCCCCTGGGCCAGATGTAGCCCATGAAGTTGTGTCATCCAGCCTGCAAGGCTCCAAGAGTCCAAAAAATTGGCAGCGGGGGAGCGGGCTGCTTTAACTGCCACCCCCCTGCAGCCAAATTTGCAACTTGTGCGGAGCCCCATGGGCTGGATAATGTGGTCCTTTGCACTAAATTGCGTGCACAGGGAAGGTTCATTCCAGCCAGATGGGCCCCATTGAGGCACAGACACCAGGATCTGGTCTGCAGATGGCCCTGTGCCACTCATCTAGCCCATGGAGCCAGAAGGTTGAGCACAACTGCTCCAAAGCATCTTAATTTGACTTTTAAAGACTCTATTAGGAACACTTAAGACAATGACCCAAAGTAAGTGTAGATGATTGTTTCACAGGAATAAAAAGTATTTACTCCAAGGTATAAATCCTTAGAGCTGTATGCTTCTGACAGATGGGGTGGGGAGGGCGGAGGATGACCCAATGGTTTACTTTCAACTCACACACCCCTGCACCAAGCGCAGCACATGACCCCAAAGAGGAGCTGCATCAGTTTGACCCAGCTCACTAGTCTGTATAGATCACATACTTCAGCAGGGCTTTTTGGTGCTTTTATCTAATAGTCAATTCAATCAAACAAACAAACTGAACAAAATATTCAATGGTCTATTAGATAAAAGCACCAAAAGACCCCAGAGAAGCACATAATCTATACAAATGTTAGGCGAGCTAAGCCAAACTGGCACAGCTCCTCTTCCAGTAAAGAGCCATTTGTTTCCCCCACCCAATATGTTAGCAGTCATTGTGACCAAAAGTTATTGAAACAGAACAAAGAATTCCCCCAGGAAATAAAAGTGTTTAGTCACTAGGTGTCAGCATTGTTCATACAAGAGTTAATAATGACCTAGCACAGAATGTGTGCATCTCTTAAGCTCATTAGCACACTAGGTTTGGTCCTGTGCTTTGCCTGGGGTAGCTGCACATTACCTGTGGGGTTCCCTGTACTAAAGAGCAAAATGTAAGACTTAGTACATCTCAAATTGTTTTACTGAGCCACTCCAAACTAAGGGTTGCATATTCTTTTGATCTAAACGGTGAAGTACCTGCTTTTTAGAAGCAAAAAGTAGAGAGGGATCAGAAACTGCATTCTGAAACAAATGAAGTGTGGAACACCACCAAAATAAAATAAAACAAAACCCACCACCAAAGGAATTTCCAATCTTCTTTTACTGCAGCTTTTTCAGTATTTGTAGTTTTTGTAAACACAGATCCTGAATCATATTAGTATGAAAGTCTTTTTTTTTTTTTTTTTTTTTAATGCCAAGTGGAAAAATCAAGGTCATTCTAGACTTGAAGGTAGTGAAGAACTCATAAATGGGGGTTCAAAACTTAGAAGACAAATTAAAGTAACCCAATATTTATAAGATCCCATAGATTTCTATACTAAATCTAATAGCTTTTTGAAGTTCAACATCAGTCAGTAGGCAAAAATCTAATGATTGCGCATGCGCGCGCACACATGCCATATAAAAAAACCCAAAATTGTTTGTAATGTTGGAATTTTTTTTTTAAAGGCCATCTCCCATTCCATGGCTTGTGTTCCTAAGCATTATCAGAACATATTCCCCAAATACCCTGGTGTTTCTTCATCCAGCGTCCATTACATTTCATAGATATCAGAGACATTAGGGCTGGAAGGGACCTCAGAAGATCAGAGTCCAGCCCCCTGCCCGAAGAGCAAGAAGTCAGCTGGGGTCATAGGATCCCAGCAAGATAAGCATCCAATTTGCTCTTGAAGGTCTTCAACGTAGATGCTTGAATGACCTCCGATGGCAGACTGTTCCAGACCTTGGGGGCTCGGACAGTAAAGAAATTCTTCCTTATGTCCAGCCTGAAACGGTCTCGCAGTAGTTTATAACCGTCTGACCTTGTCATCCCTTGGGGCGCTCTGGTGAACAAGTGT
>NW_017728992.1:117858257-117859105 GCF_001723915.1 Gavialis gangeticus | reverse complement strand
GAACCTTGCATTTTTCCGTGTTACACACCATCAGGTTCTCATCCGCCCATTTGCTGAGCCTGTCCAGGGCAGCTTGGATCACCCGCCTGTCTTCTGGTGTGGATGCTTTGCCCCAAAATTTGGTGTCATCGGCAACCTTGGCCAGTCTGCTTCCGACTCCAGTGTCCACATCATTAATGAAGATGTTGAACAATATGGGTCCAAGGACAGAGCCTTGGGGGACCCCACTGGTCACAGGGCACCATGACGATTGACTTCCATCAATTACAACCCTCTGGGTCCGACCACAGAGCCAGTTTCCCACCCAGTGGATCGTGGTGGACTCAAGGCCACATTTGGCCAGGTTTCGCCAAGAGATGATGCCAGATTGAAGTCTTTTTTTGAAGTCAAGATATATGGCATCAATCTCTTCTCCCTTGTCCAGGTAATAGGTCACCTGGTCGTAAAAGGAAGTGAGATTGGTCAAGCAAGACCTACCCGCAACTAACCCATGCTGGCTATCCCTTAGGATGTTGGCGTCGGTCAGTCCATTAAGGATGGCCTGTTTAATAAAAATTTTTCTAAGACTTTCCCTGGGACAGAGGTCAGGCTGATGGGCCTGTAGTTAGCTGGAACCACTTCCCTCCCCTTCTTGAAGATAGGCACCACACTGGCCTTCTTTCAGTCTTCAGGCACTACACCAGAGCGCCAGGAATTTTCAAAGATCCATGCCAGAGGCTGGGCTACGATGCTCGCCAGCTCCATGAGTACCCTGGCATGTAGACTGTCAGGGCCAGCTGACTTGAAGGAACACCTTGGGAGGCTGGATACCTTCATGAGGTCAGCATTGATGGAGGGCAGGGGATCTC
>NW_017728992.1:117846088-117857576 GCF_001723915.1 Gavialis gangeticus | reverse complement strand
GTACCAGGTTGAGCAGCGCTTTACCTCTCATTGGCCCGTAAACTTCGAGTCAGGTAGAGGTCATCCATGCATGAGGAAGCTTTGTGACCACTTGGGATCTTGACTTCAAAAAAAGCCTTCAATCTGGTATCCCATGATCACCTCTTGGAGAAACTAGCCTATTGTGGCCTTGGATCCACCATGATCCACTGGCTGGGAAACTGACTCTGGTTGGACCCAGAGGGTGGTAATTGACAGAAGTCAATGATCATGGTGCTCCATGACCAGTGGGGTCCCCCAAGGCTCTGTCCTTGGACCCATGTTGTTCAACATCCTCATTAATGATGTGGACATTGGAGTCAGAAGCGGACTGGCCAAGGTCGCTGATGACACCAAACTTTGGGGCAAAACATCCACACCAGAAGACAGGTGGGTGATCCAGGCTGACCTGGACAGGCTCAGCAAATGGGTAGACAAGAACCTGATGGTGTTTAAAGTCATTTTCCCCTTGTACTCAGCCTTGGTGAGGCTGCAGCTGGAGTACCGCGTACAGTTTTGGGCCCCAGAACAAAGAGGATGTGGAGAAGTTTGAGAGAATCCAGAGAAGAGCCATGCGCATGATCACGTCAGGAAAACGGACCTTACGACGAGAGGCTGAGAGCCATGGGGCCACACAGTCACTTGCGCACCGCAGAGACCACCAGCTGGCCCTCAACCCTTTCCTCCCCCACAGATTGACCTGCTGGGGCTGGTGGTGGCAGATGGGCACATGCCCAGCTGTTCCCACAGCCCAGGATTGACCCAAAGAGGCTCCAGGATTTACCTGTCAATTGGGATCCCTGGGTTGGTTACCACTGATTTAAGACATTTAGAAAAGGTCCTAATTCCACCGGTAAAGCCATCATGGGCTACGGACACAAGTTGCACATAAACCAGTTTAAGTGAACAGAAACTGGTTTAAACCTATAACCGAAGATAAGTTCAGTGCATGTAAGCCAGTTTCAAAATGGCCAAAAACAGTTTGAGATACTACATTCAACCAAACTGGTTTATGGACCTCCTGTTCCAGACTCCTTCCTGGTTTAAGTTAAACCAGAGTCCCCCCAACATCCCAGCATGCTTTGGAGCCCTGGGCTGGGCTGTCTGCTCCAGTGGAGCAGGACTGGCCCTGACCCTCTGCTCTCTAGCCAGAGCAGGGGCAGAGCTGGCTGGCATGGCCCCCTGAGGTGAAGGAGGCAGGGAGGGGGTTTTATTCTCCCCCCCCCACCCTCCAGGACTCCAGCCAGGGTATATGCCTGGCTGGGGCACAGCAGCCCTTGTCAGGCCTTCCTCCCCACCCCCCACAAAATCACTGCTGGAGTGGTGGGGTGCATGGCCAGCCTTGGCAGTAGCCTCAAGTGAATTGGCCAGGGAAGGGGTTTAATTCCCTGTACCACCAACATGGACCTGAGCCAGGGTCTGCCTAGCTGGGGCTCAGCCATCTATATTGGGTCACTGCCCCGATTGCTGCAGCTGCAGGGGCATGGACAGACACCAGCCGGCATGGCCCTACAAGACAAAGGAGACAGGAAAAGGTTTTATTTCCCACTCTACCCCCCAGTTACATCCCAGCTGGGGTTCCTGCCGGCCAGGGTGGCTTGCTTAAACCCTTCCCCACTCAGGCCTGCCCATGCCTCCCCCCACAGCACAGCTTTTCTGCAGCTAGTGCCTCAGCTTCTGGCCTGAGCCACTACAGACATGGGCCTGCATTTCCCAAATCAAAAGCAAATGTCTTCTCACTTGCAAATTACTTCAATCTATGCAGGTTAGACTGCAAAGCTTGAATCAACTCAGTCTCTGGCTTTTTGAATGTCTGTCCCTAGCAAAATTGTCTGAATTAGATAATTCCATATACTGTATTATCAGCTATGGAGCCCCAACTGAGACACTTGGGCTAAGGAATTTAAAGCCTCAGAAGGGGGACAAGAAGCTTTTGACATAGATAAAAAAGAGCAAGGATTCTTATACAGAGAGTAGTTCTAAAAAGGTATTTTAAAAATAAGGCAGCCAGACAGTAGCAGTAATACTATTATTTTCAACCTTGAGGGGTCAAGAAAGCTGTACATCAGGCTGGTCATTTTACACACACACACAGGATTGTTGTTTTTATTTTAATGTAAAAGTTAAGATGCTTACCATTCTTCAGTCAACATAACAGGATCAAACTTAGTTTGCAGGATATCCCAACTTCCAAGGGTTCAAGGTTTCAAACCTAACAGGCACTTCTCCAAATTTTCACTTCTGACAGAGAAAAACAATTAAGTAGCAATGGGAAGCTATTTTCCTAATTGATCACTTTTATACAACTTCCTGTAGCTCTAACATCAATTATGCTTGTATGTCACAAACACATTGGCATATGGCCAGAGAAGAATCAGAGCTAATCTATTAAATAACAACATGTCTTTGCCCTTGGTAAAATCATCCCATGCCACAAAGTCCAATTTTTAAACATAAAAATGACAGCATAATCAAGTGTACTGAATGAAGCTGTATAGCACCTCTCTAGTATTATCTTTATTATACAGATGAGCAAAAGAAGAGGCACTGTTGAGATAATTAGCTTCACCTGAATTCTGCAGAAGATACCCAGCAGGTAGCATATTGATTAGTGTTAACAAGTGAAATCCATTTTCTCTCACAAAAACCAGGCACTTTCTGCTTATGAACCCAGCAGAAATTTGTTCAGAAGTCATAAATATCATTTGTGTTTTGTCTGACTTTGTTTTATTCCAAGGAAGTATTCAAGAATAAGATGTTACACTACAAAGCTAACATTTAATGGCACACATGAATTGTTTTTCTTGTGGTTATCTGAAAAAAGTCTTTCCTGTTACAGTACAGTCAATACACTTGCTGTGCAATATATTGTTGCATATGAAAGGCCCACAAAACAGGAAATTAATACAAGTCATTTACCTTATGAATGTAAAAACACTGGTGTTAAGAATGTGCAAAGGACATTAAAAAAAAAAAAAAAACCGACCATAGATGCCAGTGCTGCTTTTCCTTGTGCTGAATAATCTCACCAGCACATTAAAAGATATTCCACTGAGAAGTAGCAGGTTATGGGTTTACTAGAAGCCCTGTCAATAACTCACTTGGGGCTTTGATAATTCTAGACTATTCTCGCCAGGAGATTTGTGCTTCTGACAAGATAAAACGAACAGGAAATCCTCTATAACCTTGTCATTCTTAATTAGTAAATAAAACACAAATCACTATTATCAAACATTAACTACTATAAAAAGAAAAATGACAAGCTTTGCATATTTTAAATAAAGTAACTTACAGCCCTCTCCTATTGTAAGACGATAGAAGGATTGCCTTTATAAAGCAGAATGACCGGATTTTGTGGAACGTGGCTGTTTTGGCTCCAAGATATTTGTAGCATTATAACATCAGGGCCAGGATACAGCTGCCTTGTGACTAAGGCAATGCTTGCTGCATAAGTGCTGTCCAATCACTATACGTCACTAGACATCTGTTTCCTGTTTTCATTCTCTCACTTTATCATTTTATGCAAGCTACCCTTTCACCTGAAGGCCATTTAGAGGTTTGCTATACCTGATAGGGTGCACATATGCATATCAAAGAGGCTGATTAAAAATTTACTGCTACTGAAAGCAACTTGTTCATCTCATTTCAAAAATGCAAAAAATGGCAACAAAGTCACTTATTCCCCCCCTTCCCACCCCCCACCAACTACACAATGATACATAAACACTTTTGTGTTTTGGTCTTCATTTACATGACTAACTTCCTCCTTTGCTTCCAGTTAAAGTAGCTTTCCTGTTGGACTACCACCACCTCTACAAAGTACAATTGTGAATTGATTCATAAAAACAGAAACATTATGGTACAAATAAGGGAAGGCATAAATACTCAGCCCCAAATCCCTTCCCTCCCCCAAAATGGAAGCCCTAGTATTGTAATAACAAAATAAAGTATCACTTGTCATTCAAGTTTCCAAACCAACAATCGTCAGGATGCAGAGCAGGATACATCTAAAATGAGAAAGTTATTTACTCAACCTTCAAACTAACACCAGAAGTTTTGTTTTTTGGCAACAGGTATTACTCTTAAGAAGGTGCCAAAAAAGGTGCACCTTTTACAAATGCTCATATTAACTCCTTTGAGAGCAAGTTCCTGCTATTTACAATCCAGATTTACATTAATTTTTGTTGTATTACAGGTTTATTAGATGAACTGAAAACTAAGGAAAGATTAACTGTTCTTAGCATGTAATTAATATTAACAAGGACAGTGGGAACCAGCAAGGCAGGTAAGTGGAATCAAGCCAAGTCTACCAGAGATCTAAAGTAACTGATGCTTCAGCATGTGTATGGGGGAAGAATTAAGGCTTTTTCTAATGCAGCATGCAATTCCACCTTGCCCCATTAAGAGGTGCAGTGAGAAACTGAGTTGATAACTACCAAAGGAAAAATTACACCCAGCTTTCCACCTTCAAAAACACATCTGAGTAGGAGCGGGGAGATGCATCAGAATCTGAAAGCTGGGAGAAAACTTACGGGATTTGGTAAAATACGGAGCTATTATTAATAGGGGCAACGTGTAGGGGGAGCACAGGCACCTCCTGAGCATGACAGTGTACCCCCTACAAAAAGGCACCGCTGACACTGTCAGCGGTGCCTGCAGGCAGTTGCTATTTGCCACCAGCATCTGCGGGTGGTCCGCAATAGTTGCTGGCCACTGCCAACAGTGCCTGCGGGTGGTCGCCGACCCCTGGCTGGTGCTCACCAGTACCACCCACCCCTGGCGGCATCTGGGGGACTTTCACGCTTACCGGTGCTGCGCTCCTGCCACCTCTGTGCCCCACCAGCCACTGGGGGCAGGTGACATTCATGGTGATTAAGATATGGGATGGGATGGGATGACAGCTGGAGGAACCTATACTAGGCTTCCAAAGAACATCTGAAATTTAGATTGGTGGTGACGGTTACTCAGCTCATGGTCTTCAAATCTAGATTTTCTAGCACTTCCACTGCTATCCAAGTGCTCCCTATTTTAAAGGTCAGTTTAACTTCCATTATAGAAAATGGAATGCTTTCCACAGCCTTACTGGACCTTGGACCCTCAACCTGCCCCCCTAATTCCCTTTTGGAAAGAGTAGCTGCCAGTATTCTTTATATTTCGCATGAAGTAAAATTTCATTTTAAATTTTTCTCATGAAAAATAATTAAAAAGGGATTCAGAACTTTTTTCACTCCATAAACATCTGACATTGTTACTTAGATCTAGAGATAACACAAAAAAGTGCTGAAATATCAGCATTTATTAGAAAAACAAAATGTCATCTTGTAACATGTCTAATTTTAATTATTCTCTTAATTACCCCACAGAAATATTGTGAAGTTTCTTTAAAAAAAACAACAACTTGGAACTAGATACTTGTTTTTTACTACTTTACTCCATGATATCCACTCAGAACCCTAATACCTAAAATTGCTGGTGAGTGGCTTCACTACTACAGCACTCAAAGGCCTTGCAATCACTGCAACTATTCATAAAGTAGAAAAGTAATATTTCCATTTGACAAACAGGGAATTGAGGTACTGCTCCAATTAAGAACTGTGGACAAGATTAAACAATATCTGTGGGTAAGCTGGCAGAGTCTTAGCTCAGCAGTCTAATTACACCATCTTTCTTATCCTCAACTTAATGAGTAACACACCTTTAGGGCATGTCAACATGAGCGTACACGTGATTTCCGGTGCCTCAAAAGCCTTTGAGGTGCTACAAAATGCACCCCCCCACACATTTGCAGTTTGCAGCCAAATTTAGGTACCAGGAAATACTGGCATCAAAAAGTGCATCGCAAAAAAGCAGGATAGCATACATGGAGGCAGCGTGCACTGCTCACAACTGGCACCTAGTTGGCCAGAACCATGTTCCAACTGTCAGCCAGGCTCTGTGTGCCTGGATGGCTGGTGTTGCAGCCCCTGAAGGCCCGCAGATAAGGCTGTGGGGGCCAGCCCAAGTACTACTGCCAGCCTCCTCTATCCCACCCAGGGGAATCTGCCCCATGCCAGGGCATGCATGCAGAGGCATTCCCCAGGGATGACCAGCATTAGCACAAATGTGTGCCACTGCTATTCATCCCCAGAGAAATGCACATGCATGCTCCTCTGGTCACACCCTTAGAATTTATTTATCATCTCTTTCAAAGTAACCACAGTAACCAATATTAATTTGCTATATACTATACTTCTAAAATATCAGAAAAATGTAAGTTTAGAGGGTAATTAGAAGGGGAAAATTGATTAAGAAGTTAATTTGGTCTAAACTAGCTTGAATTATAGTATCCTTTGAAGATGAAAGACTTTTATACAAATAGTGTAATAGATTTAAAGAAAATATTGTGCCTAAATGGCAGTGTTGTAGGAAGCTATGAATTCAGACCTGAAGTCCAGACTCATAAATTATAATCCAAATAACTGTTAATGAGTAAATCCAGTCACTATAGTAGCCTTGAGAAAATTATTTTAGTGTTTCTTTCCAGCCCCCCTCCACCCTTTACAGCTGGTGAAATTAAAATACTACTTACCTGTTTCACAGAGGTACTAAAAATTCCAATTTGTACAACACATTAAAACAGTATTACACTATTAAATTATCTTCTCACTGCAAGATACTTTTTACATAAATTTTACTTTCATTTAAATTGGAAGCCATAGTTAATGGTTGGAATTAAAGAACAAATAAAAACAAAATACATAAACTATTCCTTTGGATAGCATTTTCTAATTAAATCCTGCATCAGATCACCAATTAAGGTGCCAAGTGGCAAATCATAGCAAAAGAAGCATCTCTAAACATGTATTTTATTCATATCAGATTTTACAGCATTTCTAAAGTCAGAATTTCTCATTATGCCATATTATGGCAACAAAGAAAAAATGAAGATGTACCTGTATCATTATACACTCATGAATTTATAATAATATTTTGACTAGTACAATAAAATGTACTAGTAAACAAATCCCATTTCTAATCCATTATTTCACTGCCAGATGTTTCCTGTACACCTGCAGTTGTCTCTGAATCCAGGCTTCATGAGCTATAGTATTTTAGCAGCTTCTCATCTACTGGTTTAAGGATTTTCTTTTCATTCATGTTCACCACCCAACCTGGAGCAAGACCAAAGAAAATCTGTCTAGGATCCTTGCGTGTACTTAGCATTTGGAAGAGTTCATCTTTTGTCACGTCTGGTAAAACATAACCGTATTTCTTGGCAAGTTCAAGCCTGGCTTCTAGAACCTTTGATGGATCTGCCAAATACCCACGATTCTTGGGATCCGTGTAATAACGAACTAGATCTTCAGGTGGAAGCATGCGCTTTGGAATAGGCTGACCACGCAGAAAAAATGGTACTGGCTTGCACACTATATCTGTGGACAAGCAAATGGTGGGAGAGAGAGATTGAAAATTAGCTACAGTGTTTCATAATGAGGGTTAAAAATATTAGATGATATTCTGTGGCTACAAATATCTATTCCCTAGTCAAAGTTATTTGGCAAAAGGAAATAAAAAAAAGACGACTATTTTTTCTGATACACAAGACATCAGTAAGTTTGCACAAGTTGGTCTAATAAAAGATATCAGATTTACCCAAAGATCCTTGTCTGCTTAACTGAACTGAAATTCATGTTTAAAAAGGAAAACTGAGCTATCCAACAAGCTTCTGACAACCTTACATACCTATTGCAAACTTATTTGGAATGTCTATGCTGGAAAAGGTATGGCAAAGTAAATAAAACAGCAACTGCACGGCGATCTTCAGAAGACTTGCTTGTCACTTAGGAGTACTACTGGCTGAATCTTATAAATCTTTCAAAGTTACTGCCCTAAGTAGTATGTGTAAAGGTCAAACCTTAAAAGCAGAGGGCTTCTGCCTAACTTATGGAGAACATCTCTGAGCCCGTAGCACACTAGGAAAACAACATTCCTTAGTTTAACTACTGTTCAGGATTTATTTTTGTGCTGACTTAGAAAGACAAGAGAGAACAAATAATTTGCTCAATAAGGATATATCCACTGATTGTTTGTCCATGCATGCAACCTCCATTAACTTTAGTGAGAATGTGCATGTGAACACTGAGCAGAACATGAACCCAACCCAAGTCAAGCACTTCAGTAAGGACTTTTATAAGAAATCAACAGCTGTTCCGTTTTGGGTGTGGGGGAGGTCTGACCTCCTCTAATGTTACTCTTCTGACAAAATGAAGTATCTGTTCTTGTCAAGAACTAGATGATTAAAGTGTTAAGTGCACATTTCAGTTGTAATTCAGTTTTTTTTTTTTTTTTTTTTTTTTTTTTTTTTTTGCTAAAAATGGCACCCTGTTTTAATGAAAAAATAGACAGAATATTTCATTTTTTGGCAAAACTGTACCTAATTTAATCTAAAAAAAATATCTACCACATAAAATCAGTTTTTTTCCACTATGACTAACTTCCCCCTCTTGTAGAATGTTTCATCAAGTGCAACTGTGAAGTTTCTGAAGACCCAAGTAAGGTAATTTTCCATTTAAGAACAACCACTTGGGTCTCCAAACCTACAAATCTGACAACCTCCTAAATGAGGGATTTAGACAGCATTACTGGCACAAGTAGAGCCAAAAGAAAAAATAATAAATATGCAAGCCTGAATAAGTACTACTCTTAAGGAACAACTTGTTTTTTGGGGTTTTTTTTTTTTAAGCAGATTTCTGTTATACTACATTGCTATAAACAGAGCTCCTCTGGATGTTTAAAATGTCTTTCTTTTTTAAACTGTTGGGAAGAGATCCATGACAGAAGCCTCTCTCACCTCTACCTTTTTTGGTGGGTGGAGGGAAAAGGTAAGTAGGAAGATGAAGGGCAATTCTTACCCAGACTCCTTTGATCATAGAAGGCTGTTGTAATAATCCCTCCATTTTTTTCAATTACAGCAACAGCTAACTCAGATGCCATCTGCACCTCAATATTTACTTTAGCTGAAAAGATATCAGCCCCCTGTAAGTTTTAAAACAAAATATATGTTTAAATTAGCTACAGTTGAACTGAACATTTTGGAAGTAATATTTAACCACCAGCTTCACATATCCTACAAAGATAACATTTTATCACAGTTCTACAATATCTTGTTATAGAGTTCAATCTGCTTTAATCAGTCGTCACTCCTTACATCAACAGACAAAGAAAAAAAAGTCATGAGCAAAGTGCATTTCTTTCAGGCCTAGCCTTCACCCATACAAGACCATTAATGAACAGCTAAAAGCTCTCACAACCACTATAGACAACTCTTAAGCTTATGAAGTTTAAGCTAGGCCAAGCTACTTTTTACAGTAAGGTTTTACCCAACAAAAGTGCACATTAAGATAAAAAGCAACCAATCAATTCAAACTGTTTAATTATTAGGCATGAAGTAAATATTTAATTAATTTTAAGAAACACCTGTCTGCTACCACTGCCATAACATTGGGTTACAGCTCTACCTTGACTTCATTTCTCATTCATACTAGTCTCTGCTTGCCTTGATTGCAATAATTACTATTGCATATTTTGCCTCTTCCCCAGAATAGCATAAATTACTTATGTATACCACCAAGTGTAATCAAGTTATTCTTATCCATTCACTTAGATTAATTTCCCTAAATTTAATTCAGTACACTCTTCCTTCACTCTAATGCAATTGCTCAGTCTCCTCACGTGCATGCATTAGCTTTCCTAATATGGAAAAAAAAAGTATATTTTGCAAACAGTGCTGCTTTTCATGACTACATAGTGCCCTCTAGTGGCGTTCAGATTACAATACTGTACTTGTTTCACACTGGTAACAAAATTATCTTTTAGAAAAGCATGGTACTTCTAGGAGGTAAAGGGGAGTACTGTAAGAATCAGAGGGATGGATCCACCACCACCTCCCCAAAAAGAAGAGGTTTACCTTACCCTGCCTAGAATTAAGTTAAGTATTTCAGACCAACCTCCTCCACTAGTTGGACACCATAATCTTTTTTGAGTGGCTGTATTGTCACACCCCTGGAATTCGTGAGTTGCGTCAAGTCGATTGGCTGCGTGGGGTCAAGTCTACCCAAGTCAATAAGATACTGTAGTTTTTTCAGACTGAGGGGATGATACTGGCGCCTGAGACTGGAAAAGAAGCAAAAGACAATCAGTGTCTAGATGTGAAGATACGTGTTATAATAAGCACAATACAAGTCAAATCTCAAGCTTTAATAGATAAATGAGTAGTAATAAAATGATAAAGAGGTAAATAATATAATAATTTATCATTCCCATTTTTTGCCTAGCCATTCCAAAAAAATTTAAAGAATAGGGACACTTAGCAATAGAGGCCTATTTTGTATCTAGTCTATTATCAGAGTGTCTAGGAGCCCTGCTCATCGATATTCTACTGCACATTCTGTTCCCTGCCTTTAATATAGCAAGGTACATTGATGGTTTCCTATAACTGGACTCATATCTCATGAAGAACAGATTCCCTAGCAACTGGTCAGTTTAACTGTAGATGCTTTGGCACAGGCAAAGCGCAAATCTGAAGAAATTAACTTGCAAACCCCATGGCTTGTGACAGCATTAAGAGAACTGCCTTTTCCAAACAGTCTTTCTAAGCAGCCTTATCAACACATTTGAGCATCTGACTCAGTGGCATCCAAGCCTACTCAAAACATCCTAGACAATTTAATGCAATCAGGTTTTTGTGCCTGCTCATCTGAAAAAAATTTCATGGCTTCTTTTATGGGTTTTTTTTTTTCCCTTCAAACAGCATCACACAGCATGTAGTTTTATCCCCAGAACATTACTAGTTTGAGAAACAGGAGACACATACACAAAGATTTTCTTTGTGAACCTGCTCCATACAACTCAAGACTGTCCCAAAAATCCACACACCCACTGCCACTCCAACCCTGACAACACAACACAAGGTTATGTCCCCTGCCAACGCTCCCAAACATGCTTGAGGCAGATCTCAAGAGCGGTATTCTAAACTGTATCCAAGACATCACAGAATACAGACTATTTTTTTTTTTATTGCAATATTTTTAACTCCAATGGTCTTTAAAACAATCATGCTTTCCAGGTAAATCTCCAGCTTTCAATTCCAGTATTTGTGTTTTTATGGAGTACTTATGAACCTCACTGCTACTGCCATGAATCCTGGAATAATGAAACTAAAAGGAATTAGGTTAAATTTTGCTCTGCTCTTCGGAGAGGTTGATCACAACAAAAAAAAAAAGGGCTGGCATTGGAGCTGAGCCCTAGGGAGATGGGTCAGGACATGCAAGAGAAGGATGAAAGACCCCATACAATGCCTTCACAAAGAAAGTTGAGGTAAGTGTAAATCAGTAGAAATGCTCATGCAATCAGCCAGGAAACAGTGTGCGTGTTGGGGGGGGGGGGGGGGGGACCACAAAATTTCCTCTTCCCCTCCACCCCTCCCGGGGGG
>NW_017728992.1:117842111-117846074 GCF_001723915.1 Gavialis gangeticus | reverse complement strand
GGGGGGGGGGGGGGGGACACCTAAAGTTCCTCATTCCACTCATCCTCACTGAAGTGGGTAGAAAAAGGAAGGGGCATATGGAAAAAGAGATATAGTTTGCTTACAACTGCTAAAGAATATTCCGAGTGCCAGTTTCAGGATTATAACAACTGCTAAAATGTTGATGATGAAAATGATACTGCTAGTCATTGTTCAGGGCAATGGCCTTGACTGGAATTCCAATAACCTGCACTCCCCAAGCAGAATTGTAGAGGGGGAAACCTAGAAAGTGGGTGTCTTGTGCAAGGTCAGCAAGTAATAAGATATTAATGATTTGTTAATTGTTACAAACATGAGTGAAGCCTAAATACATGGTGTACAAAACACTGCAAGAAAAGTTAGGAAAAAGGTCTCTCTCCAACATACAAACTGATTGATTTCTGGGTGAAGAGTTAGGGAAGAACACAAAAAATATAAGGGAGAAAGGTAAGGAAAAATGTGTGTGTGGGGGGGGTAGAGGGCAAGAAAAAGCATGATATCAACACTGAAGACAATTCAGGAAGAAGGGACCTCCTCTCTGTCCCACTCCCCTCTTAAAACATCACAAAGCCATCCACCATGATCTATCACAGGGAAAAAAGCAGGCACTGACCCAAAAGAAAAAAGTATAGAAAGCTGGCTGAATCATCTGAAGTTCATCAGTACCAGTCAAATCAACTCAAATACTTCTCTGAGCAAGTTTTAGTGACAGCCTTACTTTATTTGAACTGCACAATTACATTATGTTCTCTTAAAACATATTTTTAGCTCTTTGGGTATAATAGAAAGTTATGTCCAAAAACTCAACATAATTATCATGTAAGAAGTGTGGTGACACCTGACTAGTAAGCTCTGGCATCACCTATCAAACAGCAAGTAAGCTTTTCAAGTTCTAGAAGTATATTTTTTTAAACATACAGGAACTGAGGCTAAAAGATTAAGTTAAACAGAAAATCTATGATATTTGATTATACATTCACTGATATATACTGTAACACCTTAAATGCATATAAGCTTTTGTTTTGGGACTATATAAATGATTACCTAAATTCAAGCTAGCCTGGAAGAGGTGGATAGCACAGCATGAAGTCTTTCTAGAGCAGAGAGGGCCAACCTTTTTGGCAGGCATGCCAAAAGTTAACCCTGCACACCGAATGCCACTACAATCCTCTTCCTCCTCCCACTATGCTTTCTGCTCCTTGCCCCGTCTTCTGCTCCAATTCCTGCTCCCTGCCCCCATCTACTGTTCTGCTGCCTGTCCCTTCCCTGATCTTCTGCATGCCACAGATTTTAGAATACCCTTGTAAAGTATCAATATACTTCTTTTGGTTAGGATATTGGCAGAAGTGGTTAGAATATACTCTTTCAGCCTACGAGGGTTGCTACCATCTGTGGGCATTTATATGCATACATTTGTCTGCTCCAACGCTCCTGTGCAGACTTCATTAATCGCGTCTGCTCCGCCCGCAAGCTGACATGCCCAGCACTGCATTGCATACATTTGTATAAAATAGCAAAATGCATGTCAGCACTGACAAAATGGTGGCAGTGCGCTTTTGAAGTAAAACACCTTTGGTATGCTTTAGTTCAAAAGCGCGCCACTGCCATTTTCTTAGCGCTGACGCACATTTCATTATACCAATGCATGCACCAGTGCCAGCTGCCTTTAAAAGTGCCCAGTGATGTGGTGCCAGCATATGTACATGTGCCCTATATTTTGGCAAAGTCTGACAGCTTTCAAGTATAAGACAGTTCATAGATTAGTCTGAGTTAAGAGAAAAAGCCTTTCACCACACAAGTTATATATCTTTTTATGTTTTTGCTTGTAAAACATCACAAATTCCTTCACAAACTTACTATGATTAATTCATAGTCTTGGTGCATTCTACAATATTCCAAGGGTGATTAAACAGAGTGCCATTTATTCACTTTTAAATGCGTGTAAATGGAGGGATGTGACAGGGGAAGTAACACACACTGAAGGGGATGGAGTCTTTAGTGCCCCAAGTTGTAAATTAGAAGCAGAAAGATTAAGAAAAACTGTTGTGGATGCCACACACATGCGCACCCCCCAAGTTAAAAAAATTAAGACAGAATATGATTGGTGTTATCTCGCACCTGAAATATACACACTTTGTTGTCACAGTTTAAAAAAAGTGAGACAAAAGGAGAAACAGATATCACAAGAGTGTAGAATAGTAGCTGAAATAAAACTTTTGAGAAAATATTTTTTGTAGAAACTTAAAGTTACAGTAGGAGAGGGAAGATGTCCCAAAAATATGCACTATGAATGAGGTACAAAAATACTAATGGTAGGTGGCTACAGAGCCAAGCAGACTCTAGGACACAAGAAAGGTAGAGGGAAAACAGAGTAAGGCACTTCACTCAGGCTGTTCAGTTCTGCCATTAAGTAAGCTGGCAAAATCTAGGGGAGAGAGTCAGTACAAAGTGGCAAAGACAGAAACTACAAGGTTTCCTGGCTACGTCTATACGAGCCACAGGCAACTCCTGGCATGGATGCTAGAGTGTGGCATGTGAAGACATTTTGCTTGGCACAAGTGCTTTGGGGCAGCAACAACAAGAATCAGGCCCCTCATGGCTCCCCCACCATCTACCCTTGCATGCTAATGTTTTACAAGTTAAGGCTGTGGGTGTTTTTGGCACTCTGCCTAAAAATGGTACAGACCAGGGGTCCGCAACATCTCCAGAGCAAAGCTGAAAGCACCACAAAGGAAGTTTCTTGTGCACCCAAGCCAACAAATCGGAGTAGCTGACTTCGGTGCATCATTACGCACAAGAGCCCAACACTGTGTTCCATCTCTCTTGAACATGTGCCATACTACTCAGGTCACTCACAAGTCTGAAAACTGAGGTAAGATGGCTTGAGTCTCATGGAGTACATGGAACTTATTTCTCAAAAACACTTCTAGGCTTGCTCTAGAGAAAGCATAGACACATCCTCTGTAGATATGTTCAATACAGTAGGCCTGATCCAAACTCCCCTGGAGCAGATTGAAATCTTTCATCCACTTCAACAAATTTTAGCTTAAACCCAATAAAAACATGTGAAAATGATAACGGTGACAAAGAACGTGCAGTGGGGCAGAAACGTTGACAAGACAACAAAAGGGAAGAGGCAGTCAAATATGAAAGAGAAGACAGAGTGCCAAGTGTCATGACCAGGAGTAAACAGTGGGGGAAAAGAAGAGAGGTTAATGCATTAAAAGTGTTCTCATAAATTAAGCTGACCACACACTCAAGATGAAGAGCTATAAATGCAGGTGATACTTCTCTTGAGATAAATCTAGGAAAGGAACTTACCTGTGTCCCTCATTATACCCGTATTTTGGAATAGCCAAATAAAATGGAGTCTGGCCACCCTCAAAGCCTAATCGGGGACGATTTCCTCCTCGTGCGTATCCTTTGTTGCCTCGACCGCATTTATTACCTCCATAACGTCCACGTTTACATTTTGTCTAAGGAATAATACATACATTGGTTAATTCAATTATGGTAATCAATTCTGCATATACAGTACACATTTTACAGAAATAAGACTGACCGATGATTAGGCTTGGCAAGATTCAATTAAAAAAAGGGTAAACATTGATAAACAGCGATTTCACCACACACACACAGACTGACAAAATGTATTTCCAGGGGTAATCAAAGTTTATAGAAAGGGAACATAAGAAAAATGATGGCTGACGTGATGGAGTGTGTGATGACAGGGGGAGCAGTTCTACAGAACCATGCTGACTGTAGTTCGGACAGCAACTCTCAGAAACTGTAAGGTGCCAGGAATAAAGGAAGAGGAGGTGGCAAAGCAGACAAGGGAGATATAAACAAGCAGAGCCAGGACTGATGGCACCTCTGCCACTCAGCTGGCAGCAGTCCTACAGTAGTTATACAGGTCATGGCGGGGCATTAAATTGTACTATAATA
>NW_017728992.1:117837426-117842024 GCF_001723915.1 Gavialis gangeticus | reverse complement strand
CAGTAGTTATACAGGTCATGGCGGGTCATTAAATTGTACTATAATAATAGTATACTACCATTAATAAGTTGTCTGCTCCCCACACCCCTAGTTTTGCACAATCCTGAAAATTTAAAAATTGATTAAAAAATCTAAATGAATGCTTAAAAATAAACATTGATATTATGTGTTAGAATTATAACAAAAAATTAAAGTCGAATTCTGTCAAACCTACTGATGATTCACTATAAAGCAATTAGGCCATTGGAAATAGCAGAGATTCTATGGGTGCAATGATAGAGATTTTGGGGGCAAATACTGGTAGCCAGTATTGAAATAGACACATCAGACAATACTGATCCAATACAGCTGCCATAAAGTGGTAAGTCTGGTGCGGTGGAAGAGGAAGGGGGAGGGAAGGGGCACTGGGGGGGGTGCAGATCAACACCTCCATGGTAAAGGAGGGGAAAGGTGCTACCCAACCCAAGTAATGGGCAAGGGACGAAGGCAAGGCTTGTGGGGCGGGGTGGGGTCAGCTCTCGCCACTGCTTGCACCCCAGGAGTGCTCATAGGGTGCAGGGGCTGGCCCCAGATCTGTGGCACAGGGTGGGTGGCAGCTGTGGGTGGAGCTAGAGCTATGCAGGGCTCTTGTCACTGGGGGCTGGGCTTTGATCGTGCTCTGGAGGTACTGGGAGCAGGCTGCAACCACCCCAGATTTTGCTGCAGCTCCGCTCCCTGCCCCATGCCACCACCTGGTGCAGCTCTGCTCCTCGCTGCCCGAGTGCTATGCTGTGGCTCCATGCAGCATGGGCATTTCTCAGCCAAATTATCAGCCCCATCAGACTGTATCCAATACAACCAGTTTTCTTTACATCAGTACCAATCCAATGTTGGACTGATATAATTGATGCACCTCTAGCAACAAGAGGAAGATCAGGGATAGTGTGGGTCCCTCACTGAATAAGGGAGGCAACCTACTGACAGATGAGGAGGAAAAAACCCATTTTTACCTCAGTCTTCATGGGCAGAGGCAGCTCCCAGACTACTGCACTGGGCAGCACAGTTTTGGGAGATGGTAAGCAGCCCTTAGTGGTGAAAGAACAGGTTAGAGGCTATTTAGAAAAGCTGGATATATACAAGTCCATGGGTGCAATGCATCCAAGAATGCAACTGCAAAGCCACTGGCCATTATCTCTGAAAACTCATGTCAATAAGGGAAGGTCCCAGATTACTGGAAAATAGCAAATATAGTGCCATCTTTAAGAAAAGGAAGAAGGATCCAAGGAACTACAGACCAGTAAGCCTCACCTCCACCCCTGGAAAAATCATGGAGCAGGTCCTCAAAGAATCCATTTCTAAGCACTTAGAGAAGGCAACATTGATTAGGAACAATCAGCATGGATTCACCAAGGGCAAGTCATGCCTGATCAACCCAACTGCCTTCTATGATGAGATGACTGGCTCTGTGGATGTGGGGAGACCAGCGGACGTAATATACCTCTACTTTAGCAAGGCTTTTGATATCATCTCCCACAGCATTCTTATAAGCAAGCTGAGGGAACATGGGCTGCACAAATGGACTGTACGGGGGCTAGAAAGCTGCCTGGATTGTCAGGCTGTCATCAATGGCTCAATGTCTAACTCACAGCTGGTATCAAGTGGACTGCCTCAGGGGTTGGTCCTGGGGCTGGGCTGGGTTTTGTTCAGTATCTTCATTAATGATCTGGAAGGTGGGATGACACCAAGCTAGGGGGTGTATCAGATAAGCTGGAGGATAGGGCTAGGATTCACAGAGTGACCTAGACAAATTGGAGGACTGGGCCAAAAGAAATCTCATGAGGTTCAACAAGGACAAACGCAAAATTCTGCACTTCAGGCAGAAAAATCCCATGTACCACTATACCCTGGGGACTAACTGGCTAAGCAGCAGCTGTGCTGAAAAGGACCTGGGGGTTAGATTGGACAATAATACAAGCCAGCAGTGTACACTTGTTACCAAAAAGGCCAACAGTGTACTGGGCTGCATTAGTAGCAGAGTTGCCAGCAGATCAAGGGAAGTACTTATTCCCCTCTATTCTGCACTGGTGAGGCCACATCTGGAGTACTGTGTCCAGTTTTGGGCCCCCCACAACAGAAGGAATGTGGACAAGTTGGAGAGTCCGGCAGAGGACAATGAAAATGGTTTGGGGGCTGGAGCACGTGACTTCTGAGATGAGGCTGAGAGAACTGGGTTTAATTATTTTGAAGAGAAGACAGAGGGGATCTGATAGCAGCCTTTAACTACCCGGAAGGGTGGTTCCAAAGTGGATGGAGCTAGACTATTCTCAGTGGTGACAGGTGACAAAACAAGCAGCAAAGGTCAAGTTGCAGCAAGGGAGGTTTAGGTTAGATATTAGGACAAACTCTCTCACTAGGAGGGTAGTGAACACTGGAACAAGTTACCTAGAGAGGTTGGGGACTCGCCATCCTTGGAGGTTTTCAAGTCCCTATTAGACAAAGCTTTCACTGGGATGATCTAGTTGGGGGTGGTCCTGTTCCAAGCAGGGGATTGAACTAGATGACCTCCTGAGGTCCCTTCCAGCCCTAATTTTCTGTTTCCCCTCACCCCACAACTTAACAAGGATTCTATCTGAAGCTGAGTCGGAAAAGATCGCATCCTATTTCACTATCAAATAAGAGGCAAGAAATTCTGAAATCTTGGTTCTCAGACTTACTCCTAACAACACAAGGGAAATATCTGACTAACTTCATCAAAGCAGGACATTTTTTCTTAAGTTACATATGTACTGTTTGAATTAAAGTCCTGGTAACAATATATGCAATCATGGATCATTAATAAAATGAATGCTCATGCTTCCTCCTTTTTAAACTACTGCTTACAAGGACTAGTCTCCCATACGCTCCAAATACAGCATCTGCTTATCAAACACTGCTGAAAGGCTTGACAATGCCAGTGAAGAACAGCTAATTCAGCAGTGATAGTGAGCTGAACTGTACAGTGCATAAGAGGCAGCTCCTGGCAAAGCAGGGAAGGCTGGGGCAGCAGCAGGCGGCTCAAAAAAATGCATCCCCCTTAAACAGGTGGGTCCATATGTCACAGCATGTTGCTGATCCAAGCTCTTTGAGGGCTATAGGTTGACAGCCCTGGTGTAGCATATGGTAGCGTGGTAGTTAGTAAAGCTGATTAATCAAGTTTTCTCCTGTTCTAATTAAAAACAGTCTAGTGTCACCTCATCATCACTTCTACTAAGCCTCTGTGCATTTTAAAGTGGCCCCATGGGATGTTCCAACTAAACCTCCTTGAATGAGGTTTTGCTCAAGCATCCCATGGCTGTTTTTAGATGCAGAGGGGCCTAACAGATGTGATTGTGAGGTGTTTTAATTAGAGCAGCTCTCTGGGAATTGCTCTAATTAAACATCTGTCCCCCCACTCCTGAGCACTTTATAGGCGGGCTGCAAGTCCATCATGTGAGTAAATGCATTTGAACAGAGTCTGCATCAAAAGGTTACTGATACAGATACAAGGTTTTTCACAATTTAGACACCCTCAACACATACTGATATGGCAACAACCACATCACAAACTACAATTCATTCAATGTTACGAAATAAAATGTTGCAAACATAAGTAAGAGCCTGTTATTCCTACACCTTAAAAAGGATACATGTAAAAGGTCCCAAGCTACCATCCTTGCAACATCTACATGTAAGGATTCGACCATGAGATCAAGTTCAGCCTTGCTGTTAGAGGGACAACTACAATGCATATATCACTGGTAAGAGCATGTCTACAGTGGACTGGCACAATCCTAGAAACCTGGGGTTAGAAGCAACCTCAGGAAGTCACCTAGTTCAAAGCAAGACTTCCATAAGAATCCATAGTGCTAAAAGCTTGCCGAGCTGTTGTGGTCTGTCAGCGCTCAGGATGCTTTATCTCTGTCTCAATCTAGATGCAGGCAGACTTGAAGACTGGGAAAGGAAACTGCATTTGTCCTGAGGATTGCGGAGCTCCTTACCTCAGGATCCTACAGACTGACAAGGCCACCGTCCCCCTTCAAGCCCCCCTGCAGCACAAGGCACAGAGCATGCTAAGCCCCGTTCCTGGCCCTGTACAGGCTCCTCTCTGGAGAGGGGCAAACACAGCAGCTCGCCGGGGCGCCCAGTGCACACGACCTGCTTCGATGAGGATCAAACGCGAGTCGGTTTGAGCTGGCCCCATCCACGTGGCCACCAGGGGCAGCGACGCCCCGCGGGCCGGACTGTAGCAGGGCCTCCGGCTCCAGGAGGCCCCACCACCCGCCGGCCACGTGCAAGGCGGGCAGCGCCGCCACGGCACCCACCTTTCTCCTGTTTTCTGGGTTGGGCTGCAGGTTAGCTAAGCTGACCCGGGGTAGCGTCCGCACCATCTCCAGCGCCTTAGCAGGGCCGCCCGAGCCACCCCGCGACGCGGCCGCCATTACCCCACTCCCAAGGGCAAGCGGGTGCTTTACGGCAGGAGCTCCCCCCCCAGCTGTCGTGATTGTGCCACGAGGGGCGGAGCCAGCAGCACAGCGCTCTGGCTTTGCCCAGACGGGGGTGTCGCTGAGGGAACAGCAGAGCGTAGTCACAGAGGCGGAGGT
>NW_017728992.1:117815551-117837309 GCF_001723915.1 Gavialis gangeticus | reverse complement strand
GGGGGGGGGGGGGGGTTCAATAGATTTAGGAGCCTGTGTGCAATTCTATTCCATCCTGCTCAGATGCATGAAAAAAAACAAACCGTCAAGGAAAACAGTAAGTGGGTCCATGGGAGGATCTAGAGTTGTGAGAAGAGAGGTGCAGATGGGGCACCACATATTTCTACACAATTGAGAGTCAACTAGAAACTTTACTAAGAATTTGGGATCTAGGGCTATATTATTCTGTTTAAGATTGAAGCAAAAACAGATATAACTTCATTGGAATGAGTTAAAAACAATCTTCAGGGCTGCGAAACAGCTTCATTACCAGGAGCAGCTAACAGACAGCAGAACTGATAGCTTGATTAGTGCAACATCAAGACTTACAGCGAATAGAAGGTGGTTAACACCTGTGGAATGAAGAGTTTAGAAGGGATCGAGTAGATTACAATTAGCCATGAAGTCAATTGACTCCCTTATCACTGCCAATTAGCAACTCTGCTGCCAGCGCCAGGCAATTGTTTTTAAAGTTTGGGTGGAGCAGGAATCAGAGTGGGGTGCAAGTGCACCTTCCTCCCCCTTAGTTGCCAGTGTAGCTAGGTGCCCAGTATTCATAAGGCTGGGAGCACCAGTCAGCTGACTGATGCTCCTAGCCATGGGAATGCACCAGAGCAAAGGGCTCCAACAGGCACCTAAGGCTGGGAGCACCAATCAGCTGATGAGCACCATGTCCAATTTAAGGTGCAGTAGGAACCAGCCACATTTATTACACATAGTTTGTGTAATAACTTTGTGGCTTAGTCCCTGTTTTATGGTGTCATTAACTCCTTGAAGGTGTGGCTAGATTACTACTTAAGACATGACTAACTGGTTAATCATGTTTTAAGTGTAAGGTCTGCCAGGTGCCTTAATTGGTCCAGGTCCAAAAGAAGGAAGTTGCCTAAGAACAGGCCCTACTGAAGAGGGTAGAGGTGGTAGACTAAGGCAAGAAATCTGGCAGGAAAGATGGTAATGTGGGAGAAGATGGAAAGTAAGACTGGGAGTTGGGTTGGGAGGAGGCCATGGCTATTTGAGTAGGCAAATTGTGATTTAACATGAAGAAAAGGAAGTGGAGGACTGGGCATAACTAAGCTGAGACTATCCGTTAGGGCAAGGAAACTAGGATTGGCAGGTAGACAAAAGGAGATCAGTTGGCAGGAAAGACAGGTCTAATGAGCAGAAAGGAAGAGGAAAGTGAGATTAGATGAGGGGGACAGAAGCAGGGGAAGGTGGTGGCAGTGGACACAGAATATAGGTAGAAGATGGCTAAAAAAATGGTGGGGGGCTGGAGTGAGGCAAACTGGATGAGAAATTGGAGGTAAATTAGCAATAATGGGGCAAGGTTACCATGAATGGAGGAGGAAACAAGGACTTGAAGGGCAAAGTGACTGCAGTTGGGATGATGAACATGTGGAAAGGATTTGGGGATTTGGATGACAAACTAGGAATAGGGAAGAGTAATGATCTTGACAAGGAAAAGTTAGAAAAAACAGGTTAAAAGGAGTCAAACCTAGGAAGAATAAACCTGAATGAAATATTTATGGCCACTGGAGTACAAGTCCTAGAAGCCAGAATGGATCTCAAGATCTAGAGGAGAGGTTCCCAAACTTTTTGTTATTGCATACTTCCTCTAGATTTACCAGCTGCCTGCAAACCACTACCAGTTCACATTTTATATTTTAACCCCTTAAATGCCAATTATAACACAAATTAAATTAGTTTTTACACAATTTCTCCTGTGTACCCCCCCCCTCCCCCCAGAGATGTTCCATTGTATACCCCCAACAGTATGCATTCGACAGTTTGGGAACCCCTGCTTTAGACTCACCATTCTTCTACTGTCAGTTTCTGAATCCCACTGGCAGTGTTCTAACCCAGTCCCATATGGTCCTACTACTTGTATCAGTTACTTGCTAGATCAAGTGGCAGAAGCCTGCATGGTAGATTTAAACTTTAAAGGGCCTTTCTTGTTGATGACTGGTGTGGGAAATTAGTATGATGCCAGAACTAAACTACCATTTTGCTCATTTTTTGTTGAAAACCAGGAAATCACATGAACCAAAGCTACATAAGAAGAGCATTATTAAGGTTGCAAATTCTAGCACTCCAAAGCTTGCAAATGGCAGAATTAGTATTGCTTGTGCACCCTTACTTGTCTTCTCTTGTACCTATGTATCACGATGCAGTCCTTAATTGCATTATCACATGCTATTTTTTTTCATGTTCCAGTCCCATTGAGTGTATAGTTGACACCTACTCCGCAGATGAATCAGGGTTGAATAGTGAAGAAACTACTTTGTATGTTGCAGAAGTCTGAAGGTGTGAATGAAGCAGGAATACAAGCAGAAAAAGGATGGTGTCATGTTTAACACAGTTCCTATGTGACAATAGTCAAGTTGCTTAAGACAAACTTTTCAGTTAACTAGAGACCTTGTGGTTTGATTTGCTGAGTGCTCTCCCCTGCAACTGAAGTGAATAGATGTGCTTTGAACATTTTAAATGCTACATCCTGTTTGGTTTTCTGAAAGAAAAAAACAAACAAAATCAAAAATGGGTCTCAAGCATCTAAAAACTTAATACCCAAAATTAGTAGATACTTTTGTGCCTCAATTTACCATCTGTAAAATGGGGATAATAATGCCTCTTCATCTTACAGGCCTGCTATGAAAAGAATTCAGATTTTGTTACAGGGAACGTACCTTGAATGCCTTTATGCTCCACTAGAGAAATACAAACTCTAAAACTCTTGGTTCAGATGTGATACCTTTTTATCAGGCCAACTAAAAATAGCAACAAAAATTCTTTCTGTCCAAGTTTTGTAGCACTCACACCATTCTTCAGGCTGAGGAAAAATCAAAGATTGTAAAAGTCCTCTTAGGTAGAAAATAAACTTCATTTTGCGCAGGGGAAGTTGATGCTGAATGTATATTCCTCTGTGTCTGTCAGAGTCCTTTTGTGTGAGTTGCTTTTTGATGTGCAAATAAGGCTGTCCTCTTCCTTGGAGGTATTAGATGTCAGAAGCAGGCAGGGAGGCAGAGAAATCTTTCTTTGTTGTTTAGCCATGAAGTTAATTTTTCCAAAAATGGCTACATACAGTATATGCTCCACTGACATTCAGAATTATGCTAGTTTGAACTCCTAGTTGAGCTACTAGAGACAGACAGCTCAAAGGGTAGGGATCATAGGAAAAGCAGTCTGTTTGAAACCATATAAAATGCAGGCCTATTTAACCCCAGAAAATATGTCGACAATCTTTCCTCATAACAAAGTTAATTTGTAGAAATGTAACAAGGTAGCCACTCTGGGCATATCCTTGCTCATATCCTAAGCAACATCTACCAAGTGTAGGATACAGAGATTCAGGATATGCTTTAGTGTCCAGTACAAGAAAGTGCACAAAAGGAAATGCATGATTCTGTTCTCATAGCCTGGTGTAAAGAATGCCCAGTAAATAACGCCAGAGGCCACGCATTGAAATATGAAGATAAAATCAATCTATGGACTAGATTGATTAGTCTAGATCTATTGACTAGAGATCTGTGCCCACTTAGTGAACATCATTCATTTTTTAACTGAATGAGGCAGGTGATATGTGGAAGAAATGTATATGATCATGTAATTAAGAATTGCATCATTATTTCTACACATAAGGGGCTGAATTAAGATATTCTAGGATTAATTTTGCAACCTTAATAATGCTATTTTCATCTAACTATGCTGTCAAAAGTGTTGATATTACTGTTTAACAGTTTTCTGATATACCTGTCCTGACGTAGCATGCTAGCTGAGAGGGTATGACGCAGTATTTTCAAAATCCTGGCTATATGCCACTTTGTTTTTTATGCAATACATAGATTGACTGGGGGAGGAAACATTTGGCATAAATCGATGAATGAGAAGACAAAGAACAGTGTGTTTCGTTTTGGTACATAATATGTTTGTCATTCTTATACAGAGCTAGTACAAGCATTCAGAATGATCTGCAGTATAATTTCAGTATGCAAAGCCTGAATGACATAAGGCACATTAGAATGAATAAGGTTTGTTAATTCTTTGCTCCTGTGCCAAGAAATCTCTTTGATTCTGCCAAGCTTGCAACAAAAGACATCTGAATGTCATATGTCGAGGACAAATGAACTATAGCAATAGCATTTGCTGCTTTTACACGTGGTATTTGTTAATTTCTCCATTCCCTGTACAGTTATTTCATATTTTCATATTTAAGAATTTTATGTGATTTTTATTTTTTAAAGCTCTGAAATAATCCTAATACAACAAGTTATCTCAGAAGTTTTGTACTTAAAATATTTAAATAACAAGCACAGCAGGATTATACTGCATGGATGTGAGATATTGAGCAGATATCTTTTAGTTTTTTGTTCCCTATTTTTAAAAAGTCACTGCTATACTTTTACTATTTTTTAAAGGCCAAGGTATGCAGAATCATCTCATATCACAGGAAATCCATAGGTTACAAATCCATAACACCTGCAATATAGAAGAAAAACATCTCATTGGAGAAATACAGGTGGTTCAGAGAGTACATCCATTTTATAATTTCTTACTAGGCTGGCTCCTAGCCTAAATTTACCTGGAAAAGTGTGGTTTTTCTAGCAGGTGTTGCCTGATGTGACCAATATCAAACAAATCTTAGTGGAGATAAGGTAGTTTGTTGCTTTAATGTGTTAGAAGCTTGTAATAATCTGAGGCTCTCTTTACTTCCACTTGCTAATGTGTAAGAACTACAAGAACACATCTTCTTTGAGCTGTAAAAAAACAGAAAAGGGGGCTAGAGGTACACACACACACACAGCTGGATACTGCACTTTCAGTGAGGGGCCACTTCCCTCTAATGGGGTATGATGGTAGCAAAACTAGAATGTCTTGCTGTGGCATGGTAGCAGTGTTGGTCTAAGGACATAGGTAGACAAGGTTCTTTGGGTGAATGTGATATCTTTTATTCGACCAACTAAATTGGAAAAAATGGTACAAACACCCTTCCTGAAAGCTTGCGAAAAACCATTTTTCCAACAATTTTGTTGGTCTCATAAAAGATACATTTACCCAAAGAACCTTGTCTTGCTGTGTCTTCAAAGATGATGGTGCTAGATGCCACCCCTAGCTGACTGAGCTGTAAACAGGTACCTGATTATCCAGGCTGGAGTGTCAAAAGTGATGCTAATCACACCATTCCCTTTTTCGGTTGTTGGCTAAAGAATCTGGCAGGTTTTACCTATACTGACTGAAGGGATTGCTAGACTCCTGTGGACCTTTGACCTCTACCAACCCATCTCTTAGCACAGTACAGGACCACATACATGGGCAGGCAGCACAGACCAGCTCTCATGCAGCAAGTTCTGCCACTTAAGGTTGCCTCATGATAACTCTTCCATGGGCCCAAGCCTCAGGTTAATGGAGTGTAGTTACCCCGCATTTAATGTTTGTTGTGCAGAAGGATTAAGCTGCACCCCTTCACATGGTAGATCTGGCCATTTTGATTGCTATACAGCAAACCCATCGCTGCCTCACAGACAAGGGTGCAGGTTTTTCAGAGTGGGGCAAGCTCCCTCTTTGTAGGCCTGGACAGACACCCTAGTGTAGTGCTAGTGGGGCAACCACCTCGCCTCCTCGCCCCTACACACCAGGGCCGGGCACTGAAATAGCGTCGGGAAGGTAAAGCCACACCCAACGCGTCCCCCAGGACTAGGCTTGACACCAACCCCCGACAGTGCGTCCGCCCGCGGGCTTCCCCACCACGCTGGCGTAGGTGTGGGCAGGCAAATGGGCAGGAGCAAGCAGGGACGTGACGAGGCCACAGGGCGGAGCGCAGCCCCACCGCCCAGGCTATGACCAGAACTTGGTAAGGGGCCACCCTGCAAGCGCTGACCCTCCCTCTCTTTAACAGGAGCAGGAAACCGATCGACGGGAGCTATGTCCAGTCAAGTTGGAGAAGCCCCCTGGGACAGCCAATGGGCGTGCGGAGCGGTGACGCGCGAAGTGACGGGGGGCTGCCCCGATCTGTGCGGGCGATCCGCCCGCCCCTGGGCTCCTTCTCGTCCTCGCGCGGCCCTACCCCACCTCCCTCGGGCCCCGCCCCCCCCCGCCCGCTGCAGCGCCGTGCATGTGCGGCAACAACATGTCGGCGCCGTTGCCTGCCGTCGTCCCCGCTGCGCGGAAGGCCACTGCCGCAGTGAGTGGCTGGGGCCAGTGGCCGCGGGACCCCTCGGCTGGCGGGCGGGGCGGGGCTGGGTTCCCCCTCGCCTCCCAACCGCCCCTCAGCCGTTCCGGGTGGGGCGGGGCGTGCAGGAGCCCTCGGTCCACCTTGTTCCCCGGCTCGGGGCCGCCTCGGCCACCCGCCCTTCCTTCCCGGCTTCTTCACGACCCTTTCATATATTCTTGCGACCCACTTTTGGGTCACGGCCCATGGGTTGAGACACGCTGCCCTAGATGAAGCGTGGAGACCTGGAACGGATCCGCAGCCCACCACTTGTGGAGGTCTCTGGGCTCGGTTACTTTTGTGGCGAGGAAAACGGGAGTGAGAAGGAAGAACCTTTTTATATGGTTTCAAACAAAACTGCTTTTCATACGATCCCTGCCCTGTGAGCTGCCTGCCCCTAGGGCGTGCACGCGTTCACAAGACTCAGCCCAGCGCGTCGGAGCAGGAACCGGTAGTGCCCAAACCGTTCTGTCCGGTCGGGTCTTCCGAGCCCTTTGCACCCGTGCGTGGCTCTGCGATTTTTCTGCTCTCTGGAGGGAAAATGACGAGCTGGTATTTTCCAAAGGGCACCAAAGTCAGAAAAGGTTGAGAACCATGGGTCCAGTCTCGGTAGCTGAGTGGTTCAGGGCCTGTCCGTGGGCCAGATCCAGTGTGAGGGTTGAGCACTGCATCAGTTCGCAGTTGGGGTCCAGTGAAAGGCCATGTGCTAGATTAGGCTGTGGCATGACTGTGTGCAGGTGCACTGGGGTTTACTAGGCCATGTAGTCCAGCTGGCTGGACTCCCTGCAGAGCTGAATATTTGGTGGCAGGAGAGTGGTACAGCATTAATTGCCCCAGCTCTGGGAGCAATTAACAGTGTTAACACTGCTATTGCTCCCCTGCCACCAAGGGCAACATGGCTGTGTCTCGATCCAGCCCACAGGCCAGGGGTTTAACACCCCTGGCATAGACTCAGCAGCCTGTGGCTTTCTAATGTGTCATAACAATTTATTTTCCTTAGTGTCTTTTTAACGGATATTGGACAACTCCTAAGTTCTGCGTCTTTTTAAATTTTAGGTCATATTTCTTCATGGATTGGGCGATACTGGGTAGGTATAACAGTTTATTGAAGTGTATCTGAGATTTCTTTAACAACATTCAGGATATATATTGTAAAATATGAGTGATCACAATTTTTGTTGTTGTTTCTTTACAGCCACTGGTTGCTGGCTGTTACCTGACTGCTCTGCTGGGGGGTGGAGCTCTTCTCTTTGTGGTGGTGGTTGATGCTTCTGACAACAGCTGTGAGGCAATGCAGTGAACTGTAGCATGGCCAACAGCTGCTGGGGCTTCCCACCCCGCTTGGCCACAGCCCCAGTGCATAACCTGGGATTGTGGAATGTATATGGGCGTGGGCTGTGGGAACTGGAAGCCATGGCAGGCTAGGAGCTTGTTGGCAGTGCTTGTCCAGGACACTAAGAGATACCCGGAGAGCTGTTTGCAAGGGTCAGTGCAGCTGTGACGTAGTCCTCAGAGCCCCTCACCTCTTCTAACATTGTGTCTGTCATACGTGAGGTGGTATCCACCTTCTTCCTGGTGTGCTTTTAACTGGTTTTGTCATGGGTTGGGGGATGTCTGTATGCTCTTATTTTGTCACAGGACAAAAACATTTGTTTTGTAACAGATGCAGCATCTGTTCATACTCCTAGAGTTTTACTGGCACTTTTCTGGAGAGTTTTTTGTTTTAATGAATTCAGACTGTTGAGACCAGCTTAGTATGTATTTGTCCCCTGATGAAAAGAAATAATAAGTAAAACTGCTTCAAAGAGCTCAATACATAAGTTTCTAGCTCAGCTTGGTAGTTGAGTTTGGATTAAGCCTTACTTAATTAGTTCTTCCTAGACGGAATGTTTTGGCTTGTTACAAGTAGTAATTTCCAAAATAATAGGCCCTATATTGATATAATCTAAGGAGAAAGCTGTAACTATAATTTAAGTAAATACATTTAGTATAGAGTTTGCTCAAATGGAACGAACAGAGGATACTTGATTCTGTGCTATAACCATGTACCAAATACTCAGTTCCTCAAAGTAGTTTGTGAGTAGCTCAAATAGTCCACGTGTCAGATGAGTAAGACTTTCTGTGATAATGTATTGGTGCCAGACCTAAATTCCTCATTTATATAAATAGTCTTGGTGAAGTCAGAACAGTTAGTATGTTATTATCAGGGATCCGGGTTTTCTGTTTCCCATGGAAAAATGGAGTAATCCGCCGATTTTTCCTTTTACTGGAGGCAAACGTGGGTTTCTTGTTTTACGAGAGAAACCCGTGGATTTTGCAATGAGCTCCTTGCAGGTTGGCAGAGTTCCCCCACCCCTGCTGGTGCCCCTCACTCCCCACCTACAGGCCCCCACTTCTTCTGGTGCCCTTTACTCTCCACCCACAACACCCCCCAGCCCTCTCCTTACCCCCTGTCCAGCTGGCTGGACTCCCTGCAGAGCTGAATATTTGGTGGCAGGAGAGTGGCACAGCATTAATTGCCCCAGCTCTGGGAGCAATTAACAGTGTTAACATTGATATTGCTCCCCAGCCACCACAGCCCCTCCCTACCCACAGGGAAGAGTGGGGTGGGAAAGCTCGGTGCTGCCACTGGGAGCCTTGTGCCGCTATGTCTAGGTGCCCCAGCCCTGCCCAACAGCAGTGGGGGAAACAACTTCAGTGCTGTTGTGCTTCTGCTGCTGCTGGGCAAGCAGGGGGCACCTTGCCATGGTGGTGCAGGGCTTCCAGAGGTGGCACTGAGCCTTCTCACCCTGCCCTGCTGTGCCAGCCCTGCCCGCTGGGCTGCAGAGGGGAGGGCAGCAAGGCAGAGAGCCCCAAGCGGGTAGCACACACCCACCCCTACCCTGTGCACCAATCTGGGGAGCATGTGGCCCCCATGGAAGTGCACGCAGTGGCAGGGAGCCAGCTCCCTTGATGCCCCCTGGATGAGCCACTCACGGCTCTATCCCGCTCCCTGCCTGGGCCCTGCGGCTGTGCATTCTGGGCCTGGCCCCCACGCACCACCTCAGCTGGGCAATAGCCCCAGTCCTGTCCAACTCCCTCTCTTCTTCACTATGGATGCCTCAATTCCCCCTGCCCCCGACTTATTGTGGGAGCTGCTCTCCAGGCTGCCTGATTGCCCTCCTCCTGCTTCCCCCAGCCCATTGCAGGCTAGAACTCTGCCAGCCTGCAAGAGAAAATGGGCCATTCCCTATATTTTTCTCCTTTATAGGTGAAAATCTGCACTTTTCTCCTTAAAATGAGAAAATCCACATTTTTCCATAGCAAATGGAAAACACAGATCCCTGATGATCACCAACTGTACATCTGTAGGTGTATAAAAACAATGGTAGGAACTGATTACAGTTGCTGCTTCTAGATTTATTACATCCAAAAAGCAAATTTATTTTCATTCCTTTTGATTTAGCGTACTTCAATTTTGTAAAATGGTTCTAGAGAATAGAATATACATTTTAAAATTTTTTTTAAATTTAAAAATATAATTGATGTACATTTGGGTTAGATGGGCAGGAATTTATTGCTGACAGATCACAGATGCTTTATATAGGTATATACAAATGTGTATCCATATATATTCTGGTAAATAGAAGAGAAGGGAACTAGTTTTCTTTTTAGATGTGTTTAGTATTGTACGGAACAGAAAGAGTTATGTTCAAATGCAGTGCTTCTCAACCCTTTTAGAGTCACGGCACTCCTACCAAGCTCTTTTTGATCATGGTAGCTTCCCTGGGTATGAACCACTGTTGGTGCTGCCTCAGCTTACCTCAGTGCTTCTCAACCAGATGCTACTGTCTCCAGATAAAATTACCCCACACCTGCTACACATCTAATCCGGGAAGGCCTTTGGTACGGGAACATCCTTCTCCTGCAGCCTCAAGCAGGCAGGAGTTAGCTCAGGTTGTGGGCCTTCTCTCTCACCACTTCCCTTGCCCTCTTCCCCCCTCCCAGAAACAGAGGCATGTGTGTGGAACTGGCCCATGGGCCTCCCAAGGAAGGGAAGGGCAGGGCTGCAACCTAAGCCAGCTCCTCTTGCCTGCTTTTTGCTGATCAGAGAGCCCTAAGGTAGTAGGGGTTGTGCACAAGGCAGTTTTACCTGGCTGCTGCCACAGCAGTCCTGAGGGGGTTTTGCAGCACCCTCATCAAGAACTACTGTTTGTTACATTTTGCCCTAGGGGTGGTTTTTAGAAGTGTTTGTAATCTTGTTTTTAGAAGTGTTTGAACCTTTTCATCTTGTGTAGCATTGTTACTGCAGCAGTACTTAGATATTAAACTTAATAGAGCTGAAGAAGCAGATGCCATTTAACATACTTTTCTCCAACAGACATGGCTGGGCAGAAGCATTTGCAGGCATCAGAAGTCCACACGTAAAATATATTTGCCCACATGCGTAAGTTCATAATTTGCCTTTTTCATTTTTTCTTCCTCTAATGTAGATTAAATTTTGTAGGGAGACTGTCAGAAGGAAAGGCAGTGGTACTTGGGGGCACTTAGTGTTTTTGTGAACCAGGTTCTTAAAATTTTTAACTTACTATCTACTGGAAGCAAAGAGTACAGATAATACATAGTTTCATAGTTGGTAGGGTCAGAAGGGACCTGAGCAGATCATCAAATCCGACCCCCTGCCATGGACAGGAAAGAATGCTGGGGTCATGCTTATTTAAAAAATAAACTTTTAAAGGTTTTTTATACGAGTTACTTAAGAACACACTACACTATTTATATTTTGTTCTGTTCTCAAGCAGAACAAATTTTGAAAAATTATCTGTAATTGCTTAAACTCACCAACTAATTTGACTGTTGTATCTTTGGTTTTACTGCCATTATTTGCGAACAGCTAAACTTAAAAACAAACACTGTATTCATTTTAGACTTGTTTGTACACTTTCTGATTCATTCTCTTCTATTTCTGATAAAAAACAAAATTAGTCTTCCCAAATGTTTATTGTCAATTTTAAAAAATGTGAAATAGCTGAATCCAGTTGTACTTTAAAAATGGGATGTGAGACATCTAATTTTACAACTTAGCATAACCACTTTTTTATTGAAAAATGCTATCTACATTTGTTCCTGTCAAACTTAATTATACCAGTACTGTTTTTCTCAATCTCTAGGCCAGTTACTCCCGTTTCTCTAAACATGAATATGGCTATGCCATCTTGGTAAGTACTTGTGAATTAGAAATAATTGTTTATAAAGTTTTAAATGTTTATGTTTATTGGGCTTAACTTTCAAGATGGTTGAACTTGAATTACTAGCTGAAATCAACTGCAAATGTGGAAGACTTTTAGGTTTAGTGTTGTTCCAGTTAAGGGTTTCTGTTAATGGCATCTGCTTTTTAGGTTTTTTTGATATTAGCTAAGATGGCATGCCAGCTAGGTAGAAGAAAAAGATGCATTTTAACACTGAAAGCAATTACCTTTATAATACATGTCATAGTTTTGAGTCTATGAGAGCCTTTTTTATTGTTGGTAAAAATGAAGAATAATAGAAATGTTGAGGAATTTGTTTTTTACTAGTATAAACAGATTTTTTTTTTTGTATACCATTAAGATGGATATTTATGAGAGAGTCTTAGACTTCTTTTAGGATGGATGTTCTCAGGTTGTTTTTTCTTGTTTTCGAGCATAGATGCATTAACTAGTCCTCCTTCTTTCCTTTCTCCCATGCCTTCTTCCCCTCAGCATTTTGTAGAGTACCTGAAAAAGTATTTCATTTCAAAGCATAATGCCTGTTATTTGTTGGTGCAGAATATAGTCCCAAATCTTCTAATTTAACGTTCAGTCTTTTAAGTATTTGAACTGAGTTAGCTTACCATCATAAATTTAGAAGAGAATCTTTTAAAGTATAGAGTTGTCTGAAAAGTCTAGTTTTGTTAATCCACATTTACAGTCACATTTATGTTGCTGACTGTCAGTGTAAACTATGTTTTTTCTTAGCTACTGTTAACGTGGTGCCAACTGAAGTGAGCCCACATTGCTGATTAAGGAATTGTCCTCTGCCAAGAGATAAGTTATTTGAGATTGCAGAATATTAAAGTGATAAAACACTTAAATCTTAACTTCTTATTCTTGGTGTGATTATGCCAACATATAGAGATCTTAGTTTCCTAATGAGTAATCTCTATTTTGCCTTAAGGTTTGATATTTTTGGACTCTCTCCAGATGCACCAGAAGATGAACCTGGTATCAAGCAGGCAACAGAGAATGGTATATTTGGGGAGATGTTGAATGTATTTTCTTCTTAAGATTTTAAAAGAGAAGGGTTATGAGTGCTACACATCTGAAATAGTTCCTTCATTCCCAGCAATATCTGTAATCTTGGTCTTTTACTTGGATAAGCAGCACTGATCATTTACACAGTTACAACTCTAAATGTATCCAACTAATTGGGTAATTTAATAAATTTAACTGCACAGACAAATTGCCAGAAAATTTCACTGAAAAGGCTTTTTGTATTTGTGCATGTGATGTGTATGTCTGAAAGCCACTGAGTTTTAAGAATTTTGTAGATCAGGGCTGTCCAACTTACTTGGCCCTGTGGACTAGATCTGGACTGTGGGGCTTACTGTAGGCCAGATGACCCACTTCAGGCAAGTGGCTTGTCTGCACAGCTGCTTGAGCCATTCCATTGGCATGCCTACAAACAAATGTGGCTGTGAGGTATGTGGCACCGCAGACCTGTCTGCAGTACCATATGACACGTTCAGGTGTTTCCTGCACTGCTCCCTTGCAGTGCTGGTGGGATTTTTGACCCTGGGAGATCCTGGGGTCAAAAAAAGTGGGGCGGTGCACATGGCAATAGTGCTTGCTGCTCAAAAATGGAGCCTGGATGGCCAAAGCTATGGTCCATCTGCTGGCCAGACTCCCAGCTGCAGGTGCACTCCAGCTTCCCAGGATCCCAGGTAAAGCTCCTGGGAACAGCATAGTTGCTGGCCCCAGCCTCCCCTACTCCACTCAGGATAACCTTCTGCACATCAAAGCCTGTGTGGCATAAGCATCCCCCAGGGACAAGTAGCAGCAACACAGGTGTGCCACTGCTACTTGTCACTGGGTAACCAAACGTCTGCACTTGTCTGGATGTAGCCCAGGAGGTGAGCACTGTCACTACTTGCCCCTTTCTCCTGGTTGCTGATTTGAATCCACACTGGTGACCAAAGACTTCAAATTCAGTGGTGGGCAAAGAAATGAAGGGGTGAGTAGAGGTGGTGTTCATGTTCTGTATTCTGGAGCTGCACTGACACAGCAGTTCTGGCAGCTGTGCTGACAAACCTTACAGGTTGCTTGTAGCCCTTGAGCCACTAGTTGGACAGCCCTGTTCTACGTAGCAAAGCCCAATGGGGTGACAGAAACATCTCTTTATGCCACTCGGTAAGCAGAAGATGGCACCCTGGAATTAGGACTATTGTGAGACCTGATACAACAACAACCACTCTGAGAGAAAAGCTGATGTTTGTGGCCTGAACTTTTAGTACAGAGGCTTTGGTGGAAGCATAGTTTCCCTTGACACTGGGGAGAACAACCATACTCTTTGTGTTGGAATTCTGATGACCCAGTCAGTAATTCAGTTAAAATGCCTTGTAAATCCAAAGACCAGTAGCAGTTGTACAGTTATTTAAACCAATGCTCTAAAATACTGTAAAAGAATACTAACTATACACTGGATAACAGCATTACAATACTTAGTAATGACTGCACCCTCATAGTAGTTACACATTACAAGCATGTGATCAAAGTACTTACAGCTGGGCTAGAGGGAGATTTTAGCTGGCTAGCTCCAGCAGACCAACTCATAGTAGCAAAGAGCTCTTGTTCTCTGTCTTTCCATATTGTACTCCTAAATTCTCATGATATACCAACTGGAAACTTCATCCATATTTGTCTTGCTGTTTCCACACCCCAATAAAACTTGCTTTGCCCACCTGCTTTAGATTTCCCAGGGATGATGTCCCATGTGCCAGATTGGTACCATTTCTCTCATATTTCCTTATAGATTAGCACATCTGTAGCCCTTTATACTCCTTTCTAAGGACATGAGCATTTTCAGTGTTCCAAGCAATTGCGTGTCTGACTTTTTGTTTCTCAGCTCATGAATTCCTGTATTTTTATGCTTGTATCTTGTAAAACATCCTGCCACCTATTGCATTACAGTTCTTAATTCCTACACCTTTTCCATAATTTCTATCTTCTGAAGTCCTCTTAGATTTGCGTGCATATTAATTACTAGATGTTATTTACATTCCAGTTAAAGCACTGATAGATCAAGAAGTGAAAAATGGAATTCCTTCCAACAGAATAATAGTGGGAGGATTTTCTCAGGTAAGATAATAGTTTGGAAGAAATGTTGGTATATTTTCCAGGGAAATTTAAGTTGCTTCCTTGGCATTAGACAACCTTGATCTTTTAGGTGAAGGAGCTGATGATGCTATCTGCTTCTGAAAACTTTCAGGCCATCAGTTTCTATTTGCCACCAAAAGCTCATAATTTTCTTCATGCACTGAAGATCTACTAAGTGAAAAAATGAGTTTACACACACTATACATATTTTTACTATATATCATTAAAGTAACTGCATCTCATATTTTAACTTCAAAATAGTAATTTTATCTATTTTCCTTAGGGAGGTGCCTTATCTTTGTATACGGCTCTTACAACACATCAAAAATTGGCAGGGGTCTTGGCACTCAGCTGTTGGCTTCCATTACGAACTACTTTTCCGCAGGTATTTGTTCTGCTTATCTAATGTAACTTGACTTGGGTAAGGCCACTTAACATATATTTTAATATGTTTTGTTTTGCCCTTCATGACATTGGTTCCATAGACCAATGCCTCTATGCCCTGTTATCTGGAATCATATGGACCTGGTGAGCAATCTGAGGATTGAGCGGAAGCTTGGTGACAGCAACCATGACTTGGTCAGCTTCTCAGTTCACCAAAGAGCAGGCGAATCCCTCAGTAAAATCAAAATCCTTAACTTCGGGAAGGTTGACTTTTGCAAACTCAGAGATTTGGTAAGTCAGGCAATCAGGGGGCATATCCCCCTAGATAAGGTAGCATATAAGGAATGGTCGTCTCTCGAGAACATAATCCTTGAGGCACAGGGGAAAGCCATTCCATCTCGCATGAAATGTAATCAATGGGCAAGGAAACCCCTTTGGCTGAACAAGGAACAGTTGCACTTCATTAAACTCAAAAGAGAAGCCTACTCCAGTTGGAAAATAAGAAGCATCACCAAACAGGACTACACAGCACTTGCCCGTACCTAGGGAGCGGTCCAGAAAAGCCAAGGCACAAACCAAACTCAGGCTACCTTCAGGGATCAAGGACAACAAAAAGTCTTTCTTCAGATATGTGGGAAGTCGAAAAAAGAATAAAGATAGCATTGGGACCCTGTGGGATCAGACTGGGCAGCTGACGTCTGATGCCCAAGAAAAGGCGAATCTCCTAAATGATTTTTTTGCATCAGTTTTTCACCCTACCAAGGGGATCACACTGTCAGAAAGGACATGGACCAGCCTGGGAGTAGGCATCGGGCCCAAAATTGATGTGGATCAGATGAAGGAACACCTTGAGAATATGGACATTCGCAAGTCTGCAGGCCCTGATGGAATGCACCTGAGAGTCTTGAAGGAGCTGACAGACATCATTGCAACCGCTTTGGCAAAGATATTCGGAAATTCGTGGTGCTTGTGCAAGGTCCTGGAAGACTGGAAAAGGGCCAGCATGGTCCCTATCTTCAAGAAAGGGAAGAGGGATGACCCAGGGAATTATAGACCAATCGCTTGGATGTCCATCCATGGAAAAATTGTAGAGAAAATTGTCAAGGGATCCATCAACACCAGACTAACAGAAGGCAAGCTTCTGAAGGCCAGCCAACAGCTTTGTGACTGGCAGGTCTTGCCTGATCAACCTCATTTCCTTCTATAACCAGGTGACATGAGCCCTGGATGGTCATATATCTGGATTTCAAGAAAGCCTTTGACCTAGTTCCCCATGATGTCCTTCCTTATGGCTAAGATGGGGAACTGTGACCTTGGTCATTTTATAGTCCAATGGCTAGGTATTTCTCTAAAGTGTTGAACATCCAGTTACTCCTCATTAGTGTGAGTGCATCACAAACTTTAATTCATCTTCTTTATTCTGATATGTGATGAAGTAGTATAACAACATTATGGTTGGGGCACATTAAATCCAGAGTTTGCCAGATTGTACATTAATTTAGGTGCTTCAATTGAAGGTCCAACATGAAACACACATGCAGCCTGTTGTTTAGAGTACTTAACATTAGTTTATAAAGTTTTGTGATAAAAGCTTTGTACCATGTTTTGACACTAATCCTCACAAACCCCTATGAAAGAAAGATAAATATCTCCTCTGTTTATGCCTAATGACTCTCAATAGTGCTCATTTCTCAAGATCATATTACCTTGTTGCAACAAGCATCAGTTGCCATTAACTTCAGTGGCAATAAATGCTCAGAAATCCTGAAAATTTACCTTTGGGTGTATTAAGATGGATACTGGAGGAAAACAAGGAATTAATCATTAGTAGCTAGATACCTGAAAAATGTTTGTGACATTGCCAGTAACATCCTAAAACAAGTCTTAAAGATAATCCTGTGGTAAAACAGTTCTTTCCCAAAAAGTCCTAGCTTTATTTTTTTACTTTTCTTCTAGTTGAGTTATATAAAATGTTAAAATGTTTACGTGTATAGAAATTACACTTTACAAAGAATTATGTAATAAAATATTTTAAAACTAGCATTTTAAATACTTTAGGGTTTTTTTTAAATACATCTATTACTTTTTTTTAATTTAATAAAAAATATTCCTTATCCCGTATTCCCTTCCATCCCTATCCACTCCCATTCCAACCCATCTGCCTTACACCCAGGGGAGTCCCCAAAATCCAGTCATCCATATATATATGAAAGCACTAAATATAGCCCAGTCTCTGTCTGTGCTGCAAAACCCACCCTTTGTAATGTTGTGCTTTTTTTTCTTTTTGCCAGGGCACTATCAGTGGTGTCAACAAAGAGATTCCTGTTCTTCAATGCCATGGGGACTGTGACCCTCTGGTCCCTCTACTGATTGGTTCTCTCACTGTTGAGAAGCTAAAAAGTATGATAAATCCAGCCAATTTAACCTTCAAGACTTACTCAGGCATGATGCATAGTTCATGCATTGAGGTAACGTTCTAAATTAAAACAGATTTTTTTTTAGAGAAACCTCTTTAAACTTTTTTTTAAAGCAGAACAGGTCAACCTCAGTGCTCTTGTTCAAATGGAACTATTGCTTTATGTGACTGTTTATAACATGGTGCTTAATACTTCATTTAATTGTCCCTTGGGCCAAACAAATGTTGAGGCCAGGCCTGGCTACTTGCTAACATGATATGCCTTCTACAATCATACTTGTGGCACTAGCTAGTCATAATTTTTCAGTCCTCCATTTTAATAGGAGACATGAGAGGTACCAAAGATGAAATTAATTTTTCTTTCATGTCAGGTTTTGGAATCATTACTGGCCTTTTTTATTTCCATATTCTCTTCTGTATAGCTCAGCAGTTGTTCCTTCCTGCATAAATGCAGGATACTTGTTTACATTGTTTTCATGAGCTAATGTAGTCCAGAATTCTGACAGAGTAACACAACAACTAGCTATTCTGGAGAAAGAACTTGCTTTGTGAATAAAAGAGGAAAAGAAGGAGTTTAGGGTAGTAACTACACGGGCTTTAACTAAAAATAAATTAGAGGGAAACCTTTGTAGCAAGCTGGTTCAGGCCTTTGCTAATTTATTTTCACTCAGACAGTGAAAGTTTTGGTTGTGCCACATTGTGTCAAGGTGCCATGTCTTTCAGCGGGAGAGGCTTATTCAGGCAGATATCCATATGTCCAGGACCACATTTACAGCAAGTGTCCTGCTTTCCGCAGATCAATGAATTGCACGTCATCAACTATAGTAGTACTTAAGGATGTAGAATTTCATTTATTCCCATTGTATCTTTGTTAGCATGAATTAATAAGGTTCTTCAGGTTACTTAACTGCCACAGTGGTGATGTCTACTTTCCTTGTAACACTTTTTTTCTGAAGATGATTTTTTGTTTCAGAATCCCCTTAGTAAAGCACATGGGACACTAATTCAAAGAGTGAATTTCAAACTTCAAAGAGTTTGATTGATTCAGCTAAGACCTGTTTTGATTACAGTTGGTTGAAGTTCTAGACTGATAAAAAAACAATATGTCATAGTAACTGAAGTGATGAAATCCTAAGGATTTAATGAGAGGTAACTGCTGCAAATGCCATAATTGAACACTGAACTCTTCTCTAACATGTACTTTTATCCTTGAACAGGAGATGAAGGATGTAAAGCAGTTCATAGACAAACACCTACCTCCAGTTGATTGACATGATTTAAGAGGCCTTCTGTATAATACACCAGCATCAGCTGTGGTTGTGTTTAATATTTTTCATGTGCCCAATTTGAAAGCATTATTTCTATACCTGCTGTGTTACTACCGTATTGCAAATGTGTGCCTACAAGAACTAAATAGTATATGCTTACAAGAAATGGCAATCTTTCAAGTTTTAATCATTCATTGGTGGGACTACAGAAAATAAGGCAGCTAGGTAACATGTTAGGAAGTACCTGACTATGCTATTTTAAGACGGAGCTGCTTTTTGATTGTACAATTTTTAAAGTATTTATATGGCTACTTAAAAACCCATTCTGGTTAAATGAGCAATTTATACCTGGCCTGTTTCTTATATTTGGGACATGGTTTATTCCTGATTCTTACTGAATTAGTAAGAAATTCTGATACATGAAAATATATTTGGATATTCTGTTTATGTATCTGATGCACAAAATATGCAACATGTAAAACACAGTAGGGGTATGATGGGGGAATAAATATTACTGAGTATAAAGCTTTAGATGTTAATGTTTTAAACATTTACTGCATGTGAAAAGTTATCCTCTTATATACAAATAAATATGAATTAGTAACTTCAAGTATTATGTTCTGTATTTAAACCGTAAGAACATAAGTGCCATATTGGGTCAGACAGATGGTCCATTTAGCACTGTATCCTCTGAGAGTGGCAGGAGTAGATGCTCTAATCCAACCTAGGTTTTATTCTTAAAAATAATATCTGATCACAGAATAGGAAAAAATTCACATCCATCTGCAAGTTATCATTATGGGGAAAGTAAGGGGGCTCAGTGATTCTTTGCCAGACACACATTTACTACTGTCATTATTTGGGGCTGGCTGAGGTTTATTTTTGTACGTTGACCTTGAAAACTGACACACAACAAAAATATGTTTTCGCATTACGTATTTCTCCCACACTTCAGGCCTCGTGGTTCTGTTTTTTGTAATTTACCAAATTTATGTTTAAGTGATACTGTATTTTTGTATTAGTAATTGCAAGTAATTCTAAACTTTGGCGTAGAATAGTGAACTGGGAAACAATGCATTTGCATACACTGTGTGTATTTTTAATCGAATCATCTGTGACATTGGCATTAATTAATTTTACCTTCTAAGTGATATAGTATGGAATTGGAATAATTTAGATTATACAGTGAGAAACTGGCAACTCTTTCCTGAATTGTATGTGCACATGGGTCTTCAGCCTTCATTTCTAAAGAAAATGCATGACTTGACACATTGAATACCATTCTCCAGTCCCCTAGAATATTCCTAGAATATATAAAAGCATGCCTTAATATATACCTCTGGTGTGAAAGGTATTTTTTATCTCATGGAAATTTAACATTTTCAGAATTGTGGAACTGCTGATGTAAGTTCAGCACTAGATTAACGGGATACCATTTCAAAACATTTGATCAGAAACTAGATGAGAGACTGGTTGGGCCATTTAGTCCATTTTCCTACTGTTGCCAGGTTCCGTCTTATTTTACTTTATGAAAATTATTCAGTCAAGTTCTAAGGCTTTGTCTGTACTAGGAGCACTGTATAAGAATACTAGTATGTTGTACCTGCAAAACACCTATGTGCTATACCAGTGATGCTGTGCTTTGTACCTGTAGAGCAGAGCCCTTTTCAAATTAAACAAACTATGCTTGCTCTCTGATATAATGTCTATGTTAAGGAACATCGGCCATAGTTGTCACTCAGGAGCACACCTTTGCACCTCCAGCTTGACATAGTTATGCCAGCAGAATTCTGTAGTGTAGATTTATCTTAGTATCTACAGTTAAAATATTTTCTCATATCCAATACATCTCATTTTTAGCAAGCTGTTTCTCTTTCTTATTAATATATCAATGTCCCAAGCTATATAGGGCAGTTTTCTAACTGAAGTGGCACACTTCAGATATTTAGTCTTTATGTCCCCTCTGCAGCCAGTCTGTACATATCTTGATATGAAATCAGAAATAATTCCTTTGATCCTAGTTACTTCCTTGGCAAAAAACAAGCTGAAAAGTCTTATTTATGTCCAGAAGGAAGTACAGTATTCTAATTATAGTCTCACCAAAGCTGTATTGAGAAAGTGTTGCTTTCTAGTTCAGAGTGCAAATTCTGAAATTACACTGGCTCCTTTTGCCATCATCTCACACTGCATACTTGCTTACCAGTACGATCTCTACTTCTTTCTTAATCTTTTTTCCATTCATGTCTGAAATACATCCCCAGGAGTGTTTATGCATGTTTCTAATCTGTAGGTCCTTCCTGTACTCCTTTCTGCACTGTTTTCAGTTTAGTGTCTTAATATCATTAATATACTATAATTTTTCTCCTCCAAATGAGCAAACATTTTAAAGTGAGACTGTTCCTCCCTCTCTTAATCACATTTTTCCAACATTGATACGCTGCAGTTCTATTACTCTTGTTCAAGCTGGCATATGTCCTGGGTTGCCTATTTCTAGTAACCAAGTGTTTTTGTCTTGATTGTTGTACTAAAATGTATTAAATTTATTGCATGTATTTTGTGTTCTGATTTTATCTAAATATATAGTCAAATGTAACAAGATTTATCTGTATACTGTGCTGTTTTTGCTGCTGCTTGTTAATGCTTCTTTTAGCTGTAGTGACTAAAGCAGATGCAAGTAAATGTAAACTGCTGCACTTTGCACAACTCTGGTCCTCTGCTCCTGAAGAAGGAATCTTTTTCCAGTTCTTTGCTAGGAAGAACTGGAAGTTGCAGCTAAGAATCAGCAGCAGTGCTGATTTATTGCAGGTTTCCTATATCTTTCCTAGTTAACTCAGCATGTATCTTGAGCTTTGGCTCTTTATAGGTGCCAGGGTTGGAGTGGGACTGAGGATGCTTTGGCCGCCACAGCTGCCTCCATTGACTGACATACTTTGCTATGGGACCTCTACTGGAGATGGCATATACCCTGGGTTGAAAATGAGCCTGGGCTGCCAATTCTCAATATTTTAGACCTATAGGGTTGTAGATGTCAAAATCATTAATTTGTCACTTGGAAAATTAGTAATAACAGTTTCTAGAAT
>NW_017728992.1:117771730-117810551 GCF_001723915.1 Gavialis gangeticus | reverse complement strand
AGCCTGGGCTGCCAATTCTCAATATTTTAGACCTATAGGGTTGTAGATGTCAAAATCATTAATTTGTCACTTGGAAAATTAGTAATACCAGTTTCTAGAATGTGTTTGTTCATTTGATTTTTTTTCATTCTTCTCATCCACATGGAGATGACTACTACAAATACTGTTCAATTGTTGAAATCCAAGAGTACAATCTAAATATCTGTAGTTTACCCCAACTAGTAAAGAGAGCTAAGTACGTGATTTCCGTGTTTGTGACTTAATTTTAGAAATGTACCTAAATTTGACTTTTGTGCAATCAAAAGTCTTAGACTGCCACCTGAACATGTTATCTACTTGCTAATAAAAACAAATTGAGTTTCACATCACAGGTCAAATCCTGCAGCCATTACTGGCTGCATGAGACAAAACTTTTGGCTTATTTGGGAACTTTGCCTTATTGAGGCCTGTCAGATTTAGCTATTAGCCTTTTATGTTATATAATAACAATGCAGTAAGTTGCTAAAAAGTACTGAAAACAATAACTGGCATTAAAGCAGCTAATGTATGCTCTAATGAAGTAAATACACTTCATTACAACTGATAGAATGCATCTTCATCCAGAGGTGCCATTTCACACACAATGGATATAATTTAAGAATGTATTGTATAGGATATTAATAAAGCCATATGTTTAAGCCATGGGTATCTTACATTTTATAAACAAACATTTAACAGTTAGCTTTCCTTTATGTCAAAGCACATAATTGGATGTTTAATATGAAAATGAAGATGTTATTACTTAGTTTCCTCACTTATTTATAAAACTTAAGTTTTGTTGAATTGATTTTCTGTAGTGGAAAACTGTAAATCTCTTTCAGTTTTTATCACTTAAAATAAACTTGAAACAAATCAGTGTTTTGGAAGAGTTCTTTCAGATAAGTGCTGTATCATCCTGTAGAAAGCCGGCTTTCATGAATTGTGTAATAGCAAATCATTCCAGCTGTCCTGGAAAATATGCAGGGTGCATATTTTGTTTCTTTTTTGTTTTTTGTTTTTTTGGGGGAGCAAGGAGGATACTTCTCCATTTTACAAAGAAATTATAATTTGCAGTTACTAAAAAGGGAAAAAAAATCACTAAATTCTCATCCTCTTTCCTAATGTTCATCCTCGTTTCATTTTAATTCCTTTTTTTCCTAGAAATATAAACTAAATACAATGTGCAGGAAGAACAGATTTGCTACCTAGTGTCTTTATTTTACAATAGCAGAAATGATATGGCACGGTTTGGCCGTGCCAGGCTGCCAGCTAACAGCCCCCATGCCCTCTATGCTAAGTATAATGGCTTGAATAAGGCACTGGCTTTCGGGCTGGGATTATGGCTAGAAATTCTGCTTGGGCCACCCATCAAAATACCTCTGCACAACCAGGGAATTGTCCTGGACATCTTGACCAGAGACTGGCCCGGCCCAAAGCGTGGTTTGGCCATGCCAGGCTGCCAACAGACAGCACCCCAGCCACTGTGCTAAGTGTATGGAACCGAATAAGGAACTGGATTATGGGCTGGGATTATATCCAGAAATCCTGTTTAGGCCACCCCAGACCACACCTCTGTGGCACCGGGGTACTCTCCTAGATATCTCTGACCAGAGACTTGCCTAGCCCAAAGCGCAGTTTGGCCATGCCAGGCTGCCAACAGACAGCACCCCAGCCACTGTGCTAAGTATATGGTCTTGAATTAGGAATTTGTTGGTGGGCTGGGATTATAGATGGAAATCCTTCTTAGGCCACCCCATGCCATGACTCTGTGGCACCGAGCCACTCTCCTGGAGACCTCTAACCAGAATCTTGCCTGGCCCAAAGCGCATCTTGGTGGTACCAGACTGCCAACTGACAGCCCCCCATTCCCACTGTACAAAATGCATTGTCTTGAATAAGGAATTGGCTTTTGGGCTGAGATTATACTTAGAAATCCTTTTTGGACCACTCCTTGACTTACCTCTGTGCCACCGGGAAACTGTCCTGGACATCTCTGATAAGAGACTTGCCCAACCTAAAAGGTGGTTTGGCTGTGCCAAGGTGCTAACTGGCAGCACCCTAGCCACTGTGCTAGATATATGGAACTGAATAAGGAACAGGCTTGTGTGCTAGGATTAGAGCTAGAAATCCTTCTTGGGCCACCCCATGGCACACCTCTGTGACCCTGGAGGACTCTTGTGGACATCTTTGACCAGAGACTTGCCCGGCCCAAAAGACGGTTTGGCCGTGCCCGAATGCTATCTGACAGCCCCCCAGCCACTATTCTAAGTATAATGGCTCAAATAAGGAACTGCTTTTTGGGCTGGGATTATAGATGGAAGTCCTTGTCAGGCCACCCCACTCTATGAGACTGTGGCATGGGGCAATTCTCCCAGGCATCCCCAACCAAAGTATTTTCTGGCCCAAAGCGCAGTTTGGGTCTGCCACGTTTTCAACTCAGAGCATACCCCCCCCCCCAGTGACTGTACTAAGGACAATGGCTTGAATAGGGAACTCTTTCAGCTGGGATTAGAAATAGAAATCCATCTTGGCCACCCCACGCTATGACTCTGGCACGGGGGGACTCCCCCGGACAGTCTTTGGTCAGAGATGTCCAGGACATTTCCCCCCAAGACCAGAAAGGCATGACGTGGGGTGGCCCAAGAAGGATATCTAGGTATAATCCCAGCCCAAAAGCCAGTTCCTTATTCGGGTCCATGTATTTAGTGCAGTGGCTGTGGCGCTGTCAGTTGGTAGGCTGGCACAGCCAAATTGCGCTTTGGGCCGGGCAAGTCTCAGGTCAGCGATAGTCCCCTGGTGGCACAGAGATGTGGTCTGGGGTGGCCCAAGAAGGATTTCTGGGTATAATCCCAGTCCATAATCCAGTTCCTTATTCAGTTCCATATACTTAGAGTGGCGTGGGTGCTGTCTGTTGGGAGCCTAGCATGGCCAAACCGTGTTTTGGATCAGGAAAATCTCTGCTCAGAGATGTCCAGAAGCATCCCCCGGTGGCACGGAGACATGGTCTGGGGTGCCCCAAAAAGGATTTCTGGGTTTAATCCCAGCCCGTAATCAAGTTCGTTACCCAGTTCCATGTCTTTAGCACAGAGACTGGGGTGTTGGCTGTTGTCAGCCTAGCGCAGCCAAACCATGCCTTGGGCCGGGCAAGTCCCTGGTTGGAGATGTCCAGGGGAGTACCCCAGGGCCATAGAGTCATGTTCTGGGCTGGCACAAGAAGGACTTCTGGGTATAATCCCAGCCCATAATCCAGTTCCTTATTCGGGTCCATATACTTAGCACAGTGGCTTGGGTGCTGTCTGTTGGCAGCCTGGCACACCCAAACTGCGTTTTGGGCCGCCCAAATCTCTGGTCAGAGATGTCCAGGCGTGTCAGAGATGTGGCCTGGGGTGGCCCAAGAAGGATTTCTGTGTATAGTTCCAACCCAAATTCCAGTTCCTTATTCAAGCCCATATATTTAGCACAGTGGCTGGAGTGCTGTGTTTTGGCAGCCTGGTATGGCCAAACTGCACTTTGGGCCAGGCTGGTCAGAGATGTCCAGGAGAGTCTCCTGGTGCCACAGAGGTGTGGTCTGGGGTGGCCTAAACAGGATTTATGGGTATAATCCCAGCCCATAATCCAGTTCCCTATTTGGTTCCATATATTTAGCACAGTATCTGGGAGATGGTGTCTGTTGGCAGCCTGGCATGGCCAAACCGCACTTTGGGCCAGGCTAGTCTCTGGTTACAGATGTCCAGGACAATCCCCCTGTCACGCAGAGGAATTCTGATGGGTGGCCCAAGCAGAATTTCTAGCCATAAATCCCAGCCCAAAAGCCAGTTCCTTATTCAAGCCATTATATTTAGTATAGTGGGCATGGGGGCTGTTAGTTGGCAGCCTGGCATGGCCAAACCATGCTTTGGGCCAGGAGGGACTGTGATCGTGGTTCTTTGGGACAGTCCTGCAGTGGCATCACCACAAAATTTGGGGTGGCCCAAGAAGTACTTTGCCGTATAATCCCATCCTAATCTGACCTTCGTTTAGGGCTCTGTACTAAAAGAGAGATGCTATTTTACATATTAATTAGTACCTATGCGTAGCTAATGAAATTCTGTGTCTTCAGGATGTGTAATTCATTAATAACAAGTTTTTATTGTGTCTAGATTAGCTTTGAAAAAGGAACTGGGAATAGGGAACCAGGAATATGGAACTGGGAATAAGGAACTGGAAATAAGTAATAGGGAACCAGGAATATGGAACTGGGAATAAGGAACCAAATTCAGCCTCATATGGGAAGAGTCATAACATGTAGAAAGGTGCCAGCTAATATCATGCTGCTACTTCTTTTTCATTTTTTTTTATGATTTTACTTTGGAGGAGACAAATGAATAAGAAAGAAATGGGGAGGGCGAGTTAGCTACTCCTCCTGGCTGAATAATTATAGACAAGAGCAGCATTGCACCAATACTTAAGTTTGGCAGAAGATAGGGCAGGTGCCACCTTAGAGACTAGCTAGTTCAGAAGGGCATGAACTTTTGTACGTGATGGCCTACTTCATCCCATACTGAGTGAGTTTGGTCCCTGTATTTTCTTTGGAAACATTTGGAATTTTCTGTCTTCTGAACAATTTGGAGTTAAAATGTGTGTGCTCATCCTAAAACAGCTGCTTGACTTTGTGGTACACTATATGGAATGTAACTTTACAGGGCCTGCAGTGGAACATTTCTGTCTTTCCCCCTGATGCCTGGTGTGTGCAGTTTGTTGGTAGTGGGTTGTTGTTCTCTCTGCAAGCTGTGAGTGTGGGTGCTGCTGAATCCCGTTCCTAAAAAGATAAAGCTGTTTACCATCCCACCGGTCTCAGCTGACTCGAGGACAGAACTCCAGGGGCATGGAGGTCTGAGTGATTACCCCATCCCAGGAACCCAGTGGCCAAGGACAAACACGATATGGTGTCAGAAGCGACCTCTCTCAGTAGAATCACCAGCAGCCTGATTAAGGGGGTCAAAGCTTTCATTCAAAAGAAAAAAAAATGGAGCATTTCAAACCTCCGGCCAGTCATCTGGAGTAGGGGTGTAGAGCAACAACCCTTTGGACCTACCTGTGCTGCTGACCCTCAGCCACTGACTGCCCCCAGAGGGGACTCAGTCCTGTCCCTTATTCTGCAGCTGATTGTCATCGGATGGAGTTCCTGAGTTTTGTGCTTGGGTCATGCCGATTGCTGCAGGACCCTACTCTGTTGCTTGCCTTTTGGTTGCCATGGAGGGTCACCCCTCAGCCTCTTTCAGGGGTTGGGGTTTGATACAATTTGAGTGCTGCAGACCAGAAGAGCCTACACTGTTGCAGTCTGTCGCTTATTGGGAAGCCTGTTGGAGCTGCTGGAAGTGAGCACCCTGCTTCCTTGCTGTAGCATCTCAGCAGTGACTGAAAGCTGCCAGTTACCTACCTGTGGTTCTTGAGTCAAGGGTTGACTAATGCATTCTGGTTTGTTTTGTGATTCTGGTTATGCCATTTAAGTTCACTTGTAAATAATCTTTCCTATTATTCTTGTTTTGTAAATAAAGTGTAAATAGTTAAATCAGCTAAGTGTTAGACCTTCTTGGGACCAGAGGCTGCTCTGTGGGGAGCAGGGACTGGCTGGAAAGTAAATTGGTGCTGGCCAGAAGCCCTGCCCCACTCTTACCACACCATCCCTGATATTTGGGCAGGGGTGGCAACTATTGGGCCGCCACCCAGGTTACACCCGCAACCAAGGTGGACCTTCTCAAACTATACCAGTACGTTTTCGAAGGGTTGGGCCAATTTCCTGGGACCCACCACATCTATGTTGTCCTGGTGGTACCACCAGTAGTGCACGGGTGTAGACAAATTTCCTATGCAACCTTAGGCAAATTGAAGACCCCCTCAAAACACTGGAAGCTATGAGAGTCATTATGAAGGTGACTAAGCCCACACCCTGGGTCAATAGCCTTGTGATCCCACAAAAGAAGGATGGTTCACTACAGCTTTGTTTAGACCCACAAGACCTCAGCAAGGCAGTAGTGAGGCAGCACTTTTTTATTCCCACTGTAGAGGATGTGCAAAAGAGCTTGTCAGGTAAAAAGCTGTTCACCATTCTTGATGAAAAGGACACCTACTGGCAAGTCAAATTGGACAAGGAATCGGCAGAGCTGTGTATCTTTAACACCCCACGGGGACGGTTCCACTTCAATCTCCTTCCCTTTTGTATTAAGTTGGCTAGCGAAGTACAGGCAGTCCTCGGACTTATGACATAATTGGTTCCTGAAAACCGTGTCTTAAGTCAAAACATTGCAACTTGGAACCGATTTTCCCATAGGAAACAATGTTATAAATGGGGGATTGGTTCCTGAACCAAGGCTCGATACCCTATTTTCACCAAAAATAACCCAGAATTACGTACTCAGTCAATTATAGATGAGTAATATAGCTACATTAATGTATTTATATTGTAAATAGCAACCATATTGATTTGGAAGGACTTCTTTGAGGTGATTTTGCTGGACTTTTTGAAAGGCTCTTGGCTGGATTCTTCTCAGCAATCTTGGCTGCAGGTTTTTCTGGAGTCTTGCCTGTTTTCTTAAAGAAAGCGTCCAAGAAAGTTTGGACAGATGTTCTCCAGGGAGATGGGTGACACAGCGGCTTGTTCGCTGGCATGGCATCACATCAGATCAAGCATTGTAAAGTCGAAACTGACATCAGAAAGTTGAAACAGGGTGTTAATTTAGAAACGTTGTAAGTGTGAAACGTTGTAACTCAAACAGATTAAGCTGAGGACTGCCTGTATTCCAACAGAAGAATCATGAGTGCTTTGGTGACATTCTGCGAATCCACATAATCGTGGATGACATGTGGCAGCTACCAAAGAGAAGCATGATACTATCCTGAAACAAGTCCTGGAGAGAGCACACCTGAAAGGAGTAAAGTTTAATAAGAACAAAATACAGTTTTTACTCGACAGCATTAGGTATCTGGGCCATATCTTCTCAAAAAGATGGTGTCAAACCAGACGATGACAAAGTGGAAGCCATCAACAGGATACCCCCTCCAATAGACAAAGAAGCCCTTCAGAGACTCCTTGGAACCATTCGGTACTTGGTGCAATACATTCTGCATGAGTCCAGCTTGACAGCCCCGCTGAGAGTGCTTCTCAGGAACAACATTATCTGGCAATGCGGACCCGAGCATCAGGAAGCCCTGGATAAGCTCAAGCAAACCATCGCAACAGAACCTGTGCTCAGGTAAAGCACAGCAGAGCAGCTAGAAATCCAAGCCGATCTGTCCAAAGATGACCTAGGAGCATGTTTATTTCAGCAGAAGCAGCCAATTGCATATGCTTTGAGGGCTCTAGCACAAGCTAAGAGAAATTATGCTCAGACTGAAAAAGAACTTCTGGCAATTGTCTTTGCCATGACAGAGTTCCACCAATGTGTATGGCACCATACAAACCAAGAGTGGATGTGTGGTGAAGTTGCCTGTGAGGTACAAGGACTATGTAATGGTAAAGGCTAAACTCCATTGGTGAGCCAAGTGCTAGCCACGTCTGGCTCCACGATCCCGAAACGTTCAGAGTTAAAATAGCTACTGATGAACATTCAACTACTTAAGAGGGAGCTCCCAGAGTAAAGAAGGGGGATGTAGTATAGGGAATGCACCTTTACAGGGCCCTGTTCCCTGTGGGTGTGGTTTGTTGGTGGTGGGCTGTTGTTGTGCTCCCTGCAAGCTGTGAGTGTGTGTTGCTGACTCCTGTTCCTAATAAAGGTAAAGCTATTTACTATCCCACCGGTCCCCACTGAATGCTGACTCCAGGACAGAACCGCAGGGACACAGCCCATCCCAGGAACCCAGTGGCGAAGGGCAAACACTGCCTCAGCATTTACATCGCCTGACTTGTCATGGGTGGCAAAAGATCACCCTCAGGTTCACGAGGTTCTTTGGGTGAATCTGATCCCTTTTATTCGACCAACTTAAATAGTTGGGGGAAAAAAAATTAAGCAAGCTTTTGGGTTTAACAACCCTTCGTCAGGCTGAGGAAGTTTCTGCAGTTGGTGTGTGCGCTTCCTGGATGGAATGAAAAGTAAAGAAGCCAGAGGCCGGGCTGGGCTGGGCTGCATGCAAGCTAAGCAGTCAGTGAAGACGGAAATTGAGAAGTCAGTGGGTGAGAGAGAAGCTGGGTGGTTCTGCACCCAAGGGCAGGCAACCTGCCCTAATTTGTCTGGAGCGGATTCATAAAGGCCTTTATTTGCATCAACCCAAGTCTTACAAACACCTTGTCCGGGGAGACCCGATACACCCGACATGCAATTTAACTAGAGAATCACACAATACATTCAGAGGGGCCGCATGCGCAAAGTAATTACAGTAGTACCACACACAACCGCTTAAAGTGGTCATAAATGTAGGCTGTCACGGGTGCCAAGTAATTATTCCGGGACAGAAATGACGACACAGTGACAAAAAGAGCCAACCTGCTGCACAACCAGCGCGTCCCAACTCTGGTTCCTGTCCAGCTTGAATTTGGCGGGCAGGGGCCTTAACGAAGAGCCCGACTACACGCGCTCTGCTCTGCTTTGGAGAAATGAGCGTAGCAGCTGCCACCCCCGGCAGGGGGGAGGGGGATGAGTGTGTGCGTCTGCGCGCGTGTTGCGCTTTCTCGCCAATCCGGAGTCTCCTCACAGACCCCGCCCCCCGCTCTAGACAGCAGGCACTGGACGAGCCCCAGCAGCCCCGCCCCCCCAAATCCCCAGTCGCACCTCCCACAGCCGCCAGGAGGGGCGGGGCCAGAGCGAGGCTTCGGTGCGCGGCCAGGCTCGCTGGCATGGACAACTTCTCCACCTCCTCGGGCCCCGCCCTCCCCGCGCGCTAGCGCATGCTCTTGGCGCGCGTCCAGTGCTGCCTGGCTCCTGCGCTCAGGGCTCGATGCGTGCTGCCTGGCGCCACCGCTCGACCGCCCGCGCCGCTCGGGCTGCTGGGTGAGATCGTGCCCGCGGCCTGGCTCCATTTGTGCGCAGGGCCCGGGCGGCGGCAGCTCCCCCTCCCCCCCCGGCCCCGGCAGCCATGACCGCGGAGGACGAAATCATCCGCATCGCCAAGAAGATGGACAAGATGGTGCAGAAGAAAAACGCGGTGAGCGGGGCCGTCGGGGTCTGGGTCGGAGCATCCGCGGGTGCTCCGGGCCCTGCCAGAGCCCGCTCCCGGCTGGGTCCTGTGCGGATCTGGCGCCGGGCGCCTCCATGGACCTGCTGCAAACCGGTGGAAGCGGCTAGGCCGAGCGCCCGTCTCCAGGGAGCCCGGCTGGGGCTGCAAGCACAGCGGCCCCGGCTCCGGCCCGCGGGCTGCGCTGCTCAGCGCTCCTCCCTCACGTGTGCCTACCTGTCCCTTCTCCAAGCTCTCGGGGAAGTCGGCTCACTGCCCACCCCCGAGCTGCTGGTGTCCTCCAGCCGGCTGGTGCCTGACTCGGGTGCTTTAACATGGGTTTCCCGTGTGTGACAGTGGTAAAGAGTCCTAAGCTCTGGCGATGATGAGTCAAAACTCGATTGTCTGGAGGTTCAGCAGTGTCCTGGGGAAGACTTCCTGTCTTCCTGTTTGAGGGGAGGTGTAACCCACTTCCCCCCTCCCCCCCCCAAGTCCCAGCTGAGGATCCTAATCACTGGGCTAGGTACAAGGTCCTGTCTGGCCCTCCACCTCATCAGGAATGGAAAGTGTCCTCACACCAGAACAGCTTCTAGCCCCCTGGGTAGGGCGCTTCCCTGGTACATTGGAGAGGTGGGCTTTGTTGTCTTTACACTGGGAACTTGCACTGTGTTTCTTCTGATCCTGGAAAAACTCCTCAGTTTGTGTGTGTTGGGGACCGATCTTTTTTGGCAGGTCATAAATTAGCTCTGCACCTTCAAGTTGACCATCTAATCCATTCATCTTTCCCATGCCTGTTCTGCTTTCTGCTCCCAGATCTGTTCTCCCCACTTGATCTGCTGTTGTGCTGCTTGTCTCTTACCCAGTCTGCCACCAGCCACCCACTGAATGAGAATCATAACAGCTAGCATGCTGTGCACCAAGCCACCTAAGCACTGAAAAGGATGGTATATCTCAAATCCCTTTTCTGTGCTTCAGGAAGACACGTGTGTCAGTATCAGATTTGCAGTCTGAAACTTTCACCTGGAGCAAGGTGTCTAAATTGTTCCCTTCAAAAATAGACCAGGGAAGGTGGGTGCAAGGGAAAGGCCACTCTTTTCTTTGAAAACAATTGGAGGAAGTAATGTGCTCCCCTTGGCCACCCTTGTTTGAACCACTGTCCTGCTGGATAAGTTGCGACTCATTCAGCTCTTCCTTTCTCTTCCCATGTATTGCATAGGGATTTAAGCTCCTACTCTGGGAGCCAGGTGCCCAAAAGTTAAGAGGTATGATGCTTTGTGGATTTAGCCCTTAGTTTCTCTGTGCCCTACTCCCATCTGAGGAGGCGTAATAGAATAATAGTTCTTCTGTACCTCAACAGGTGCTGTGAGGATAAACGTGTTATAGGCTGTGAGGTGTTCTGATCTGATGGCGATGGGACTAAATTAATACCACATGTGCTCTTGTTGCAAAGAATGCTAACATCATACTGGGTTGCATTAGTAGGAGTGTTGCCAGCAGAGCAAGAGAAGTGATTATTCTCCTATATTTGGCACTGGTGAAGTCACATCTGGAGTATTGTGTTCAGTTTTGGTCCCTCTGTTACAGAAAGGATGTAGACAAATTGGAGACAGTTCAGCGGAGGGCAACAGAAATGGTGAGGAGGCTGAGGCACATGGCTTTGGAGGAGAGGCTGAGGGAACTGGACTTAGTCTGGAAAAGGCAAGACTGAGGGGCAGGTTTGATAGCAGCCTTCAACTATCTGAAGAACGGTTCCAAAGAGGATGGAGCTGGGTAGTTCTTAGTGATGGCAGATGACAGAATAAGGAGCAATGGTCTCGAGTCGCAGTGAGGGAAGTTTAGGTTGGATATTAGGAAAAACTTTCTCATGAGGAGGATGGTAAAGCACTGGAACAGGTTATGCTGAGAGGTGGTAGAATCTCTGTCCTTGTAGGCATTTAGGAGCTAGCTAGACAGTCTTGGCTGGGATGATGTAGGTGGGGATGGCTCTACTTTGAGCAGGGGATTTGACTAGATCAGTGGTTTTCAACCTGTGGTCTGCAGACTGTCTAAGGAATCTGCAAAAGATGACTGTGATTAATCAAAAGTGTGTGAATGCCCACACTTAGAATTCAAAGGGGTCTGCACCTCCATTCAAAATTTTGTAGGGGTCCACAAATAAAAGAAGGTTAAAAACCACTGGACTAGATGACCTCCTGTGGTCCTTTCCAAACCTAATTTTCTGTGATTTCTATGTAGAGAATATATATGTTCTTATTGTACAACAAAAGCTCAAATAATCACAACCCCAGCTGTAACCAGAAACTTTTTTTGTTTTCCTTCCTTGTTTTCCTCAGTCACTTTTGCAAATTTTAAGCTACTTATTTTCAAATCTTGTACTACATCCTGTCACCTGACCCTGCAGTACATTCAGAATACTAAATTAGCAACGTAATGTACAGATCATCTCCTGTGAAAACGCACTGAGCTTTCAGCTACAGGATTATGACTTAATTGAAGGATAAAGCTATACTGAGTTCTTATACACAAATACAAATTGGGTAAAAGTTTCTGACTCCTCGTGTTTCTTTTCAGAATTTTCCATTGTATTAATTGCTTGAAGGGTTTGTTTGGGGGTTTTTTGTCAGCTTTTTTGTTGTGTTTATTACTAACACTTTTAAATATACAGTATTATAGCATTTGAATACATTTGGTGCGTTGTTGCTAGTGAAAACTGTTTGATGAAAACACTTCCAGAGATATTTCAATCCTGATTTTTTTTTTTTGTCAAGAGCCAGAGTAGAAGGGATTCTTTTATTTAACCTGCCATTGAAAAGCTGGATTCATGGCTCATGGTACAGTATTCTAATTGTCTGGTGCTTGCCTTTTGATGAGTTGAAAAGTGTGACATCAGCACAGACATTCACCCTTCATGAAGCAGATGATTTGTGCTCTGTAAATAATACATTTGCTAATTGTAGCTTGTAAGCGGATTGCTTAGCCTGGTGGCTTTGACAGGCAGGTTTGCTCCCTGAGGAGCTCGTCAGCCACTCCTCCCAACTCAAACACTATCTTTAAGCTGCAGACAAATAGACAGACAAACAAACCCTGATGCCCTGTTGCAAGCATTTGGAGGGAAGCCCCTTTGGCTCTGGGTCCAGGCACAGCAGCATGGCTCTACACTGTAGCAAGTTGTTATTCACAGCTGGCTCCTTCCTTCCAAACTGCACCCTGTGGTTCCCTTTTTCCTCTCCTGTCTGGGGTTTTAAGCTCCTAGTGAGTCACTCCATTATTAGCAGCTCCCCCATAGCTGCAGCAGGGGGAGCTGCTAATTCAACAGGGCTGGCTGCTCCCTCAAGGGGTCAGACTGCCCTGTTACACAGCCATGCTGAATTTGAACTCAAATCTTTTTATGGTTCCCAAATCAGGGAAGAATTCCCTTCCATTGTTAGCAGTATGTCCCTATCCCTTCCTCTTGTCTTAGGTGCTGCAGCTGCTGTCCCTCACTGCCCTGTGGGTGGGGGAGCTCCAGAGCTGCTCCTACTCTGCACCAGTGGACTGTGCAGGGAGTTGAGCTCAGCTGGGGACAGCAGCACTCACTGGGTTCCTCCTCCCTACCAGTTCCTCCCCCCCTCCACTGAAGCTGCTGCTGAGCCTGGATGCTATGCTACGGATCTGGAGCAGACTAGGAGTGGCTCTCAAGTTTCCTTGGCCCCTGGAGCAGGCAGATACAGCAAGGACAGTGACAACAGTGGGTGGGAGAAGAGGGAATGGAAAGAGGGGAGGTTCTGTTGAGCATGGGGCTGGGGAGCAGGGGAATTGTGCAAGAGTTCCCAATTTCAGAACTTTAAAGAGACCCTGGCTGCTACTCCTGCAGTGTGGTCTGGCCATCCTGGTAGGAGGTGAGAGAGGTGGGGGTAAGGGGTGCACCCATCTCTGAAGCACCAGTTGCTGTTCCCATATCCCACTTTACAAAACCTGGATCCAGTCATGGAATGAAGGATTGGTGTCATCAACATATAAAATAAAACTAGATTGGGTGGGATTAACTTTTTGTTTAACCTTTGAAAGATTAATTGTTTAGAGGAAGGAGAAATTAGGTTTGCAGCCTTCCTTTTTCTGGTGTGAGCTTCACAAGAGGTTGGGGAAAATGAGAGAATGTTTTGCATTAAAAGTTTGGGTTTAATGCCCAATACTCTGGTCTTCAGAAGATCAGCCCTGGTGGTGATTGGCTTTATGATAGCACAGATGCACAAAATAGTAAAACCAGCCTAAGAAGCATTTACTTTTCAATTTAAAACTTTTTGTTTGGTTTGATTATTGCTTATGAAACAGTTGGAAGAAAAGCCTTTTCTGTTGAAGATTCAGTATCCTTGTCCCTTTAGTTAAGGACTGAGACAGCTCTTAGTCCCCTTTGTGAGTCTTTCAACTGAGCTAGTGAGTGAGAAACAGTCTTGAAAAGGAGGAATGTTTTTTAAAATGGGAAAGCTGGAAAAGTTTATGTGGACATTATTAGCAATTTGTTAGATGATTTCAATTCGTATGTTAAAAAACTTTTAAATTGTAAGAGTGCACTGTTATCATGAGATATGTTTATTACAAATAAACAGGTAGCCATATACATGCAAATCCCTCTTGCAGCATGCATCTGAGACAAATAGAGATTTGAAATTGCATGATGTAGGCAATTCAAAATTAGTTGTGACAGAAATGTCTCTCTGAGCTTTGTATCATTTTTCATATTTCAATGTATTCCAGCTAAATTTCACTTAGCAGACTTCTTTTTGAGTAGTTTGAACATTTTAATGCAAGCAAATGCCTTAAATTGCAAATGTGTGCAGTTTGCAAAATACAGTCTGTCTTGTGCAACTGTGCATCATAAAAAGATTTGCGTTTAACATAAATGGAATAATATGTAGCTGGGTAAGTTTTAAGCTATTTTTTAAGCTGCAGTATTAGGGTATTTGTTCTAAAGCCTAATATTTAAGAATAGCTTATGTAATTTCCCCCATATTCACACTAGCAAACAAATTAGGCTTTACATGCGCTACTGTTTTCTTCTTCTTTTCTGTGTGTGTGCACCCAAGTATGGAATATTTTGCTCCTCTGTAAGCAAATTAAACTGTATTTCTTAGTACTTTGGTTAGTAAATGGCTAATGTTCAGAACAGATTTGCCTCTTGCAGAATATAGTATATCGTTTCAGTGCAGTGAACCAATTTTAGACAGCTAAGGGGGAAGACTTTACCCACAAAACAGTACAAGAAAATGGGGGGAGAATTGGGACCTCATGGTTCTTCTGTTCTTGACTTTACCATATATCAAGTGGGAAGTCTGTGTCTGATTCCACGTCTGTAAAGGGGGGTGGGGAATGGTCCTCTTTCTGGGAGAGTTGTCAGTAATTAATTAATTCATATTAGATTAATTTTAGTCACCAGAATGGAAAATGCTACAGAAGTATATTTCACAGGTCAGTTACTTGAATACATTCAGTGGAGATTCAAGGATAGTTATGCATGAGGATGAATTGTTACAGTCATAGGATTTGTCTGTCGCCAGCAGTATGTGCCATCAAAGTACAGTTTGCTACAGCTTGGTACAGTTGACCCCTGTTATATTCATCCCACAGTTGAGACACCCTTTCACTATTGCTTTGTCATAGTTATGATCAGAAAAGTGACCTTACTAATTAAATTGTGCTAAGTGCATCGTGGGCAGCAGGTTTTGTGTCTGCAGTTCTGTCAAGATGTTTTCCTATAAGTGCTCTAAATTAGACTTGGTATCTGAAAAACAAGCCGAGTTCTTTCTGCTGTTTGCATCATCTCCACTAGCAGTTTGTGTGCTTAAGAGCATAGCTGACCAGTCTGATTGTGGATAAAAGCCAAAAAATATGAAACTTACTCTTCTGTAGTTTGCTTTTACTGTGTTACTCTACAGTAAAAACTTTTGGCTTTATAAGTAAAAGTGATAGGTGCCAAAAAATAGTAAAATTTTCAGTTAAACAAAGACCTGTTTTAGAAGGCTTTCTTTAAACAGCCTGGATAAGAGGTTCTGTTTCTTCAGACTTGACACAAGAATCCTGCTTTCTCCTCTCTTCCCCATCCTTTTGGTGGTCTTGCAGTAGAGTAGAGGAGGGTTGTCTCTCTGCTGCTGTGCCTCTAACAATTCCACAGGGGTTGATAAATTATTCTGGAGTTGATGGGGTGGAAGGAGGGACTTAAACAAGCACAAAACAGCAGCTTCATGTATGGAGTAAAGTAAATAAAATAGTGGAAGGAGGAGATTCATGCTGTAAAGAGAGTAGGATTGCACTAGTGAACTAGAAGGAAGGCAGGATATGGGATACAGTGCTGGACTGTTCCCAGATAAAGAGACTTGTTTAACAGGAGGAAGAGGTAGACATTGAGAAATCGAGATTCCAGTCCTCTTAAAAGGTGAGGGTGGGGTAAAAAAAAAAAATAGGGTCTGTATGACTTCATGCAGATTGAAAGTCACCATGATTCGAAACTGAAAACTTGAAACTTGAACAGCCTTTGGCAGGAGTTATTTTATTTAGTGCCATGGTGGCACATGGGACAATTGCATCTGTGCTTATCTGTTTCTGGGAGGAGCATAGGAGGGGCCAAATCTGGAAAGGCTACACAACACAAGGCAGCTCCTGCCTGGTTTAAGGCCAACCACAGTCCTAACGTAACAAGAGTGCATGTTGGTCAGTTTTACCTGTCTGCTGACACTGCTGTGTTCTCAGGACGCAGCTGTTCCTGGGCTGGCTGTGCAGCAGACCCAGGGCAATTTTATTTGAAGGCAATAGATCCTGGTTGTGCAGCACATGAGGCAGCATCAACATTGCTTTGCAACCATGTTTTAAAAAACAAGTGGTGTTAGGGGTGCCCTGACTCTCTCTCTTTTTTTTTATTATTTTTTAAAGTTGAGACCCACTGGTCTGTGGTCTAGTGAACAAATGTCTATGCGACACTCCATGCACTGTACTAATTTGTACTTCATCTGGTAGTCTTAAGTTATGGGTATACAGACACAGCTGCTTTCGTGTGTGTCAGTAGCTCTGTGGTAGCTTATCTTTTGTGCAGACTTTTATCTTTCAGTAAATGGAAGCTAAATTGTGGTAACGTAGTCCTCCTTTATTGAGGGCCAAGTTACGGTGATAAAATCTGAATCCCTTCTGTTCAGTGGTAAGTTATGTCACCCGTACCTTTAGCAGAAAACATGAACCAAACTTGCATATCTGAAGTTCCTTTACATTAAGGTATGAGAGAGTGTTGAGCTGATGGAGACAGCTTGTAGCTTGTGCTGAATTTTAGCTACAGAAGGACTTCGGTCTCCAGACTAGCATCTTGCCAGAGCCTAGCGTTCACTTAAAAATATTAAATTGCTAGAAGATGGTGGTTGACTACATAGGTTGACATGAGAGAACTTCATGAGAGAACTTCTTGAGCTTCTGAATCATGAGTGCAGATGAAGATACAGTTTTACTTTCCCTCCTTCACCTCCTCTGCTGTACTCCTCCCCCATGATCTCTAATTAGAGATTGATATAAAATCTGGATTGCTAGAAGTTTGTTTGGGGCTGTGTCAGTGAACAGTCTAGAGGCTGCAGGTGTACTTACATTGCAAGCCTCTAGCCTCTTTTGATCCTGGATTTTGTGGAAGAGTTGAGGGTATTGGTGCTGTTCAGATATGTGACCACTTGGATAATGGGAAGCTCCGTTCCTGTGAAGCTTATGTTTCATAGGAGCTTATTTATGGCAATACAGAACTTCTAAATTTTGTGGAAGAGGACCTCTTTCCTAATCCCAGTCAGGAGAAAGACGGGCAAGGTAACAGAATTGGCAGCCTCCTTGTTTTTCCTTTCCCTACCGATGCCCCACCTTTTCCTCCTTTTTTCCTTAGCTGCTCTAATTTCTTCAGCCTGTGGGTGACATCAGGTGAAATAATTGACTTGAAATAACTGACCTTTTGTTAAGCTTTTTTGATGAAGATGCACCTATATGCCAAACAATAGTCAAAATATAGCCTTTCTAGGGTGGGAACAATCAATCGGTGCACAGTATATTTCACAAGGATGAAAGGGGAACAATGTTGAATCAAGTGAGTTGTTTGTAAATCTGTTTTCTAAAAACAAAGGTATTAATATGGCTGTAACCACCTCAAAATGGCATTAAGTAGCACGAAGTGAAGTTCTGGGATGTTGTTTGAGGAATTGGTATATTATTTACTATTTTACTTTAACATCTGTTTTTTTAATTTATCTTGTTCTTATTGTAAGCCTCCCTGAGCCTTTTTGAAGAGGGTGAGATACAAGTCAAATAAACGTTAAAGTGGAAAAATTAAGGATGAAGTGATACAGTACAGAACAGCTCTCGTGCCAAAAGTTGTAATTCCATCACAGGGCTAAAGTATGATGCTGGAGTCTAGAAATGGGCACGCTCACTTCAGAATTATTACACTCATGCCTCTAGCAAAAGGAAGGAGTTGTGTTGTAGGAGCTGAATTTGTTTGCTGCTAAACTTTTTAGAAGTTAATTGTGTAGGAAGAAAACTGTACTTTGAATAATACTTCTATGTATGCTTTGCAGGCTGGAGCTCTGGATTTATTAAAGGAGCTTAAGAATATTCCCATGACTCTTGAGTTGTTACAGGTACGTTTTTTTGTTGCTTTTGTTTTAAGTGTGTGTGTGTGTATGTGGGGGGGTTTAATAACAGAAACAGTGCCTATTAGTTTTGTTATAAGCATGCATTACAGTAAGGGGTGTCTAGACAGCCAACCCAACAGAACAACAGTTATTATAAGGGAGATGATTGTTTTCTGGTTCAATTTGGGCAGTCATCTTAGAATTGCTATTTGCCAGGGGTAAGCACATATAGAAGCTTTTAAAAGCAGTCTTAATTTAATAATATGGTGTAGGAAACCTTGTGCATTTATGCAGTCTGAACAAGGGTCACTTTATAGACTGTATTGTCTTAGAGATGATCTTGTGCCTCAGACGTCCACCAAAGGCACAACCCTCCTATGTTCCCTTTTTCTGATTAAAGGAGATTAACATGCTGTGGTCCCCTACCCTGTATGGCATGCTACCTCCCTTTGAGATCTGGAGGTGTAACCAGCGCTACTGTCTTATATAGTTGTACAGGTAGGTGTGAGGAATCCTAACTTCCTTGTTACTCTTCATCTCCATGAAGTAATCACACTTTAGTTTTGCTCTTTTAGAGCTGTGCCTGCATCCCTTTAATTGTGATAGATAATTAAAATTTTAATTAAATCACAAATTAGAAAGCGGAGATGGAAATCTGATGCTTGAATTTGCTAGATCTTGTAAAAAATCTCTTTATATTGTCACTTGCAGAAACAGTATTTTAAAAGTAACAATGCTGTGCTTTGCCCTAATTTTAGTGCTTGTAAGCAAGCAAAGTCCATAATTAACGTTGAAGGCTGTTTCAGGTAAAATTCCATTTTTATTTCAGAATTAGTTTGGTAAACCAGCTTTGTCTGAAAAATTAATTTCTGGCAGTTGCGAGTTTAAGGGAAATCTTCTTTGGCTGTTTTGTGGATGCCAAGACTGGAAAAGATTTGTATACAATAGTTGCCACACATTATTTGTAAAGTTAAAAGGAGATGGACTTTGAAACTTGGCATGTATTTAGTGCTTGTCAATAGTGGTTCAGCAGTGAGCAAGTTTTTGGGGCCCAAATAATTGGATATATAATACCAGGGAAACACAATAAACAGCTATGATTGCTATAGTCTAATGAGGCTTTGTTTCCTTGATGACATCACAGTACATATTGCTCCTCTCAACTAATTGCTACTATGACACTTTTTAATTAGAGGACTTGAGAGAGAAAGCGAGAGAGACGAACAGAATTTTCCCAAACGGCAATTCAGCAATAAAGTTGCACAGATGAAATTAACCAGGAAGTGCACCGTAAAGGTTCAGTGGTAAAGTTAAGTCTTGCTGTGTTGTACAAGCAATATACACATTTGTAAAAAATGTGTTGCACTTAATAGGAAAGGGGAATTGAAAAGACTACTTGTACGTAGTGTAACTGAATTAACATTGCAAAACATACTTAAAATTATCTTCCTTTATATGTAACACACTTTGCATGTGGAAAGAAAGTCTGTTAAAACTTCAACAATTCTTTACAAAACACTTGATTTTTTTCATTGCTGAAAGGCAGTCATGTAGATAGCTGGTGCATAGAACCGTGAACAAAAGAGAGAGAGAGAGGAAGGCAAAATTTTGCTCCAGAACACCAGGATAAACTCTGCACTTTTGATCGCATAATAGTTTGCTATCTTTGCAAATCAGACAGTCAAGGAGTGAGTTGACTATTTGGATTTCAACCTGTGGTTAGAGAGAAATGTTGATTTTTAAACCCCAGGTCTGTATTACTGAGGCTAACCCCTTTTGCCTCTGTACTGCTGAACTTCAAATTGATGTGCCAGAAAATGCCATACCTAAATAGTACCAGTATGCCAAAGAAGTTTTATAATTTTTTTTCTTGAACCTCATGACAAAGTTAATGTAGGATATGATAAATATAAAGCTAAAATAATTGGCAGGATGGAGTCAAACAAAAGGCTTTATGTCATGTGCTCCATGAACCAAGTGTCTCTCTTTAAGAAATGGGGGTTATGTGTTGCCATTTAATGGATGGTTTCTCATTTGGTTCCTTGGTTCATGTTTCAAACAAGCATGGTCTTCCTCAGGGTTGTGGTAACCTGTCAGACAAACTAGTAGAAGGATTAAGAAACAAGTTCATCGCATGCCATTTTTGTCCCCTCAAAATTAGATTCAGAATATCTTGTTAAGATGGTGGCTGAGCAGTTTAATTCATTACATTATACCTTTTAAGTTTTTAGCATTTAAATAACAGAGGAAAAATATAATTTAACTTTTTGCTAGTGCTCTGTGTAAGCTGTACTTATTTACCTAACATTTTGTTCCATGCGTTTCCCCAAGCTTTTCATTCTTCAAGCATCTTTTGTATATTCCCACTTGAGGTGGGTGGCCTACATGCAACTCAAATAATGACATTCAAATTGACAGCACCCATCAGAGCACTTGCGTATCTCACCCTTTTGCTACTTGACGCATGGTTTCTGAATATTCTGAGGGCAAGGCTGTAAAAGATAAGTGCAGGTTTTCAGTTTACCCCATAGTAGTAGGGAAAAGTGGCAGGGACTCTGATTTAATAACTGGGAACTAAGAATTGCATTTTAATTCTTACTCCCCATTTTTCTTTCACATTTGGAAAACACCTGCATCACTTTTGATGACAAACAGGATTCATTCACTGTAGACAGGTAGATTTTTAGAGTTAGTATACAGTGGATGTGATGTTAAGTTCAAGACCCTTTCTCTTTCCAATTTCTTCCTCCCTTTTCTTGTTCAGGGACCTCTCCCACAAGAGCCTGTTGAGACCTGTTCTCTCCCTCTATCAGCAGGTGCTATAGAGGAGGTACTAAGGAGTTTCAGAGGAAAAGTGTTTTACTCAAGGTACTTAAAATTAAAACACAAATTGGACCTCGGGATATTTTAATTCATTCATTAAGAAAAAATTTAGTTCTTCATATTTTCCCTGGCTTCCCTCATGTTTCCCCTTCCTTTCAACCCAGGACAGATTTTGCAACTTTCTGTTTGAGTGATACTTGTTTCCGCATCTCCATAAGACCATTTCACTACAAATATCCATGTTTTTACACGGATGGAGGATCTTTTCCAATGCAGGGTTCTGTTGTCCAGTCTTTCTGCTTTCCTCCAAGTGTTTACAAAATGCCTATCAGATACAGCACACTTACAGGGAAAACAAGGTTTTAGTCTACTTTTATTTGATCAAAACTTGTCAAGAAAGGATCTATTTACAGCCATGTTCCACCTGTATTTCCTCTTTGACAGGCTAAGTGTCCCACTGAAAAGTTGCAAATGAAAGATTCCATACACAGAAAAAACTTTCGTAATTTTTGCCAGAAAAAGCTGCATAAATGTATGGTCAGCTATAACTCCTTTACAGCAGTTTACAGAGCAGATTTATCTTTTTTCTCATGGTAAGGTTAAAGGCTTCAGCTCTGTGTAGAGCTTTATATACAGCTTAAAATGAGGTGTCTGCAATGCTAGCTAGCAAAAATTACGAACTCACGTCAGACAGTTTTGAAAAATGTTCATTTAAAAAAAAGTTATTCCTGGTATGTGCTGTACATACAGTGCTGTGGAGGACTAACCATTGTTCCTATGACTGTCATCTAAGATGCATCCAACCTAGTCTGGGGGTCTCCTTTAACTGTGAGGAGGTCATGTTTCCTGGACTTCTACTTTTTTAAAAATGCACATTGGTGTTTTGGAGTTGGGAGCCATCTCCTGGGCTGCCAATCTTCTGTTTTTTAACTGGAGTCCCCAAGTATTCAGGGAAAAGTAGAATAGCATCTTATTATATTAGTGGGACTCCTAAATAACTGGAGTGTATTACAAGAAGCAATAGCAAATTACTTTGATTGGATTCAGTTACACCCCATCTATGATCCATTCTTTTTATAAGTCAGCAGAAGCTGTAGATGGCAGTAGCACACTGAGTTTAAATGTTTGATACTGACTGAGTGGTAGCTTCAAAGCAGCAGACTAATTTTATTTTACATTTACAGAGAAATGTCTGCTGTCATAAGATAAAACATAACAGTATTAATAACGTTTATGGAGCTGCACCATTGGTGTTTTTTATGTTGGGTTTTTAAAATGCATCCCAACGTATGGGGAATTTTTAAAATGTTGAAATTACTGAGGAACAAATGCTTTCCAGCTGCTTCCTGTAACATAAATTCTACTGTTGTTTCAAAGTAAGTTCTTTGGGAGCATAAACTTTAACACAAGCATTTAAAATTCTGTTTGAAAGTGAGCGAGTTGCATAATTAGTTTAAATTTCCTAATTAAGATATTTCCTAATTAAGATTCAGGTAAGTAGTTCTATGCACTTGTGAAAATCTCCCCCAAGTGACTTAGGAGCTCAAGTCTTATGGTTTAATAGCCCTCCACCCCTAGGCTGCTAAGTGAAAAGTGTATTGAAATTCATTTGTATAAATGTGTAGATTATCCTGTGAGTATAAAATCTGTAAGGATCTGCAATTTACCCTGTTTTTCATTGGATTCATTAGGACTCAGCTGACTGGGTGTTTGAACAGATTTTACATGGCATTTTTACAAAATACACCACCATTTTATTGCCATTTTAAATTGTCTCCATTTTATGGAGTGTAATGCATAGCTTTCTTTGTTGCAGTCCACAAGAATTGGAATGTCAGTGAATGCAATACGCAAGCAAAGTACAGATGAAGAAGTTACATCTTTAGCAAAGTCTCTCATCAAATCATGGAAGAAGTTATTAGGTATGATTACCTTTTGTAATCTTCTTTCTACTTCTTGCCTATTAATTTTCCAGGGATTATAAAATATTGTCTTTTTTCCCCCCGCATTTAAGACTTGCCATTTCTTTAGCGTTTAATTTTTTTTTTTCTTGCAGCACACGTTACATTTTTCCCATTGCCATTTATCTCTACATTACCCTTCGGGCCCAAATTCAATGTAGTTTCATTGTGCATAAGACCAGAGCAGGAGGAGATATACCTATGATGTGACTCATTTGTGTTAAACAGTTTTTCTGCCTGCTGCCAGGCCAGAGTTCGTTCATTTCAGCATTAAAATGTACTGACTCTTGCCTGTATTGCTATTTGAAGTCCTCACCCTCTTTGAAGTCCTTATACTCAGGCATAGAGCTAGGGTAAAAGGCTTTTTACACTCTGGTCGTGGGGTACTGGGAAGGAAAATAGAAAACCAAAGACCTAACTTTTTGTTAAGTTATTTAATAGCATGTCTCTCGCCTTGTAGGAAGAACATTAAAATCTAAATAATTTTACATGGGTTTGCCTGTAGCAGAATTAAAGACACTTATTTTGCAGTATTTCTTTGTCAGGTAACTTTTGCACAGTAGGATTACATTGAATTCTATGTGGCTGTAAACATGAAGCTCATGAATAATTAATATTTGGGACATTACTGTTTACTTGTATAACTTCTATGCCTGTTGCTTCATTTCCTGTTCAAACAAAATCAAGGTTAGGAGTTTTCTCTCTGTAGCTTAAACTCTTAAAATACTGTAACCTCTACTTTCTGTTCTACAGAAATTACAAGAACTGCTGAATTGATAGAAGCCTATTCAGTCTAGAAAAGTATACTAAATATCAGCAATCATCCAGGTCAGCTAGCTATTTATTTCAGGGGAGTTCTAATTTTATCATATCATCTTCTCTTCTAAAATGTTGCAGAAATTTTATTTGGTATGTATTTTGTATGTGTTGCGCACAATTTGTGGCAATATTCTATAGTAGCAAGTTGCCTGTCAAGCATGCCAGGTGGAGTGGGGTGGGAGGGATGGAGCCCTGTGTCCACCCCCCACACCTGGGCCCATTCCCCCCGCCCCCTTCTACCCCCTCCGCTTGGGGTTCAGGCCCACTCCCCTCTTCCCCCTCTGCATCACGCCCAGGCCCACTCCTCCCTCGCCCCCTGCCACATTGGGTCTGGGTCCCCTCCCCTCCCCTCCTGCCACCACTTGGGGTCTGGGCCCACTCCACCTGCCATCGTCACTGCTTCAAGGGTGCAGGGTTAGTAGGGTGCAAGGCCATCCACCCCCCTGCTCTGTCCCCACTGTCATAGCGGTGCTCCACCGCTGCCTCCTGTCCAGAACTCTCTTGAAGTCCTCTGATTGGCTGTTTCAGACAACCAACCAGAGTGTGAATAAAGCGTTACTGACAGACAAAGGCTTTTATAATATTAGAATTTCTTTTTATACATGTGTGTTTGCTTAGCTAAACCATAAAAGAAAATACAATGCTTGGTCAGAAGCCAGCATGCAGCAGTGCACAGTGAAACACCTCTACCGTAGTCAAATGATTTGTTTTGTTATTTTGAAGGAATGTACTTTTGCTGATCATTTGATCTGATACCAATGGTAAAAAAAAAAAAAAAAAAAAGAAGAGTTGAAAACGAATTGACTGTGTATGTGTGAACATCTCTATTTTAATATAGAACATTGATGAAGTCAGGCAGCCTTTTTTTTAGTAGATATAAATGATAGGACAAAGAGACACTTACTGGAGGAAGAAAAATCTCTAAGAATACAGGAGGCATGGTGCTTTAAGAAGTAACTTCCCCTCCTCCCAACCTCGACACCAGGGGTAGTTGAAATGTCTGCTCACCAACCTCCCCATTACAAACTGGCTGTTTATTAAACTGCAGTTTATGTATTGGATGTATTGAAATGAAGATCTGAATGACTTAGCTACGCGCATGTGTGTGTTGTGGTCAGATAATATATGCCACATTTAAAACAAAAAAAAAACAGGCAGGGGGAGAGTTCATTAATATGCCCTGTGTTCCCTACATTTTGAATGTGTACGTTTGAAACTTGAATTGACACTGTGACATGGAGCAAGATATGCTTTTGGCACAAAATGTTAATGTTGGAAAATCAGTCTACAGCAGCGGTTCCCAAACTCTGGCTGATTGCGTACCACCAATTTAAAATGATGCTGCCTTCAGTACCACCAGCAAATGTTTGTCATATAAAATAATTATAATAAATCTGTTAATGCATACCACTGACAGGTTGTCTGCAAACCACTGGTTGTACCTGTACCACAGACTGGGATCCACTGGTCTACAGTTTTACTTTCTAATTTCATGCAGGCGAATTATTTTGGTAAAACTGGAATTTGATTTCTCATAATTTAATTTGGCAAACTGGGCAAAACATTATTGAATATTGGGAGTGAAATATGAAATCCATTTTGTTTCTTGTTAAAAATGGAAATGCCCTGCTGTCCTGAAGCAAACAAATTAAATACATGTTTTTCCAAAATCTGTGAAAAATGATGAGTTTATTACAACAAAGTTAATTTATTAACGACTATACAAGTGAATAACACACTCGATTCCACAAGCTCTTTTTTCCCCCGTTCAAGGCAGGTGGAGGGGTTAGTCTTGGATTCAACTACAAGATGAAGTGTGGAGCAGGATGCTGCTGTGGCTCTAATCCAAGCTCAGGGTCAGAGTTGGAGCTACAGCAGCCCATGCCCCCAACCCAGCTTACCCTCAGGTATGTCTCCCATCGAATTCTGGCAGGGGACATGGAGTGTAGGGTAGCTCTGGCCCAGTCCAGCCATGTGACAGTGGTGACATTGACAGCAGCTTTGGTAATTCAGAGCTGTAGCCAGTGTAATCCCTACTGTGTAGCTGGGCTGGGGCTACCCTGTGCCCTGTACCCCTGGCTGGAATGGGGTTGGAACTATGCTTGACGGTAAGAGGCTGTAGGGGGCAGAAGCTGCATTGGGCAGGTGGGGCTGCAGAGGCAGTGGTCTGCAGGCACTGCAGGGAGGGGCAGGCAGCAGCGGAGGCAAATTAGGTGGAGGTGGCAAGGGGCAGGGTTCAGGCTGCTTCAACCGCCTCCCACACACACACACACCCTTCCTCCCTCTTATGCTGCTTTCTTTGCATCAGTAGTACAGGGGACAAATTTAAGACAACCTTCTAAAAGTTAGCTTCTATACATGGAAAATTATAATACACATCCATTTTCCTTGTATAGAATCCAATTATTAGAGGGTCATCTTAAATTCAGGGTTGTCTTGGATTCAGGCAAATATAGTAACTACAGAATTCACTAATAATAGTTTTTGATTTAAGCTATCCTAGCTTTCTTTTCAGCATGATGTTCTTTATTCTTAAAACTTTCATTAGAACCAAACTTCTTGAAGAGTGATACAGTTTATAGGAATCCTGAAGACTTCTTACCTCCCTACCTAATGCAAATTCATCATTAAAAAACTCTGAAGAAATTGCCATTTGTTTTCACTGGGATTTACCCCAGTATCGTGAAGCTGGAGACGCCTTGAAAAATAGTGAGCAGAAAAATTATGGGTGTGTATCCAATTTTATAGGAGTCATTTCCAAACTTTTCTTCTTAGTTTTTACATTATATTTGAGGAATGATTGCTAGTAAATGGGTATAGTATATCTCCTGTGTTAGTGAGACTCAAAAAAAAAAAATGTGAAAGGTCCTAGGTATATAGACTAGTCTCTCTTTTTATAATGGATTTTTGAATGCCATGCAGCATAACTTTTTGTTCCTCAGCTTTGTTTTAATAGTACTTTTGTTTCACAAGTTTGAGATCACTAAGTTAAGTGGTTTAGAGGACACACTCATTGGGGTTTCTCCATGTTGCTAAGGGCACAAGAAGACTCGCAAGGCAATCAAACTGAAAAAATATACAAAAATATTGGGTATTGAATTAGAAGAAATGAGGTGGTTTTAAAAAAAAAAGATAATTGCCCTCTGTCTCCATAGTAAATATTCAAATGTAACTTGAAATGTCTGCTTTGTAGTTGAGAGAGCAATTATCTTTTTTGAAGCTGTATCAGGACCATGTTTTTAAGTGATTCAAGACCCACTAAAAATGAGCAGCGTAGTTTGGTTTAAAGCTTGGGGAGGCATGTTGAAGATTATATCAAATAGAATTAGCTTCCAAAACAAGGCATGTTCCTTTAGATTCATCTTGGTTTGGCTTAGCCTACCTTTTCCATAGAAGGTGTTTCATTTATTTTTATTTATTTACTTATTTATTTTTTCCCATTAGAATATATTGGGGCCTATAAACAATTTTTTATTTTAGTAGGAATGGACTTGTTTCTACAATTTAATTGAGTTCAGTAAAAAAAAATTATGGTAGCACAAAAGAAAAGTAAACAGATGTTACAGCCTTTTGCACCATAAATGCCTGAATTTGTGAATGTGATCATACTAAGTAATAGTTTGTGCTGCCCTTTTTGTGGCTGATGTCAGTTAGATTATTATGTTTGCTCTCCAGCCACCTCTAGCAGGAGCTTCAGCGGTCTGATCCTGCATTTAGGAAATTGTAAAATGAATTCCATTGGAGTTCCCTAGAGAGTGCAGTGGGAAGAGGAATCTGACAAAGAACTTTTTTGTTTTGTCATTAGTTTTTTGATTTGCACAGAAACTCAAACTTTAACAGCAGTCTGAAATATGGTGTTCTGTTTCAGTTATGCTGTTTGTAGTATGTGTAAAAGGGTATGGATCAAAGATGACAGCAAAGACAGCCAATTATTAATCATACTGAGGCTTACCCTGAACTTCGATGAAACCGAGTTGTTCACGATGGCAGTGTTTGTACTTGGGGAAAGAAAAGACTTTTTTTCTTTATACTATACTTGGCAGGTCATGTATGCTGTGCAAGTTGAACTTCTTTTGAACGTTTAAGAAAGAAAAGGCATATCTATTGATTCTGAATCTCTTATTTTTAGGATCTATCCAGCAACTGTATCTTGATGAGAACTACACCAGGGGTAGTTGAAATGTCTGGTCACCCCACTTTCTTGTAGGCAGTAAATAGCTAGGTCAGTAGCTTTCAACCAGAGTGCTGTTGCACCTCTGGGTGCCATGAGACTCATTTTGAGTGTGCCATGGCACTGATGGTGCTTGTGCCACCTCAGCCAGGTGAAATTGCCCCATTACCTCTGTTTGCAGCAGGCGTGTGCATAGCCAGATCAGGAAGTGTCTGCTTAATGAACAGGTAGATCTGGCTCTGGTGAATGTTTTCCTAGTCTTGCCCCATACCTGCCTCTTGGAAACAGAAGCACATGGGATGGCTCCACATGGCAGTGGCCCAGAGAGAGAGCCAGCTGAGAACCACAGTTCTATGGTTTTATCTCCAGGCTACTGCACCACCACTGCTGAGGCCATGTGGAACTGTGCTGCAATCCCTGTTTCCAAGAGGTGGGTGCAGGGCTAGGCTGGAAGAACATCTACCAGAGTTTGATTCGGCTTCAGTGTTGTGAGCAGTTAATAAAAGGTGGGATCTCGGGGGCATTGGTACTTTCAGCTAATCGTTAAATATCACCGATCTTGCTCTTGGTGTACTGTGCTATTGATGTGATTTCAGTTCTAAGAAAGGTATGATAACCAGGGATCCTGGTTTTCCCTGATTTAAAAAAAAAAAATTGCAAATTCTCTGAGAACCCCCACAAATCCATCATTAAAAGGCCCCCCACAGCTCCCCCTGGCCCTGCTAGTGCACCTCACTCATCTGCCCCATCCCCCCACCCTGGCCCTACCGGTGCCCCTCACTCCCCCAGCCCTGCTAGAGGGAGCCCCCAGCGGCCAGTCCTTGCAGGTTCAGGGACCAAGGTCCTCAGCCCCCTGCTGTTGACAGAAGGCAGTGGCTGCTGCAGGAGAAGGAGCATGGAGCCAGCTCCCCTACCCTTGCTGCCTACCTACTGCAGGCTGGGGCAGGAGTGGGGCCAGCTCCCGGCTGCAGCGCACAGTCCTGGGGTCAGAGGAAACCTGCACCCCCCAGATCTGTGTGGGGGACAGGTGAATGCTGCAGGCTCCTGCTCCCCATCCTGCCGCCCTCCCCTGGGGCCTCTGCAGCACAGCGTGTGTGACTGGGTGTGGCACAACAGGGTACAGCGGGGCTGTGCAGGAAAGCTGCTGTGAGAGCAGCAGCGCAGGGTTGTACCCCTCAAAGGAGCCCAGTGCACAGGAGGTGTATCACTAGGGCAGTGCAGAACTCACAGCAGCAAGCAGCTTCTCTTCCTGGCCCCACTGTGCCCTGCCACACTACGTTGCGCCTGCCAGGCTGCGGAGGCCCCAGGGGAGGGCAGCATGGCAGGAGCCCCCATGCATAGCTTGTGACTGCCCCGCACACAGATCTGGGGGCCCCAAGCCCCCCAGCTGGGCAGCAGTTCTAGCCCTGCCCAGCTCCCTCCCTCCCTATGAGGGCCTCAGTCCCCCTCTTCCCCCCTCCACTCCCACTTACCTGTGGGAGCTGCTCTTGGGTTGCCTGAGGCCATGTGCATGTAGATCAGGGGTGTGCAATTACTTCAGGCGGAGGGCCACTTACCCAGTTTTGGCAGGCTGTTGAGGGCTGCATGAGTAGCCCCACCCCTTGACAGGTGCCCCACCCCCTGGTCACCATCTGGGGACCAATATCCCAGGGCCAGCACTGGTGGGGCCCAAAGCGAGGCACAGGCTGGCAGGGGTCTGTGGAGCTGGGCTGCACTGCACCAGCAGGGAGAGGGGGGAGCTGGCCTGGCTCCATAGAGCCCATGCCAGCTCGGACTCTGCGCTCCTGCCACCCTGCTCTGGGCCCACCTGGCACTGGCCCTGGGACACTGGTGCACACCCTGTGCTCCTGCACCTGCTCACTCCCAGTGCCCCCCAGCTCCATGGTACAGGTGGGGGGGTAGCACATATCCCCAACCCCTTGCTCACTGGCAGGGAAGAATCTGGTGCTAAGCACAGGGAAAAGGTGCCCCTTGCCCGTGAGGGGCCGCTTTTCCTGTGCTCAGCACCAGCTTGTAACCTGCCCCGCTGCCAGCCTGGGCCCCGCCAGCTCTGGGCTTACCCGTCGGTGGCAGCAGCTGTGGGCCCCCTGCTTGCCACACTGGGCAGTGTTGGTTGCTGCTGCCTGCCTGGAGCTCGCGTGCTGGGCAGCCCACAGGCAGTGGTGGCAAACACTGCCTGGCGCCACAAGCAGGGGGGCTGCAGTTACTGTCACCACGCATAGCCCCGACAGGCGAGCCCAGAGCCGGCGTGGGGCCGGCTTACAAGGCGGTGCTGAACATGGAGTGGGGGAAGCGGCCCCTCACCTGCCCCGTGGCCAGCACCCTGCACTGGGGCTGCCTGTGCTTGTTCCAGGGAGCCCCATGCGGTCTGCGAGTGGCTGCAGCAGGGAGCACTGGCCATGGGGTGGGCGAGGGGCCACTTTCTTCCGTGCCAGGAAGGAGCCCGGGGTAAAGCTGAGTGTGGATGGGGAAAAGCGACCCCTTACCCACCCCGTGGCTGGCGCTTCCTGCTACAGCCATTTGCAACCCGCGCAGGGCTGTCTGGAGCAGGCACAGGCAGCCCCAGGCAGGCTGCGAGTGGCTGCAGCGTGGGGTGCCAGGCACGGGGCGGGCGAGGGGCTGTTTTCCCCTTCCCCCCCCCATTCAGCTTTTCACCAGGCTCCTTCCCTGCCTGGGGTCCCCCCTGCTCTTCCCCCCTTTCCAGTGTGGGGCAGCCACGTGCTCTCAGGTCAGACTCCCCTGGGGCTCCCAGCTGGGGAGACGGGGTTTGGCAGTCCCTGATGTTGTGGGAGCCTGCTGGGCTTCCCCTGGGTCCTACTGCCCTTGTTCCTATCATTTTTGACAGGAACCAAGGACAGATAAATATTAATTTTCTAAATTTTTTAGGGGCCCTGCAGGCTGGCCCATGGAACATATTTTTCCCACCCCGATGTAGATGCACGTGGTGCCCCCTGTCACACAGCCCTCCTCCTGCTCCTTCCCTGCTCATTGCAAAACTGGAAAATCCATGGGTTTCTCTGGTAAAATGAGAAATCTGCATTTGCCTCCAGCAAAAGGTAAAATCCACTCTTTACTCCAGTTTTACACAGGAAATGGAAAACCCAGATCGTTGCTGATTAGGGAGGTCTGCCTGCATCATCCCAGCCTTTTCTTCGTATGGCTGCCCAAGGGGCAGGAGTGTTGCCAGACCCCAGCCCCCTGCTAGCATCCTGAGGCAAGGAGGAGTGTGCAGTGCATGTATCTGTTGATGATACGGAGCTTTTCAATCTCCCTTTCCCTGTTTCTTTATACTGTCCGCAGCAAACTGACAGACAAGCAAGTCAGCAGGGGGCTGATAACTGTTTTGCTGTGCAAGTGGTAAACAATAGCCTATCATTAGTTCAAACTTTGACTTTGGGCGTAGAGCTTGGACTTTGTTAGCGAGCTCTAATTCTGCTTGGGGGGTCAAGGAAGAATTTGGCAAGGGACAGAACAGGAGATGGGGTGAGAGTCAACAGGATGACTGATATGTGCCAGCTGCTCGTGCATGTGTCCGCAAGGATGCCATTTCAGGCAGAGGCAATGAACTTGAATATATGTTGCAACTGGACTTCAGCCACCCACTGCTGCAAAACAATTAGAGGTAAAAGCACCTACACTGAACACCTTCAAGAGTAAATTGGATGCTTATCTTGCTGGGATCCTATGACCCCAGCTGACTTCCTGCCCTTCAGGCGGGGGGCTGGACTTGATGGTCTTCCGAGGTTCCTTCCAGCCCTAATGTCTATGAAATCTATGAAATGTGAAATTAAACAGCTTACCAGCTGACCTGTTGATTAGGTCCCAAAAGCCCTAAGCAAACACTGTTCTGTCTGCCTGTCCCAGTGGAGTTGGAGACATGCACACGGGCATCTCTCAGCGTTAGCTAGCATACCACATGCCTAGGGTCCATGGGGCCTGGGATCTGTGCTGTGGGAGATGGAGGTGGGGATTCCTGCTTAAGCAGTGGGGTTGGGGGAAGTCAGGCAGACCCTGCTGTGGGTGCAGTCTGCTGCAGATCCAGGAAGGGAGCAAAGGGGAGGGGCAGCCCTGCTGTGGAGCAGAGAGCCCCACCCAGCTCGGAAAGCATGCTTGGATGCTGGGGGAGTCTGGTTTATCTTAAACCAGCAAGGGGTCCTAGACAGACATTGAATAAAACGGTTTGAGCCCAATCAGTTATGTCTGATGCTACATGCAACCAGGTTTATCACAAACCGGTTTCAGCCATTTTCAAACTGGTTTATGTGTACTGGACATCTGTTCTGCTACAGGTTTTAACCAATTTCTGACCACTTAAACCGGTGTCTGTGTAATGTCTGTCCCTAGCTACAAACTTCAGAACTGGGGGCCATAAAAAACATCTTTCAGCTGTTCAATGAGTCTTCAAAATTGCAAGTAGGGGCAGCTTCGTTGGTGTATTATACTGCTTATCGTTTAAGTCAGTCTATAGAGGATCATCATCTGCAAATACCAGGGTTAGGTTTTGAGACTGTGCTTTTTTTTTTTTTTATCCAGAAGGTGTAAAGGATTTTTGAGTCTGGTGGTGTATAACTAGAAAAGAACACTAGAACTCTTCAATAAACACTTCTAGGCACTTTAAGTACTGGGTTAGATGTGCGTGTTTTTGGATAATAAGAGATACTGCCATATGTTTTTACCCAGGATGTTTTAATATTAAATACACAATTCTCTTAAATGAACCCAATACAAAAGCTTAGAGGCTTATGAACTAGCAATTAGCTGCCTAAGAAAGAATACTTTATCACACTTAAAATTTGTAAATAGAAAGTCATAATACTAACCACATTGCACTTTAAGTGTTATGCAGAGGTATTCCACACACAGGAGTCTCACTGTACTTTGTTTTGGACCAGATAAACTCACGTTTAGGGTACTTATCAGTTTTTCTCTATCAACTGGTTACCACTGTCCCCGCCCCCCCCAAAAACCCCTAAACGTTGTGGTAATAAATTCTAGTTCCTCAACTCCTTACTATTGAGGAAGTTACTTACAACTAAGGATACTGGTATCTGCATCTGCAATAAATATTAACTAGTATAAAGACTAACAATACAAAATAGTTTCCCAAAAGTCTTTTAATCCCCATATAATATTTCATCTTGGCAGGCAGAACCCGTTTGAATGGCTCAAGTTGCTTGTTTTTTCCAGTACTTTTGACAGTACTCTTTTTACACTATCCTTATACTTACTTTAAATTCAAAAGGCTGTAAGTAGAAAGAAGATTTTTTCATAACGTGGCCTAGATTCCCAAAGAAGTACTAAAACTGTTTATAGGAAGAGAGTACCTCTGCATTGGAAGGGTAGAGGATGTATTGGGTATGATGCAAAAGGCTTCCCTCTATATTGTGTCGAAGCATCTCTTATGGTTTGCCATTTATAAGGAATCCTTGCTGTAAGCTCTACCAAGCTGAGTCTCCTTCTTAATTTCCCATCACTAAGAACTATGTTCTCTGGGAAGTTTCCCAGCCTTTATAGTCAGGAGTTGCAGAGTTGTCAGTACGGCATCTTTTCTCTGTGAATATGAGCTGTTGACAAATGGAATAACTTGTCTTTATCTTTTAAGATCATTGCTTGTTAGTACTTGGAAAATTAAGGTGTTAGGTGAAATAATAAAACATGGATTGAAGTATTAAATTTGCAACCACTCTAGTTTTCTTGTTAGATCTTGCCCCCCCACCCCCGTGCACCTTGTTTCACCAGCTTGTTCAAAAAATGTGCCCAGCCTGGTGGTAAATAGAAAAAAAGTGGTATTATACTTAAATTGTTAATATGATATTCACAACACAAAGCTGTTAGTGCTTCTTGGGGAATTTGTCATGGTTTCTAAACAACTATTTTTAGTTGTCAACAAACAAGTGCCTTGAGATTTTTTTTTTTTCTTTTTACGTGGTTGTAATGGGAAAAGCCTGTAATGAAGCTACTGATCAAGACCAGACACACTATTAGATATTAATCATTCTGAATTTGATATTGAATTAATGAATACTGGTATATCAGTGCTGATCCTTTCCTTGGTTAAAATTAGAAAGGACTTCCCATTTAAAAGCAAGTTCCAGGGCTTTTAACAATTGAACGATTCTGAAATAGTTAGTGGCTCGTTACGCTAATAATTTTATTCCCATGCATTTCAGTAAATACCTTGTTGTTTGATAGGTGAAGTACAACTAGTTTCCATCCTGATTTTTGGATGAGATGATTTGCATAAATATGTTTGTCAGAGATGCATGCTTAATCTTGTTTTTATGACACTTTAAAAAGTGAACAGTTTTGTTTTTGAAGAATATATTTAATGGCTTAAGTACTAAGAGAAGTTTGCAGCCCTTCTAGGTGCTTTCATTCTAATTTCTAAAGGTGACCTGAATATTTGTTTTGCAAAAATATTCCTAGCAGCTTTAACAGTAATAACGTTTAAAAGAATACAGATGTTGCATCTCTTTAAAACTGTCTTATAATGGTCTGAAATATTTCACTTGTTGAGTGGCTTGTCTGTATTGCCTGACTTAATTTTCTTTTTTTCCTTGTCTCATAATGAATATAATTGGCTTCATAGAAATGTCTTCCTCTTGGAGGCAGGGTGGGGGAAGGGGAAGCTGAAAGTAAAATTTACTCTCTTTTAGTTTTTGCTCTAGTTGTTGTTATCAGTTCTGTTTTCTTCTGTATTGGAACCTGTTGAGGTGTGAAGAAGTTGAAACTAAAATGTAGTTTATTCTTGGGATTTTTAAACCTTTATTCTCAGGGTTAGGCTGCTCCTAAAATGTAACCCTTCTTTTTCAAATCGTCTAAAATTTGTTTACTCCACAGAGATCATTAAACAAGGAATTTTCCCAGATTTTCCAGCTTTGGTATTACTGTCTCGGTCAGTGGAATAACCGGGGTTCACACGAGTCAGAAATTTTAGTGTCATATTTCATGTAAAGAGAGAGTGCTTCCAACATAATTCGCCTAGTTTTTCAAATTCCTCACTTGCTATTTAGATGTTTCATGCTATCTAAATTACCATATTTACTTGATTCCGAAACGAGGATTTGGGGGGCCCTCTTAGAATCAAGTATGAGGGCAGTGGGGGAGCAGACAGCTACTGTGACTTGGGCTCCAGTCCCTACCCAGGGTCGGGGTCATAGTTGCAGCTGCTCCCTGCACCCCCCTGATGCCTCTGGACCCTGCCTCCTTCCACCTGCCACATAGCGTTTGCTTTCCCACTTGCCCCTCTCCCCCTCCCCCCTGAACTTCCTTTTCTACACGTGGCTGCTCTGGAGCAGCCCATGCTCTGGGCATGGGCCATGCTCAGTGCCTCAGGCTATAATGGGGACAGAGCCTGCTGGCATGGGGAGCAGAGGCTGCAGAACAGGTAGAAGCTGCTTGACCCTCCTAACACCATTTGCCCCCTTGCACCAGTGGGGGCAAAGAATTAAAGATGAGCCTCCCCAAAGTTAGGAAAATGATAACTAATTCATACATTTTTTTTCCACATATAGGATCTTACTGGGGGGGTGGGGAGAGTGTCATTTTAAATTCAGGACGGTCTTAGATTCAAGTAAATACAAGTTTTTGCTAGGTCCACATTCATAGATTTCTCCAATAGAACAGGTATTTTTTTCCTTCTAGCTGTTCTGGTTTGGTGTTTATCACAAACTTTCTTGGCATTTACTTGGCTGCTTATAAATCTTATGCATCATTATGGAAAGTGAGTTTTTTCTGCATCCCTTCCTTTTAATTAAGAATTCAGCATAATGTAGAAAAATGGGAATTACTTTAACAGTGCAATACATTTGCCAATTTTCTTGGCTTTCTTTTTGTCATATGTTAAGTATAAAGATATGTTGATGGTCTTAGTCCTGAGGTTTGTTTTTTTTTAACACCTTTATGTTGTTAAATGTCATCAACTCGAATGTTGCATCTATGGCATTTGAATAATTGTTTCCATTCTCTTGCCTTTATTCAGGTTGGTGTGTTTTAACTACTTTTTTTTTGATTGGCTAAATATTTAAGTCTCTTGATTCTTTACATTTATTTCCTTGTTTCTATAAAGTTAACTGTATATGTCTTAAAAAAATAGAACACTGCTCTTCTACTTATAACACTGATTATTAAGTTTGGATGCTGGAATAAGAGGCGTACTTGTGGGAGTTGTGGGTACTCCACCTTTCTGAAAATTCTTCTTTTTTTAGGATTCCCCTCCCCTTTTGAGGGGGGGGGGGCACTCAAAAAGGGATTGAGGTGCCTACATTCAGATACCCAATTTAGAATTTTGTTCTAGGGCTGTTTCCTTGGTATCTCTCTTCCCCTTGCCTCCCCCACTTCTTCATTTACAAGCTCTTTGGTGTTTTTTAATATATATTTAATTTTACAAATAGGGGGAAACATGAGTTTGCATTGGTAATGAATCTTTAAAGAGTTTTTTATTCTTACTGCTGATTGCACACCACCTTTGTTAGGAAGATATTATTGATAGGAAAAGTTAACTGAAAATGTGCAACTTCAAAACAGTTTGTTGGGCTGCATATAGACATTCATTTGTACCAGTAGAAATTTCTTCCTGGAGGAAAGTAGCCTGGGAGCTGGACCATACAGACATTCATTCCTCCAGCCCCATGTCTGGAGAGCTTCATGGGCCAGCACTTGAGGGCTGCTCCTTTCTTCCCCCTGCCTCCCGCATTCCTCTTCCCTACCCTTAGGGTAGTTCATTACTTAATGGCCAGCCTTCTTCTGTGCCTGGAAATGGGGCAGCAGCTGGCAGCTGCTGAAAAAGCAGCTGTCAGAGACGGACCCTGGAGCGTTTCTGTCTGGGAGACTGCTGCCCCTCTGCAGCACTCCCCTTCCTCCCCATCCCACCAATCAACTGACAGGCTGAACTTGTCTAACTGCAGTGAAATAAACTATATAAAACTGGTAAGGGTTAGATGTAGTCCCCTGCTAATTCTGTTCTAAAAGAAGCACTGTTTTGTTGCTGGTTTTTAATGATATGTATATTTCCAGATGGACCTTCAACTGATAAAGATTCTGAAGAAAAGAAAAAAGAGCCTGCGTCTTCATCACAGAATAGCCCTGAAGCAAGGGAAGAAAGGTATGCTTGCTTGGAAGTCTGTAAAAATGAATTGGCACTAGAAATTTAGTTTAATATTAACCTGAAGATTCAACCTTTGCATATATGTTCCCCAAAATATTTAATCTTTCTATGTCCTTACCTTTATTTTTCCTGTCTATAAATTGGTGTCAGTCGGTCATTTTAGATTGAAGAGGCAAAGTGCCTACCTCCTTTTTGTGCTGTTAGTTGCAGAAATAAGTTGCCATACCTAGACTGCACTAGCTTAATGGGCTGCTAGGCTCAGGTAGCTATTTGATCTCTTGTTAAAATAGCCATTCCGCCTACAGACCTCATAGAATCATAGAAAGTTAGGGTTAAAAGGGACCTCAGGAGGTGATCTAGTCCAAGCCCCTGTTCAAGGCAGGACCATTCCAAACTAGATCATCCCAACCAAAACTGTCTACCTGGGTCTTAAAAATCTCCAAGGATGGAGATTTCACCACCTCTCTGAGTAACCTGTTACAGTGTTTTACCACCCTTCTAGTGAGAATTTTTCTTAATAGCTAACCTAAACTTGCCTTGCTGCAACTTGAGACTGTTGCTGTTTGTTCTGTCATCTGCTGCCACTGAGAACAGTGGAGCTTCATCCTCTTTCATACCCCCCTTCAGGTAGTTGAAGGCTGCTATTAAATCCCCTCTCAGTCTCCTCTTTTCTAGACTAAATGAACCCAGTTCCCTCAGCCTGTCCTCATAAGTCATGTGCCCCAGCCCCCTCGCCATTGTTGTTGCCCTCCGTTATACTGTCTCCAATTTGTCCACATCCTTTGTGTAGTGGAGGGGAGGGGGGGGCAAAACTGGGTAGAGTACTCCAGATGTGGCCTCACCAGCATTGAATAGAGGGGATTAATCACTTTCTTTGACTTGCTGACAACTCCTACTGATGCAGACCAGTATGTCGCTAGCCTTTTTGGCAACAAGGGCATGCTGTTGGCTCATATTCAGCTTATTGTCCACTGTAGCCCCCAGGTCCCTTTTTGCGGAGTTGCTGCCTAGCCAGTCAGCCCACAGCCTGTACTGGTGCTTGGGATTGTTCTGTCCTAAGTGAAGGACTTTGCACTTGTCTTGCTGGACCTCATGAAATTTCTTTTGGCCCAGTCCTCAAATTTGTTTAGGTCACTCTGAATCCTAGCCCTATCCTCATTGTATCTAGTGCTCCCCTCAGCTTGGGGTCATTTGCAGACTTGCTGAGGGTATACTCAGTGCCATCTTCCAGATGGTCTGCTTAGTGTTCTTGCTCTTAAATGTTTTCTACCATGATTCTTTTCCTCTTAAAATAGATGGTTTTATTAAACATTGATTTTTTCAAGTAGACTTTGTGTAATTCACGTTTTTTTTCTCTGTTTCACTGTTTCTTTCCTTTCACTTTTTGTTGCTTTCTTAATATATTGTATATGTAAGAAGGCCACAAAGTCTGTGTAAGCTTTAAACAAACGAATGAAACATTAACTTAGTCATGTGCTTTTTTTCCCCCCTTTTAATAAATGGCTTTAAGTAACAAATAAATGGACACACTTGTACAGTAAACCTGGTTGGAGTTTCTTAAATGGTAAAATGAACTGAAAGATGGTATGGCAACCTACTGACATGATTGCTAGTAAGCTAAGAACAGAAGTTGAAAAAATTAGCGGAACATTTTTTTTTGTTGTTGCTTTGAAGGGGTGGGGAGAGGATCTAGAGCTCTATGTAAGGCAAGTATAGTGATTGTATATATAGCAGTTAAGAATGAAAGGTATAAAAGGGGGTGTCCAGAGCTAACACTGTCAGTTGAGGGGGTACCTGATTGTTTATTACCCTTGACCTAGATTAGGCAAGATATTTCTAGGATACTGTAGATATCAGATGCTAGACTTTGCTTTATTCTTCATTATTCTTATTTTTTTTTAGTCTCTATATCAATATATCTTTTTAAAATTTTAATAAATGTATAAAATTCATCATGTGCCCTTGATGTGTCTCCTACTCTTTAACCCTCAACCTGTAGCAGAAGTAGACAAGTGTATACAAATCTTCAAGCTGTCCCCAAATAAAACCCTTTAAAAAGCTACATAGCTCTGTCAGTTGACAGTGTTGCCTCCTTTTTCCTTCAGTATACTGAATAGACAGACATCTATCTAGATCTAGACAGACTTTTGGGAAACTATTTTGTATCGTTAGT
>NW_017728992.1:117762572-117766730 GCF_001723915.1 Gavialis gangeticus | reverse complement strand
GTGTGTGTGTGTGTGTGTGTGTGTGTGTGTGTGTACACATATTATAGATAGATAGATATAATATCAAAAAGTATAAAGACTAACGATACAAAATAGTTTCCCAAAAGTCTGTCTAGATCTAGATAGATGTCTGTCTATTCAGTATACTGAAGGAAAAAGGAGGCAACACTGTCAACTGACAGAGCTATGTAGCTTTTTAAAGGGTTTTATTTTATATAATATGGCCTCAATATTACCCAGCATGGTATTTCTTTGTCCCCTTTGTTGAAGTTGTGTACCATGATGCCAACTGGTTTTCATGTTTTATGAAGGCTTGAGAGAATTGAGAATTAAGACTTTCCAGATGAAATGCCAGGTGCCACAGAGAAATGAGCATGTGGAGGGCTTTTGGGGTTTATTTATCTGGGTTTTTTTTTTAAAGTTTAATCATGTGTGTTGCTCTAAGTAGCTGTGCAAGTATTCTGTTATGGGAATATTGTCGATTGGATTTCAAGATGAAAAAGTTTTTGATGTAGGATGAAACTGGGGAGAAGGTGTGTCATGCCAACTTTCTGGTTTTTGACCCATTTTAGCAGTTCCAGTAGCAACAACAGCAGCAGGAAGGAAGAGACTAATGCTCCCTCAAATTCCTTCATCCATTCTCATCCTCGGGCTCCAGTCACTACAGATTCTGTTCGAATGAAGTGTAGAGAAATGCTGGCTGCAGCTCTCAAAACGGGAGGTGAGCTATATAGAGTTTACTTGCAATATTCATTTCATTTTGTTTCCTTCTGACTGTTTCAGACCAGGCTGAGTCGTGTATAGCTAGGTCAGTTGGTTTGTGTGTAGGTTCCTCTGAATTAACAGAACTCAGTAACCCTGACAACCTGGAGAAACATACTGAGGTACTTTTCAGTGCCACTGATGCCAGAGCCATTTTATGTTGCAGTGTATCTGACATCTGTGGTCCAGCAGCAAAGTTTTTTATGATGCATTCTAGCCATTGCTGCTTTGAAGCTTTGCATGACTCCTCCCTTTCATAGAAATTTATTTTCCTCTGTCATATTTTTGTGTTTTTAGGGTACTGCTATGCGCGTGAACTTTTACTTTCCCTTCTGCCCCCTCTCAATTTGAGATTACAAATTCTGGTTGCCAAAAATCTCCCATTTTCATTTAAATTTAATGCGTACATTGCCCTGAGATCCTGACAGTAAGTCTTATCTTCCAGACACTTGCAAACAATTTCATGTTCTCATCCTTTATGCAAACTACTATGTAATTTTATCTCTTGTAATATTACAGTTCAAAATTTACTCATATTTACATTATCCCTGTATCAATGGGAACAATCTTTCTGCACTGTCTTTTGGCTTCTGTAATTAAAACTAGGACATAATAAAGACTTTTTGCTAAATTTTTGGACGTGATGCTCCTTATTTAGGTAAAGCTTGTGTATAAAATTATTTAAAAGTGTATGTTGGTGGAAAAAAGTAAAAGGAACAAGGTGCAACACAAAGTTATCCAGACTCTTGAAAGGCCTCATCTTTTTATATGCTAGTGTGAGTTTTTTCAGTTTATTCCTCTCTCACTAGACAAACCCAAGACTATCCTCTTTCTCTTTCTCTCTTAATATCAGGATAACATGAAGTTTGAAGAGATCATTTTTCTAAATGCCTAATTATTCCCTTTGAATTTTATAATAAATGAACTTCAATTCAGAAACAGCCAAAGCATCTAACTAACTGGAAATTAAGTGCTTATTTAAAAGAAGGAAGGGGGGGGGGACAGTAAAGGATTCTAGATCACTTACATAACTTCTGAACTTTGTGTAGCATAAACCTAGAAATGTCTTTGGAAATTTATCAGAAATTATTGGGAATTTTAACAGATTACACAGAATTATTTCTTATAAGAAAAATGAAGATATTATTGTGTGTTTTGGCAGAATTTGGGGGTAAAGGCTTATCACTGTCTGCTTGCTTGTGCAGCAAGAGGGGAGAATAGTGACTGAATATCTAGCTGACCACGTACCTTAAAATGTAAAAGTGTAAATGGAGATGAAATTAAGAAAGTGTTGCAAGAGTGTCTTGTGTTCTAGGACAGTTAATATTTCTCTCTTTTACTAAAACCGTAGCTCAAAGACTTCTGAGATGAGGCATTTCAGGCCAAACCTGCATGCTGTCTTCAGTGTGCTTAAGCATTCTTTAACTTCAGTTTGTCTGCTTTCCCTGTTTTTAACACCCAGTAAGCCAGTTTCTGTAGCCAAATTATTGACCCTTGTGTCATCTGTGTGAATTCTTACCAAAAAGTTTTCACACAAACTGTGTATCCATATTACCTTGAATGAAATATTTTCATTTGTATTGTTGTTGAACTAGCAAAAGAGAATGTTTCAGTCTTTTTCAGGGTAGAGATTAGCAGTTGTCAAACTGAATGTTCAAGGCATAACTGATAATGTAAAAGTCCTTTGTATAATACTTGCACCCACATTTTAGCTCCAGATGAAATGTGTGATTTGAAAGCCTGTGCTTTTCTATTATTTGTCTGTCTTTGTCTTCTCTTCTCTGCAAAGTAATACATTAACAGAATTTTGTAATCATAAAAGTGCAGTTTGCTCACTTTTAACAAGTAGAAAATGCAATGTACTTATAGCAGGGGTGGGCAATTATTTTGGGCAGAGGGCTGCTTACCCAGTTTTGGCAGGCTGTCAAGGGCCGCATGGGTAGCCCTGCCCTGTGACAGGTGTCCTGCCCCCTGGTCATTATCTTGGGACCAATGTCCCAGGGCCAGCACTGGTGGGGCCCAGAGCGAGGCACAGGCCAGCAGGGGTCTGTGGAGCCAGGCTGGGCTGCATCAGCTGGGAGGGGGGAGCTGGCCCAGCTCTATAGAGCCTCTGCCAGCTGGGACCCTGCGCTCCTGTCACCCTGCTCTGGGCCCCACCAGCACTGGCCCCAGGACACTGCCTGCTCACACCCAGTGCCCCCCAGCCCTGCGGTACAGGCAGGGGGCAGCGCTTAGCCCTGACCCCCTGCTCACCAGCAGGGAAGAAGCTGGTGCTGAGTGTGGGGGAAAGTGGCCCCTCGTCTGCCCCATGGCCAGCGCTCCCTGCTGCAGGCACTCGCAGCCTGTGTGGGGCTGTCTGGAGCAGGCACAGGCAGCCTCGTGCGGGCTGCAGGTGGCTGCAGCGCAGGGTGCCAGGCATGGGGCAGGTGAGGGGCTGCTTTTCCCCGCACTCAGTGCCAGCTTGTAACCCGTCCCACTGTCAGCCTGGCATTGGGGCCGGGTTACAAGGGGGGGGGGCGGAGCAGCCCCTCCCCATCCCATACCCTGCACTGCAGGCATTTGCAGTCTGCCTGCTCCCAACAGCCCCGCGTGGGCTGTGAGCACCTGCAACGTGGGGCACCGGCCATGGGGCGGGTGAGGGGCCACTTTCCTCCACGCAGGGAAGGAGCCCAGGGAAAAGCTGAGCGCGGGGGGGCAGCAGCCCCTCCATGCCTGGTGCCCCATGCTGCAGGCACGCACAGCTCGTGTGGGGTTGTCTGGAGCGGGCACAAGCAGCCCTGTGCTGGCTGCAAGCAGCTGCAGCACAGGGCAACGGGTGTGGGATGGGGTGGTGCTGCTCCCCACCCCTGCTCTCCTTTCCTGCCCGCCCCCCCCCCCTTACCTGAGCTTCCCGCACTGGGGCAGCCACCTGCTCCCAACCCAGAAACCCCGCTGGGGAGTGGGGTCTTCCGGCTGGGGAGTGGGGCCGGGTGGGCCCTGCTGTTGACGGAGCCTGCTGGGCTTCCTCTGGGTCCTACTACCCTTGGTTCCTGTCATTTTTTACAAGAACCAAGGGCAGACAAATATTAATTTTCTAAACTTTTTTTGGGGGCCCCATGGGCCGGATACCTGCGGGCCGTATTTTGCCCACCCTTGACTTATAGCATAACTTGCTCTGGTCCAGAGTTAATGGATAGTTAAGATTTTTTAGCATAATGACCTCCTTTCAACATGGCTGATGCTCAAACTTGTCTCTTCCTCAGGTGATTACATTGCTATTGGTGCTGATGAGGAAGAACTGGGTTCTCAGATTGAAGAAGATATCCTTTGCTGTATGTATAAATGCTCTAGAATAAGACTGTTGAAGGAGTTAGAAGACTTTTTTTTTTTTTTTTTTTTTTTTTTTTTTTTTTTTTT
>NW_017728992.1:117756698-117762527 GCF_001723915.1 Gavialis gangeticus | reverse complement strand
TTTTTTTTTTTTTTTTTTTTTTTTTTTTTTTTTTTTACACCTGTGTTGTCCATGCAACATTGTTTCCATTTAAAAGAAAAGCATCCTCATTCTGCTCAGCCAAGATATGTGAAGTTTTGCATGAATGAGGGAGTTTAAATCACGTACAAACAACAAATTATGTAAATTCTTACAGCTGATATTTTTATTCCTGCTACTAGCAGCACCAGAGGCAGATATAATTTTAGGCACTTTTATGTTCCCATAATTTTGGCTGAAGTTTTACTGTGAAAAATCATGTGAATATTGAAGTGTTTAATCCTGTTTTTACTCTAATAACTTCACCGTCAGCAGAGCAAATACTATAAAGATAGCAATAATCTAATCATAATCTACCCTACTGTCCTGCTGATGTACCTTTTATAATTAAAGCCTGACTTGCAAAAGGAGTATAGTACTTGCACTGAAAACTTTTGGGAGCTTCATTTAAATTTTAAAATTCTGTTGTGGTACTTTGTGCTCAGTTACCAAATGCAGCATTAATTTAAAATTAATTCAACCTCTCAGCAGAATTCAGGGTTCTGGCTTTTTATTTATTGGAGGTTTCCAGAAGCCTAATACAGGATCTTTAGAGGGGGAGATCAAAGAGCTCACACTGCAGTCACTAGGTGCTCAACAAAATTAATCTTCTTACTGTCTTGATAATCTTGGTCTGGGTTGAACAGAGAAATCAGTATAGTCATTTCAACAGTTAGTAAAAAGAGGAACAAATCAGCAAATGCAAACTTTTTGGGCAGTGTTAAGTAAAGCAATAAAGTAATGTATTTTGTTCTCTGTGGGCGCGTCTACATGTGCCCCTACAGTGCTGGAAGTACTAAATGATGGCACAGTAACAGCCCATACTGCGCTGTCCCAGTGGTGCACGCGTATTTTTAGCTGGTACGTCACCATAGCAACACTACTGAGGGAGCGCATTGTTATGGCAGTGTAGCTGTGGTGTCATGGTTTGCGCCCACCAGCGTTATGTCGCCGTAGTGTGTTGCTACGGCACTGGAGCATCACATATAGATGTGCCCTGTTTTACTTGCTTATGCTATGTTCCTTAAGTCCAACGCACCTATATTCCAAGAATTAAACAACACTGACATGAAATACAAAAATAGGGTACGAAGTAGGATAGCAAATCTCAAGGATCCGAAGAATCCTAATCTAAGAAAAAATGTCTTATGTGGAAATATACCTCCAGACATGTTTGCAAAAATGACAGCTGAGGTAAGCAAAGAGTACTCTTTTATGTGATTTAACATTTCTGTAAGTTTTGTAAGAATTGTATGAAATGTAAAAGCTGGTCAAGAAGTAACCAAAGGTGAGCATAGGGCTCTTGTATAATTGGAGTTATATTGAAAGTGTAGCTCATGGAGGGATAACAGGCTAATTCTTAAAAATATAATGCAGACCTAAGGGAAAAGGCAGTTAGAATATGCATTTAAAGGCAGTTCAAATGTGCAGGTGCTGCAGGGGGCATGCACAGAAACTGGATACATTTAACTTTTTTTTTTTTTTTTTATTGCAACATGTACCCTTTAAATTCTAGGGGGTGGTGCTGGGACATGTTACCTAGGTGTGCAGGGGAGGCACGATGGAGTCCTGATGCTGACCCTGATCTGCCAAGTCATTCCTTTGCCACTTGGGATTTTCTGCAGTTTAGTCAGCAGCTCTGCCAAGCTCTAAGGACTCCATTTGGATTTTAAATTAATTTCTTGAACTGAAAATAATTTGACTTGAGTGGCTAAAGATCTGTTGATATTAATTTTAATCTCCTCTCCGTGATTTATATTAAATGAAACGTTAGGAACCATGCAAGTACAGTGATAACATTCATTAGCATTGAGGGGAAGATAGGAATACTTTTCCTTGTGCACACAATATACAAAAATATGAAGCAACTGAGTAGGTAAATGAAAATTAAAATCCTGCAGATTAGGAAAAAATCAAGGGAGTTAATTGAATGAGTTGGTTATGTAAAAACATTTAATGTAGTCTTGTAAGGCTCGAGATAAATGTATTGAGTTTTCTGCAAATTGAGCATTTACATCTCTTACTTGGGTTTATTATTTTATATTAAGTGTTTTGTAAATTGCAGTTTGTCTACCTTTTATTATATTATGTCATTAAAATTAACTATTAAAACAAAATATGTGGAGAGAGATACCATGTGGAGAACCATTTCACTTGAGTCCTGAATTTAAAAATTGCCAACCTTTTTTGGAATCATAACTGAGTTCCCCAAAATAGCCTTTTTTTTTATAGGATTTAGAGATTGGAATGACTGTCTGTGGCACTTTTTATATATAAAGATATATATGTCTTAAGGTTTGCACCAAGGTATCAAGTTCTTGCTCAATCCATGACAGCTATGGGTCATAATTTTGTTTTATTTTTTTAAGATAATCTTTAACTGTTATTCCCAACCTAGGCCCTGTGCTTTGAATGAGGATGAGAATAGAATCTGCTGGCATAAAATACTGGAGAATTCCAATGTGATATTTAGTACTAAGGAATGGTGCTGGCCATTGGCAATAGGAACTAAAGTTCTGGTTTCTTTATTCTGTGCAACAGATAACAGCATGTCTTGGCTGTGTTAGTCTTGATTTCGAGGGCAGTTTATTCTCTGTGCCCCTTCTATGCCTTGTCGGCAAGTTTTGGTGCATCTTTAGAAATTGAGTTAATCTGAAATGCAAAATTGTTGTGCAGGTTAATGTACAAGCCTGAGATTTTTTTTTTTTTATTGCTGCCATGCTAAGCTGAACTTCAATTTGTGAGCTACAAATAGGAGGTTTCATTTTGCATTATGAGACTATGTACATTTGAATATTGTTCTCAGAATAAATAAGAGTTTTGCAGACACTGAGTATTGGTTTGGACCTGCAGAAAACTTTTATGCTGTTTCATGATTTTAAAAAAAGGGGGAGAAAAACCTAACCAGCTTTGGTTTTGCTATTTTTGGCTTTGTAAATTTAAACTTTACACATGATAACTCTATCTTCTTTATTCCTGCCAGAAAATGATATGAGGCTTTGACCTAGAGAGAACACCTTCTATTTTGCTCCCGATGCCTGTCTTTTCCCCTTTATGCTGTGTCTATCACCTTTCTCAATTATCACTGTTCAAAGATGCATTCATGTAACTCTTTTTTAACTTTGAGGGTAACTTCCTGATCATCTAGGACACTAAAGGGGTGAAGAGACATAAGTTTGTACAGTTTCTTTGGCAAATGATTGTAAAATTTTAATAGCTGCATTTGAAGCTTACCCTGGTTTGTTTAGCCAAAGTATAAGATACAAAGTTCTTATAATGACTTGACTGCTTGATAGGATATTCAGTAATTTTTAAAGCAGAATTGAATGCTCAGTATGATCATATATACTTTCAAAATTAACTGTATTTAGTTTGAGGTTCTGAATTGCTGATGCTATCAATAATTCATTAACGTTGTAAGAAAAACCCCAACAATAGATTGAAAAAGTTATAATAGACAGTCTATTTTTTTTTCCTATCAGGAAATGGCAAGTGATGAGCTTAAAGAGATGCGTAAAAATCTGACCAAAGAAGCTATCCGAGAACACCAGATGGCTAAGACTGGAGGCACCCAGACTGACTTGTTCACATGTGGCAAGTGTAAAAAGAAGAATTGTACTTACACGCAGGTATGTAATAATTGAGGCTTCTCCCTTTTGGTCCAGGATGAGCCTCCATTTTAAGGAAGTCTTCTGGTATTTAACAGTTATATCAAATATATAATATGAGAGCTGAAGGAGATGATGATTTTTTTATAGTACGCTTTACTTGAGTTACTTTTAAATGTTTTTTGGTTCCAATTTAGGCTAAAGGAAATTAGCACAGTAATATTAGTTAACTAATTATAAAGCTTTTCTACAAGTTACAAATAAGTATGTAGTGTAGAATTTCTAGTTACAGATCTGTTTTTGTGGAGAAAGCACTCATCTTGTTACATTGTCTTTCCATATCTCAGTTTTGAGGTGGTGGTAAAATCTCAAGGAATCTGATACATGGATACAATTTAAGAGTTGTGCTTAAGGTTGCATCTTTTGATACTATGGCTTCGGTAATAGGCATTGAGGACAATGAAGTTATTTAATGCAGTATTCAAGCAGAGAATGTAATACAAACTACCGGGTTTTGGGGGGTGTTTTTGTTTGTTTTTTTTTTTTTGAATCATAATTTTCCATTGGAGTAATGCTGGGTTTTTTCGCTAATTTTTTTTAAAGATTATTATGGTGAATGGAGATTAGCCAGTATAGCCAGTGTTTACACTGTGTTTGAATGCTCTTTCTGTCTGGTGGTAGCATATCTTATATGAAGAATGCTTCTGAATGTTAGTATTTAATTGCAGGCTTATTAACACAGAACCTGTTTTATAAACCTTCTGTACATGAAAATTGTACTTATTTTAGTAGGGGGTTATGTGCAGAAAGGAGGATAATATAAAGCTTACGTTGATTTCACAAAGGCAGCAGAGCATAGCTTTTGATTTATGAAGTTATTAATAAAGTATCTCTAAGGTGTTTTGATGTAAACACTTGTCTAAATCATGATATTTTTAGGACACTTTATCATGGGAGGGGTAGAAAGAGAAAAATAAAACTGCAGTTTTCTAAAACTGTGCAGTTATACTTCTGGGGGGAAAAATTAAAACTGAAAAAAAAAAGTACCTGCAAAACTTAATTGCTAATATGGGTATTATAATGCATAATGTCTGTAAACTGTCTTGTAAAACTGGATTGTAATACAATAAGTAGTGTGAATAAATTTTTATAGGTTGGGACAAGAACTTTGCATCCAATGGTAGTCAAGTAATATCACCATGAATCTGTTCAAAATGTTCCCTTTTTTTTTTTTTTACCACTTTACTTAGGTTCAAACACGTAGTGCTGATGAACCAATGACAACATTTGTTGTCTGTAATGAATGTGGAAACAGATGGAAGGTGAGGCTGTACACTTTTATGTGTATTCTCTAATAGACAAATTTCTAGTTTACTTTTTCTGATTTTTGTTAAACAGTGTTTGAGTTGCTATTGAACTTTGCTATTTTTTACATGGGTTTGAGAAATTGTAAACAAATATTGCCAAATACCTTTAAGCTAGAAAAATATTTGAGGAACATCCTCTGGTTCCTAGTATGACTATTTGCTGTGGATAATATAAGAAAAGAAAGGGTGAACAGTTAGGATACTAGCTTGGATCTTGGGAGAGGTTCAGCTAGATACTGTATGACCTTTAAGCAAGTCATTCTCCCTTTGCCTTAATTTTCCACTTGCATAATAGAAATAATAGTGCTTTCCTACCTCATGGAGCATTGTGAAAATAGATTTAAAAAATGGAAATAGGCTGTGACAGCAGGAGAGGGATCATGTAAGTGTCTTCTATAAGTAGAAGCAGTAGGATGTGTGCATTGCTGAACTAGAAGCTGTGTGGCGCTCTTGGGTTTCTCAGTAGCAGGAGCACCTGCAGAAGAGATGTTCTAGTCTCCTTTAGTCTCCCAAGCTATAGGAAAACCTAGCTTTTTACTGTGTTCTGCCTTCCAGAAGGAGCAGCAAGGACCACTTGCTCCTGGTCCCTGGTGAGACAGAACAGAGGGATTCAGAAGAGCTTGATTGATTGATTGATTGATTTTAAGTAAAAGAAACAGGAAGTTCTTTATTTTCACAATAAAGTGCATCTGGGAGGGGAAGGGGGTGAGGGGGAGGGAACCTGAAATGAAGGATAATGATTTTTCTCTACTTCATTCTGCGGTGTGATAACACATCAAGCATACAAGAGTGCATTT
>NW_017728992.1:117724029-117751698 GCF_001723915.1 Gavialis gangeticus | reverse complement strand
ATTGATTGATTTTAAGTAAAAGAAACAGGAAGTTCTTTATTTTCACAATAAAGTGCATCTGGGAGGGGAAGGGGGTGAGGGGGAGGGAACCTGAAATGAAGGATAATGATTTTTCTCTACTTCATTCTGCGGTGTGATAACACATCAAGCATACAAGAGTGCATTTTTTTCTTGCCTCTTAATTGAACTGTTTTAGCTCCCAAGAAGCATGGTTGGTTTCCATTTTCAAAGGAAGTTTCAGGGTGCTGTTCCCTTACTAAAATTTTGGAGTGAAAACAGTCAAAAAGTAACAACATTGTGGGTCAGACCTATACTTCAGGGTATCTAGCATCTGCCAAGTTTTAGAATTATTTTTTTAGAATAAGACAAATGGCTGCTTTTAGTTCAGATCAACTTTCCCATTCACTGGCTGCGATCAGAGAAATTTTAGCAATCCCTATAGGTGCTTGGATGAGAGAAGGTGATAAGGATGCAAGTAGATGTTCAGACTGGTAATTATCACATCTTAAAGCACAGTGTCTTCCGTCCCTCTTGCAAAGAGCTAGAAATAAGCTGTATGCAGATATCTCATAAAATATTTCTTTTCTTTTGACAGTTCTGTTAGAAGAAGAAACTGTCAAGACATCTGGACCAGTATGAAAGTGGATTTTGTAATTAGCTTTAAGAACTAGGCCAAGCATCTAGCTTCCTGCAAATAAGACTTTTTTTGTTTTTGTTTTTGTTTTGTTTTAAGCAGCATACATCTTTGGAGTTAGCCTATGTTTTTGACACCACCATCACTTTAAATGCCTTCCTGTAGTTACTAGTCAGTAGGGCCAGGTTGCTCAGTTGTATGGTGTACGTTAAAATATTTTTTTCATTTTTATAAGTAAGTTGACATTAAACTTTTATTGATAAACTTCTGGTAACTGGTTTGTGTTTTCTTAACTCTGTGAATAATGTACCATTTTTTTTTTTTTTACAATCTGTAACACACCCAACAGAAATACCCAACTTTTCTTCCTTTGTGAAAAATGAAATTGAATTTGTTTCCTATCAGCATATTCCTGATGATTTTGTGGAGAAAAATGAAAGCTAACCTTTGTTTCAATTATATTGGACCTAACGTGATATACTTGCAAATGGTTGGCTATCTGGTGTGTACATAAAAAACCCTATAAAATAGTAGGTGAAGTCTGTTTGTGAAGTTTTGAACTTTATAGACCTTTTCTGTTTATTTATATAACTTCTTTTGCAATGGTTGGATAAGTTTTGGTTATGTAATCCATATCGATCAGTTCAATGTATTATACTGCCCTAGAGCTTGTATATTACTTTTCAGCACTATATTTTCATTCTAGAGAAATAATTTAAATAGTTTGTTGAATGTGATCTGACTGTTTTTGTTTGATACCTGAATTCATTTTAGCCTTTTGTAGATGAGTAAATGATTCTTGTGATGGGCTGCTATCATGACAGAAGGTAAACAAGTTTATCCAAAGGTAAACTGGCTGGAGAATTAATGAGTCTTCATCAGTTCAGACATATTAACTTAAATTTGATATGCAGAATAAATAATAACAGTAATCATCAAACCAGAGGCCAGAATAAGTAAGTAATGGTCTTTTGCCACTCAGGTTGATAGATTGTCTTGTAAAAATATATTTTCTGAAAACTCACCTTTTTTAAAACAATTTTTAAATGCTATGGAACAAAACTAGTCTCAGTATTTTACAATATTATTTCATTATGCCGGTCTTTGTATTATCTGTTATGTATGTAAGCCTGAGGTGTGGAGGAGGTCTGTCCTAGCAGTGGCTGGGGAATGTGTGGGTAGCTATTGGAGAATAAATTACTTTGGAATAGGTAAATAGGAATCCTTCTTTTTTTTGTCCTGATAGACTTGCATCCACATGAGTATGAGACACCATGTTAAATTCTGATAACAGTTTAGCTCTGAAAGCCAAGAAGTAGTTTGCAAGTTACTTGACTTGTTTTAAAAAAAATGTAGTTAACTTGGGCTGGAGGAAAAAGTCTGTTCTTCCAAAAAAAGAAATTGAATTTGGATAAGAATTTAGCTTGTTTATATCCTAGTTTAAAAAGAAAAAATTACTCAAATGTTTCAAAGGTCTTTATATAATTTATAAAAAGACAGTTTGGACTCTTAGTTGATCAGCTCTAATTTGAAGTTTTTTATAACATTAAACCAAGTGGAAAAGTGAAGAGAGAATACCCTACAATTAAAAACCTTGACAGAACTGCTTCCTTAATTATGTATCTGGAGATTTTGAAGTTATCCAAGATAGCAACAAACTGACTTAATTACAGCTGTTCAGTGTCAGTATCTCTGCCCTTTTGTTTTAGGGCACTTTTAAGAGGACAGTTCCAAGAAATGTGTTAAGCAAATGTAGTCATAAATTGGGTGCCAGATGGATTCTGACAGTGGTGGCAATCTGAGTTGTTTATAGAATAGGCACAGTTTTCTCTATGCAGATTCCCCGATACTCTGTCTAACCTTATCCTGCTCCTATATCTTATGAGTAGCCTCTCTTCATAGGAGAATGCAATAGTAACTCACTTTTCATGACTGCTCACTGGTGTGAGTTTCCCCATAAGTTTGAATGTTGTTACTGTGGGCATACCAGATGGGAATTGGAATGAAACACTTTCCTTCTTCCCAGTTCTTACTACCTACTTCATGACTTGACCATACAAGTATTAAGGTAAATAGTTATTTGCCCAAACAGCAGAAGATGAAGCCCTAGAGCTGTGTCCAGGCATTTAAATTCTAAAAACCTTGGCTCATCTGCTGCTTTACTTCTGAAGGTACCTGGACCTGGACTCCATGGGGACCTTTTGGGGGAGAGGGAGGGGAGTTCCTTTTAAAATTTTCCCAGGTGCCCGAAGTTCTACTTCTGCAATACTTAAAAGCTCCTTGATAACGGTTGCAAAGTCTGTTTTTACATTTAAGCAGTGATTAGATGGAATATGCGAAGAGTCCTTGGAGATGCAAAGGTCTTCTACTTCACATATGAGTATCTTTGAGTCACTTTGCCCGTTTTCTGTCTCTCTGGCTCAATGATTTTTTTTCCCTTATATGGTAGAACAGTCTGAGTTGGAAGACCAGAGGGTACTTTCTGCTTTCCCTCTTTGCCTCCTCCCCCCCTCCCCCACAGCTGTCTCCAGACAGTCTATGGCAGTGATTTTCAACCTTTTTGGATTTAAGGTACCCTTTTTTTTTTTGGTTTTTTTGACTCAAGGCACCCCTCCATAACATTTGTGAATTGTGTGGCACCCAATATCAAAAACTAAGTTATGCTACAGCACTGTACCTCCTTTCTGAGGTGCCCAGGTAGTGGGGGTTGGGGATCAGCCATACAGAAATGAGCCTGAATCTGTGATTATCTACTTACCTCCTCATACCTTGTGGCACCCTTCAAAGGATCTGCTGACACTTTCATTGAGAATCACTGGTCTGGTAAAGCAGAGCCTCCAAGCAAGCTGAAACTCTCAAGCAGTGGAAATGATTTGAACCATGGTAGTCTTCATCATGGGGAACTGCTGTAATGATTAAGCTGCTGAATAAAATGGAGGGGCTGGTGTCCTTGCTCTGAGTGTTTTGAAAGAAGTTACAAAAGGTTATGACTCCTGAATAAATAGAAGCTTCCTGGTAGCCAGAAGCTGAAGCACCCAAGTGCTGGAGAAGAGTGAGCTGTCTGACCAAGCAGCTTTCTGACCAGCATGCTTGCCTTGGGGATTCTTAAAAGCCTGCAGGGATCTATCCTTCTCAAATACCTTTTCCCCCATGCATGGTATAGGGAGTCTGCATCTTACCTAGGTAGCAGTGCTCAGTGTTGTGGCACAAAAGTGTTTAAACCTAACTCCCAGCTTTTGCTGACTCAGAATTTAAATTCAATGGTCAAAGTCATGCAGTCCCATAAATGATAATGTGTTTAATCTAGAAATGATCAGTTGATACCATTGACCTCTACACGCAGTTTCTCATGGAATGGGCAATAACTTTAATGTTAGTGAAGTATTAATGTAACACCAAGTTGGTTCAACATTTTATAAGTGATTTAAGTTAATTCAGTGTTTCCTGAGCCTTGTGGGTATATGCCCCAACATAGTAAAGTTGGGCAATCTCATCCCCCCCCCCCACTTCAACCACTGCTTCCCTCACCACCAGTTCCCCCTGCTGCCATTGATTGCTTGTAATCAGTAGCAGGGGAATTGGTAGCAAGAGGAACCAGTGGTGGTGGTGGCTGAGGTAGGGGGACATGAAAATACCTGACTTCACTACAATGGCACTGCATATTGTGGTTATGATTTGCCCAACTACATGGGGGAGGGGATTTGCTCACATCCCACAGTTTGGGAAATACTGGGTTTATTCAGCACTTTTTATAGTACACTCCTGTCATATTTGCCAAACTGAGAGCCTTTTCATTGCAGAATACTCAACAGTTGTCAAGTGCAATTGGGGTGAATTCATTTTTTAATGATTTCACATTAAGGCAGGTGCACTGGGTATTCTCCCTGCCACCAGTGGGCTTCTTTTACTGAAGGGATATTTAAGTGTGTCATTCTCCCGTGACAGATCTTATCATAACTTAAAATATGTAGCCTGAATAATTTTGCTATATAAGTGTTGTGTGGCACTCCCTTGAATTGTACTCATTTGAATTGGAATTTAAAGGTAACAGTGTGGTTAGTATCAATTGATGTGTTGGCTGGAGGAGTCCATACAATTTTAATATCATTTTAACAGATCCATGAAAAGAGCAGTCTTTAACAATGTGAATTTTCTGTGGGAGTTATTGGTATATAAAGTGCAGACATTTAAGAGTGCATACCAGTGGCCTAAAAGGTTATTGTAGCTTAATGATATCCTGTGGTTTGATAAATGCTAAGGCAAGCCAGCAGCATTTATTTTCAAGACAGGATATGTTGATCCTGTGACAGTAGTTTTGCTTTAATTATATAAAACTTGTATAAATGACTGTTTTGTCCTCCTATTAGTATACTAACACTTATGAAACTAATTTCCAGTTGAGTGCAACTGAGATTTGGCCATTATAAAACGTGCATGCATTTTACCAAACAGAAACTTATGTATAGTTTTGAATGATAGTGATAGGAATTAAAACAAGTGCACTGTCTTGTGCAAGTTCCATTAATATTTAATATGGTTTAAATTAAAATAATGTAATGCTAATATTTCATATTTTTACAGAATGATGTCAAGATGTTTAGGATCAACACTGCATTTCTTATTTGAATTGAGGGGGTTTTAACTAAGCTTAAAATTTAATGAAAATATAATTTCCCGGCAATGATGTTCCCTCTAACCATGTGATAATACGGAGAAAGAAGAAATGGAAGCTGATTTTTTAATTGTCCATTTGCTGTGAAATACAGAAAATGAAAACAGATAGTAGATACAATCAAACTAGATACTGCATTTACTCGAATCCAAGATAAGGTTGTTCCCTGTGCCCTCCCCCCACCATTCAACATGGGTGGGGGTGGGGGGAATCCCCTTGTCTTGGATTTGAGTACAAGAAAGAGGAAGGGAGGTAATGCATCTGTTGTGGTCTGACTGGCCCTGAGCCCAGGTCAAGCCCAGAAGTCAGCTGCAGCATCTGCCTGCCCTGTATAGCCTTCTCCCTAGGGGCCATGCAGCTTTGGCCATGCAGCAGTGGTAGCAGCAGGTCCGGCCTGAGGGAATGGAGCTTCCATGTGCTCCATGACCTAGGATGAAATGGAGCTAGAGCTGTACCTAACAGTAAGCCACAGTAAGAGGAAGCGGGGTGGTGGTGGCAGAATCTCTGGGAAGCAGGTGAGGGGGATAGGTGCAGAGACTGGGCACTGTGGGGCAGGGGATGCAGTAGGTTTCAGTGGAGACAAATAAGGAGCAAGGAGGTCAGTTGTGCCCATTGCATGCCCTCTTACTGCTACTTTCCATGCTGCAGCTGTAGGGGGATGATTTTAAGACTGCTGTCTGATAATTCAATTCTATGCATGGAAAATTATAACATATATATTTTCCATCTATAGAATCTAATTATTTGGTGGGGAGGTTTGACTTAGCTGATTTAATACTTTAAATTCCAAAGTATTATCCTGGCAAAATAAAATTCTGGACGGTATCTTTTAATTTCAGTGACTCTTTCCCACATAATATAATAGGCTAGCATATACTGCATTTGATTTAAGCACAGAGCAACTGCTCTGCCATGTTCCTCTCCTAACTCTTAATGAGGTATCATAGGGGAGGGAGAAAAACTTGAAAGAAACTAAGTTCTCAGTTCCATGATGTGACACAGCTTTGAACTTTTCTGAAGTGTGTGTCTGATCTCAAGCAAGCTGAAATTGACCTAGTTAAACTTTTTTTTGTCAGCTTGATGCTTCTGAAAGGTCGGCTACAACTTAGTTACCTGAATAAGTATAGCATGAGCAGCGATGATTTTTTTTTATTGATATTCCCTTTCATTGCACTATCGGTATATCATTATGCCTGTCTTGATCTTTGGCATCTGCTCAAACTACCAGCTAGCATGTATCTATAAAGTGACGCTATTAATGAGATTGTGTTTTGTGCTATGGGCATATTTGCATGAATTGGGCCAAGAATTAATGTTGCATAAATATCAGTCATACCCTACCAAGAAGCATGCAGTGGCTGCTAACCTGGACTGCATCTTAACCAGCTCATGGAAGAACTGTCTTCCTTTTTATATGGCCATTTAACCTAATGCAGTAGAATGCAGCTATTCTGCAGTGGTGTTTGGTAAATACTGTTTCTTTTTAAAATCTATCTTATTATGCTGACATATTAAACGGTATCTTTGTTATAGATACTATCTGATTGCAGCTGTTGCTGAGGACTTGTATGGTATCAGGTCTTCTTCCATAGTACTATGCAACTGCAGCTCTCTTGATTTAATGAGAATGATACAAAGAATGATAGAGAAGTAGGGCTGGAAGGGACCTTAGGAGGTCATCTAGTGCATCCTTTTACTCCAGGCAGGATCATCCCTGTCTAAATTATCCTGTACATGTTTGTCTAACTTAATTTTGAAGCTACACAAACAACGCTGTCCCACAGAGAAAAACATCCCCTACATGACGCATTGAACAAAATAAATTAACATATTCCTCTATTTTGTGTTTTCCCCTTCAGTGGGGGGAAGCTGAATCTAGCATTTGTTTCATATCTGACAGTAGGTTGCAGGATTCCTGTATGTAGCTTCACAGTAAAACAAAAAATGCATATCTATCAAAAGGAGTTCTTTTATAATAATGACTTTTATTTCTTCACATTCTTCCCCCTCTTGTCCCCGTACACCACCTGCCTCATACTTCCCTGGACTCATTTATGCATACAAAAAAACCCTTAAAGGTAATTCTCACTGCATGCCTTTTAGTTTACAGCTAAAAGGTACAGTGGGAATTATAGTGGATCCAATCGCAAAATAATCAAACATTTCATTTAAACGATTGTTAAGCTTCCTTCCTGGTTGAAAGAAAGAAACTTGGATGCAAGTTCCTTTCTAGATGTAATTATGGTGATTAATTTTTAAAGTATGTCGGAGAACCATGTAGTTAAAGGCAAAAAGTAGTAGTAGTTAAAGGCAATGTGCTGTCTTTACTCAAATACAAGACAAGATTTTTTGTATTACATTTGCATGTCACCCTGCCCACTGATTTAAATACATTGTCTACCATGTAAGCATGCAAAAGCAGCATATGCTCAGCAATGAAAACTAACTTTGAAGTTGATTTAAATGCAGTCAACACTGAGAGTAACTGTAAAACACATGGCTCATATTGGGAAAACCATACTAGTGGGAACCTTTTTGTGTATGACCCTTAAAAAATGGGTGGATGTTCCCTCCTCAGGGAACTGGCACTGGACTTTGAGGTACTGCAATACCCAGCCAACACCAGGAGGGTCAGAGCCAGTGATGACATCATTCCTTCCGTGCCAAAAATGCTATGTTTGATCCTAGCCAGAAAGGTCAAGATGCTTAGGTCAGTGCAGTCCATCTGCACAGTCCATTATGCACAGTACCTCTCAGTGCCAACTCTTTAAAGTCATGGTGAGCCACTTTAGATAGGTTTCTACATTCTCTTCACTCTCATGGCTGAGCTGCACCTTTTCCCATCTCCAATTATTCCTATTTTTTTTACCAGCTTTAAATGCCCGGCAAACCATCACCAAATGGGGCCCCAGACAGTTCACCCAGACATCCCTCTGTCACCCCCTCTCATAGCCTGTTGCATATAATTAGTGTGGCTCTCTCCATGGTACTCTCCATGAGGTGGAGGCAGACGTGGTTGCCCCATGCCTCAACTGCATATAAATTTTTGGATGATCCCCGGACTCATGACAAGAACAGTTCCAGTTCCAGTCATGAATGGGGTGCCAATTAGTAGGTGGATTCTTTGTGGTGGGCCTCTGGAGAACACACAGACACACACACGTGTGCACTTTGCTGGGGTCCAGCATAGTTTACACTGTATGTAAGTAGGTGCAAAAGTGCATTTATGGACTACCTGTGCTAAAAATTGTAGCAGTTTCAAAAAAGGTAAAATACATGAATTCTAGACAACTAAGTCTATGGGTACCTGTAATGGTTTGCTTATATGCAAATTACTACAAGCATGTTTATTTCAAGGTCAGTGTTCTCAAATTTGTCCCTTGTTTTCATGTACTCAGGGAGATCAGTGTCTGATGGTAAGAAGCGGGGAAGGGGGCTGCAGGGGGAAGAAATTAGGTGGGGAGGGCAAGGGGGATACCTTGAGCCCCCAGATTTATTTTCCCTGCTGTAGCAGTGGGAGGAGGACAAATTTAAAGTCAACCTCCATTCTATACTTGGAAAATTATAATAAACTTATAAACTTTCCATGTATAGAATCTAATTATCGGGGTGTCGTCTTGCATTCAGGGTCATCTTATATTAGAGTAAATACAGCATTAAGGACATCAGAAGTGAGCACAGATGGGTTACATAAGAATAGTACTTTCTTTTAAGTCTAAACAATTTAGACTTAAATAAAAAAGCTGCAACTAACTCAATTTCCTTTTAATTGTATGAAGTGTATGTATATTGCCTCTTAAGAAAATAACCCTCTAACAATGTCATGTAATTTGTGAAAATTTAATATTTGTGAACACAAAACGACAATTACTACAGATCTTTTGGGATTATGGACAGAAATATTAATTACAGTTTCTTGCACCTACTTCTCCAGTAATGAGAACAACACATGAGAATTGTTGTGCTTTATTTAAGATAGTAAATGCCCAGACTTTTCCCTCCTAAATTAACTTTTATAAACATTAATGGTATGAACTTTAAAATGTTTTCAGCCGACTCAAGTAGTAAAATAACACTTTTCAACAGAAGATTTTTATAGGCAGCATTATTTCAACCACTAGCTTCCATAAAACTTGAGGGTCACACTTACTTCCATGAGCATACTGCTTACATGTATTAAATACCCTAAGACAAGTAGAGAGTACCATTGCTACTTCATAGCCAGTGACCAGGTACTACAGTTATGGAAATGTGACATTTCAGTCTAGAGTAACCAAAATAGCAACAGCACATACTATTTTTACTTTGTCCATGGTTGGGGGGGAAGGAGGACAATCAGTTTGACTCTTAAGGAAGGAAGAAATCATAGTTTACACTACTTTTAAAACAGTGATTTTCTTTTCACGCGGTAATTGTAACTTGAAGGTGTTTTCCTGTATAAGAGTTTGCCTGAATTGCATGCTGCTATGGTGAAAAAGTACTATTTTTCAACATTAACAATTCCTTGCATTCCCCATTGCAAAGTTTCACTAAGGATCAGAAACTGCAATCAGGTTGTGGTGTCAGAGCCCTCTGCAGGTTAAAACATTCAGTCCATATTAAAATATGCCTGAGAGATTTTCAGGTAAATCCTATTGACTCTAAATTCCCTGTTGGTTGGTGTAGCCCAGAGTTCCATTTTGTTTTTTTGTTTTTTTTTAAATAAATACATTAATTTAAAAAAAAAAATCCTATGCTTCTACAGATTTTTCAGATAAGGACTGAAGCAAGTCCTTATAAATAGCAGAGTTCATAAACCGTGGGTAGGAGTCTCTGTGCATTAAGGTGTAAATCTGGAGCTGTGCATCATCAAAAGTATGTTGTGATGGCTCCAGCATATTTCGGTTGATAACTTCCCTTACTCTGGAATCCAGGCTGACCTGCATATGCAAAAAAGAGGGGAAAAAAAAGTAACAGCACATGCATGCTCTTTCAACTCCACCCACTTTCAAAGCAGCACTTTCTAACAACCGTTCCCTCCCAGAAAGTCAAGGTTCCTATACATACACAGAATATACTTCCTAACCTGTATACCAGAGGTGCCAAACTTACTGGGCCTCACAGATTAGATCTATATAGCAAATAGCACCCCCCCCATGGGCCAGATCTGGGGGTGGTGAAGCTAATCCCAGCAATTGCTGGAGTCACAAGATAAAGCTCCAGAACCGGTGGAATTTAGCACTGGTGCTGCTTACCATCTATTGCAGGGGTGGGCAAAATGCGGCCTGCATGCCAGATGTGGCCCACCAGGCCATTCTATCAGGCCCGTGGAGCCCCTAAAAAATTTAGAAAGTTAATATTTATCTGCCCCTGGCAACCTGTCATGTGGTCCTTAATGGCTTGCCAAAACTCAGTAAGTGGCCCTCTGCCCAAAATAATTGCCTGCCCCTAAAATATTCTCTGCCTCCCCCCACCCCCTTCACACACACTTTTCCCCTGCTGCTGCCAAGAACCTCAGTTTCAGCAGTAGGTAAGGGGTGGGGCACAGAGACTAAACTTCCTGGGTTACAGAGTTGTGCTGAAACAGCAGAAATTAATGTTATTGCCACAAGGGCTCCAGCAGCTCTAGCAATGAATCCCACAGAATGAATCTGGCCTGCAGAGATGGGTGGTTGAGCCCCTGGGGTCAGATGTTTGAGACCCCTGCTGCATATAATCTTTTCTGAGTATTTGTAAAGCAATTCTTCCACAAAAGCAACCTCACTTTTAAATACTGAAGTCTATAATTTTGTCATTACTTATGAAGATCTTGATAGAATTTCTGTCCATCTCCGTTCAGTACTTAATGGTATGAGAGACTTAATTTTGTGTAACAACTTGTTTCCTTGGGAACTGGTATTGTTCCAAAGAGGATGGATTTCATGGCAGCAAGAATATGTGGAAGGTAACTGCAACCTACAAATCTACTGTTTAAACCAGAAGTTCTCAACCTTTTTAACACTCAAGGCACCGCTTGGAAAATTCCAGCTCTTGGCTTTCACTTATTCTTTGACTATAAAAATATCTATCTATCTATCTAATATATTGTAATTCATCCTCTCTCTTGTCAAAGAACACACTTGCACATGCATGCACGCACACACATACCACACATCCATCCATCCAAGAGTATCCATGTTTTCTTTGTGTGTGTGTGTGTGTGTGTGTGTGTGTGTGTGTGTGTGTGTGTGTGTGTGTGCATCTATATCCATAGGTATCTATATAGGTATAGATAGATCTTGTTGCAAAGAACTCAAAGACCACAACAGATCAGAAACCTTTTTGATGGTATGGATTCCTATTTGAAATCTGGATTTGTATACCTAACACTGCTAATATTGTGTGAGACCCTTAAAAGAATTTCAAAGCACACAAACACCCTCATTGAGAACCAATGGGTTAAGCAAATCCTTTTGCTTATGTTCAGGAAAACTTGGACATGAAATGCAAATAGTTGTATCATTTTTCTGTCAGTGACCATTATGACTTTTTAAAAATATATTTTTGAGGTGACAGTCTTTGTAAAGATCTTAGGTGAATAGAACAGATCCAATAAATGTTGACAGTACCTTCACCTGTGTAAGTAGTCCCATTTGTATCACTGTGACTGGTAATACAGTATATAATGTTAGGTGTATGAACTATGAAGCTTTGGAAATGGGTTTAGTATATTGGAAGCAGTTTAGTGTACTGCTAAAACTTCCCTAAAATGGTCCTATATTTAAGAAATTTCTATAATATTATATGGCAAACTATACAATTTTGGGAAACGTTTTAAGGCATCTGTTCTTCTTGGGACTCAGGAAAAATGAGGTTATTCATCAAACAGATATTCAAGTAAGAGGCAAGGGGGAGAAATTATTGTCTTTTCCCTGTTATGTTTAAGAATTACAGGCAGCTTGTCAGTGACTTCTAATACTGTGTATGAATCTTTAATACACCAGGGAAGTTTAAGCCATGGCAGCTTGAGGCCCTCATTTCCGAGGCCTCTAGAATTAGCAATGCGTCTCATAAGAATTACAACTTTGGCTTATTTGCCTTTATTTAACTGTTTAGCAAGTAGCCTGGCAAGGCAGTATTAAAGAACGATTGAAAAGGGTTACACACCTCTTTTGGAGAAAGAATGGAAATATAATCCTCATATATTAGCCTTGCCTTTTCTTCAATAATACTCCTGTTGGATTCTTTCTTTAGGTCCTCACAGGCCATCCAGAAAAGCATGTTTTCTTCACTGAACTCAGTTCGGAGAAACTCTCGGAAAGCATTTCTGCCTGCTGGAGTGAGCATTAACTTGTCAAATGATTGAGCCCAGGCATTTACTTCTTCAAGTGTTGGAGTGGGGCTTGAGAGAGAGAGAGAGAGAGAAATAGAGAATATTGACTGTTACTGAGAATCCAATCACTAACCCTGAAACAGGGAAAAACTGACCTTTCCCTGGTTCTAGTTGCTGGCATGTCAGACTAGTAAAAGTGATGCCCAGTGTTGTCATGCATATGCAGTTTAAGGCTATAAGAATGGTAGAAGATCTCACGTTTTCAAAAGCATCTTTAGCAAATGTACACAGTAGCCTTAATTTAAAAAAATGCCTGGAGTCACTGCTCGAAATAACTACAAGAGCAGCAAAAACTGATGCAACCAATCACAGTTCTTTCCTAGCCAGAATAATAATTGTTTACACTAGTATCAGCATCCTACAGGCCACAGGCCAGAGCGGGCATGTGAAGAGATGATCTGGCTTGTGGCAGCTTGGGGAATTGGCAGCATGCTCCAGCTGGAGCAGCCGAGGCAGCATGTGCAGGGTCCTACTGTCTTCTTTTTTCTAGCTATTTCTTTATCTGCAGAGATTTTAAAGCCCACAGTGGAAGCTGGGTCACCCACGGTAGCAAAACATTGCCAACCTTTGGTTTACCAATTTCTCCACTGCAGTAGGAATACGTATGCAGGCAAAAGCAGAGTACCACCAGGGATTATAGCTGTTAGTACAAAAAGTACACCTCTGTGTGTATACATTTGAGAGGTCTCCAGAGTGATACAGCATTGGAACAGCTAAGAAAGGAAAGCAAAATATCTATTTGGCAGAAGGGAATCTATATTCTCCCTTGTTTAAAACAGATTTTTAGGAGAATGGGGGAATCAGTCTTTGCTGTGTTTTTACTATGGTGGCATAAAGAATTTAAAAGTTTGTTAATGCTCCAGCCCTAGATGTAATGAAGCATTAGGGGTAGATTTGGAAATAGTTCATAGGTGCTGTTATATGGCACCGATGGGTTACTGACAACAAAGTTTATAGGTGACAGCAGGATTTTCTTTTGTGTGAGCGTGTGCGCATGCATAAGAGGGAACCTATTTTCTCTATTCTAAAATCTACAATGAGAGCATATACCATTCTTCGCAGTATGGAATTCCCTCTGCTCTGAGTTCCTGTGATGATCTCCTGGCTTGCTCTTCATCTCGATTCCTAACAGTAAGGCTGCAAGGTAGCAAACAAACAGATCTTGGTCAAGTTTAAATAAAAGTTCAACCTACATAAAACTGTTCTTCTATTTTGCTTTACCTTAACTGGACAAACTATCTGTATGCCATATTATTCTAACCTTAAACTAGATTTGCACCTGCATAAATCTAACAACATTAACACAAGTAGAATACATGGGAAAAGAATCAGGCTGCTTTCTAGCACTGCCACAGCAGAGTTTGGCACGGCTTTCAAAGCGTAAAGTTTAATCATAAAGGAAATACAAGGGAAAGCATAAAGGAAAATGCTTTTGATGAGCCCTCCCTTTCTACAAGGGAAGCTGGGGGACTGTGGTGTAGACACCCATACAGTCCAATGGGTTGCCAACTGGCTAGAGAGTCGCACCCAGAGGGTGGTAGTGGATGGGTCCTTCTCGACCTGGAAGGACGTGGGAAGTGGGGTCCCACAGGGCTCGGTCCTTGGGCCCGCCCTGTTCAACATCTTCATCAGTGATTTGGATGAGGGGGTGCAAAGCACCCTGTTCAAGTTTGCTGATGACACTAAGATGTGGGGGGATGTGGGCACAATAGAGGGGAGCAACAGGCTACAGTTGGACCTAGATAGGTTACAAGGATGGGCGGAGGAGAATAGGATGGGGTTTAACACAGACAAGTGTAAGGTGATGCACCTGGGGAGGAACAATCGGCACCATACATACAGGCTGGGGAACTCCCCTCTTGTCAGCACGGAGGTGGAAAAGGATCTGGGAGTCATTATTGACTCCAGGATGAACATGAGTCGGCAATGTGGGGAGGCGGCTAGGAAGGCCAACTGCACCTTGTCGTGCATCCACAGATGCATCTCGAGCAGGTCCAAGGAGGTGATCCTCCCCCTCTATGCGGCACTGGTCAGGCCGCAGCTGGAGTACTGCGTCCAGTTCTGGGCGCCGCACTTTAAGAGGGATGTGGACAGCATCGAGAGGGTCCAGAGGAGGGCCACTCGTATGATCAAGGGACAGCAGGGTAGGTCCTATGAGGAAAGGTTGCGGGACCTGAACCTGTTCAGCCTTCAAAAGAGAAGGCTGAGGGGGGATCTTGTGGCCTGTTATAAACTGGTTAGGGGGGATCAGCAGGCGCTGGGGGAGTCCCTGTTCCCCCGAGCGCCGCAAGGAGTGACCAGGAACAATGGTCACAAGCTGGCGGAGGGAAGGTTTAAGTTGGACATCAGGAGGCGCTACTTCACGGTCAGGGTGGCTAGAGTCTGGAACCAGCTTCCAAGTGAGGTGGTGCAGGCTCCCACCCTGGGGGTTTTTAAGAGGAGGTTGGATGACCACCTTACTGGGGTTGTTTGACCCCAGTGCTCTTCCTGCCATGGCAGGGGGTTGGATTAGATGATCTGCTCAGGTCCTTCTGACCCTAGAAACTATGAAACCACAATGATTGCAAAGAGACAAATACAAGCCACAATAACTGATGTTCATTATAAAATGTTATGACGTTCTTTACAAAAAGAATGACAAAATTCTGTTGCTGGTCAAATTCCAGATAAAGATTATCAAACAAGGATTACCCACCTCTAGAATGGATTATTTACAGAGTTGACAGAGTACATGTTAACATACAGAGTACATCCCTATTTATAGGGATTAACATATAACTCTATAAATAGGGATTATAAATAGTTTACTTTAATTGCAGTTTGTTTCACATTCCTCACTACATGGTTGGGTTTAGTATTTTTTTTTTTTTTTTTTTTTTTTTTAGGGCCAGGTGGGATAAATGTGCATAAAATGAACATCTGAGATACGACTGATTCTGTCCGGGGGCAGAGAGATGCATTAGAATGACCTTGTGCAGACCTTCCAATCCTTTCTATGATTTCAAAATATCCCTTATTTCTTTGTTTAAATTTCAAAATGTGTGGGGTTTAGCGTGGGGTTTTTTTCCCCTTGTACAGAATAGCTGTTGCATTTCAGCCTAGGGCTGCAGTTGAGACAGGTAATCCATATGGGAAAAAAAAAGACACATACACAATGTCTCCAAAGCCATTTAGGATTTGTCAAGACCAAAAGGTACAAAACAAATTATAATGCATTATCCATGATGAAAACCTGGATTTACAGGCTCTTGCTACAATTGTTATAAACTAGTGAGTTTCATACAACTTATGGGGAAAAATCTTTGAGCTTTCAATTGCTTTGTTTGTTGTCTTACCTTTCTTTAACATAACAGCTACTTCACGTCACTATTTTCACTTTAGTTCTTAGAAATCTCACTTAAATGGAGACAAGTTTCTTTTAAAAAGTGTAAATATTCTTTACTTGGTTGCTTGTAAACTCATGACTTTATCTTATCTGCACCTTTTGACACTTCAATGGGCTCTAATCTTTTGGGTTTGTTTTTTTCTTATTCTGTGTTTTGTGCCTGTAATCTGCAGAGACATTCCTAAAGGTTTGCAGACACTTTAGGACTTGAATAATGTAGCTTTTGGGAAATGGGAAACCGCTATCTTTTCTCTTATAACACCTTGATGCAATGGAAACCTGGAGGGTGTTTTCTACATGTCCCTGAGGTATGGTGGTCACACTTCATGTATCACCTCATTTTATGTAATATACCTGTAAAATACCTTCAAATAAACTATTTTAATGTATTTTCTCTGTACAGGCAGACACACAGTAATTACAAAAGAACTATACTATACTGCCTTGTCCTTAGATTTCGAGGCGACTGTGGGAAACACAAGACCCAATAGTGACCACTTTTATCCTGGTGTTTTTGTGAAATATGAACAGACGTGTTGGTGATTATGGAAAACAAAACAAAGTAATACTATCCTCTGGCTTGATGTATTTTAGAGAGAAACAATAGATCAACAAAGAGCATGAGTCTCCTTAAGAGAACACCATGATACAAAATGACATTGGTCCTTCTGGACAGGCAGATTTTCTAGAACTGTAAAGGTACAGAGCAAAGGAAAGGGAATATTTACTTAGCTACATCTTCTACAGGCTGCAGAAGGGGAAGAGGCCTGAAACTTGAATGGTAGCTGTAGTAATAACACGCCTCCAGATTCATTACCCCAGCCCATAGCAGTTGGTTCTAATTCTAGTATTAAAAGGGCATTGAATATCAGATGTTCTGTCTCAGCTGCATGACTCATACAGACTGTTATTTTTGTTCCTATTCATAATTTTCTCTGTGCAAAGCACTCAAGCTATTTTGAGGGAAGGCGCTCTACAAATAGGGATTATAAATAGATTATTTTAATTGCAGTTTGTTTCACATTCCTCACTACTAGGAAACAGTTGTTCTCAGAAAATTAGAAATGCTTTTAAAGCAAAGCAAAGCTGCTCTGTTTGTAGCCTGTAGCTGGTTCCCAGCCCGTTCTGAAACACAAATAGGAATTTGAATAGTTATAAACATTGGGTAATTTTGCACACCCTGTTGAGTAAATCATTTTCTTTGTATCATTTTAACACTGAAGTGCACAAAAAATGGAGCATCAGAGAAAATACAAGATAAAATGGCAAGAAATAGTTTGTCAACAGTTTAAAAGAAGTAGTGAGAGGGGAAGTTTTTATTTATGTGCTAAAGAAGGGTAAATAATGTGATTTCATTTCCTCTGGTTGAGAGAGAAGCACCCACCTGAAGCTATGAGTGTATATAATTTAATAGGCAACTTGAAGTTAAAAGCACCCATGAGTTTCAGAGATTTCAGTGGTATGAACTGTTGATCTACTGGCACTTAGAGGGTGATGCCCTCTCCTTTACTGTGGGCTCCCTGCAAGGGAAAAGGACTTTTGCCAGATCCAGCTCAACACTTACTCATGCTAAACCCTGAGTGCTCAGCACCTTGCATGATTTTAGCACTCTTACAAAATATTCCTCACCCCCAACAGAAGGATGATGAGTTTTCCTCTAGTCTCCACCCCAGGGTCAGTCATCCCCAAATGTCAGCATCTCTGTGTTGTACTGTGCATTTGAAAGAAGCACTCAGCTTCCTCTTATCAGTCTCTGTTGGTTTCCTGCAACTGTTTAAGTCTATTCCTTATCCACCACAACACCTAGCCCCGTTCATATTCTAAGCATTAGACTTGAAGCAGAGCTTTCAGGATGGCAAATATGCATTCTGGTTTGAGTAAAACTACAAAGGCCTGGGGACTGGTCTGCCCCTGCTATACAACGTGATGAATGATAGAAGGAAGAATGAATAATTTACAAAGCAAACAGAAAATCATTTCTAGTTTTGGCTTCTCTTCCCCAATATGTTCCCTGCTTGTGCCCAGTTAGGAATCCTTCCAGTTTCCATCCCAAGTAGTACCTTGACTTAGTGCTGGTTATGCTTTATGACCTGTTTGGATGGAAGGTTCCCTTATTCTTGTGAGCACTGCAGTTGCTTTGACACTACTTATGCTTTGCAACAGGTTTGGATCTAGTTGCCATTAAAAATGGCACAAACCAGGTACAATTACTTTTGAATCCTAACTATTTACCTCTACCTACATCTCTTGGAAGAAGGGGGTGGTCATTCCTTTTTGAATAAGGAAATACTGTGACCATATCCAAATGTGCCTCAATGTGTTCCTTCTTGTAGAAAACTTGTGATTATTATTTTTTTGTTTTGGCTGCCATCTCTTACATGTGTGTATTGCACTTAGCATAAGAAAGCCCTGGTCTGGTTGGCCTCTAGGTGTGCTTGTACACTTGATGAAAATGCTATTTGTGTGGCTTAATGGCATTACATATTACATGTGTGCCAATTTTGGGGGCTTTAGATGAGTTTGCATCATTGTAAACTAAACTACATCTGGATGTAGTTTAGTTTGCAATGTTGCAACATTGCAAATTGTAACGATGCAGCTGTCAGCTCATCCCTCCAGCTGTGGGAGAAGTGGGCAGGCTCTGCAGAAAAAAGGATCAGGTCTCTCGCCGCTTCTGCTGGGGCCTGCACCCTGGGTGGGCTTGGGGAACAGTTGGATGGAGCCAGGGGCAGCACCCGGTCTGCTAGCAGCCCCTCTGAGTGGCCCAGGGGGCACTGCCACTGTGGAGGGAAGGACTGGGGCTCCCCTCAGCTGCGGGGCCACTCAGCCTGTTGGCTGCTCACTCCCTGGCTGCAGGCAGGTTCTGACTCTGACACAAAAAGAAAAAAAAAAGGATCGGGCCCCTCGCTGTGATGGGAAAATTGAAATGGTGGGTTTTGATTAAAGTATCAGTATATTACTCAGATTTTACTCTAGTAAATTTACTTTGTAGTAGGGACAGATATTTGACTTGTTTGCCCTACGTAGCTGCCATTAGTAGGTTCCATTACAGTACCTGGCCACTGGGTAGTAGAAAAGGCAGTTTGCACCAGGCAATCATCTACCTCAAGGTTAAATTGACTGGTGAAGTAGACCTGTGAAACTTATACTAGTATATAATGGATTGACTTAAAGTAAGGTGAGGTTGCATATCTTGCTTCCATTCCACTCTTACTCCAGAGTAAAGTCAAATTACTTGGCAGTACTACTGGCTATTCTGTCTTAGTGTGACTGGACTTGAACTGCATAATTGGCCGACCTGTTTGATCAATCTGACAGATAATGAGATTTTTGATAGTGAACAAGAGCTTCATTGACAGATTAATGGACTTGATTCTACCTTAAAGTCTTTCATTAGTTATTCAGACTGGTGCCTTCCTGTCTTCTGGAGGAGCCATTTTACTTTTGCTATCTCCAGCAGCCCAAAAGACCATGGTTAACTATAAGAGGAGTCCAGTACCACCATCACCTATTTGGTGTTCCTTTTTCTCACAGTACTAATATAGTGCCTTTAGTGGGCAGAGTACATACAGACAAGAGAGCTTCAAAAGCTTTCCAAAGCTCCTGAAATCTTCTATGGCAGTATTGCACATGGCCATAATCATGCTCAGAAGAAAATACAATGACCTAGTTTACTTCTACCCATCCCTTCTCCATGATGATCTCTTCTGAGTTGAATTGTAGTTAGTGGTTAAAGAATCAGTTCAGGAGTCAGGAGATCTGGGTTCTAAGTTCTTGGCTCTACACTCCAGTACAACCTTGTACACCCTCTACACCAATGACCTGCTACAAACCTAGTATGGAAATTCACCTATGCTGATATCATCTGCTGTGGATTCCAAGCCTGGACTTTCTCTGAGCTAGAACATACTCTGAACAGTGATGTTGCAAAGCTGGTTGACTACTGCAAGATTTGGAGCCTCCAGCCAAGTGTCAGTAAGACAATTTACAGCATTTTCCCCCTACACAGTGCCAGTGCTACCCAGGAGCTGAACATCTACCTGAATGGTCAGAAGCTGTCACAAAGTACAACCTGTCTACCTGGGTGTGATGCAAAACCAGACATTGAACTACCATGAACACCTGAAAGACAGCAATGAAAGTTGAAACATGCAAAAACCTCCTTTAAGCTAGCTGGGTCATTGTGGGGTGCAAAAGCCTCAACCCTAAGGATGTCAGCTCTTGCCATCTCATTCTGTGGCAGAGTACTAGGTACCAGTCTGGACCTGGTCATCACACACCAAACTCACTGATGTTCAGCTACATTTGACGATACGCATAATCTGAGGAACTCTTCAACCAACCCATCTACCTTGGCTCCCAGTCCTGAGCACCATTGTTCCCCCTCATATCTAACAGGAAGTTGCAACTAGCAAGCTAGTGGAGAAGATATATACCAATCCAAGCTTGCCACTGTACAACAATCTTTTTAATCCACCTGCTGCATGTCTACCATCATGACACCCATTGTGATCAAAACTGTCACATCAGGACTGTACGGCAGAGACCTTCTGGTGTGAGGAATGGAGGTTGACATTACCACCAAACAAGTTCCTTCTCACAAATCCTACAGTCTGCCCACCTAGCTTCAGTTTGCCACCCCATGGGGCATTGCTGAATAAGTTCTGGAGAGGGCAAGGTCTGTGTGCAGCCAACCTCCACCATTGGGGTCTTCACGACAATCCAGACTGTAGCTGTGGCAAAACGCACGCCATGTTGCATATTGTTGATGACTGCCCGCTGACTAAATTCAGTGGCAGACTACAGGAACTGCACATGGCCATTGAGGATGCTATTGCATGGCTTGGCAATTATGCACACACTGATTGATCCAACTTGCCTGAGTAGCTTGGGCAGGTCACTTAACACCTTGTAGGTTTCAAGTAATATGGTACTGCCATCCCCTGTCTGATTTTTCCATCTTTGGGTGAGAACAGATTTTTAATTCAGCAAGCCAAAGTTAGGTAGGTAGTGTTAGATTAAATTTACCATCTCCCTTTACCCCTGAAATAGGCACCTGGGGCAGTTGCCTCATTCTGTCTGACCTAGTTACACCACTGGGTCAAGTACAGATTGGCCAGATAAGCATTCTTAGATTGCACTAGGAAAATCAAGCCAGTCAGATGCCACACATGCACTTAAGCGTCCTGTAACTGAGTACCAAAATGACTTAAGCTTGCCTTGCATGCATCTCCATAGCAATCAATCAAAGTGGTGGACATTACAGGTAGACATGGTAGCTAAGTGTATAGTTGTAAAGTTAGGTAGGTAGTTTTAGGTTAAATTCACCATCTCTGTTAGTGCATTTTTAGGCTAACATTCCTAATTGGAGGGACTGCTATCATCATTGTTCTGTCTTCCTGCATGATGCAGGCCATAGAACATCACCCAGTAATTTCTGCATCAGGCCTCAAACACCTGTTTGAGCTATGGCATATCTTCAAGGGATGCAGTCAGTCTTGGTTTAAAATTCATCCTGAGGTAACTTCAACTGAAGCAGTGGAGACATGGAGCCTGATTCACCACTCTCTTGAACCTTGTGAAATACTCTACACTTGTACAAAGTAGGTAGTGATTGACACTCCACTTAGGAAATTAGTGGAGATAAGGCCACATATCCAACAAGAACTCTTTGAAAATGAGTCTGCAATATGAAGACCCTAGTAACACTTTCTGTTGCAGGATCTCACAGACCCTTACAAAACCTAATGCTCCTTTTGAGGTAAAGAAGTATGTTACTTCCATTTTGTTATTACTTGCTTATAATTGTAAAAGAGACATTGCACTGGCCCAATGTATTTTTTAAAGTGAAGCAGTCTGTTAGAAAGGGGTAATGATGATAAAGGCAAAAGTGTGGGAAGTCAGGTAAAAAAAAAGTGAACTTTTAGAGTAAAGTGTTAAGATGGTATAACATAAAAACACAGGCATAGGAACACATGTTTATATAAGATGATTGATGTATGTTTGAATTTAATTTTGCATTCTGGGAACTGTATTCTGCTGCAAATTTATGCAAGTCGGATATGCTTCTGAGTGACCAGGGACAGTAAATAGGACAGTGTGCAAGCAGTTTGTTGGGCACAAGAGCAGGAAAGGGAAGAGGAGCCAGGGACCAGACACCATATCCTGCTCTGGGAAGATGAATGAGCCAGGGCTGTGTGTTTGTTTGGTGAGCTTTGTGTGTTTGGGTGTGTGCTCTGAGCAGCTGCGATATCGCTGGGTCATTGCTGCCTGTGTCTGACAAAAGCCTTAACAAGGGGCAGAACCAGTCCAGGCATGGAAGGGTAAAAAAGGAGATCCCAAGTGACCAGGGTCAGCAAACAAGAAAGACTCCCTTCTGTGGGGCACAGAGGCATCTATCTGCTGGCCTGACCTGTTGTTTTGGGAGGTCTGCCATTTGCCCAGAGCCTGGATCTGAGATGTCACTGAAGGATTACCAAGACTCATGCAGCCTTCTGACTACTACCTCAGGCTGCTCATCCATGTGGGCACCAGTGATGCTGCCAGGAGCTACCCTGAGAAGATCAAAGGACTCTGGGAGCAAGGGTAAAGGGGACAGGGGGCTCAAGTGGTATTCTCAACCTTTCCAGTCAAGCAGAAGGGCCCGGGAAGGAGAGGGTGTATCTTGCAGATCAATGCATGTCTGCACAGATGGTGTCACCAGCAAGGTTTTGGTGGCTTTAACCACCAAATGCTGTTCCAAAAAGGATTGCTAGGAAGAAACAGGATCCACCTGATGAAGAGAGGGAAGAGCATCTTTGTAGACAGGCTTGCTAACCTAGTGAGGAAGGCCTTAAACTAGGTTCACCAGAGGATGGAGACAAAAGGCCTGAGGTAAGTGGCACAAAAAAAAAGAAGCTTACAAGAAATGAAAACTTGGAGAAACTAGGGAGTTAGTATAAGAGTATTGTGCAGGCATGCAGGGATAAAATCAAGAAGGCCAAAGTGCAATTGGCATTGCAGCTAGCAAGGGATGGTGATGGTAATGAGAAGGGTTTCTACAAGTGTCAGCAACAAGAGGAAGGTAAAGGTCCCTTACTGAGTAAGAGAAGCAACCTAGTAAAAATGATATGAAAAAGGCTGAAGTACTGAATGCCTCTTTTACCTCAGTTTTCACAGGCAAGGTCAGCTCCAAAACTACTGAACCTGGCAGCAATCTGGGGAGGAGGTGAGCAGCCAACAGGGGCAAAAGAACAGGTTAAGGAGTATTTGGAAAAGCTGGATGTGTACAAATCCATGGGGCCATATGTAATGCAGCTGAGGGAGTTGCTGATGTGATTGTAGAGCTTCTGGCTATTATCTTTCAAAACTTGTGGCAAATGAGAGAGGTCTCAGATGATTTGAAAAGGGCAAATAGAGTGCCCATCTTGAAGAAAGGGAAGGAGGAGGATCCAGGGAACTACAGACCAGTCAGCCTCACCTCAATCCCTGGAAAAATTATGGAGCAAGTCCTCAAAGAATCCATTTCTAAGCACTTGGAGGAGAAGGATATTACTATTAGGAACAGTTGGTATGGATTCACCAAGGGCAAGTTTTATGCCTGGCCAATCTGACTGCCTTCTATGATGAGATGACTGGTTTGGTGGATGCTGGGAGAGCAGTAGTGTGATATACCTTGACTTCAGCAAGGCTTTTGATACAGTCTACCACAACATTCTCTCAAGTAAACTAAGGAAGTATGGGTTGGATGAATGGACTGTAAAGTGGATAGAAAACCAGCTAGATCATCAGGCTCAAAGGGTAGTAATCAATGGATCAATATCTAGTTGGCGGCTGGTGTCAAGTGGAGTGCCCCAGGGGTCAGTCTTGGGGACAATTTTGTTCAATATCATCATCAATGACCTGGATGATAGCATAAAGTGCACCCTCACCAAGTCTGGAGATGCAAGGTGGAGTGAGTAGTGGATACATTCGAGGGTAGGGCTAGGATTCAGTGACCTAGACAAATTGGAGGACCGGGCCAAAAGAAATGTCATGTGGTTCAAAGTCCTGCACTTCGGATGGAACAATCCCATGCACCAGCACAGGCTGGGGACTGACTGGCTAAGCAGCAGCTCTGTAGAAAGGGACCTGGGGGTTACAGTGGAAGTAAACTGAAGATGAGCCAATAGTGTGCCTTTGCTGTAAAAAAGGCTAATGGCACACTGGGCTGCATTAGTAGGAGCATTGCCAGCAGATTGAGGGAAGTGATTCTTTCCTTCTATTCGGCACTGGTGAGGCCACATCTGAAGTACTATGTCCAGTTTTGAGCCCCCCGCTACAGAAAACAAATTGGAGAAAAACCAGAGGAAGGCAATGAAAATGGTTAGAGGGCTGAAGAACATGACTTGTGAGGAGAGGCTGAGGAAACAGGGCTTATTTAGTCTTGGGAAAAGAAGACTGAGGGGCAATTTAATAGCACCCTTCAACTACCTTAAAGTAGCTAGGCTGTTCTCAGTGGTGGCAGATCACAGAACAAGGAGCGATGGTCTCCAGTTGCGACAGGGGAAGTTTAGGATAGATCCTGGGGAAAACATTCTCATGAGGACAGTAGTAAAGCACTGGAACAGATTACCCAGAGAACTTGTGGAGTCTCCATCCTTACAGGTTTTTTAAGAGCTGGGTAGATAAAGCCTTGTCTGGGATGATGTAGTTGGATGGTCCTCCTTTGAATTAGGGGGTTGGACTAGATGAACTCCTGAGCTCCCCTTCAGCCCTAATTTGTTATGATTCTATGTGGGATTTTTTTTCTTAGAATAACCAGAGGTTCCATGGCTAGTCTGACCCCGCCATAGGAACCTTTTATTGCGTATCTGAAGCCAACTGGAACCCCACAGTTGTCCAGCCCCAGCCATCTCCAGGCCTCTGCAAGACAGCTTCTTGGGTAAAGAGGTCAGCATTTTTAGACTTGAATGCCTGATGTTGATCCATAGATTTATCAGAGACTCATTTCCCTCATTTAGGTGCATAGCACCTCTGAAAGCTGGTGTTGTCTTTGTTCCTATCCAAATCCCTCCTAAAGATTTGTTTCTTCTACTGTGCCTAGAAGAAAAGATTTAACCACATAACTGTTAAAAATCCTAGTGTGTCCCTTCCCTAGGGAGCAGTCTGTCTGATATAATCTGTCTTACTTGGAAGTTCTTTCAGTTCTGGGAGCAGATGGCTTTTTCTTGCATGGCACACTGAGACTTCATTAGCAAGGAAACCATTCCCAAAGGGTGTGTAAAACATTATAGGGATGCTAAAAAACCCCAATGTGTTCCTTTATTTAAAATGCCATCTGATGGTTACTACTTGGCTCCTGGAGCTGCTGGTGGGAAATAAAATCCTTTTCCCACCCTTCTTTAATTCGAAGGGAAAAATGCACTCAGTGGAGTGAAGGCTGCATCCACAGCAGCAGCACAGCCATGCCATGCTTGTGGTACCCCAGAGGTGCCTTTGTTTCTGTTATCTTGACTCCTGCCTCTTGCTCACCTCTGGAGGTTTAAAGAAACTGAAAAACATACCATGAGCAGCTGCAACAACAGCACCAGCAGAAACAACAGGCATTGGACCCTCGATTCCCAGCCCCAGGCTGTGCCTGAGCAGAGCTCGTTGTCTCCTGGGCTGCTGACATCTGCCGTTTGCGCATCTCCATCCGCTCTGATCCCATGGGCTGTGAAAAGCAAAATAAGGTGAAATAATTAACTTGTGTGAGAAACCTTGCCAGGTACTAGGAAGGCTAACTCTTCTAGGTTGATCTCCCAGGGTATGTAGGGTGCCAAAACCTTTTGGAAATCTAGTTTCCCTCATTTAGGTGCTGTGAAGTTCTCCATAATCTTAGGGTTAAAGTGCTCCTGGCCTGTGACATATCTGATGTAGATGGAGTTAGAAAAAGGGGAATCTGGTAAAGAAGTGGCTATAAGAGGGGAAAAGTATGTTCTCTCTCCTCGTGGTTGGTTGTAGCTGCAAAGATCTTGGTGGTTGTTAGTTCAGATTCTGGATTTACACTTCAGATTTTGGAACTAAAGCCAGCCTTAGGAACAGGATATGAAATGACCTGTAGCTAAGATTTTTATTTTTTATTTCTTCCTTTCCCAGTTGGCAAGTGTCTGCAGGTACTCTGTGATACAAAATAGGTAATGTGCTCTTCTGAAAAACTCATCTGCATTTTGGGTGTTAAACTTTTGAAAATCTGGCTCTTGGGCATTGTAAAGCCAGGTCTTGATTGAGCATCATGGGTCTGGCTCTGTACATTCTTGTTATGGATGGTTTTCTCCTAAGGAGGCTTCATTATTTCTGCAGGGTAGGGGGAAATTATTTACTTTGAGAGGCAAGAGTCTTTAGAGGATGATATCTTGTATTGGACCAACCACATGGTTGGGAGAGATTTAGATAAGCTTTCAGGTATATAGCATCCTTCTTCAGGTTTGAGAAAAAAGCAGGCCCAGTTTGAGCTGTGTATTAGATAAAGCAATGTCTGTGCAAACCATACATAAATAAAAACAGCCTGCTTAGAGGAACAGAACTGGGCTGTGCAATAGGAGAAATAGCAGGACTAGCTAACAAACTAGAAACGTGCAGACAAAAGCATAAACCAAGTAGTGGAAGAGCAAGACCATTCAAGAGGGAAGAGGGTCACTAACACCTGTGGAGTGCAGTGACATTAGCAGGTATCATGTAGATCAGGGGTGGGCAAAATGTGGCCTGCGGGCCAGACCAGGCCCACCAGGCCATTCTTTCCGGCTCACAAGGCCCCTAAAAAATTTAGAAAATTAATATTTATTTGCTCTTGGCTGCCTGTTTAAAGATGACAGGAGCCAGGGGCAGTAGCACCCAGGGGAAGCAGGCAACAGGACCCAGCAACAAGGCTCACCCAACCCTGCCCCCCACCCCTCCCCAACCAGAAGCCCCTGCCTAGCAGAGGCTTCTGGCCTGGGACTGTGCGGCTGTTCCTGCTTCCCTGCACCAGAGAGGGAAATGTGGACCTCAACAGCTTGCCAAAACTCGGTAAGTGGCCATCCACCTGAAATAATTGCCCGCCCCGATGTAGATTATAATGAGCCATGAAGTCAATGTCTATGCTTTAGTCTTTGGTTTTAGTATCCAGTAAGGTTATATGGATTTTTGTTTCTCAGCCTGTCTTTTAAAGGTGTTTTGTAAATGTCTCTTGAGCACAAGGATTGTGAGGTCAAAAAGGGAGTGGCTGACTGTTCTGTGGAAAGTGTTTTCCTATCTGGATTCATGTGCTGGTACATCTCAGCTCCGGGTTCTTGGGGAACCCTGACACAGGACGCAGACTGTCTGATTCACAAAGAATTCCCCACCCCTACCTAAACATAAACTGATTAAGATGCAGTGAGAGACGCACCTAAAACCCTCCAGATAAGGCTGACAAGAGTGAAACAACTGCCCTAGGTCTCATTTGCATCAGAGATAGAACCAGGCAACCATTCATTTACATGAGAGATGGAGAACAGAAAGCCTGAAGCAGAGACTGCAGTGAATTCTGGGATGAGAGGAGCAGGGGAGCACTGCATGATGGGGAATCTGTGCTCCAAATGCTAATCAACCCACACACCCAATTCAGCATTTATCAGACCAGTTCTGATCTGGATTTACAAAGGACT